>NW_026521824.1:3378210-4053853 GCF_021234435.1 Artibeus jamaicensis
TATGTTAATTCATATGTTTATAGATTTTTCAATAAAAAATCCGACTAAATTTAGTTTTCAATTTTTGCAAAATTATTGTAAAATTAATATGAAAGAAGGTGTATTTTTTGGTTTTGTTCGTTTTAACCTGTTACAATCGTTTTATCCCAGGGCTACTTAGGTGCTAAAAATAAAATGTAATTTTCTGAAGCTTTATTCCATTCTCTACACCTACTTAACAGGGATCCTAAAAGATGGCCATCTGGGCAAAGGAAAGAAAAGGCATCCTTGAAGAAGTTATTGCCACAAACATGATCTTACAACTTCAAATATCTCTCTTTCACTTAGCTATTATTTAGTGTACTGCAAGAGTACTTTCATTTTCAAAGTGGAAGTGTTCCTTTTGAAGTTTCTCTCTCGGAGGATTTTTATCCTTTCATTTGGGTGTGATCTGACTTTTGTTAATAGGAGCCTTTGCTGTTAGTCTTACTTTAGTAGTATGGATGACTTTTTCTTCTGGGCTTTAAGCAGACTTAATATCTTTACCTAATGTCTTTTTTTTAATCATCTTGGGCAGTGAACTTATATTCACATGACTATTTGTTGAGTATTTATTAGGTATTACTTGTTGAGGTGTTGGGAGAAAAAATAAACAGTGAACCAAGCAGAACAAGTCTCTGCTTACCTCAGTAATAATTGTAGGTAATAACATTACCTACATTACCTATATTCATTTTATTAAGTGAACACTTAGTTCAAATATGTTTTTGAATCATTCAGTCCTCTGAAAAAGCTATGTGATAAGTAGGGTTACTATCCCTACTTAAAGTAGGGTTACTATCTCTACTTAAAGTAGGTTACTGTCCCTACTTAAACCATGAGTGGTTTATGTTCTTGCTCAAGATTGAGTTAGGGACTTAGAAAGGGTCTTCAGAACACACCGCTTATAAAAGGGTGAGCCTAAGGTTCCAACCCAGGCAGAGTAATCCAGGTAGCTTTCTGCGTTTAATTGCACACACCAGCAGTCCATATTCTTGTGGCTTTGCCAGTGCCTCTTGATTACAAAATGTAAAATTTGGTGGGAAGGGTGGGGAATGGTGCTATGCTGAGCTAAGGATTTTCCTTAAACACTCCCATGTGCTCTCCCCACTAGACGTTGACACATACTGTGTATCTATAACATTTGGAAGTGTTTTTCTAGTGCCACAAAAGATCATTGTGATAGAAATTTGTGGGGATATATTTACATGTTTAATTTCTCTTACTATTTTGCTTCATTTATAAGATTAAATATAAAAGGATTTATCTAATGATGATTTATGTTGTTTAGTTATTTGTCAAAATAAATTGAATTGGATTTGTTAGACCCCTTGGGTCTATTAGATCCTAGAAGATTAAATGATTGCCCTGTAGAGTCATCATAGCACTGCTCAGTAGCATGTGTTATCTCTGGTGATTAATTACTGGTGGGGGGTGACATGTAGCAGATGCCTGACTCTTCCTTTCTGGGTCTCTTAGCAACAGCTCGAAGAAGAAGCAGCTAAACCTCCTGAGCCTGAGAAGCCTGTATCTCCTCCTCCTGTGGAACAGAAACACCGCAGTATTGTCCAGATTATTTATGATGAGAATCGGGTAAGCTCATGCCATTCCTGATGGCACAAGCCTTTAAAATTCTTTGACTGCCTTTTCTAAGTTGTCATTGTGTTCTGTAGTGATGTTAATTGAATTAAAACCTGGTTTTTGTTTTAATTTTTAATGTTCTTAGATTTTGATTGACTGAGGCTTGGTGTTTTTTTCCTTAAGATTGAAGAAAAGCTGACAATTGTGTCTTAAAACTATTTAATATTTTATATACATGCTATACTATTTAAATATTTAATGAGAACATAGTTTTATCAGCTGAGTCTCATATAAATACTAGCAAGCAATTTTGTACCAAATAATACAAAACACTTTTTCTGTAGTTTTTTATTTTATGAGGGACATGTAATACCAAATACTGATACTATTCTAATAGAGATGGGTCCTTGGCTGTGAAAATGACTTACATTATCATCTCCAGAATTAATAGCTGGACTGTGGTTTAAGTCTTAGTTGTTCAGTGTGAGGCCATTGATCTTTGGGTAACTTTGCTTTTTTACGTTTATTAAAATAATTTTAAAAAAGATTTTATGTATTTATAGAGAGAGGGGAAGGGAAGACGAAAGAGAAGGAGAGAAAATCAGTGTGTGGTTGCCTCTCATGCACCCCTTACTCAGGACCTGGCCTGCAACCCAGGCATGTTCCCTGACTGGGAATCGAACCGGTGACCCTTTAGTTTGCAGGCTGGCACTCAATCCACTGAACTATACCAGCCAAAGCTTAAAATAATTTTTATATTTATTAATATAATAATTATTATATTATAATTTAATCATAATTAAAAGTGTCCATGGAAAGTCAGGCCTTAATTCTACAAATAATTTTATGATGTCAAAGTTAGTTTTTGTCCAGAATCCAGCCCAGGAACTAGCAGTTAAAAGGAAATTTATTTCATCTTAATATAAACAAAACTTTACACAGAGCTGTTTAAACAGTGGGCTTTCAGAAGTCCTCAGGCCAAAAATGAATAGCATGTTTTAAGTACTGTGGGAGAGAATAGGCTTGTTAGCTGGAGTTGGTCATAGTTAGAAGTTGGTATTGTTGTTTCAATTTGCTTCTTTGTAGTCAGTGGAGCAGTACACCTTACAGTCATCCTATAACTTTATAATAGCCCAGATCCTAAAGGAACTTGGCCTTAAGAAAAGCAGCTGTGAGTTAGTCATCAAATAAACATTTATAGGAGTGGTCTTGGACTCATGTACATGTATCTGTCTACAAGAATAACTGAAAGTCATCAGCTATGTAATACTTGAGATAATTGGAAGTGTCATGGCAGGTGATATGGGCAATTAATATTATTTTCTTGGCTGAGCTCAGAATTGTCCAGTTTATTGGACAATTGAATGGACAGAGCCATGTACATTGAGATCTATCCAGTGAGAGTAAAGGGCAGTAGGACTACCTCCTGGCATCCTAGAGGAGCATAATCTGTGGTCATGCAGGGATGTGGCCCAGGGTTGACAGATACTCCCGTATTTAAGAGAAGCCAGGAGCATGGAGTTTTACGTGAAATTTCCTATTTTAAAAAAATACTCTACCATGGCTGGTGTGGCTCAGTGGATTGAGTGCTGGTCTGGGAATTGAAAGGTCACCAGTTTGATTCCCAGTCAGGGCACCATATATACCTTTGTTGTGGGCCAGGTCCTCAGTTGGGGATGTGTGAGAGGGAACTGATTGGTGAATCACTCATACATCAATGTTTCTCTCCCTCACTTTCTCCCTCCCTACCCCTCTCTCTAAAAATAAACCTCTATAGTGAACTAATGAGCTTCATGGTCTCTTAGTGATATCAGAGATAAAGTAAATAGAGGTGATAACAATGGAAAAGACTTCTGAAAGTGTTGAATTCTTTTTTAGTATGAGTTAATTTTTAAGTAAGTTGAATTCAGTGATGTTTATTAATTGGTTGGTTTTTCTTAATTAGCCTTATTTCACAATCCTGTCCCCCTTTGGCTTTGCCCATGGGTCCTTTATACATGTTCCTTGGGGTTTCTTGGAATTTGGAAAGTGCATTATACTATTTTGTGCTTCTAAGCTGTTTAAACATATCTTTTTTTCACATAATATACTAAATAAATATTTGACTCACGGATTGTGATTGATAAATAAGCTAAAAAGGGGGATATTTATTTTAAAGGAATGTCTTTCTTTATTCTTGGGAAATACTGATCGATAATCCAGTTCCATTTATATTTCCCGTCAGAAGCCTTGGAGAGCTCCCCCAGCCAAATGCAGTGAGGTGGGGTCTGCAGCAGTCCACGAGCCATGGTTACTAATGTGACCGTTGGGAGCAAGAGATTTGAGAACCACCGAGACATTTGCTAGTTAATTCTAGTTTAGATATCCTCAGTATTGAATTTTGTTATATTTCATTAGCCCTTTAAAGGATTTCTGTTAGCACTTAATTTTACTTTTGAAAATAGCATTCAAAATATATACATATATAATTCATCGTTTACTACTGAGCACTTGAGTAATTCAGACTATTTGCTTCTTGTGTTATTTGGGTTTTCTTGTAACTAGAAAGTAACCTTATTATAAGTTGTTTTTCAAAGAGATTAATTTGGCTTATTACCGTAGTAAAGATTGGCAATTTTATGTTGTTATATGTATTTAAATTTCATTAAAAAATTATGAGTTGAAGTATTTAGAATGTTTGAGGAATTCATTTCTAATTGTGAATCTCTATTCCTTTGTCTTAGATTGTTTGCTTTTAAGAATTTGCTAATTCTTTATGTAGTGCTTTCAATACAGATATTAAGCTTTGACTGAATTTTGAGGGACCTGTGAAAATAAAAATAGTGTTTTAGCCTATTATGAAAGAAGAGTGTTTGGAAGTAAGGATAAATTTAAATATAGACTGGTCTTTAGGTAAATATTATTAAATTGGTAGTGATTTTGCACTTAGGTAATAGAATTTTTAATTAGGCAATATAATAATGTCTTTGTAGAAAAAAGCAGAAGAAGCTCATAAAATATTTGAAGGTCTTGGCCCAAAAGTTGAACTGGTAAGCAAGAAATTTCTTTTTTGTTTTTGTTTCTAGTGCTTTATTTGTAGTGGTTTTTCTTGGGGTAAGATGGAATATAATCTATTTATTTTGGGGGCATGGGGGATGTAGCCAGGCAGTAAGTTTGCATGAACTTGGTTACCTTTGAAGAAGCATTATCCTGTGCAGCCCTTACTCCAGATAGGAGGAGGAAGAAGTAAGAACTGAAATAGAAAGCTCTTTGAATTATACTGTTAGGATGATGGTGGTGCTTAACCTTTCTTTGCATTTAAAATTAAAAGTCTCTAAATGAATGTATTCATTATGGGATACAATGAATTAATGAACTTTCTTACAGGAGTGATATTCATTGTTTAGGGAGAGTCTGGGAACCCAAAAGTCTGGATATTTTGATAGGGCATGTATTGTGTAGACCCATTAATTCTTTATCTAGGTTTACAGCAAGATATTAATTATTTTTGTCTCTTTATAGGCATATGTACATTTATATATAAATAAATATTTATATATAATAAATGTGATTTATTTTGTAGCCACTTTATAACCAGCCATCAGACACCAAGGTGTACCATGAGAACATCAAGACGTAAGTATTTGTCGTCTCTGGAGTTCTTCAGTTAAAGACCATGTATTCTATAAAGTGGTTGTTTTTGTTATGTTATCTTCTGACATATTACTATTATATAGTGTTAGTATGTTTTAGATTTGTGTAATTTGCTGTCATTTTACTATATGTTATCTTCCTCTGGCTTTTTGGGGGTTGGGGTAACAGCTTTGAGTTTCCGAGGCCAAAAAATGAAATAAATTATTGCATAAAACTAGCTGGTTTTATAATCTGCTAGTAAAAAAAGGTGGATACTTAACATTGAAATGGCTTACCTTGAGGCTTGAATTTTTTGCCTCCTGTTTTGTCTTTTTTTCAGTGGAGTACCTGCAAGGCGCATGATGAAGTAAGATAATGAAGCTTTTTCATTTAAGACTAGTGATGACACCGTCCCCCACCAAGCCACATCTGCCATTGCAAAGTAGAAGTGCCACGGATCATTTTATCATTATTCAAAATCCTATTCTAGGGAAATCCCTTCCATGACTCTTGCTTTTGACGGTATTTGTAGATCCTTCTGCCATTTAATGTCCTGGTGCCTTGGAAGCGCTCAGTCACCTCACCTGGGTGAGGAGACTGCTCCAGAGTGTAGTTTGCTTAGCCTTGCTCATCCTAGATACCAGGCCTTTATGGATGTGGATTTTGGAATAAGAAAATAAGTAAAAAAGAAAACCTAATTTCTTGATCTGATTGAAGAAAGGAGGCTAGATAGATATCTTTAAAAATTTTTATTAGACTTTAAGTGAACTTCAGGTGAATTATTCTTAGTTTGTAACAAAAATGTGGTATTTCTACTTTATATGTTCTATTAAGTATAACCAGAAACTATAATTATTTACTAGTACAGTTACTAATGAGCACATTGCTATATATACATATATCTATATCTTTTTTTCTTTTTAAAAAGTTTCTTAGAGGATGTGCAGTAGTTAACTACTTTGCAGAACTGGTGGCAGATAAAATTTGCATGGTAGTATGCATGAGAAAAATTGAATAATTTTAACTTTTGTTAAGAAAGTGGTTCATAATAAAAGTCATATACTTAGAATTTTTCTGTGAGATGCTACTCTGGTCTTGGCAACCCTTAGGTTGGGCAAAACTCTTATAAAAAATATAACTTGTTTTAGAGTTGTTTAGCTATTTTAACATTTTTGAAAAGAATAGTGGATAAAATATAGTTGGATGCTTTTAATGATATTTTCGTTCCCCACAAAGCTTCAGTTATGTTTGTATTCTGTCCCCCCCCGCCCCCCATATTAGCTGGAGAGCAGCTGTGTCTGATTTACTTCAAGTTATCTATAATGCTTAACACATTGTCCTGAGCTGGGTTACTGACTGGCTGACTTCTTCATTTAAATTCTTAGGAAACATTTTAAATTATATTTATTGATTGTCATTTGCTTTTGAATAGCACAGAATTACAATTAGAGCAAACTGAGTATGTGGTAATGCTTCTACTATATGTGTGAATTCTTTGTGAACTATCATTTATTCAGCTGCATGTACCCATTATGAATCATTTAGTAGCTATTCTTTCATCACCACCATTTGCTTTGTGTGAAATAGCAAATGTACCTTTTAATAATTCTTTTCATCTCTTGGCTACTTTCCCATATAGCCAGCTCCTGATTGTCCATGCTTATTTGAGTGGAGCCAGTGTCACTATTAGTCCTGAGTGGCAGATAATCCAAAAAATTACTTCTCCTTGCCTTGGCCTTGTATTTATATTTGAATAATCAGCTTGAAATCCTTTCTGGAAGTAGGTGGGGTATAAATATTTATATTTGAACCTGCATGTTATTGTTTTCGAAGGTCACAATGCTTCAGTTTTAAGAAGTAAAACTTACATTTAAGAGAAGTTTTTCTATCTTGTCACATAGCCCTCCATTACTTCTTAGAGTGGGTAGTGTTATTTCTGTGACTGAAGAAAATCTTCCGTTTAAAGCAAAAGTCACCTCTCTATGTTGTATACATTCTCATAGAAGGGAGGTTAGTGCCAGTCCTGAGGTTGGGAGGTAATTTAAAAGCATTTCCTTCTCTCCTGCCTCCTTTCCTCTAGAGTGTATGAAGATATTCATATCACCAGAGTTCATAAGAAGACCTGTGCAATTATAACTTGAAAATATTTACCTTATAATTGGATATAATGATTGAAAATGAACTATTTACATAAAGTCTTGTAGAATGGGAGGGATTTTAGTCAGTTCTAATTCTTGCGAAAGTCTTATTTTGCAGGGTGAAAAAATTAAAATTAATTTTGATTACATCATATGTTAAGTGATTTTTGCTTGTTTTTCAGTGTCTGTGAAATATGAAAGTCAATGCATTATTAAATTGTACTTTTTTTCTTAATGTCATACAACCATATTTTTCTCTTCTAGAAACCAGGTGATGAGGAAAAAACTCATTTTATTTTTTAAAAGAAGAAATCATGCAAGAAAACAAAGGGTGAGGCCCTATCCTTGTTAACTGAAATTTGTACAGCTTTCCCATTCATGCTCATGTAGGCATTCGCCTTTCCATTGTTAATGAAAATGATTCCTGATTATACTTAAGAGAAGGTTCTGATTTAGAAAAAAATTATGTGACTTAAATATAAATTAATTCTGGTAACATTTTGATATCATAATTCACATTTAATATCATTATCAAATTAATTTCTTTGGTTGTCTATGTGTAAAATTTTCATCTGGCCAAAATAAAGAAAACGGTGAGTAGTTTACAAATGTGATAGAGAAATTGGATGAGCTACATTCTCTTAACCCTCAAACAAATGTGGGTAAGTTATGGTCATGCTGATTAGATATTGCTTTTCTCTCATTAGAAACTGGGTCAGCTAAAGTTCACCTTTTTCAAATTCAGATAGTTTGTTTTTCATATTTATTATATGACTAGCAATCCAAAAGTTTCGTGGGTATAGTTGTCATGGAAATTAAGTTACAGAAAATGTGCCACTATCCTTATTTTCATAACATATCTGTACTGGTTTTAGAAAAACTTTGGATTCATTTAAATTCAGTCGTTTAGTAAATAAGTGATGTTCCTTAATTCACATCGTAAGTGAACTTTGTACCTTATATTTAATGACCTGACAGTTAATCAATTGCAGTGATCAAGAGTCAGCAGCTTTTATTTGTTGCATAACTTCTGGTGTTCCAATTGGCCAGTCCAGTCCTTTAGTCTTGAATTTTTTTTGTCTGTGTGCCAAGAACATATAAATCTTAAATAAGAAATTAAGCCCTGGCTGGCATAGCTCAGTGGATTGAGCATGGGCCTGCGAACCAAAAGGATCGCAGTTCTATTCCCAGTCAGGGCCTACGTTGCAGGCCAGTTCCCAGCAGGGGACGCACGAGAGGCAACTATACATTGATATTTCTCTCCCTCCCTCCTCTCCTTCCCCTCTAAAGATAAATAAATAAAGTCTTTAAAAAAACCTTTTAAAAAAAAGAAAAAAAAAGAAATTAGCTGAAGTATTTTTTCTATCCAGTAATTTTGTTATAATTTTGGTAATTGCTAAATTTGCTATCTGGTGATGTAAACACAGAAGCACAGACTTTGTTTTCATACTTTATAGAGTAATAAAGTTTATGTGGTCACTCCCTTGATTAATATTCATTGGCTGTTGTTCTGTCCCATGTATCATTCTACAAAGGTGAGCAAGATAGCCATATGGTTTTAGCCCATATGTAACTGGGGATAGATAATTAAGCAGGCATGAGCAGTATTGTGATCAAACTGTAGTAAAGAACATTCAGATGACTATGAGCATATAAGAGGGACAGGTAATACAGCTATGAATCATGAAGGGAAGTTTCCCAGGAAAACTAGTACTCTGGAAACATGAACAAGCAGAGGGAGCAGCCTAAATGAAGATGTGGGAAATAGAGAGAGTGTGGCAGGGTCAGAGATAGCTGGGTCTTAGACTAAGCTGGAAGTGTGGTGAGAAATGAGGCTGCTGTGGGGAGCCAGGGCCAAGTTCTATATAACACCTAGGCGACTTTGGATTACATCCTGAGGGTATCTGTTAAGTGTTTGAATTGAGGACCTAAAATGTTCAGGTTTGTATTTTAAGAATTTGCATCTGGCTACGCTATTAATAATGTGCCAGGTGGGTAGTAGGAATACTTGAGGCGGGGACCACTTTGTAAAGTATATGATTGTCTAATGACTGTGTTGTACACTGGAAACTGAAACAAAAATGATATTGAATGTCAGCTGTAATTGAAAAATAAAATAAAAGTGCATGGGAGACATTGGGAGGCTCTTTAATTTAGATAAGGATTGATGTTAGCCTGTACTGAGGAGGTAGCAGTAGAGATGGAGCAGAGGGGAAGGATAAAAAAGACATACTGGAGTGGAAAAGAAGGGTTGGGGAGTTGTGGGTGGTGGTATGGAGAGTGAGGAAGATAATTTTTTCTTCTCTAATGCCACTTTTTGAGGTGACCAGTGTTAACAGTACTTCATGAGTCCTTACACTTATCCATGTGTTTTGAGACATGTATGCAAGCAGTTCTGAGTGGGAGGGTTCTTCTTTCTTTTCTTTTGTATTATAAAATGAGGTCATGCATTACTCATTTTTCTAAAAATGTCCTTGATTTCATGTCATTTGCTGAATATCATAAAGTATAACAAATTTCTGTCTTTTTCAGATTGTCAAAATGTTTATTTTATAGCATTATTTATAACAAAAATATGCAAGTAACCAAAACCTCCATCAATAGAGGAATGCTTAAAGTGTGTGTTCTGACACACTGGAAGGATAACAACAAAATGTTAATATAGTTTTCTTTGGGTGATTGGGGTTATGAACTCTACATATCTTTTAAAAAAATATTTTGAAATGAAGACGTTATCAGAAAAATATTAAAAGTAGCTGATCTGCTATTATTAGTAGCTCATCAGTTCATTGATTAGTTTGTATAGTCTTCATGTTAACTAAACAAATTCCACCAAAATATGTTCTATATGTCAGATCATTTGTAGGCAACGAAGCTCCCTTTCTCTTTCCTCTTTCAGATCAAGGACAGCTTTTCATTCACAGTTAAGTTATAGGTTAAATGTATTTTTAACTTAGCCTTAAGAAGTAGCATATACTTTGAAGTATTGGGTTGGTCAGAATCACAGTTTTGTTTATTAATTTGCTACGGGTATTTAATAGGAACAAAAAATCTGCCAACGTTATGATCAGCTAATGGAGGCGTGGGAGAAAAAAGTGGACAGAATAGAAAATAATCCTCGGAGGAAAGCTAAAGAAAGCAAAACAAGAGAGTACTATGAAAAGCAGTTTCCAGAAATTCGAAAACAAAGAGAACAACAAGAAAGATTTCAGCGGTAAGTAGTTTGATGTTTAATGGCTGTGCTATGTCCTTTGAATCACACTTTTCATCTTTTACAATATTTATTGTTCCCTGATTGATCATTAAGAATGTTTATAAAGAAATTTTGTTTTGAATATGTGTTGGTAAATTTAATATTGACTTTTTATATTTAATCATGATATATCTGAATATAAGTGAATATTTTGAAATTAATTCCTCAGTTCTTAAAAATACTCATTTCTTTGAAAATGACAGTTAATAAGAATAGACTTGAATATTGTGTAGTTTTTCATACCTACCAGCATAGTGAAACAGTATTAAATTGGTTGGTAATTATAAAATTCTTTGATATTGATAAGATGTTTTATTATTTGTTTTTACTTTTAGAAAACAAGTATTTTTCAAGGGTAAAAACTTTAGTGTTTGTCTCCACTGTCTCATGTAAGAGTCATGTAAGCCCTTTTAAACATGAATAAGTTTTCATGTGGGATGATGGTTGTGTTTTTTCCTCTGTTTTAAAAAATGTCTGCTGTTCTGTTCTCTGGAAGGTAGGCAAAAGACTGTTAAATGATAATGGCACCAATAAGTGTGGTTTTCCAGAAGTTTCCTATAAAATAGTTCTGCCATTTAAACTTGGACACATCACTTTTAAATCTTAATTGCAACATTTAAATGATTAGTTTCATAAATGTTTGAAGCAATTACTTAAAACTAATTAAGGTTTCATCTCTGACTTCTGGTTGTGAAAAAATCTTACTCGGAAAAATAATCTATATAAAATGAATTATATGTCTTCTTTATAAAAGGCCTTTAAATTATATTTATAATTTCTCATATTTAGAGTTGGGCAGAGGGGAGCTGGTCTTTCAGCCACTATTGCTAGAAGTGAGCATGAGATTTCTGAGATTATCGATGGGCTGTCTGAGCAGGAGGTAAGACAATTGATTTAATTTAATTCATTATTGAGGAATTTTAGCTTCACACCCTTTACACCCAGGAACTAAGGGTTTATTTGTATATAAGTGACAGAACATTTATGGGGTTACGACTGTTCCAAAGACTGTGGCTAACCATTGGAGATTTTAAAGAAGGCAATCACATAATCATATTGGTATTTTACAAATATGGCTTTGGCAACAGGGAGGCTGTTATAAAAAGAAGGCATTGAGTCAGGACAACACTGTTAGGTATGTATAGGAAGAGACTGATAGGAAAGTTTAATAGAAGATACAATGGACAGGACAAGTTTGGTGGGTTAAGTGTGGGGGTGAGAAAGAAGAGAAATGGAAAGTGACTCCCCAGTTTCTAGGTTAGAGGACAGAGCTGGTAGTGCCATTCCATAAATCAGCAAAAGAGTATACATTTTGTAGATGTTTGTATATTCAGTTGTTGAGATTGGATCTTCAAAGGGTGCTCTTTAGCCAGGTGAGTCTGGGAGAGACATAGGATATGATATTAATAAATCAGTGCTGGATTAGAATAAATTTCAGTCCTGAACACTGAGTCTTTGTAGTTAGATGTTCAAACTATCTCTCACAGTTGTTCCAAAGCCATTAACCTATTGAGTTTTGCTAGTTTTGATTTTATAATATGGCTTTTTAAAGCCTCATCTCTAAATTCTTTTAAAAAATATATATTTTATTTATTATGCCATTACAGTTGTTCTATTCCCCCCTCACACCCCCTCCCCCACCATCCCCCCTTTAGTTTATGTCCACATGTCTCAAGTTCTTTAGATTCTATATTTCCCCTACTATTCTTGCCCTCCCTCCTGTCTATTTTCTACCTACCATCTATGCTACTTATTTTCTGTACCTTCTCCTCCTCCCACTCCCATTGCTAACCCTCCATGTGATCTTCATTTCTATGGTTCTGCTCCTGATCTAGCTGTCCTCTTAGTTTGCTTTTGTTTTAGGTGTGGTTGTTGATAACTGTGAGTTTGCTGCCCTTTTATTGTTCATCTTTTTTTATCTTCTTTTTCTTAGATAAGTCCCTTTAACATTTCATATATAAGGGCTTGGTGATGATGAACTTCTTGAATTTGGTCTTATCTGAGAAGCACTTTATCTGCTCTTCCATTCTAAATGAAAGCTTTGCTGGTAGAGCAATCGTGGATGTAGGTCCTTGCCTCTCATGACTTGGAATACTTCTTTCCAGCCCCTTCTTTTGAGAAATCTGCTGACAGTCTGATGGGAACTCCTTTGCAGGTGACTGTCCCCTTATCTCTTGCTGCTTCTAGGATTCTCTCCTTCATTTTCATCTTGGCTAATGTAATGATGATGTGCCTTGGTGTGTTCCTTCTTGGGTCCAACTTCTATGTGACTCTCTGAGCTTCCTGGATTTCCTGGAAGTCTATTTCCTTTGCCAGAACGGGAAATTCTCTTTTATTATTTGTTCAAATAAGGTTTCCACTCATGACTGTTCCCCTTCTGGTACCCCTATAATTTGGGTGTTGGAATATTTAAAGATGTCCTGGAGGTTCCTAAGCCTCTCCTCATTTTTAAAAATTCTTGTTTCTTCATATTTTTCTGTTTGGTCATTTTTTTCTCCCTTCTGGTCCACTCCTTTGATTTGAGTCCCAGTTTCCTTTCCATCACTATTGGTTTCCTGTGTATTTCCCTTCATTTTAGTTAGTTTAGCCTTCATTTGTTCCTCTAATTTGTGACTAAAATCAACCAGTTCTGTGAACATCCTGATCACCAGTGTTTTGAACTGTGCATCTGATAGGTTGGCTATCTCTTGGTCGCTTAGAATTATTGTCCCTGGGCCTTTGAGTTGTTCTTGAGCCATGTTTTGGTCTGTTTGCGCCTGTTATGTATGAGGTGACTGAGGCCCCTAGGCAGAGCCCCCTAGGTGTTCATCAGGGCGGACAACCCAGTTGCTGATTTGTGACACTGTATGTGGGGGCGGTTCAAAGAGGGGCAATGGCGGTCCCTCTGCTGCTTCCTGCTGCTGGGGCCTGCCCGGTCTGTCTCACTGCTCGCCCCTTCACTGGTTTATCTGTGTGCGCACACGAATGTGGGACCACAGTCAGCCTGCTGTCTTGCGCCCTCACTAGGTCTGCCTGTTGCCACCCCACACCAGGGATCTGCCAATGGCTGCCTAAGGGCCTGGGTTGGTCCAGGGGTTCTTTCCTGCCCAACCCTGCTCCACTGCTGGCTTTGCCCCTCTTACCGGTCTGGCTGAATGGTTCATTGTTGTCGGACTTCCATATTGTTCAATTTTCTGTGTTTTGGCTGCGTTTTGTTACTAAAACTTTGTTGTCTTTAAACTTGGTTATGCAGAGGTAAAGTGTTTCCCCCTATGCCATCTTGGCTAGAAGTCCTCATCTCTAAATTCTGAAGGTCTTGTTCATTTGAACATGGCAGTCCCTTAATTAATGATCAGAGACAGTTATCACATTGCTTTATATTTTAAAATCTGTGGCCATAATTCCTGCAGTGATGACTAAATATGTGTTAAATTTCTTAGCTTGCTTTTCGGCCACTTCCCATGTAAGCATCTAAAACTGGTATCAGTTAAGGTGATTTCAAACTAATGTCTGCCCCAAACAGTACTTTGGTGTCCAGACTAATTGAGAGTTCCTCATAAAAGTATGGACTTTGTAAGGACTTGTAATATTTACTTCCCTGAGGAAAAATTTTAGGGAAAATCCTAGCCTTGTATTGGAATCAGTTCTGTAATTTTGTTAAAAGTTTTTTCATGAAAGATTGTGTTTACAAACTTAACTTAAACCTTGGGAAGATAAACTGTATAGATGTAAAAGAGTTTTAGTTGAATTTCAGAATAATAGTCTTAAATTTTTAATGGAAAGCTTGCTAAGTATTTAATACTTAAGTGAATTTAGTTACTTTAAAGTCTGTGATCTTAAGATTTTGGTGCCGTTTGCTTAATTTTGTGTTTATTGTTCTCTAAAACAGTGTTAAAATTTGTTCTATAAAATGGTGTTAAGACTTTTAAAAGTGAAACTAAATATAATTAAAGTGTTTCAAAGGGTCATTATATTAATGAACTTGACATAGCTCTTTGTCTTCTCATTCTAAAATTCCATTACCTGAAGTATCAGCTTTGTTTAAGTAATTGAAGTAATGGGTTATTTTTCAAAAAATATTTATACTTTCTGGCTTATATTCATTGAATGGATATTTATTAGATATATGAATAATTACTATATGTTGGATGTTATGGTATGCACCATTACTGTTAATTACCTGTGTGCGTTTTTCTTTGTTTTCAGTATATATTAAGACAGTCGGTCTAGGGCCTTCTTCAAATTTTATTTTATATAAACTGCACTTTTTTTTTGTTTCAGAATAATGAGAAACAAATGCGGCAGCTTTCTGTGATCCCACCTATGATGTTTGATGCAGAACAAAGACGGGTCAAGTTCATTAACATGAATGGGCTTATGGAGGATCCCATGAAGGTTTATAAAGATAGGCAGTTTATGAATGTTTGGACTGACCATGAGAAGGAGATCTTTAAGGACAAGTAATTTAAATTTTAAATTATTATCCATTAGAAGTTTACATAAGTTAGTAAAAAAAATCTTGGCCCTATTTTGGCATTTGAACGGATGGATACTCTGGAAAGTACAGAATATAACTTTGACATGATCTTCCTGTAAATTCATAGATTGAAATACAGGTAACAAATAAGAACTCGGCTTATGAAGTCATGTTAAGAGTGTATCAAAACTTGGGTGGTGTCTGAGTCACCTGGGATGCTTTTTAAACAAGTACAGATTTCTGTGCTCTACCATAGACCAGTCCAACCAGTTCTGGTAGATAGTTCCCAGGAATCTGTGCCCTTTAAGAGACTCCAGTGATTTCACAGTTGTTCCTCAGGTTGGCAGCTAGGAATCACTGGGAATTAGCTGGTCTGTATTTCTATTCTCAAGGCTTTCTTTACCCCTCTTTTTGAGTAGTTAAAATGTTTGTTGTGTGTGTATATGCCCCCTCCCCTCCCACAGGTTTATCCAGCATCCCAAAAACTTTGGACTGATTGCATCCTACTTGGAAAGGAAGGTAAGAAATGGTTTGCATTGAGAACGTTTATAAGTTTGTGATAATTACTACTTTCTTTTTTTTTTTTTACTACTTTGAAATGTTATGCTCTAATGTCCAAAAGCAGTTAATGAGAACTGATCTTTGCAAAGAGCTTGCTACGGAAAAGATTTTCACGTGACTGGTATAGTGATATTTGTTATTACTTTTTTTTATTAAGTATATTTTATTGATTATGCTATTACAGTTGTCCCATTTTTTTTCCCTTTGCCCCCCTCTACCTGGTACCCCTATTCCCCCCAGGAATCCTGTCCTTCTTAGTTCATGTCCATGGGTCATATGTATGAGTTCTTTGGCTTCTCCATTTCGTATACCAGTCGTAACATCTGTTATCTATTTTGTACCTACCAGTTATGCTTCTTATTCCCTGTACCTTTTCTCTCCCTCCCCCTCCCTGCTGATAATCCTCCATGTTATCCATGATTTTTATTTCTGTGATTCTGTTCCTGTGTAGTTGTTTGCTTAGTTTGTTTTTTTTTTATTTTTATTATTCTTTTAATTTTTTAAAAATTTTATTTATTTTCGGAGAAGAGGGGAAGGGAAGGAGAGAGGGAGAGAAGTATCAATGTGTGGTTGCCTCTCATGTGTCCCCCACTGGGAACTGGCCTGCAACCCAGGTGTGTGCCCTGACTGGGAATCGAACTGTGATCCTTTGCTTCACAGGCCCGCGCTCAATCCACTGAGCTACAGTAGCCAGGGCTATTCTTTTAATTTTTAAAAAGATTTTATTTATTTATCTTTGGAGTGGAAGGGAAGGAGAGAGGGAGAGAAGTATCAATGTATGGTTGCCTCTCTTGTGTCCCCTGCTGGGAACTGGCCTGCAACCCAGGAATGTGCCCTGACTGGGAATCAAACCTCAATTGTTTGGTTGGCAGGCCTGTGCTCAATCCACTGAGCTACACCAGCAAGGGCTTCGTTTTTGTTTTTGTTTTTAATTTAGTTGTTGATAGTTGTGAGTTTGCTGTCATTTTACTGTTCATAGTTTTGATCTTCTTTTTCTTAGGTAAGTCCCTTTAACATTCCATATAATAAGGGCTTGGGTATAGTGATATTTATAATTATGATCACAACTTCTAAGCACAGAACACAGACTAATAGGGTTAATGAAAATGACCTGATATTAACCTATGTGTAATCTACATATAGATTACAATGCTATTTGAACCTCATTAAATTTCTAACTAAAATATCAGGATCCTGATTTTCTCTGATTTTGTTTCACAGCGAGTTGAATTTAGTGTTTTGGGGCAACATATTTAAAGAGACATTTCAAATGTTTACATATATACAGGAAGAAATGGAACTTAGTTATTGGTTAATTAAAAAGTGCTTGAATGTTTCTGATATTTTTTTGATATTGTTCCTGGTAGTTTTTTACATAATTTGGGTTGCCCATTAAAGTAGTAGACATAATGGTACATTTTTACAGACTAGCTATGCTTTAAAATGCTAGTCATGTATGTTTATTCTCAATTTATACTTTGATAATACCAGACGTTTTCCTTGAAAGTGTTACTTGATTTTTTTAAACACTTGATTCATTGGATCCTCAAAAAATATATTTTTTTACTTCTAGAGTGTTCCTGATTGTGTTTTATATTACTACTTAACCAAGAAAAATGAGAACTATAAAGCCCTAGTAAGAAGGAATTATGGAAAACGCCGAGGAAGAAATCAGGTGTGTTTTAATACTCTGTGGGAGTCAGGGTTGGTGTAAAACTGAAGATACACTTGATATAATAGGAGGTCCCTGCTTAATCATGTACTTCAGGGATTGGTGTTTCTGTAAAGTTAATTAGGATACTGTGAACGTGGTGTGATTGTTCTGAAGTTAATGTATGTAATTTCTCATACTTTCTATTTGGAATGTTTTTTAAGTTTCTATTAATGAGAAAAGTTTTATACTTCCATGTTATCTAAATCATGCATGTCAATGTTAACATCTAAATAATAATGTAATTAAATACCAGATGTTTAACTACCTTATTTAATATGTCATTTTTACCAGTCCTTTTCTCTGTGAAAGGGATAGGTAGGCAAGGTAAGGAAATACAGCATGGTAATGACATTATGGAATTGTTCGCTGAAATACATGGGGCCTTATTTTGTTTTAGATTAACTTCATTTTGGGAATTTAGATAGTTAAAGTCTTAAAAAGCACTTGACCTAAAAAGATAGTTTTTAATACAATATAGTATATGTTTTTATGCTTGCAACTCAGTTACTTCTTCCCAACTAGCTACTCGGCAGCTGTCACAGCTCATGTGTGGTTTACCATTGAGGCTGCTGGGATAACACAATCACCTGTTACCTTCCACACCCAGATACAAGTGGCAATATGGAATTGTATGTGTGAACTTGGACAGCTGCTGACTGTTTATTAGCATTTCTGATTTTTTTTTTGTTTCTATATACAGCTATCCTTTCTTCCCTTGGTCTCTTTGGTTATGAGATGCAAGATTTTTGACAATTTAAAAAATTATTTATAGTATAACTTTTTGTGATTTCTGGGTCATTGTTTCTTACAGAACACTATCACTTCATGAGATGTGATTACATATTCTTTGAAAACAATATTTATTGATAAAAAATCACAGGGATTATTTCTGAGTCAGCTGTGTAAATTGCTGCTGGAGGTTGAGTCACTGAGGTGATCTTGACATGTGTTTTCAGTGGGTTGATAAAGGAGTGAGAATTAGACTATAGTGAGCTGAAGGGGATATAAAAGGTGTGGAAGAGGCAATATAGTAAGTGTAGCCTTGTTTGTAAGATCTGCTTTAAAAGGCACATGGGCGGCAGGGCTGATGGGGATCAAAAGAGAGAAAAGGAGCATGATATACATTGTTGGGACCAGTCGTGTAGAGAAAGAGATGATTGTAGAGCTCTGTGATGGTTTACAAAACTCTAGGACAGCAAATTGAATGTTGATAGAGAGGCAGCAATTACTGTTGCAGTAATGGAGCCGGGGCTTTTCCTCTGTTTCACACAGGCTAAGTGGAACCACGGTCCTTTAGCTGAGATGCTTGAGTTCAATTATGTTTTAAGCAAGTTTCCGCTACAGTTTTTTAAAAATAGCTTTATTCCTAATTATAAACTAGCATTTATAACTTTAACTTTATTTTTATAAATTATCTATGTTACTGTTTAATTTTTTTCATCCCAGATAATGTAAAGGGATAGTTTGATATTTATTATGACTTACATTTGCTGAATTAGCTGTCTCATGCTTGTGATGATAAAGGAGAAAGCTCTAGTAGGAAGTTTTGTTTGACAGGGAGTATCTGTGTTAACTCCAAAACATTTGTCTTCTAAAGTTATTTGGGCTCTAAACCATTTTTCTTTTCTCTGGAACACTTGCCCATGTTAGGTTTCAGCAATTAGTGCTTTCCTGTGCACATTCTTTTTATTTTTATCTATCTATCTATCTATCTATCTATCTATCTATCTATCTATCTATCATCTATCTATCTATCTTTAGAGGGGAAGGAGAGAGGGAGAGAAACATCAATGTATGGTTGCTTTTCGAGCATCCCCTGCTGGGAACTGGCCTGCAGGGAACCGGCCTGCAACCCAGGCATGTGCCCTGACTGGGAATCGAACCTCGATTGTCTGGTTCGCATCCTGTGCACAGGATGTGTGATAGTACCCTTAGCACATCTGCAGAGCATTTGCAGAACTGAGATTTTTCATATGTATCCTCACCTTGACCTGACCCTTAGGTTGTTTGCTCCCAGGTAGGTTCAGTTTTGGTTTGGTTGGCCTACCCAGTGGTCTAGTCCTGCCCACATTCACTTTTAGATTACCTTAAAGATTGTACCTTTAGTTTTATATTTTTCTGGTTGTTTCGCTGGGAGTTTGTGAAAGGAGGGAGTTAAATGATGGACTTATACCACCATTTCAGACCAAAATAATCTTATTTCTGTTTCTTTTTTTCCCTCTTCCAGATTCTTTTTTTAAATATTTTTATTGATTATGCTGTTACAATTTTCCCAATTTTTCCTCCACTATCCCCCTCACTTTTCCCTACCAACCCTCCAGCATTCCCCCCTCTTAGTTCATGTCCATGAGTTGTACGTACAAGTTCTTTGAGTCCTCTGTTTCCCATGCCATTTTTATATCTCCCCATCTACCTTATGCCTGCTAACCATGCTTCTTCTTCTTCCTTGTACCTTTTCCTGCCATTCATCCCTCTTCCCCCAACTGAACTCCCTTCATGTGATGTCTTATTTCTCTGATTCTGTTCCTGTTCTGGTGGTTTGCTTAGTTTTTGTTTTCATTGTTTTTCTTTTCTTTTAGGTTCATTTGTTGATAGTTGTGAGTTTGTTGCCATTTTACTGTTCATATTTTTTATCTTCTTTTTTTTAGGTAAGTCCTTTTAACAATTTATATTAATAATGGCTTGGTGACGATGAACTCCTTTAACATGACCTTATCTGGAAAGCACTTTATCTGCCCTCCCATTCTAAATGAAAGCTTTGCTGGACAGAGTATTCTTGGACGTAGGTCCTTGCCTTTCATGGAGTTAAATACTTTTTTCCAGCCCCTTCTTGCCTGCCAGGTTTCTTTTGAGAAATCATCTGATAGCCTTATGGGAACTCCTTTGTAAATAACTCTCTCCTTTCCTCTTGCTTCTTTTAGGATTCTCTCCTTATCTTTAATCTTGGGTAACTTAATGATGTGCCTTGGTGTGTTCTTCTTTGGGTCCAACTTCTTTGGGACTCTATGGGCTCCCTGGATTTCCCAAAAGTCTATTTCCTTTGCCAGATTGGGGAAGTTCTCCTTTATTATTTGTTCAAATAAATTTTCAGTTTCTTGATGTTTTTCTTTTCCTTCTGGCACTCCTGTAATTTGGATGTTGGAATGTTTCAAGTTGTCCCAGAGGTTCCTAAGCCTCTCTCCATTTTTCTGAATTCTTGTTTCTTTCTTTTCTTAAGGATGGATGTTTATTTCTTTCCTTTGTTCCAAATTGTTGCTTTGAGTCCTAATTTCCATCCTGTCACTGTTGGTTCCCTGAATATTTTGCTTTATTTGACTTTGGATATCCTTCATTTGTTTTTTCACTTTTCAACCAAGCTCAGTCAGATCTGTGAGCATTTTGATTACCAGGGCTTTAAATTATCCATCAGAGAGGTTGGCTATGTCCTCATCATTTAGTTCTCTTTCAGAGGTTATGCTCTGTTCTTTCATTTGGGCCACATTTCTTTATCTTGGTGCAGCTGATAGGTTGTAAGGGGGTGGGGCATTAGGTATTCCCCTGGGCAAGGCAACCCTCTTTGCTGCCCTGTGGAGCTGCCTGTGGGGGTGGATGGCAGAGAGGGAACACTGCTCCTTGCGTACTCATCTCTGGCAGCCTTTTCAATGGATTCTGGTGTGAGACTGGGAGCTTCTCCTACTGCTGCAGCCATCATAGCCCACAGCCACGTCTCAAGGGGCGCAGAACTCCTTTTAGGTCAGCCCCTTCTGGGAAGCCTGCCCAGCTTTGCAGCCAGCCAAGGTCTGCCACATCTCTGTAATTTTTTGAGTTGGCCTGCACTGTCTGTCGCGCTGCCTTATGGGTCTGGTTGTTCTAGTTGATTTTTTAATTCCTCGGTTGTTGGAGTTCGATGCAATTTCATTTTCTGGTTCTTGTGGATTTTTATTGACGTCAGATTGGTTATTATCCTCCTTTTGGTTGTGCTAAGAAGTGAAGGGTCTGTACCTATGTCTCCATCTTATTTCTGTTTCTTAATTGCTTGTGTATTTCATTTCATTTGTGTCAAAATAGATGGACAGTTTTTTCAGAAATTACATGGTGTTAGTTTAATATAGACCAGAATGACATTAGTGCTGATACTGATGGGAGTAGAAGCCATTGGACTTTTGAGCAGAGAGGAATATCAGATTTAGTTGTGACAGGGTTATTCTGGCTGCTCTATTGAGGCTAGCTTGTGAAGCAAGGGAAGAAGCAGGGAGAACAGGTAGGAGATTATTTTAATAATCCTGGTGTCTTGGAGTAGGTTATAGTGGAGGAAGTGAGGAGAATTGATCTGTTTCTGGGTATATATTTAAAGGTAAGTCCAGTAGGCTTTGCTGATGGATTGATTGTGGGAGAATGTGAGAAAAACAATTACCAAATATAATCCAGGTTTTGGATTGTGGAGGTGCCATTTACTATGGTAGGCATGACTGAAGGAGGAACGGATTTTGGGGGGAAATGGGACATACTAAATTTCAGATACCCATCAGATGTCCAAGTGGAGATTTAGAATACACAGTTAGATATGTAAGTCTGGAGTTTAGGTAAAAGATCTGGTTTGGAAATAATAGAATTTGCTATATAGAAAGAAAAAAGTTCAGAAATACTTTTTTAAACATCTAGTTATAAGTTAAGAACTTCTACATTTATGTATCTTGATTGCATTGTATGCTTTTTATTTTATTCTGGTGGATATATCATAGAGATCCAACTAATTTGAAAATCACTTTACTGATTTATTATCCAATCAAATTTGAATCACTGGGAATTACCTCAGGTAATCCCAGAGTGATTACAACAAATTTATTTCCAGACAGTAGAATTCTGCTGAAATTCTGCTTGATTCTTTCAGTTTTTTATTGTTTTTCCCATCTCCCATTCCAATCCTGTTACCCATAGGAAGTAATTTTTACTTGGTCAGTTAATTTGTAATATGCTATTGACTGAGAGATTCCAAGTTTGTGACCTTTGATTTTTAAGCTATTATTGCCACAGGTACCTTGCATATTATTTACTATAAAAATGAGTTTTAATCTTAGATCATAGGAAATTGAGACCTATAATCATGTTTTTGTTAAAATTGTGTTCAGAGATCATTGTTGGCAAACATTTTGACTCTTTTCACAAAATGCCATAGATACTACCCAACCTAATGTTGCATTCAACTAACCAGCATCCCATGGTGAGAATGAGTGTGGTTCATTATAAATTTTAGTTGAAGCCATGAAGACATATCAAAGATTGGGAGCCAAAAACTACCCAGTACTGTTATTTGGGATCTAGAATTATAAATAATATGCCAAGCAGTAATTTGATTTTATGTGTAATACTTTATTAGAAGAATTTCTTCTTTCTTTCCAGCATAAATTCTCATTTAATAAGCCTGCCACCCATTGTATAATCTTGCCTCTTTTTTGTCATAGATTAATAGACTATATGGGTGTGGGTTTATTTGGGGGTTCTCTCTTCTGTTCCATTGCTCTGTGTGTCTGTTTTTATGCTAATACCATGCTGCTTTGATTACTACAGAGTGGCAATATAGTTTGATATCAGGTAGCATAATACTTCCAACTTTGTTTCTTTTCAAGTTTACTTGGGCTATTTTGTGGACTTTCATGGTGCTATATAAATTTTAGGATTATTTGTTCTAGTTCTATGAAACATGCCACTGGTATTTTGATAGGGATTTCATTGCTTTGGTAGTATGGACATTTTAACAATGTTAATTCTTTCTGTCCATGAGCATGATATATGCTTCCATTTATTTGTGTCTCCTTCAGTTTTTTTTTGTTGTTGTTTGTTTGTTTTAACTTTGTAAAGATTTTATTTATTTTTAGAGGGGAAGGGAAGGAGAGAGGGAGAGAAATATCAATGTATGGTTGCCTCTCATGTGTCCCCTGATGGGAACTGTCCTGCAACCCAGGCATGTGCCTTGACTGGGTATCGAACCACGATCCTTTGATTTGCAGGCCCATGCTCAATCCACTGAGCTACACCAGCCAGGGCTCCTTCAGTTTTTTAAAATTTGTTTTTCTGATAGTTTGTTACTGTTGTGTGACAATGCAACCAGTTCCTGAATATTAATTTTGTATCCTGCTACATTAATGAATTCATTTATCAGTTCTAATAGTTATTTGGTAGAATCTTTAGGATTCTCTGTATATTGTGTCATGTCATGTACAAATGACAATTTTTTGTCTTTCCATTTTAGATGCTTTTTATGTATTTTTCTTGTCTGATTGCTGTGGCTAGACTTTCAATACTATTTTAAATACAAGCGGTGGAAGGGGACAAACACTTTGTTGAGGGACACCCCCCAAAGCCTAAATTCGGGATTGATTTTTGAAACACACATAGTCTTATTTAAATTCTTAAGAGTTTTAGGAAGGAGAACTTACATACACAGACAAAGCAGCTGCTCCCACTGGTGACTGACTGGGAAGAATCAACATCCCTTGCAGTAGGGTCCTTTTGAAATTGGGTTCATAGTAGGGGTTAATTACAAAACCAGTTGGCCAGGAGTTGTGTAGACTACCTGAGAGAACAATATACTACTAAATTAAAAGTTAAAAGATAACATCAGACAGTTATATACTTTATACATATATTCATTACCTTCTTTCTGGGGTCATGACCTTTGCCTTTGGGCAGCATTCTGGCTTCCTGGATAGTTAGCCAGGATAGTGGGGTTGCAGAGAGTTCAGCAGTTGCAGAGAGTTCAACTTTGCTCAGATTCCTTTGCAACTGGAACCACATTGCGTCTCTAAAGTGAGATCCTCCTCACTTGTCTTATTCCTGATCTTTTTTTTTAAAGATTTGATTTATTTATTTTTTAGACAGAGGGGAAGGGAGGGAGGAAAGGGAGAGAAGCATCGATGTGTGGTTGTCTCTCATGCACCCCCTACTGGTGATGTGGCCTGCAACCCAGGCATGTGCCCTGACTGGGAATGGAAATGGTGACCCTTTGGTTTTGTAGGCTGACAATGAATCCACTGAACCTACCAGCCAGGGCTGTTCCTGATCTTAAGGAAAACATTTTTGGCTTTTCCTTGTTGAGTATGATGTTTTCTGTGGGTTTGTCATATATGGCCTTTATTTGTGTTGAAATATCTTTCCTCTGTTCTTACTTTGAGTTTTTATCATAAATGGGTGTTAGATTTTTTTCAAATGCTTTTTCATATTTATTGATATGATCATATGATTTTTATCCTTCATGTTATTTATGTAGTGTATCACATTAATTGATTTGTGGATATTGAACCAAACTTTTCCCCAGTAGGATCATGGTGTATGATCTGTTTAATGTGTTACTGAATTGTTTAGTTATATTTTTGGAGGATGTTTTCATATCTATGTTTATCTGGGATAATTACTATAACCTTGCCTTCATGATGGTGTTTCTTGGTGATTGAGAGCTTTTACTCATCAAGAAAGCTCTTGGTTTAAAGGTATTAGTAATTAATATATTTTGATGAGATCAGCATATTTTCTACTTACTGCTTGAAGTACGTCTAAGGAAAAACTCAGCGGCTAAAGCAGTACTGTTTTCTTTCGTTTCCTGTATATTTTTAATTAACTATGTTATCAGTGGAAAACAAGGTCTTGTGGTATCATGAGGAAAAGAATATCCTAGACTCACATTGGAGGCTCACTTTATTGATGATATAAAATTAAGGAGGTTCCTTTTCTGACTTCCCAATGTTTTATCTCAGTTAGTCCTGCCATGGCAAAAGTCCAGCCTTGTATTCAGTAGGTCCAGGGTGAAGGCCACCGCTCAGAGTTTCTGTTCCACATTATAGTCCAGCAGGGGTCCAACTAGCATCCGGCTAGTTTAGCATGTGTTTCCATATGTAGCCCATTGCTGTGCTGTGGTGATCAGCCATACCTCTGGAGCTTGTGTGTGGAGTGTGCATGGCCATGGGCCACGTGGCTGTTAGGGCCACATGGCCATGGAGAAAATACAGTACAGTGCACTGTGTGAGTACAGGTCATTGGGCAAAGGAGAGAGAGAGCTTCTTTATTCCTCTGGAATTATATTAACTTACACTTGGGTACAACCAAATGCTTTTTTCAAGATCAGTAATTAATTTCCCAAGCTTTGCAGGCTTTGGATGGGTTTACAGCTCCTAGTTAGACTGACAGACCTCTGTGGTCCAACACCTCCTCCTGCATCCACCTGGTGGTATTTAACTAATTATTAATAGGGAAAGGGGAGCAAAGAAATTAGACATTGACCTTAATAAACCAGGGAGCATAAGCATGCTTGCTTGCTTAGTTAGGAAGCTGCTTCTTTAACCCCCAGGGGTTTACAGCATTGTTCCACTAAGGGAATTACCACTCCTTCCTTCCACCTGGATTTCTGGGGCTATGCAGGAGGAAGGGCTGGACCAGAGGCCTGTCAGTGTAACTAGGAGGTATAAATCCATCCAAAGCCTACAAAAGCTTGGGAATTTGGTGATTTTGAAAATGGTCCTGGTTATAATCCCAGGGAACAAAGAAATGTGTGTGCACATCCTGTCTCTGGCCCTCCCCCATGACCCACACTCTCACTGTGCCCTTGCACATCCTCCTTTCATAGTCATGTGACCTTAGCAGCTAGGTGGGCCATGGTTTTATGGGCTCTATGGGTAGGCTCCAAAAGGGAGCCTGAATATGGCAGCATAGCAAAGGGCTGCAGCTGGAAACACACACTAAGCTAGCAGGATGTTCAACTGGACTGTGATATAATATGGAGCAGAAACTCGGGGCAGTGGCCTTCTTCCTGGCCCTACTGAAGACAAGGTTGGACCTTTTCCATGATGAGACGGACAGAGATGGGACACTGCAAAGTCAGGAGGGGAACCTTCTTAATTTTACATCATCAGTAAAATTGACCACGGAGCTCCATTCTTCTGTGTGGGTCTCAAGAAATTCTTTTCCTCACAAGAATCCCACTTTCATTTTCACTGATAAGACCTATAGCTGCTTTTTCTTAAATTTAGTCTTAACTCTTTTTTTAGTAATTTTAGTATCTGAAGAATGGGATTTGTTTATCTGTTTTGTAAAGACGAACATTTTAACAAATATAAATATAATTTGTATGTGAGTGTTAGATATTCAACTAGATACAATAGTAATAAATCTCAACATAAACTTTTTATGTTACTATAGATGACTCTCCTGAAATTGACCTTGTTCTTTTATCATTATGAAACACATACAACTTTCATGTTTTTCATTTTGCTTTATAATGTGTTCTTGCATGTATAAGTGAATACCCTGTTGTTCAGCAGAAATATTTCATATTATAAGAACCTCCCTAACAGGGTGAAAGTTTTTAATTCATTATCAGTTGTTGGGTTTAAGGAGGAAGAAATCTAGATTCGAACCATGGGGAATGCCAGTCAGTAAAAGGATTGGATGATGTAACCTGGAACTTCCATCCTAGACCATGGGGAATGTCACTTCTCTTTACAGATTTGCCTGAAAGAAAAGCAATTCCAGCCACTTCTTGTTTAAACTATTACAGGCCCAATGTTCATGTGCCAGATACTACTAAAGAAAGTCGAATATTCAGTAGGTCAGAATTTGGGGCAAGGGAAGTTTTATTCATAGACAAGGTCTAGCTGGACAAGATGGGAGAACTAATGATCAAATCCATTTTAAGAGAGTCCAGGCACCCATTACTGTTAAGGGAAGGAGGGGTGAGGCAAAGGCGGGTTCTGGCCAAAGACAGGTAGGCAGCAACAGGGATCTGAGGAAGACTGTGAAATTTCTTATTCCCATTCTTCCTGTTTGGTCCATTGATCTGAGTCCTATTATGGAGACTCCTGTATATCTTTGAAAAACACTCGTTACTTTGTGCATATTTTCCCACCTCTTTGCTGACCATCAGAGAGGGGAAACATTTCATTTTTGTAAAAAAGCAGAGGTTATTCTTTATTGTAATGTCAGTACTGGGCAGCCATTCAGTGGGTCTTGATGCTTATCACCCAGAAAAAGTAAATGCTGGCTGCACTCTCTGGCCTCCTTAGTGCACTCCCTTTCTCCTCACTGCCACCTAGTCAGTGTGGTCCTGTAGGATGGAGTGTAAGAGTTTCTGCTTTGGAGGTGTCACACACTTCTGTAGGCTCTATTCAGCAACTCCATGAGTTTCTTTGGATCATTTCTACACCCTCTGAAGAACTGTGAGCTGTGTTTCAGAAGGGATCCTTTTAAATTTTCCCGTTGATTGGTTGAAGCAGGTGCTGCAATTGCTTCTCAGTTCCCAGCACTATGGCAGGTGGAGTAAAGTCAGCTGTTTGCTGAATGTCATGCAGCAGGGAACTGGTGGGGTTGTTTCCTTTCTTCAGAATTATGGTTTGCATCAGAAGGAGAAAACCATTAGTGGAATTAACTTATATAGTCCAAGTGTGAGGGAACAGTGAACCCCTTTACTTACCTTCTGCTGAGTTGATACCTCCCCATTATTTCTTAGAGCTGCAAACCATTTTCCGGGTTACACATCCTACTTGGTAGGCAAAGGGCAGTGTTTGCCATCGGGATGCTATTTTGTTGATTCAGAATGATGCATGCTGCATTTGTGGTGCTGCTGATGTTACCAATATTTGAAATAGGTCTTATCAACCACTGCGATGTGATAGGGACTCAATTAGACATGAATAAAACATCTCAGTCTATAAAGCAGACCTAGTCATGCTTGGAGAAAAATCTGATTTCTTAGTTTTTTTCTAATTGTCAATATAAGGTATATCCAAACCTGTAAGAAATTTTATGAGTTTGAGCAAAACTGTCAGCAATTTCCAGGAAACAAAACCTCAAGGGAATGACAAAATGCCTCAGAAAAATAACAGTTTTGCACCTTATTTTATATGTTACAATCAGAAGACCTACATAGGTCACATGAAATTCATTGGTGATAGATTAGGGAGGTGGGGAGAAGCAAAGCAGGGAAACCTCTGGAATTGAATAAAAAAGTAAAACGATGGACACATACTTCTTTTACAGAGCTGGGTAATGGATAGTTAACAGTCAACACTTACCAGGATAACAGTAGCACTGAGGGGATTTGTGGTTTCAGCTCTGGTGTTGTGCTTGTGCTTTGAAGGGTTCAGGAAAGAAAATTTAACATTCCAAAGGTGTATGTTACTGTAGATGCAAAAAGATAATAGATAGGCTCAATTGAGATAAAGATCAACTTTTGTCAGAGAAGATTCTAGCCTAGAACATGACTGCCCATGACCTACTTTTATGTAAAAAGTTTTAATTTCAGACCATCCTTTGTGCGTACTTTGAGTTTGTAAGGCCAGCATGCAGGCCTCCCTGAGCTCTTTAAGGTTAGTATGTGGCCCCTTTTCATCCACATAATAATTATAAATACTCAGAAGAAATGGTAATGGGCAGTTAACCAGGGTGAAAAATTGGGAAGGTCACATAAAACGAATGAGGGAATGATGGCATTGAAACAATTTAGCCAGGGCTCCGGGTGGAAAGTTGAGGCAGATTTTCCTGGTGGACCATGATAATTTCATGGAATAAAGGGATAGAAGGCATTGACATGCATGTTGAAATCTGAAGAATAATGGCCAGGCATAATGAACCATGTGATAAAACCATCTCTATTCTAGGGAGTATTTGAGAACTCAATATGTGACACAAAAAGACGAACAAAGGGATCATTAGGTAGGTTTTGTAAAATCTGAAAAAGCAAGTATTTTTAAAGTCCTGTGTTTTAGCAGTGTCTTGGAAGTGACAGTAGGGAACACCAAGAATACAGGTTATTCTTTCCACCATGGTTGGAAGAAGGCATAATGTGGGACCTGTTGTGGAGTGGTCACTAAAGCCTTTGCTATCTGAAGAAAAGAGCTAGATTTTACTTTTGGTAGTAGGTAAAAGACTTTGAGATGGTATTAAGAATTAAAGAACATTTACTGCAAATAAGTGGGTACTTCACATCTGGTGAAAGGAACCAGGTAAGTGGACATAGGCAGTTATTTTTAGAAGCAAGATTGACATTAGCCTGGATCAGAATGAAAGATTTAGGTGGGAGAGCAACAACTTTTCAAACAACCAGAATAAAGGAATTTAATTTTTGCTGTACCTAACACATGTAGATACTTCATGGTCCTGATGGTCTGCTAGGAAATGGAGATACTTACATGATAGGATTGAGTCCTCATGTTCCTGGTCAGGGACCAGATTGGAGTGAGTCTGCCTAGGGCTGGCCTGTAGCAAATGGGTTCTTGTCTTTGTGCAGGAAAGATTTCACAAGATGAATCTAGGTGATTCTGAGAGTGTATTTATTAAAGTTGGGGACAATGAAACAAATGAAGGACTTAAGATAGAAGAAGCATCAGGAGAGCCCAGGCAGTGCACTGCTTTGGTTCCTTAGAAACATTCTAGGAAAGAAGTGAGCCACGGTGGGGCTGCTTTAACTCACTGGGAAGTCAGAGAAAAGGGGGCCTTGGAGATAGGATCAAGGGGTTAGTCTGTTTTGAGCGGCTGCTGCCCTATTCTCCCCTGGTTGCAAGTCTCATGGGGACCTTTAGAGTTTAGAAGAAAAGAAAGCAAAAGTATAGTAAAAAATGAGATTTGAGAAGGAGTGTTTCAGGAGATCTGCACAGTGGCTTCCTTTGTCTTGAGGATTTTTATCTCTTTTCTTTTGGTGAGAATTTTAGGGGAGGCTCAGGTGAGGGTTTCAGCAGAATACTCACCAGCTTTCCAAGTGTATTGTTCTTGAATGTGCTGATGCATCAAAATGAGTGTGTAGGGGAGTTTGGGATCATTCTCTACTAGCTTAACTGCTTTTATCTGGGACTGTCTGGCTCTAATATATGTTTTGTTTTGTTTTGTTTTATTGTTGTTTATTCTTCAACTTCATCCGTCCTTGGTTTTGGCTGGCACAAATGGCACTAATTTGATGTCTGTTACTTCTCTCTCTGACTAACATGATTTAAACTATTTATTCTCTGGTTAGAGAAGAGAGGTATAAACCTCTCCTTGGTTAGGGAAGATAAGTTCTTGTAATTTCATTAGCTGGCTGTAAATTCTTCAAATTGTTTGGTCTGGTTTAATCATCTTGTCACAGTTCCTCATTCCACTTGCCAAGGGATTTTCATATATTTTTACTATCCTGCCTCACTCATTCTTTACCAGATTATAACACAGTGAGCCTAGTAGACCTTAATAACCTGATACTATACTACCCTGTGATAAGTGCTTCAAGCTGATGTGGACATGCAGGGGAAAGGTAGGGAGATGGTCTGCAGCTTCTGTGGAAATCTAGAAAAGCCTCACAGGAGATGCAGCATTTTGAATTGAATCTCACTGGATGTGTAAGGGTTTTCCAGGCAAGGAAGGAGTTTTCTAGGCAAGGGTATTCCCTTGCCTAGAAAATGGTGGTGTCTTATGTGACTCTAGAGCAGCAAACAATGTAGGAAGGTAGGGGATTGAAAGAGGTCTACATGTTACCAGACAGGATCCTCACTCATAGTGGGTCTGCCTGGGGCCAGCAGGTAGTACGTGGGTTCTTGACTTTGTGTAGGAAAGATTTCACAACATGAGTCTAGGTGACTATAAGGGTACGATTATTAAAGCTGGGAATGGTAAAACAAGGAGGTACTTAGCATGGAAGAAACAACAGAAGAGAATAGGCTAGGCTACCTTAGCTCACTGGGAAGCTAGAGAAAAGGGGACCTTGGGGACAGCTTCAGGAGATTAACCAGGGACAAGCTGCAGCAGCCCATTGCCCCCACTGATTGCAAGTCTCAAAGACCCTTTTGAGTTTAGGAGATGTGTGCCTGTGGGGGAAGGAGTGAGGGTAGAAGAGGGGAAAGGGAGTGGCATGGACTACTCACCAGAGAGAGAAAGTGCATTGGTTCCTTTGCCTTGAGGCTTTTCTCTCTCTCTTGCAGGCAGGGATTTTAGGGGAGGTCTCAGGGGAGACTTTCAGTAGAACATTGATCAGTTGTCCATGTGGGTGCCCTTTCAGGGTTCTGGTCTCCACTGATTGGTCAGTGACAGGGCATCCTTTAGTCATTACAGCTGGTCCTGGCATTGCCTACCTGGTTTTGCTGCTTTTCTGGGCCTGGAGCTGAAACACAACTGAAGCTTAGATGTTGTCTCCAGGGAGGTGACCTTCTGTATTTGGCTGTAAATTGATTGGCCAGTTTGTTCAGCACTCTTTCTCAGTTTCTCTGGTCTACTTGCCAAGGAATTTTCCTCAATGGGGCATAGGCTATGTGCTGTGATGATGGGTTGGCTTCCATTCTAACTAATTTAGACAGTATTGATTTCTGAATTAAATACAAATAATAATACTTAACACAAACTCAATTTTACTTTTTCCTTTGAAAGTCACAATTTTAAGAAGTGAGACATTAAAGATGAAAGAGGCCATACATACCCTTCTGTTTCACTCTTTGTTCATATACATATTTTCAATTACATAGTTGGAATTACAGCTTAGAAATATTTGTGCTATACTTTTTACTTTATTATATCCTTAGTAGTTTTCTAAACTGTTTGTCTTTATAATGACCATAGCTGTCTGCTATTCCATTAAATCAGTGTTCCCCCCAAAGAGTAAAAGCATAAAGATGTTTCTTATAGCATTATCCATATGATGAAAAATTGAGAACATAGTAAATATCGAATATTAGAGGGGTAATTTGATAAATTATAGATTATCATATTTTTAAGGTAGAGTTGAAATGCTTGAATGACAGATTAAATGTAAGAGTTTACAAAGAGAGAGAACCAACCTGAGATTTTTTTCCTCCATACCTGAGAACATGTTTCATTGATTTTAGAGAGAGTAGAAGGGGGAGAGAAAGAAACATCAGATGTGAGAGAGAACATACATTGGTGGTACCCATAGGCTCCCTGAATAGGGATTGAATCCACAACATTGGTATGTGCCCTGACCAGGAATCAAACCCGCAACCTTTTGTTATACGGACAATGTTCCATCCTTCTGAGCCATACCAGCCAGGGCCCAACCTCAGATTTCTAAGTGAAATCTTAACATTTTCACTTCCCTGATGAGTTCAAACACCATGGGCATTTGTCCTTGCATGTGTATGACCTTTTAAACAATATGTAGAGAATATATTAAAGAGCATTAGACTAATTTCTTTAATGACTTTTTATTTATTTTTTAGAGATTGGGCTGGGGAGGGAGAAAGGAAGAGAAAAACAGTTACCTGCAAGAGAAACATAGATCTGTTGCCACTTATATGCACCCAACCAGGGACCTGGTCTGCAACCCAGGCATGTGCCCTGACAGGAACTCAAACTGGCAGCCTTTTGGTTCACAGGCTGGTGTTCAACCCACTGGGCCATGCCAGTCAGGGCTGGACTAATTTTTAATGTAACATCTATAATTACATTGTAATTGATTAATAAGTTAATTGAATTTAATAATTTGTTGTTTTTTTGCATATTTATTAAAATTCATCATAAGAATTTGAGTGTATAAAATGATGGTTTATTTTAGCAGCAGATTGCCCGACCATCACAAGAAGAAAAAGTAGAAGAAAAAGAAGAAGATAAAGCAGAAAAAACAGAAAAAAAAGAAGAGGACAAAAAAGATGAAGAAGAAAAAGATGAAAAGGAGGACTCTAAGTAAGTAAAATAATTAGTTAAATAATTAAATATTATAGTTATTTTAAAATAATGAAGGTATAAAATTTTAGATAAAAGAATCATTGGGATGTATGCTTTAGTCGTCATAATTATTTGACATAATTAAAGAATGGGTTATTTCAGTAAATGGAACTTTTGACTTAATGGACTTATTTCCTAGACATGATATATTACTTCAGAAGGGATAGGCTACAATAATATATACTTACTAGTGAGATATGCCAAATATAATTTAATCTTTGATTTGGAAGCTACGTCAGGATCCTTTTTTGTACCTCAGATAGTGTAAATTAGTGTTAAAATGCTGGTAAGTGGTTTATTTATATAATACATGTATTCCAGCACTATTAATTTTACTTATTATATAAAATAGAGTTTCTGGTTTGTTTGTGGTTGCTGTTTTCCAGGTTGTAAAAATAATTCTTGCTCATTACTGAAAACTAGGAAAAGAGAGCAAAATATAAAGAAATTTAACCTGTGATTCTGCCACTTTGACACAATGGGCAGAGGGTCATGAGGGCAGGGTCTCAGCAGCTGGATTGTTTGTGTCTCCCCAACCATCAGCTTTATTGAAACATTATTTACATAGAATAAATTTGCCAATTTTAGGTATATCTGTCGATGTATTTTTTTAAGATTTTATTTATTTATCTTTAGAGGGGAAGGGAAGGAGAGAGGGAAAGATATATCAATGTATGATTGCCTTTTGCATGTCCCCTGCTGGGAACTGGCCTGCAACCCAGGCATGTGCACTGACTGGGAATCGAACCATGATCCTCTAGTTTGCAGGCCTGTGCTCAATCCACTGAGCTACAACCAGCTAGGGCTGTTGATGTATTTTGACAAATATGTGTGCATTGGTGTAACATAACCACCGCCACAATTGTGATGTATATAGAATATTTTCATCACCCCCCCAAAAGTTCCGATATGCTCCTTTAAATAGTTTTATTCCCGACTTCCACCAAGATGGAGGCGTAGGTGGAAACACCTTGTGTCCATGCACAACCAAATCTAAAAACAACAAAGTTTTAACAACAATAAACGCGACCAAACCACACAGAAAATTGACAATACAGAGTCTGAAAACAACGAAATGATCAGCTAAACCAGTAAGAGGGGCAAAGCCAGCAGCGGAGCAGGTTGGCCAAAAAGATCCCCAACCAGGGTAGTGCGCAAGCAGCCAAAGGCGCGGATCCCAGGTGCGGGCTAGCTATGGGCAGACACAGGGAAGAGGCGGCAGCTGGCTGTCTGCAGTTGGTCGAGCATTTGCATGCAGATAAATCAGTGAAGAGGTGAGCATTGAGACAGACCGCACAGGCCCTGGCGCAGGGTGGCAGGCTCGCACATTTTCGCTCAGATAAACAGGCAGGGGCGAGTGGTGGGATGGACTGGGTGAGTGGAGAGGACTGCCATTGCTCCCTCTCTGACCCGACCCCACATACAGTGTCACAAACCAGCAACCTGGGTGGCTGCACCCTAGTAAACAACTAAGGCTCCACTTCTCAGACTTAACGGGCGTGAACAGACCAAAACGTGGCTCAAGAACAACTCAGAGCCCCAGAGCCAATAAATCTAAGCGACCAAGAGATAGCCAGCTTATCAGATGCACAGTTCAAAACACCGGTGATCAGGATGCTCACAGAACTGGTTGATTTTAGTCACAAATTAGAGGAACATATGGAAGCTAAACTAATTGAAATGAAGGGAAATGCACAGGAAACGAATAGTAATGGAAAGGAGACTGGGACTCAAATCAAGGGAGTACACCAGAAGGAAGAAAAAAATGACCAAACAGAAAAGAATGAAGAAACAAGAATTCAAAAAAATGAGGAGAGGCTTAGGAACCTCCAGGTCATCTTTAAACGCTCCAACATTCGAATTATAGGGGTACTAGAAGGGGAAGAGGAACAACCACCAGTGGAAAACTTATTTCAACAAATAATAAAAGAGAACTTCCCACTCTGGCAAAGGAAATAGACTTCCAGGAAATCCAGGAAGCTCAAACAGTCCCAAAGAAGTTGGACCCAAGAAGAAACACACCAAGGCACATCATCATTACATTAGCCAAGATGAAAATGAAGGAGAGAATCCTAGAAGCAGCAAGAGATAAGGGGACAGTCACCTACAAAGGAGTTCCCATCAGACTGTCAGCTGATTTCTCAAAAGAGACCTTACAGGCAAGAAGGGGCTGGAAAGAGCTATTCCAAGTCATGAAAACCAAAGACCTACAACCAAGATTGCTCTATCCAGCAAAGTTTTCATTTAGAATGGAAGCACAGATAAAGTGCTTCTCAGATAAGACCAAATTCAAGGAGTTCATCATCACCAAGCCCTTATTATATGAAATGTTAAAGGGACTTATCTAAGAAAAAGAAGATAAAAAAAGATGAACAGTAAAAGGGCAGCAAACTCACAGTTATTAACAACCACACCTAAAACAAAAGCAAATTAATAGTACAGTTAGATCAGGAGTGAACCATAGAAATGAAGATCTCAAGGAGGATTAGCAACAGGGGAGTGGGAGAAGGAGAAGGGGGGAGAAGGTACAGAAAATAAGTAGCATAGACAGTAGATAGAAAATAGATAGGGGGAGGGTAAGAATAGTAGGGGAAATACAGAATCTAAAGAACTTGAGACGTGTTCATGAACTAAGGGGGGGAATGTGGGGGAGGGGTGTGCAGGGTGGAGGGGAACGGAGGGGGGAAATAGAACAAATGTAATGGCATAATCAATAAAAAAAATAATAAAATAAATAGTTCCCACTTTTCCAGCCCCTGACAACTGCTAATTGTTTTGCTGTTTCTAGAATTTTATAGAAACTGAATCATGCAGTATATAATCTGTATGTGGTTTTGTTTATTTAACATGCCTTTGGGATACATGCATCATACACATATTAGCAGTTTGTTTCTTTTTAATATTTATTGTACTTTGGCAGTATGTCCAATGTAGGTTGGCCTCATGACCAGTGTGCACTAGGGTTGCCTGACTATGTGGGTTGGCCTTATGACTAGCAACATTGGTAGCATGGCCAAAGTAGTTTGGCCTCAGAATCAGTGTATGTTGGCAGCCCGACCAGTGTATGTTGGCAGCCCAACCAGTGTAGGTAGTACTATCAAGCCCAGTGTCAGATGGCCACCTGGCAGACATAGGTTGGCCTCACTACCAGTATACTATGGTTGCCTGGCCAACATAGTTTGACATTACAACCAATGTATGTTGGCAACATGGCCTGTGTAGCTTGGACAAATGACCAGCATATGTTGGCAGCAAGGCCAAGGTAGATAGGCCTCATGACCAGTGTATGTTGGTCACTGGGCCACAGTAGGTTAACTTCATCACCAGCATCTGTTGGCAGCCTGGCCAGTGTAATTTGGCTTCATGAGCAGTGTACATTTATTACTTGGACAATGTAGGTTGGCTTAATGATCAGAGTATGTTGGCATCCTGGGCAGCATAAGTTGGTTTTGTGATCAGTGTACACTGGCCACTGGACTAACGTAGTTAGGCCCCATGACGAGTGTACATTGGCCACTAGACTGATGTAGATTGGCCTCACATCCCGTCAGGTCAGTGTTATGTTGTCTGCCTGTCAAACATAGTTTGGCCTCACAGTTAATGTATATTGGCAGCAAGGCCAGTGTAGGTTGGCCTCCCGACCAGTGTACGTGTACTAACATAGGTTGTCCTCACTACCAGCGTAGGTGGGCTTCTCGGCCAACATAGATTGGCCTCATGACCAGCATACGTCTGTCTACCTGCCCAATGTAGGTTGGCCTCGTGTCTGGTGTACATTGGCAGCACCACCAGCGTTGGTAGGCCTCATGACCAGTGTACCATGATATCAGAGCCAACGTAGGGGCCTCAAAACCAGTGTACGTGGGCTGCTAGGACAATATAGCTTAACTTCATCCCCACCCTATGTTGGCAACCTGGCCAAAGTAGGCTAGCCAAAAACCAGAGTAGGTTGGCAACACTGCTAAAGTGTAGTTTGGCTTCAAAACCAGTGTACGTTGGCAGCCCATTCCACATAGGTATTCTCAATCCCAACGTTGGGGGGCTACCTGGCCAACATAGGTTGTCTCATGACCAGTGTACGTTGGTCATCCAGCTGATACAGTTTGGCCTCACAACTGGTATATGATGTTCACCCAGCCAATGTAGGTTGGCCTTATTAGCAGTGAACTTTGGCATTGGGACCTGTGTAGGTGGGACTCATGACCAGCGTATGTTGGCAGTAAGGCCAATGTAGATGGGCCTCACGACCAGTGTACGTTAGCTGCTGGGCCACTGTAGGTTAACTTCTTTACCAGCACACGTTAACTGGGCAAACAACACAATTTAACCTCATTACTAGTTATGTTTGCTGCCTGGCCAACATAGGTTGGCCTCATGACCAGCAGATGTTGCATTCCGGGCTAGGTAAGTTGGACTTGTGAATAGTGGACTTTAGCATCTTGTCCAACATAGGTAGGCCTCATAATCAGCATACATTATCTGTCCAGCCAACATAGGTTGGCCTCACATTGGTTGGTAACCAACATATTCTAGCAGCAAGGCCGGTGTATGTTTGCATCATGATCAGCATACATTGGTAGCATGATCAATGTAGGTAGGCCTTGTGAACAGTATATGTTGGCTGCCTGTTTAATGTAGGTTGGCTTTACGACCAGCATATGTTTGTAACCTACCCAACATAGTTTGGTGTAATGACCAGAGTGCATTGGCATCTTGGGCAGTGTAAGTTAGCCTCATGACCAGCGTATGTTGGTGTGCTGGGTGACATAAATTGGCCTCATGAATAGCAGACCTTGGCATCTTGTCCAGTGTAGGTTGTCCTTATGACCAGTGTACCTAGCAGCCTAGCTAACATAGGTTGGCCTCATGACCTTACATCACTTGATATGGTTTTTAAAAGTTAAATTCTCAGTGCCATTCTAGTAATGTACATTAAGAAGATACCTATTTACAAATTTTTTTCCTTTCTTTTCCCAGTATCACATTTATACTCCAAGGTGGTCATTGGTTCTGCTCACATGGAACTCCTGTGTTTTGATTTTACTCTTTTATTAGAATCTTTAATGTATTTAACAAACTTTTATTTATTGCTGATGTGAGCTAGGTCTTGAGGAAGCAAAAATGTATAAGGTATCCACTAGTCCCAGGTAGTTTATGACCTAGTAGGAGAAAATTAGGTAAGACACTAGCACTATTTAGGAAAAAGAAAAGCCTGGAAGAAATGAGCAAAACCAATAAATTGTGTTAAAGATTGAGAAAAGGTTGAGGTTTACTTCTCTCTGGATAGTTTGAAGGACTTTATGTAGAACTAATGGTTAAAGTAGGTAAAAGGAAAAGCACATATAGATGTGCTGCTTTGAGCAGTGGTGCATAACGGTTTCATTAGACTGGAATATAGGGTGCCTGAAAAAGAAAAGTGGAAAATGGATTGGGGTTAGATTATGTAAACACTTAATGAAACCTAAAATGTAGACTTCATTTAAGAGGCTGTGTAGGAATAGGCAGGATTTAGAATGGATGGAATGGTTTATTACCAAAGGTATTCTTGTAGAATATTGATCTATTAGCCATATAGAATAGATGGATTAGAGATAAAAGAGTCAGGAAGGCTGCTATAAAAGTCTGTGACTGAGGGTACTGAGGTACTGAATAAATAACAGTGGTAGTAGAAATACAGATGGTGAATTAGTGGGAGAAATATTAGAGAGATGAAATAACCAAAAATTGGCATTAGATTACATATAGGATGTAAAGAAAAAGGGAAAGAGCTAGAGGTGTCAAATCTGTGAACCTCAGTGATTGTGAATATGGTGGTACTGTTAACAAATAATTATAGAGTGAGGCGGAGCAAGAAGCAGGGTAGTAAGGATGAGCATGTTTTTAGATATTGTTGGGTGATTCAGGTGGTTGGTTATTCTAGTAGATAATTGGGTATAATAGTTTGGATCTTAGGCGATTTAGGATGTGGGGTATGAGCCTAGCAGGGATGCATATGGGTAACCTCACGGAGCTTTAAGGCCAGAATGAGCCTTAGGAAATATTAAAGGATGAGGGGGAAAATTCAGTTCCCAGAAGGAGAGGCAGAATAGCAATGGAGATATTAGGAAAGTGTGAAGTCCTAAAAGCAAAGTTGACAAGGATATAGAAAGATTTGTCCACAGAGTCAGTTCCAGGAGAAAGAGTAATGTGAAGAGAATTATGAAAAGGTTATTTGATTTTGCAGTTTTTAAGTTATTGGTGACTTTTTAAAAAATATATTTTATTGATTGTGCCATTACAGTTGTTCTATTTCCCCCCTTCATTCCCCTCCCCCCTGCACACCCCCTCCCCCACATTCCCCCCCTTTTGTTTATGACCACATGTCTCAAGTTCTTTAGATTCTGTATTTCCCCTACTATTCTTGCCTTCCCCCTATCTATTCTAGCTATTTGCTACCTACCATCTGTGCTACTTATTTTCTGTACCTTCTCCCCCCTTCTCCTCCTCCCACTCCCCTGTTGCTAACCCTCCATGTGATCTTCATTTCTGTGGTTCACTCCTGATCAAGCTGTCCTCTTAGTTTGCTTTTGTTTTAGGTGTGGTTGTTGATAACTGTGAGTTTGCTGCCGTTTTACTGTTCATCTTTTTTATCTTCTTTTTCTTAGATAAGTCCCTTTAACATTTTATATAATAAGGGCTTGGTGATGATGAACTCCTTGAATTTGATCTTATCTGAGAAGCACTTATCTGCCCTTCCATTCTAAATGAAAACTTTGCTGGATAGAACAATCATGGATGTAGGTCCTTGCCTCTCATGACTTGGAATACTTCTTTCCAGCCCCTTCTTGCCTGCAAGGTCTCTTTTGAGAAATCAGCTGACAGTCTGATGGGAACTCCTTTGTAGGTGACTGTCCCCTTATCTCTTGCTGCTTCTAGGGTTCTCTCCTTCATTTTCATCTTGGCTAATGTAATGATGATGTGCCTTGGTGTGTTCCTTCTTGGGTCCAACTTCTTTGGGACTGTTTGAGCTTCCTGGATTTCCTGGAAGTCTATTTCCTTTGCCAGAGTGGGGAAGTTCTCTTTTATTATTTTTTGAAATAAGTTTTCCACTGGTGGTTGTTCCTCTTCCCCTTCTAGTACCCCTATAATTCGAATGTTGGAGCGTTTAAAGATGACCTGGAGGTTCCTAAGCCTCTCCTCATTTTTTTGAATTCTTGTTTCTTCATCCTTTTCTGTTTGGTCACTTTTTTCCTCCTTCTGGTCCACTCCTTTGATTTGAGTCCCAGTTTCCTTTCCATTACTATTGGTTTCCTGTGCATTTCCCTTCATTTCAATTAGTTTAGCTTCCATATGTTCCTCTAATTTGTGACTAAAATCAACCAGTTCTGTGAGCATCCTGATCACCGGTGTTTTGAACTGTGCATCTGATAAGCTGGCTATCTCTTGGTCGCTTAGATTTATTGGCTCTGGGGCTCTGAGTTGTTCTTGAGCCACGTTTTGGTCTGTTCACGCCCGTTAAGTCTGAGGAGTGGAGACTTAGGTGTTCACCAGGGCTGGGCCACCCAGGTTGCTGGTTTGTGATGCTGTATGTCAGGTGGGGCCAGAGAGGGACGATGGCGGTTCCCTCTGCCCCTTCCCACCGCTGGGGCCTTCCTGGTCCATCTCACTGCTCGATCCTTCACTGGTTTATCTGCGTGCAAATGTGTGACCATGGTCAGCCCTCAGTGGATCCGCCACCTTGTGCCCTCAGTGGGTCCACCCACTACTCCACACCTTGGATCTGCCCACAGCTGCTGGGGTGCCTGGGTCTCACACCCAGGTCAGTCCAATGGATCTTTCCTGCCGGACCCTGCTCTGCTGCTGGCTCTGCCCCTCTTACCGGTTTGGCTGAAGGGTTCATTGTTGTCAGACTTTCATATAGTTCAATTTTCTGTGGTTTGGCTGTGTTTTTGTTGCTAAAACTGTTGTTTTTAAACGTGGTTGTGCGAGAAGGTACAGTGCTTCCACCTATGCCTCCATCTTGGCAGGTGACTTTTGACAAAACCTTTTTAATCAGAGGTTGTAGTAGTAGCCAGATTGGTAAGGGAATAAAAATGTGAAGGGAGAGAGAACTACGTGGTAATTTCAAGGGTAATTTAGAATTGAAGGGGAAAGAATTATTCTCGAAGCCTTATTTTTGACTTTGGGGAAAAAATTAACTTTGTAAGCCACAATAAGTCTTTATTTGAAGTACATAAAGGAAAGAAAAAAACAAAACCAGAAAAACCTTCCATTAAGCAGCAATAGTTAGTGGATAGTTTGAATATTGCCATCTACTTGTTCATTTGTAAAAGCGTACATTAAACACCTTGCTTTCTAAAAAAATAATGTTTATTTAAAAAATTGAGTTGATATACAATATTATATCTCAGGTGTACAACCCAATGACTAGACATTTATATAACTTATGCAGTGATCACCCCAAAAAATCTTAAGCACCTTACTTTTAAATATAACAACCCTGGGAGACAAGTAATGCAGAGAATGGTTTTTTAGTATTACATGCAATACTATTGCTATTAATAGTAATGATCACTTACTGCGTTTTTCCTACTGCCTGAGACTGTGATAAGTGCTTTATAGCCTGAAGGAGGTTTAGCTTTTACAGAGCTTACTATGCTCTGGGCACTATTCCAAGCAGTTTACATAAATTTACCTCCTTAATTCTCACAATGGCCCTATGAGATATAGTATTATTACTCTCACTTTACAGATGAGGAAAACTGAGGTTCATGGAGGTAAGGTTGCTTGTCCAAGGTCATGACAGGTCCATTCATCATATACAGTTCTGTATGAACCCAGCAGCCTGGTTCTAGAGGCCATTTTCCTAACTACTAGTCCAAACTGTCCCATTGAGAATATTGAGCTGGGTTTAATAAAACAATATTGTAGATTATTTTTGCAGAATGGGTGTCTGTCATGGAGAGTGTCCATTTCAGATTCTTTATTTCACAAGGTAGAAAGCTTATGTTGGAGTAGAGGCCAGAGATTCAGAAGTCCTGCCTTTGGGCGCACCCGATTGCTTCTGGAATGCAGGTGTATAGGGTTTTCTGCTACCATTCATTATGTCCTTGGAGAGAGTGTTCTTGTACCCAAGTCAGATGATTTGCAATGTTTTTAAATTTTAAGTCCATTAATGAATAAAACAAGCCTTTTTGAAATATTTTAATTTGAATGAATCAACTCCTCAAAATTGGGGCATGACAGAATTTTTCATAAATTTTGTTTTAGTAACTAAGGGATTGGTTAGTTTTATTCAATTTGTATTTAAAGAATTTTCAAAACTGCCTTCTTCAGTGTATGTATACTTTAAATTACACAAAATTTTCATTTGCTTTTGTATCTAGAGAAAATACCAAGGAAAAGGACAAGACAGAAGGTACAGCAGAAGAAACTGAGGAGAAAGAGCAGACTATACCACGGGGGCGAAAGACTGCCAATAGTCAAGGCCGCCGAAAGGGCCGCATCACTAGGTCCATGACAAATGAAGCCGCTGCTGCCAGTGCTGCAGCTGCAGCAGCCACAGAGGAGCCCCCTCCACCTCTGCCACCGCCACCAGAACCCAGTGAGTGGGCAGATTGGAGTGAGCAGGCCATACTGTTGTTTGGAATTCTGTTTTATTGCTAGGGTGGGGTAGCAGTTTATTGCTAGGAGGGTCCTCTGATACTAACGTAAACAGGGGTTTCAAACTCATTTTCACTAGGGGCTGCATCAGCCTCGTGGTTACCTTTAAAGGGCTGAATATAATTTTAGGACTGTATAATCGTAACTACTCCCTAACTAGGAGCAAGGAGCTTGGCACTACTGCTGGCTAGAAACAAGGTGCCAGACTGGATAAAACAAGGTGGAGGGCCGGATTCATCCTGGGTGCCTTGTGTTTGCCACCTGTGACCTAGAAGTAATTTTCAAGTCAGGCCTTTACATTTTCCAAACTTTTTATATGAAAGTCTTTTGTAAAAGAACAACAGTCCCAACTTTGGCTATTCCAATGGCACTATATTTCTTTTTACTCACTTATAATCCTAGTATACATGCTACTTTATTTTCTGATGTTTTCACATGGCATATATCATGAATATTTTCTGATTTCTAAGCGATTTCCAATTTTACTTTTTTGATAGCTGTGAAATGTTGACATTGTGTTATTCCCTTGAGGCACAATTTCCTGAACTTTAAAGATTTTATTTACTTCCTAGAGAGAGGGAAAGGAAGGAAGAAAGAGAGAGAGAGAGAGATACATCAGTTGGTTGCCTCTTGCACACAACCCAGGCACATGTCCCAACTGGGAATCGAACTGGTGATCCTTTGGTTAGCACTCAATCCACCAAGCCACACCAGCCAAGGAGATAGTACTGTAATTAAAAAAAAACTTTTTACATAGCATTTTTCTTTCATTAAATTGTTTTTCATAGGAAGAAATTCTTAGACTAGGGAATACTGAGTCTAAGAGTCCAAGCATTTTTCTCTTAGGATTATGTTAATGATGAATACCACCATTGGTGGTTCAGTGTTACCAGTTTCGCTATAACTTTTAAGTCTGAAAAAAAAACACAAGTTCTGGGAATGGCAAGAATGATGTGAGGGAAATAACTGGACAAGCAGATGGGGGCAGATTACAAATGGCTGTGTTTGAACTCTCTCCTGCTTTGCTAATGAAGAGGGAGCTTACAGAGATTTTTAAATAGAGGAACACTTTGATTAGGCCAGTGTTTAGACAGATAACTGATGACAGCTATGGTGGTAGAAGAGGGACAAGCTTTCAGATTGGAATTGACACAATTATTGGATGTGATTGGTAAATGGAAGGAAGGATTCAAAAATTATACCGAGGATCCTGTTAATAATTTCAGGTGACTGAGTGGATCATAGTACTATTAATTGAGAAGGGGAATATAGCAGAAGCTCATTTCAGGCCTGATTGTCCCAAGTTTTTTTCTAAGATAAAAGAGAAAGTGTTCAGTTCATGGTCCTTCTGTGTTTACTAGATGTCAGTTACTGATGGTGAACATAAGAGCCTCCAAGCTCTGACCAAGTGGTTCAGTTGTTTGGAACATCATCCCATGCAACAAACAGTTGTAGATACCATCCCTGGTTGGAGCACATTCAGGAGGCAACTGATCAATGTTTCTCACATTTATGTCTGTCTCTTTCTGTAAAAACAAAACAAAAAAATATAGCCTCGGGTGAGGATTAAAGAAAAGAGCCTCCAAAAGTTAGAAGGAGATAGAGGAATCAGAGAGCAGGAGAGAACTGTTCCTGGATCAGAAGGTGGAGTACTGGTCCTTTCTTTGATACTTCAGGAGAGGAAGGTGCACTCTAGTAAGTAGGAAGGCACCGAGTGATATGGGACTTCTCAGAAATAAATTGATGGTGTTCAAACATGTAGATACATATTGAACTTTAAAAACCAGTCAGAAGGATCACTGACATGTTGAAATTTCCCCTTTAATTTGATGGGAGAAGGAGCTGATACCATCCTATTTCTATAGTTTCTTTCACCAAATGGGTTAAACAGGCTTTATGTCACATAAATAGGTTATAAATTATGTTGTTGGTACCATATAATCTATGAATGAAGGAATTAGCTTAATTTTTCTCTCTCTTACTGGGTTATTTCTCTTTAGTTTCTACAGAGCCTGTAGAAACCTCTCGATGGACAGAAGAAGAAATGGAAGTTGCTAAGAAAGGTAAGTGATAGTTCAGATTCCTTTGGGGTTTTTTTGCTTATTTGTTTTAGGATTATTAATAATGAGTGAGATAGTGTTAATTTTTCAATAACAAAATAGTTCTTTCACAATGATAAATAGAATTTAGAGGTAAACTTACCAAGTTGTCTTTTTTTTACCATGTTGTACCTTGTAAGGTACCCCAAGTGTGCCTTGTTGAAGAGGCCTACTTTTGAGGGATTTAAGGTTCTCATTTTATTAGAAAACAAGTAGGCTATTTTCAGTTTTCCAGAATAGTTGTCATAAATGCTATTACAGTTGTTTTGGAAGGTTTTCTTAGAAAAAGTCTGTATTTCTGTTATTTGAAAGTTTCATTCACTAGAGTGGTAAGTACTTTTTTAGTTTTCACTTGATAAAGCATTTGATTATAAACTACTAAGAAATTATACTGCAATTCAGAGAAGAGAGCATGGACTCTCTGACCAGGGAGACAAAAGGTTGAATCCTATCTCTGCCACTTTCATAGCTGTGTGCCCTTGATCTTACCCTGGAACATTATGGATCTTGTTGTTGTTGTTCCTTATTAATGTAATATAAAAATTTCTTTTTTGTTGTTTTTTAAGATTTTATTTATTTATCTTTAGAGGGGAAAGGAAGGAGAGAGGGAGAGAAATACAATGTATGGTTGCCTCTCATGTATCCCTTGCTGGGGACTGGCCTGCAACCTAGGCATGTGCCCTGACTGGGAATCGAACTGCAATCTTTTGTTTTGCAGGCCCGCGTTCAATCCACTGAGCTACACCAGCCAGGGCTAAAAATTTCTAATGAACTAAAATTTCTAATAGGATACATTGGATTGTAAATAAATAATTTACTTTTTAAATAAAATAATTTTGAGAAAATGGCCTGATTTGGGGGGGAGTTAAGTATTTATCTTACAGTTCTAGAGAGAAGTTACTATAAATAGCTTGACTTTTAGTGATACATGTCAGACTTACTTTCTGTTAAGCAGGTACATTTCAGAATCATATAAACTAACTTTACCAAAATTACAGCAGTTCTTTTATTTGAAACTTTGTCTTGATTAGAAAATTTGTGATCTGTCATGATTACATGTACAACTTTTTAAAAGATTCACATTTATTCTTGTCTGATCATCAAAATGTTATAGTGAAATAAGAACATATTGGCTATATCATAATCTTTTTCAGGTACTTATACTTACATTTGACTGTTTAGTCATCATTCTTTCTATCTCTTATTCACGCGTTGAGCAAGATTTAGGAATGATCTTTCAGTTATTATTAAGGAAGCTATTGGTGTTAACCTTGAAAAACTGATGTTTTTATTTCTACTGGAAGTTTTTGCTTGGGTTCATTTGTATCTAAAATATATCTCTGGCTGTGTAGCTCTATGTATGTATGCATTTATATACTCATGTTCCTTGCCCATATGTATGTGTGTGTGCACATATATGTATTATTTAATGAAAGAAGTGTCATATGCCATAGGTATCTGTGATGCATTCTATTACAACAGGTGTTTTTAAACTGGTTAAATTTTTTGAGGTCATTCCATGATTGTAAATGGATGAAGACGTGCTGATTATCTGTGGAGCCATGCACACACACACATACTCTCTCTCTCACACACATAGTGTGGGGCAAAAGTAGGCTTACAGTTGTGACTATGCAAAAGTTTATTCTTGTATTATTATTTAATTATTGTATTATTTTTTGTATGAACAAATGTAAACCTACTTTTATCCCACCCTGTATATATCTTTGTTAATCATTTATATTTGATTACATTATTAACTTGATATACTGTTTTCAAAGATTTAGAGCACCTTATCAATTAGTTTACAAGCGTTTAAACCATTGCTATGTGTCCAACATTGTCCTAACCTTCTAGGAGATATATAAAGATAAGGTTGAATCTTTTCATTAATGAACATGTTTTAATTTGGGTAGAAAAATTGAGCTGTTACTCAGTTTTGTATCAATACATATTTCAGTAAGTATTGAACTATATCAATAAATAATTCAAAGCACTTTTACTGTTAATGATTGTGAATACAGTGATTAGGCTGATTTTATTATTATTTTTGTTTCCTTTATTAGGTTACTGTTCATTAACATTTGGTCTGTTTTTAAAATACAGGTCTAGTAGAACATGGTCGTAACTGGGCAGCAATTGCCAAAATGGTGGGAACTAAAAGTGAAGCTCAGTGTAAAAACTTCTATTTTAACTATAAAAGGAGACACAATCTTGACAATCTCTTGCAGCAGCATAAACAGAAAGTGAGTATATTAGGGATGGCGAATCTTTTACTTACAATTTTTTGCCTAAAGTTGTTTTTCTTGAACTTTAAAGAGTGGTTTTGAGAGAAACTTGTGTAGCTTATATTTTTATTTATTGTGTTTACCTGTAAAAGTTTCTTAGCACAAGTTGACTCTTTTTTTTATTTATGGCCAAAGGAATAAAATCTCGGTTAGCAATAGTGAGAATTCAATACTCTTGAATTATTTTAGATTGGATTTCAAAAATAGATGCATTTTGGAGTTTGAATTGAAAACTATATTGGAGTGCTTTTGACAATGTTGAATGTGTTAATGGACATATTACAAAACATTTTCCCAAAAAGATTACATGGGATAAATGGTAAAAACCAGAAAGTATAAGATTATTGAAAATTTATTAACAGGGAAACTTCAATGTTCTCAAAGTCTGTAAGGCTCCTTGGGAGTTGTATGATGTCAAGACTGTTTTCATAAAATCTTAAATGTTATTTATTTTTGACTTCCGCCAAGATGGAGGTTTAGCTGGATGTGCCTGCCTCCGCACACAACCAAGTTTAGGGACAACTAAATATTAGCATCAGAAAACACAACCAGAACACGGAAAACTGAACTTTTCGGAAGTCTGCTAACAACAAATTCTTCAGCCCAACCGGTAAGGGGCGAAACCGGCGTCGGGTGAGGACTTACAAAGGAGGGCTCGGTCGGACCGGCGCGGAATCCAGACGCGCAAATCCAGTCGCGCGGGTTCCAAACCCAGGATTGGTCCTAGTGAGCCACCGAGCAGCCCACCGGGGGAGCGACTACAGAGGACACAGTGGGGAGGCGGTGGCAGCGAGTTGACTGTGGTTGCCTGGTTGTGCGCGAGTGAGGGAGTGAGCGGTTGGACCGCCCGGCAGCGGCGCGCCATTTCCCGCTCTGACCACGCCCCCCACATACAGCGTCACAACCCAGCGACCTGGGACTCCAAGGCGCCTCTTGTCCCACTTAAAGGGCCAGAACAGACCAAAAATGTCGCAGGCAGAACTCAAAGCCCCAGAGATAAATCTAAATGACGAAGAAATAGCAAAACTCTCAGACGCACAGTTTAAAACACTGGTCATCACCTTCCCCACAGATCTGGTGGATTACAGCCACAAATTAGAGAAACATATGGAGGCTAAATTAAGGGAAATGAATGGAATTCCACAGGAATCCCATAGAGATGAAAAGGAAACTGGGACTCAAATCAATGCAGTGGACCAGAAGAAAGCAAATAATGGATAAACAGAAAAGAGTCAAGGAGCAAGAATTCAAAGAAATGAGGAGAGTCTTAGGAACCTCCAGGACATCTTTAAACGCTCCAATATCCGAATTATAGGGGTACCAGAAGGAGGAAAGACACAACCACCTGTGGAAAAACTATTTGAACAAATAATAAAAGAAAATTTCCCCAATCTGGCAAAGGAAATAGACTTCCAAGAAATCCAAGAAGCCCAGAGAGTACCAAAAAAGTTGGACTCAAGAAGAAACACACCAAGGCATATCATAATTACATTAGCCAAAATTAAAATGAAGGAAAGAATCCTGGAAGCAGCAAGAGCTAAGGGGACAATCACCTACAAAGGAGTCCCCATCAGGCTGTCAGCAGATTTCTCAAAAGAGACCTTACAGGCAAGAAGGGGCTGGAAAGAAATATTCCAAGTCATGAAATCTAAAGACCTACAACCAAGATTGCTCTACCCAGCAAAACTTTCATTTAGAACGGAAGGACAGATAAGGTGCTTCTCAGATAAGACCAAATTCAAGGAGTTCATCATCACCAAGCCCTTATTATATGAAATGTTAAAGGGACTTAATCTAAGAAAAAGAAGTTAAAGAAACATGAACAGTGAAAGGACAGCAAACTCACAGTTATTAACAACCACACCTAAAACGAAAGCAAACTAAAAGGACAGCTAGAGCAGGAGTGGAAACATAGAAATGAAGATCTCAAGGAGGGTTAGCAACAGGGGAGTGGGAGGAGGAGATGGGGGGAGAAGGTACAGAAAACAAGTAGCATAGACAGTAGATAGAAAATAGATGGGGGGGGCGAGAATAGTTTGGGAAATATAGAACCTAAAGGACTTGAGACACATGGACATAAACTAAAGGGGGGTAATGGTGGGGTTGGGGGGGCAGGGTGGAGGGGAATGGAGGGGGGAATAGAACAACTGTAACAGCATAATCAATTCAAAAAAATAAATAAATTTAATAAAAATAAAAAAAATAAATAAAATGTTATTTATTTTTAACACTATATTAACATTTGCATTGATGGTTGAAACCAGGATACCATTGCACTAAGTACCCAGCTTATTCCTCACTCCCAAGTATTTGTAGATTTTTTATGCCAGTCTCACTTAAGAATGTTCTTGATGGACTTCCAGCCAAGATGGAGGCATAGGTAGATATTCATTGCTTCCTTGCAAAACCAGAAGAAGGACAACACATTTAAAAATAAAATGCAACCAGAACTGTCAGAAAATTGAACTGTATGGAAGTCTAATAACCAAGGAGTTAGAGAAGAAACATTCATCCAGGCTGGTAGGCAGGGTGGAGACAGGGTGGAATGGAGAGGACCTACCTTACATGTGGCAGGGCAGTAGATCAGGAGAGGTGGCAGTTGGTGGACCGGCAGATCCCACATTTGTGTGCAGATAAGCCAGGAGGAACAACTGGGCAAGAAGACGGACCACACAAGCCAAGGTTCTAGTGCAGGAACCTATAGAGCCTCAAAACCTCTTGCTCTAAAATTCTGTGGGGGTTGTGGCAGTGGGATAAACTCCTAGCCTCAAAGGAGAGTTCATTGGAGAGATCGACAGGATCCTAGAATGTACACTCACCTACCCACCTAGGAATCAGCACCAGAAGGGCCCAATTTGCTTGTGAGTAGCAAGGGAAATGACTGAAAATGGGGTAAGAGCAGAGCAAGCTGCATTGTTTCCTCTGATCCCTCCCCCACATACAGTGCCATGACACAGTGGAGTGGGTTACCCCACCCTGAGAATACCTAAGGCTCTGCCCCTTACAACGTGTAATAGGTGCACTGAGACAAAGACATAGGGCCCAAATGAAAGAACAGATCAAAACTTCAGGAAAAGATCTAAGCAATGAGGAGAGAGCCAAACTATCAGATGCAGAGTTCAAAACATTGGTAATTAGGATGTGCATAGAAATTATTGAGTATAGATGCAAAATAGAGGAAGAAATGAAGACTGTGAGACATACAATAAACAAAAATGTACAGGGAACCAACAGTGCAGGGAAGGAAACCAGGACTCAAATCAATGATTTTAACCAGAAGGAAGAAATAAACATTCAACCAGAACAGAATGAAGAAACAAGAATTCAAAAAAATGAGGAGAGGCTTAGGAACCTCCAGGACAAGTATAAATATTCCAACATCCAAATCATAGGATTGCCAGAGGAAGAGGAAGAAATTGAAACCTTATTTAGAAAAGTAATGAAGGCAAATTTCCCCAGTTGGCAAAGGAAATAGGCTTCCAAGAAGTCTGGGAAGCTCAGAGAGTCCCAAAGAAATTGGACCCAAGGAGGAATACACCAAGACACATCATAATTAAATAACTGAAGATTCAAGATGAGAGAATCTTAAAAGCAAGAGGAAAGGAGAGAGGTACCTACAAAGGAGTTTCCATAAGACCGTCAGCTGATTTCTCAAAAGAGACCTTGCAGGCAAGAAGAGGCTGGAAAGAAGTATTCCAAGTCATGAAGGGCAAGGATCTACATTCAACATAGCTCTATCCAATAAAGCTCTTATTTAGAATGGAAGGACAGATAAAGTGCTTCCCAGATAAAGTCAAGTTAAAGAAGTTCATCATCACCACACCCTTACTATGTGAAATGTTAAAGCTACTTATCTAAGAAAAAGATGATAAAAAATATGAAGAGTAAAATGGCAGCAAACTCATAGCTATCAACAACTGAATGTAAAAAAAACACACTAAGCAAAGGACTAGAACAGGAGCATAAATGGTAGGTACAAAATAGACAGGGGGAGATTAAGAATAGGATCAAAAATGAAGAAACCACAGAACTTAATGTGTCACCCATGAACGTGTACTAAGCGTGGGGGCTTATGCTGGTGAGAGGGGGGTGTGCAGGGCGGAGGGTAATAAAGGGGAGAAATAAATGGGACAACTGTAATAGCATAATCAATAAAGTATACTTAAAAAGAGAATGTTCTTGATGAAGCAATAAAAATTAGCTTTACTAAATGAATATTGACCATTGAGTACATACATATCTGCATGGTAAAATGGGAAGTATACATAAAGCCCTTCTTGCTACCAAAGTATAATGACTTTCTCAAGGAAAAGCACTTTTGAAAATTGAGTTCCAAGCCTCTCATTTTTCATGGAATGTCATTTTTATTTGAAAGAATAAACAGACAAACTATGGTTTTTCAGACTGGATATTTTGAAAATGTTGTTTTAAAAATGAGTGATTTTGTTTTTCATGGAAAATAACCAATATTATTTGTTGCCACTTTTTACTTTTGAGCTTTCAAACAAAAATTAGAATTTTGGAGACTGTGTATCTCTCACCATGAACTTAACATATTCCAAATATTCAGATTTCTCTCATGAGCTCAGTGGTAATAATTAGTAATGTGTCATTTTTAATTATAAAAATCTGCCTAACTTAGTATTTTCCAAATGAGATCAGTTTGTGATGTCACAATGGATATCAGATTCATAAAATGTTTTTTAATATACCCAAGTGCAAGATGAATGAATGGTTTTTAATAGAGTACAGAAATATATGGACATGTTTTTGGATTTTATATTGCATCTGACTTTTGAGAAATGGCTGCCAATTTTTGGTGCAATATCAAAGAATTAACATTCACACTCATCTGAAAAGACTAAAAATACGCTTTTGTTTTCAAACTACGTATCTCTGTGACATCAGAATACTTAAAATTATATCTCCACAGATTAGATTACACATAGAAGCACATTTGAGAGTTGTGCTGTTTCCTAGTAAGGCAGACATTAGAGATTTCCAAAAACATAAAACAACACTACTTTTTCTCTAAATTATTGTTTTGTTTTGGAAAGTAATTTTTAAAAGTGTTATCAGCATAGAGATGTATTTGAATTCAGATTAATATAGGTCTGTTTAGAATACTATAATAATTATCTATAGCAATTATTCAGTGGCTCTGAAATAGCTCTAAAGATGTCATTCTTTTGAAGTCAAAAATATGTAAGAATAATGTACAAGGAAGGAAAAATATTAAAAAGTTTGCTGAGTATTGGGAATTGTTACAAGAGGGGCACACAAAGATACTGTAATGGAGTCCAAATTATAAAACATACAGCAAGGAGTTCTCTTGCTTTAGCAATCCCCTGCAGAATAGCTCAGTAGCCTCAGTAATGCAAGAATACCACCACTTGGCTATAACAGGGCGAACTAGAAAGTAATTTTTTTATTTAAAATATATTTTTATGGTGACATATAATGTGTTTATTGTTATTTTTAAACAATTTAACATTTTAAATGTTTCTTATTTTTAATTTCAAATGTAGTAAATATCAATATATATTTATATTGAAGAAAAACTCTTTAGGGTCTTGAAGACTAAAAAATTTTCTTTATTCTCATGTGGGGGGGATATTTTTTCATTGCTTTGAGAGTAAGCAAGAAAGAGAGAAAGAAACATCAGTTGGTTACCTTCTCATACATGCCTCAACCAGGGATTAAATTAAACCCACATCCTGGGTATGTGTCCTGACCAGGAATGGAACTTGTAACCCTTTGGTCTACGGGATGACACTACAACCATCTGAGCCATACCGGCCAGGGAAGGGGTCTTTAATACTCTCAAAGAGTGTGGTGGTCTTAGACCAAAAAGTATGAGAATCATTCAGAATGATCGAATGCGTTGGGTCTGGCCCTCAGGGCAGGTAGGTTCTTCTGTGGAAAAGCCAGAGGCCTGGAGAGAGTCGGGTACTAGCGAGCATGGTAGTGGTTACTGAATCAACTCAAGAGGCAGCAAAGAACAGGCTGCACAGAGAACAGAGCACCAGTTTTTCCATGAACATTGTGTTTCTGTACAAGAAAACTATGTAAAGGACTTCAGTATCCTTTGAAAAGATCTTTGAAAACTATAATAATTGACAACTCACCATAAGCTTTTGCATATCAGGTAGAGAGTTGCTAAACAAACTCACATAAAAAATTCAGTGAGGACAAATTCTGCCAATGAGAATACAATGAGAGAAGTACAAAACTTTTACTGGTGGAATTTCTGTTTAGTGCCATCTTTTAGAATTAGAAATACTAAATGGGTATATTCCTTGTAGGAATTTTTTTAATGAAACACAAGATTAAAAAATCTGAGTAAGATGGAGGTATAAAATACACATCATTTAATAGCATTCTTACCGGTTGTTACTGTGGTAATTTAATCATAAATATGTTTGAGAAATACAAATAGCTTAACTATGTTCATCTGGTCTGTATGACATTCTGAAATATTTTCTAAGAAGACTGTCAATATATTTGTACCTTTGTCAGTGTTACTTTTGAAATACAACAACTTCTAGAGATGAGCCATTCTTGCAAGTTATATTTTACATTATTAATATGTTCATGTAATATGTCTGAGATTTGCTTAACAATAAATCAGTGCAGAATGGGCATGGTGGAAAGCGGGTTGGGTGTAGATGAAACAGGATTTGCCCCTAATTTCTGGATGTGTTTTTATATTTCCATAATAAAAACTAAGAAGGAAAATAAGAATGATATATTAGATAATGAAAGTGCATATGCTTAAACTGATTAAGATTTGAGTTATAGTAAGAGTACATGAAGTATAACATTGATTTAAAAAGTTGCATACAAAAGAGGTTTCACGTTAACAATAACAAATGCAAGAGTTAAAGTTAAAATGTGCTGTAGTAATTAAAACATAAAGAAACTAACAAAAAAAATCTGAGGAGAGACTGGACTTCAAAACCAATGAAATGCTTTGGGAAAAAAAAAATCAAAGAATGAATCACATGTTTTTAAAAGCTATACATTGTATTATCAGCCAGGGCTCTTCAGAGAAGCAGAACCAACAGGGAGGGGCGTAGGGTGGTGCAGAGCAGGAGAAAGGAAGTGGGAGTGAGACTGATTTATTTTAATAAGTTGGTTCAGGATTTTGGAGGCTTGGTGTGTACAAAGTCCAATGGGATAGACCATTTCGAGAATGAATACTCGAAAGACGCAGTTGCAGTACAAAAGCAGTCTGCTGGCAGATTTCTTTCTTGCTCTAGGGCGTGTGTACTAGAGGGTAGGATGAAGGGAGCTGTCAGTCTTAGTTCTTTTAAGAGTAAAGGCTCACCTGCATTAGGGAAGGTAATCTGCTTAACTCTGAAGCCTATTGATTTACTTGCTAACTTCATTCAAACAAACACCTGCACAAAAACATCCAAATGTTCTACCACATATCTGGGTATTATGGCTCAACCAAGCTGATACATGAAATTACCGTCATAAATGTCTTTAAAATTTCTTGTTCTTTTTATTTATTGATTGATTGGTTTTAGAGAAAGGGAGAAACATCAGTTTGTTGTTTCACCTATTTATGCAATCACTGGTTGCTTGTATGTACCCTGACTGGAGATCGAAGTCACAGCCTTGGCATATTGGGATGATGATCTAACCAACTGAGCTACCAGGCCAGGGCTGTTGTAATCATTTTATAGTGTTTTTTTAAAATCCTCACCTGGACATGCTTATTGATTTTAGAGAGTGGGGGAGGGAGTGAGAGAAACAGCTATGTGAGAGAGAAACATCAATGGGTTGCTTCTCATACACTCCTGTACCAGAGGCCAAACCTGCAGCCTAGACATGTACCCTCAAGGGGAATGGAACCTGCCACCTTTCGGTTTATGGGACTATGCTCCAACCAACTGAGCCATACCAGCCAGAGCTCGATCATTTTAATTACAACTGAAATAGGACAGTAGGCTTCATTTATTGGTTCAGAGTATCTTATCTTTTAAAAAAAGATCTTGGGAAAACATAACAAAATGTCTAATATCTGTTCAAACTCAGTGGAAAATGTATGAGATCTGTCCAGAAAAAATCCAGCCATTGTTAATGAGAACTGTTTGTACAACATTAATGTAATCTGGCAGCCAAGGAGAGTGGAGTAGAATGCACATGCATGAACAATGACGACTTCATGTACTAGTCAGGGATGGTAGATGCTGTTGAGTGAGCATGTGTACTGTGTGGCTATAGCATTCAAAATGACTGCGCTGGTAGAACAACCAGTTTGCATCAAATTTTGCATTAAGCTTGAACATTCCTCCATGGAACCATTTGGATGATTCAGAAGGCCACAGCTATGGGCAGCTTGTAATTGGCAGCTTCATCACAACAATGCACCTGCTCATGCATCACTTCTCATGCAGGATTTTTTGGTGAAACATCAACTTACCCAAGTGACTCAACCCCACTACAGCCCACATTTGGAGCCCTGGGACACCTGGCTTTTCCCAAAACTAAAATCACCTTTGAAAGGGAAGAGATTTCAGGCTATTGGTGAGATTCAGGAAAATATGATCGGGCAGCCGATGGCAATTGGGAGAACTGTGTGAGGTCCCAAGATGGCTACTATAAGGAGACTATCATTGTCCTGTGTACAGTGTATCTTATATCTTCAATAAATGTCTCTAGTTTTCATAGTACATGTCTGAATACTTTCTGGGTGAACCTTATATATGTATTATGTTTATGTGTATTTGAATTATGTTAAAAATTAATAAGTACTATCATAAGAAAATGCTTGGAGATATGGATTATTGTGAAGATTCCACATTTTAACTTGTTATTTTTATTAGAACAATACATTAACAGGAGGGAGAGGAGAGCAGGAGTTTTGTGATTTGGGGCTATTTGCACATGTATAGTGGTGAGTAGTTTAAAAAATGGTTCAGATGTTACTTTTGATCAACTTGATGAAAGCAGTTCATCTACACAAAGGACCAGTTAGTGGTTCCCTAGAGCATCAGTCTCCAGCCTTTTTGGCACCAGGGACCGGTTTCGTGGGAGAAATTTTTCCACAGACTAGGGGTTAGGGGGTGGTTTCATGATAATTAAAGTGCATTACATTCAAGCCCACCTCCTGCTCTTTGACTAGGTTCCTAACAGGCCTGCATACTGGTCTGAAGCCGGGAGGTTGGGCTTTCCTTGTCGTAGAGAACTTTAATCAGAGCAGCTGTTAAACATGCAACTTTCTCTTTTAGAATGTGTATATTAGTGTTCTCTGTGATTTCAAATGTAAAAAAGTCTTCTTTCATTTTGTTGTTTAAATCATAAATAACTTACTTTATAATGTTTTACTCTAGACATCACGAAAACCTCGTGAAGAGCGAGATGTATCTCAATGTGAAAGTGTAGCTTCTACTGTTTCTGCTCAGGAAGATGAAGATATTGAAGCCTCCAATGAAGAAGAAAATCCAGAAGACAGTGAAGGTATCTTAAAATCTTAAATTTAATCGTGACTTCTGCTAGCCCAAATGTGTAATTTTTAGCTTAGTGATTTGACTAGTTAGGAATTGCTACTTTAAGAAAAATAGTACATCAGCCCTGGCTGGTTGTAGCTCAGTGGATTGCGTGCGGGCTGCAAACCAAAGGGTTAACAGTTCAATTCCCAATCAAGACACAAGCCTGGGTTGTGGGCCAGGTCCCCAGTACCCCTGATGGGGTGTGCAAGAGGCAACCACACATTGATATTTCTCTCCTTCTCGTTCTCCTTCCCTTCTCCTCTTTCTAAAAATAAGCAAATAAAATCTTTAACAAAAAATAGTACATCAGTGTTTTCATGGCACAGATACTTTAAACTTGGAGTTATTTATTCAACCAACATATATTTATAGCACTTGGACCATCTTAAGCCCAAGTACTACAAATGGAACATCTTGAAAATGGCAGTCAAACTTTAAACACTTAGTGGCAATGTCAGTATTTCTTATCTTTTTGATAGTAGCCATTTTAATAGGTGTGAGGTGATTACTTACTCTTTTCTATGTTCTCTTTGCTATTCCTGAGCAAAGCAACCCTCACTTCAGGGCCTTTTGTATGTGCTAGTCCTCTACCTGGAGTACTCTTCCCCAAAATGTGCGCATAGGCTCATTTTCTCATTTACTTCCAGGCTTCTGTTGAAATGTCACCTTACCTCTTTACCAACTAGTTCCCCAGAGGTTTTTTAAATTTATTCACTGTACTTATAACCTCCTGATACATTTTGTATTTATTGTTTATTGTTTGTTTTATATTAGAATATCAGCTCCATTAAAATATAGTTTGATTTTTTTCATTGCTGTCTGTTACCAGTACTTCAAACAGCTAAATTATCATTTACCCTAAATTATTTTCTAAAAGTTTTTTAAAAATCTATTTCACTTAGAATTATTTTTATGTATAATGCAAGATAGAAATCTGTATTTTTTCTTCCAAAGAGAGAGCTAGTTTATTAAATAAGTCATTCTTTACCCAATGATTTGAAATACCACTTTTGGTATATACTAATTTCCCATATGCTTCAGGATCTAAGCTTAGACATTAGCTTCTATACCACTGATTTATTTTGTCTGTATTATGGCAGATTCAAACATGTTGTGATACATTGGCTTTATAATAAGATTGAACATCTGGAGAAGCAAATCTCTTCGATCTAGTACTTTTCATACATTTTTTGTCTCAGGGACTTTTTCATATAAGCATAAGTTTATCTAGCTTAAGAAAGTTTCCTTAAAATTACTGGAATTCTCATTTGAGGTATGTATTAATTTTAGGGAGATTTAAATTTTAATGTTGTCTTGTAGTTTAAGAAAATAACTAAAATGTAATGCTCTAGTGAACATCTCTGTATACTATTTGTAACAGTGACTAATTGAATACAATAACGGAGGAAAGGTGAAGTAAATTTAACACATATTCAAGGCCATTTACTCACTTTATACTTCAGCAAATATTTGAGTCTGTTGTGTGCCAGGCACAGTGCTTGTCATTAGGATTTAAATGATAAGCAAAATAAATTATTTCTTCCAGGAATCAAATTAATGTGAATAAATGTAAAATTATAACTGTAACTAGTATTATGTGTTATAAGAGCCATAGTAGCAAAATGTAACTTTGTTAAGGAAATGATAGAAGTTAAAGCATATGATATTTGAGGTAATATCCAAAGAAAAAGTAGGTAAAAGAGCCTTTTCAGTAAAAGTAAGTGGCAATGTATGAAGTCTGAGGTAGAAGACAGGGGCATTCACTGGAACTGAAAGGAGGCTAGTGATAATGAAATACAGGGTGCAAGATAAAGTGGCAAAGGTTGGCAGGGACCCACCAGGCTGGGCCTTATAAGAAGAGTATACTCAGAATTTTTGAACTCTATCCTAAGAGTAATGAGATTTCCTTGAAATGTTTTAAGAGGTAATAAAAAAAAGGGTGGAAAAGGGTAGGAGGGAGTGTGAGTAAATTTGGGTAACATTTGACTTTTAAAAAGCATTGCTGTAGAGAATGATCTGAGGTGGAAGGCGAGAAGAAAAGTCATATTTGTACTAGAATGGCAGTTGTGAAGTTGAATAGAAATGGATAGATTCAGGGAATATTTTTAGAGGGAAAACCTGTGAGACTTGACTATACTAAATATGGAAACATGTGATAACAGCATTTAAAAGTATTATGGTTTGTGCACAGTCTGGTGTGGCCCAGTTGGTTGGAGCAGTGTCCCATGAACAAAGAGATTGTGGGTTCGATTCCTGGACAGAGCACATGTTGGGTTGAATTTTTGGTGTTTCTCTCTCATGTTGATGTTTCCTTCTCTCCTTCTCTCCCCCAAACCCTTCCTCTCTCTCCAAAGCAATTTCACAAAATAAAAATAAAAAGTTTCTGGTTTGTTTAATGACTAGTAAACACTAGAAATGAACCTGATTTCAGAGCAGATACAGTCCAGTGTCAAACATTGAATTTGTGATTTGTTTGAGATATCTAGTTAAAAATGTCAAAGCACCCTGGCTGGTGTAGCTTACTGTATTGAGCGCGGGCCTGCGGGCAAAGGATTGAGGTTCGATTCCTAGTCAGGGCACAAGCCATAGTTGCAGGCCAGTTCCCACCAAGGGATGCATGAGAGGCAACCATACACTGATATTTCTCTCCCTCTCTTCCTTCCTTTCCCCTCTAAATGATAAATAAATAAAATCTTTAAAAAATGTCAAAGCAGTAAAAGTATACTTATAAAATTATTCAAGTGATGTAGAGAAAGACCAGTATTGCAGTCTTACATTAAAATTCTATAATATTATTAGAGAGCTTTGCTGTCCAGTGTGGTAGCTGTTGAGGTCTTAAAATGTTTACTAGTGCAAGTTGAGATGTATTGAAAATGTAAACTATCTAGAATCAGAGTCTGAATTTGAAGACTTAGTACCAAAAAAGGGTAAACTATCTTATTACTAGTTTTCTGTATTGATTACATATTTAAATGGTATTTTGAAATGATAAATAAAACATACTGTTTAAAGTTAATTTTATAAGTCTCTTTTTCACCTTTTTAATGAGGTCACCAGAAAACTTAGAAAAACAGACATATCTTGCATTGTGTTTCTGTCCGAGCTGCTGTCCTGGGGGGTCAACGCTCCTGGTAAAAAGAAAGCACAGAAACAGGCTGGTAGCAACCAACCAGAATGATACAGTTTATGGGGATGGTTTTTGTTTAGTTTGGTTTCTTAAATTTTATATATATTAATTTCAATTATTAAAAGCTATTTACACTTTCAGTTTCAGAAGGTCAAGACAATTTAATCTTTCCCTTTCATACTCTGTAGAAAACTGGCTTTCCCAATGGCTGTCATACTTCAGTGAGTTCATTGAAGGAGTATTATTCATCTTTGAAACAACTACTTTCAAGCATGGTTTCTATCACCACCTGAAATGTGTTTATTATTAGATTTTTATGCTGTATCATTATTTTTAAGGTGCTGAAAATAGTTCTGATACAGAAAGTGCTCCTTCTCCTTCACCAGTTGAAGCTGTGAAGCCCAGCGAAGAAAGCACTGAAAATTTGACTTCTCGAGGCAACACTGAACCTGTGGCTGAGCAGGAGAGTACCACTGAAACTGTTCCCAGTGTATCTCCCTCCTCTTCAGTTCCAAGTACAAAACAAGCTGAAAATAGAAGTTTGGAGACTCCCGTGAATAGCAGCATCACTGTTGAGACAGCAGAGCCAATGGATATTGAACATCAGGAACCATGTGCTGAAGTGACTTCTGTTCTTGATCTCCCCACAACTGTCAAAGCAGCCTCTATAGATGTTGAAATGGGGGTGCCAGAAAACAGCCCATCTCAAGGTGAAGGTGATACCAAAGAAAGAGATGTGGAGAGAGCCAGTGAGAAGACAGAGCCTCGAGATGAAGATTTGGTCGTTGCTCAGCAGATAAGTGTCCAGAGGCCTGAGCCCCAGTCAGACAATGATTCCAGTGCCACCTGCAGTGCTGATGAAGATGTGGATGGAGAGCCAGAGAGACAGAGGTGAGACTCATTCCTTTAATGTAATTCTGTCTTCACTCTGTTGGCCATTGAGGATATCACAGAATGGTGCTGCCTAAGTACTCTTGTATAAATATCAACAAATTAAAGGTAGTGTGTGTGCTTTTAATATTAGTTTATGATGCTTTTAATTTTTTTAACCAAGAAGAATTGCGTAATCATTTTTTAAAAAAGATTCATTTTCAGACAGGAAGGGGGGGAGAAAAACATTAGTCTGTGGTTGCCTCTCATGCACCTCCCACAGGGGACCTGGCCTGCAACCCAGGCATGTGCCCTGACTGGGAATTGAACCAGCAACCTTTTGGTTCACAGGCCAGAGCTCAGTCCACTGAGCCACACCATCCAGGGCAAATCATAATTTTTTAATGAAAAAGAGTATAGGCCCTGGTCAGGTAGCTCAGTTGATTAGAGCATCCTCCCGATGCACCAAGGTCACAGGTTTGATTGCCAGTTAGATCAACCAATCAGTGCATGAATAAGTGGAACAACAAATTGATGTTTCTCTCTTTCTCCTCCCCCTTCTTCTTTTGCTATAAAATCAATAAATTTAAAAAATAAAAAAGATGATATATTTGTTTACATTAGTTGCTGCATGCATTCAATATGATAGCAGAAAGGGAGATTTCAGCTACCAAAATTGCAAACTAAACCACAGATTGATATTATGGTTTCTGTGTCTTTTTTATGCTTCTGGAAGTTCTCACTAACTTCCTTGGACATCCTTATAACCATTATTTTGAACTCTGTATCTCATAGTTGTCTTGCCTCCATTTCATTCAGTTCTTTTTCTGGAGGTTTCTCCGGTTCTTTCATTTAGGACCTGTTTCTTTGTCTTTTAACTAACTATTTTTTTAGCAGCATTTTGGCTGTTTCCCTGAGCTTGTTTCTACGTATTAGGTAGAGCTGCTATGTCTCTTGGACTTGCCAGTATGGTCTTGTGCAGTAGGTGTCCTGTAGGACCCAGTGACACAGTCTCCCCAGTCTCACACACTATGTACTCCAGGCGCACCCCTGTGTGGTGTACTGTCCTATTGCAGTTGAGCCTTGATTTCATGTTATTGGGAGGGATTGACCCCCAGCTCAGTCAGCTTTGAGGGTTGGCTGCGACTATGTTGGAGATCCTGCTGTGTAGGAGTCAGTCCCATAGAGCTGGACAGTGGGGTTTTGCTCCTCACTGAGTTTGCCCCTTAAGAGTGTTGCTTGTGGAGGTAGTTGGGTTGTAACCTGGTGTGGTCTGAGGCTATTCACCACATGCGATAGCTATGGGGCTTCTCAGGAAGTGTGGAGTCAGCTACTGCCTGTGCCCTTTTGGGGGCCACCTGGCATGAACTACAAAGCAGTCCGAAGATGGCTGCTACTTGTGTTGGGCTTGGAGGTACCCAGGAAAGACTAAACTGTGAACCAAGGCAGGCTGCAGCTAGTGCTGGGCCTGGGGCCAATTAGCAAGAGGTTGGGGGCAAGCAGAGGCCAGATGCTGCTTGTGTGAGGAATTTTAGGAAAATTTTGAAGCACGAGAGAAGAAAGGCCAGTGTGTTGTGGCCAGGTGACTCAGTTGGAGCATCAGCCTTTACACCAAAAGGTTGCAGTTCACTCTCCAGTCAGGGTGTATACCTCGGCTGTGCTATCAGTCCCTCGTTGGGAGGCAATTGACTGATGTTTCTCTCTCCCTCTCTCTTCTTTTCTAAAATGAATAAACATATCCTTGGGTGAGGATTTTAGAAAAAAAGAGAGATGCCTTTTGTATGGAAACACCACTGGAAATGGGTTGGATGGGCTTGCAAGTTGGGTGGGGTGGGGTCTCAGAGAATCACCAGGGTGGGGCAAATAGTGTGAACCAGGTTGATGGAGACTGGAATATGGCACCCACCTCTTAGCTCTGGATGAGGGGAGGTTCTCAAAAAGAACAGTGGCTCCTGCCAGCATTTTGGTTTGGCAAAAAGCTGCTGTACCACCCCCCCCCCCCAACCACCTTCTGCCCTGATACCGGCAAATTTAGTTTACCCTGTATGTCTCTGGTTTCTTTCACACTGCAGCTCCTATGCTCAGAAGCAGTGAGTCTGTGTAAGTCCACGTGTGGGCCCTTTTAGAGGAACTGCCTAAAACTTGGAGCGGCCTTCTGTCTCAGTCAGCCACCATCCCTGCTGGTTTTTACAGCCAGAAGTTATGGGGACTTCTCTTCCCAGCCCTGGAATTGTGGGCTGGGGAGTCTGGTGTGGAGCTGGGACCTCTCACTCCTCAGAGCGGACTGGGACTTCCACAACCAAGATATCCCTCCCGATTTTAAACTGCCACACATGTGGGAGTGGGACCAGCCTATTCCTTGTCCCATGTGGCTTCTTTTTTAAATTTCTAGTTGTAGGATTTCCATTCAGCCACATTTCATGCAGTTCTGAATGATGGTTGTTCTGTAGTTTAGTTATACTTTTGATGTGGTTGTGCGAGGATTTGGGTACCTCATTTACCTATGTCACCATCTTTACTGGAAGTCTTTAATGAAACATCTCATCTAAAATAAAGATACCTATGTTTTGCACTGGTGGTTTTGGTAACTGTATTTACAAATGAGGGAAAAACTAGATATAAGTTCATCTAAATGAGGGAGCATCCTAAGAGATGAACATGACAGTCATCTTGAAATTCAGAAATTCCTTGGAAATACATGGTAGTCTCTGAGCGACATTTCTAAAGTCTATATTTTCAAATTTTCAAAATAACACTTTCAGTTTTCTGAGTCTTTAATACCTTTGTTTTCATATAAAATATAAGTTGTTTTCTTAATACATTTTAATTTTCTTATCAATGTATACCTTTTAAAATGTACCTTCTTCCAGTCATTGACATTGGGAAATATAATCAAGCCCATTAATGTGTGGCACTATTGTACGATTTTCCTTCTCCATGTACGGGGTGTTCTAGGCTCAAGTATACATACTAAAAATGAACGATGGCAGCGGAGTGTCAGATGGCAGATACTGTGGTACACAGAGGAGCATGTTGTCTGTCTGGAAGGGCAGCTGCTACAAGTCCAGCCTGTTACTGCTATGCAGGAATGCTGGTTTCATGTATCCATTTTGTTCCATTTTTTCATAAGAAACCAGGTGTATGGGATTCTGGGTGAAGTTCTCAGTTTTAGAATGGTGGTGGTTTACTCAAATGTTTTAAAAATATTCTGATCCTTACAAACCATTTTGTAAAGGTAACTAGTTTGTAACCTATGTTAGTGGTAAATTATTACCTAACATGTTATGATGGCATTTGCTCAGACTGTTTTGTTGGTTAGATGCAGATAATTAAGTTCAGATAAATTTCCACTCATAAATCAACATTAGGTTTCTTTACCAGGAAATTTAGCATTATAGATTCAAATCTCTTATAAGGGTAATGTGATATGTATGTGTAAATACTGAGTTAGAAGGAATTATCCACAGTGGGGCATAAGCAGGTTTACAGTTGTTTATATAGAAAATAATACAATAATAAATAAATAATAATGCAAGAATAAACTCTATTTCAGTAACCATAACTCTAAACTTACCTTTGCCCCACCCTGTATTTAAAGTCTTAGATAAGACTGTGTTAACTTATCCATTTATAATTGCCAATTGTAGAATGTTTCCTATGGACTCAAAGCCTTCAATGCTAAACCCTGCTGGATCTATACTGGTGTCATCCCAAATGAAACCAAATCCACTGGATCTGCCACAGCTTCAGCATCGAGCTGCTGTTATCCCACCAATGGTAAGTTTTTAGTATGAGTAAGAATAGTAAAGTTGAAAAACAAAGACCTTTAGAGACATTGTTTCTGTTCTTTAATGTGTACTTGACTTTTTAATTTTTTTTATCCTCATACATGGACATGTTCTTTGATTTTAGAGAAAAGAGAAGGGAGGGAGAGAGAGGGGTGGAGAAACATCAATGTGAAAGACAAACATCAATCACTTGCCTTTCCTGTGCACCCCGACTGGAACCAAACCTTGCAGCCTAGGCATGTGCTCTGACTGGGAACTGTATCCACGGCCTTTCTTTTTAGGGGATGTTGCCCTAACCAACTGAGCCACACCAGCAAGGGCTAAGTAGTACTTGATTTAAAAAGAAAAAAAATTTTTAATTTTATTTGATTTTATTGATTATGCCATTACAGTGGTTCTATTCCCCCTTTCATTCCCCTCCACCCTGCATACCCCCTCCCCCACCATTCCCCCCCTTTAGTTTATGACCACGTGTCTAAAGTTCTTTAGATTCTATATTTCCCATACTATTCTTGCCCTCCCTCCTATCTATTTTTTACCTACCATCTATGCTACTTATTTTCTGTAGGGGGGAGAATTTCTGAAGGGGGGAGAATTTACCTTCTCCCCCCTTCTCCTCCTCCCACACCCCTGTTGCTAATCCTCTGTGAGATCTTCATTTCTATGTTTCCGCTCCTGATCTAGCTGTCCTCTTAGTTTGCTTTTGTTTTAGGTGTGGGTTCTTAATAACTGTGAGTTTGCTGTCCTTTCACTGTTCATCTTTTTTATCTTCTTTTTCTTAGATCAGTCCCTTTAACATTTCATATAATAAGGGCTTGGTGATGATGAACTCCTTGCATTTGACCTTATCTGAGAAGCACTTTATCTGTCCTTCCATTCTAAATGAAAGCTTTGCTAGATAGATCAATCTTGGATATAGGTCTTCGGATTTCATGACTTGGAATACCTCTTTTCAGCCCCTTCTTGCCTGTAAGGTCTCTTTTGAGAAATCAGCTGACAGTCTGATGGGAACTCCTTTGTAGGTGACTGTCCCCTTATCTCTTGCTGCTTCTAGGATTCTCTCCTTCATTTTAATCTTGGCTAATGTAATGGTGATGTGCCTTGGTGTGTTCCTTCTTGGGTCCAACTTCTTTGGTACTGTCTGAGCTTCCTGGATTTCCTGGAAGTCTATTTCCTTTGCCAAATTGAGGAAGTGCTCCTTAATTATTTGTTCAAATAAGTTTTCCACTGATGGCTGTTCCTCTTCCCCTTCTGATACCCCTATAATTCGGATGTTGGAGTGTTTAAAGATGTCCTGGAGGTTCCTAAGCCTCTCCTCATTTTTTTGAATTGTTTCTTCATCCTTTTCTGTTTGGTCATTTTTTTCTTCCTTCTGGTCCACTCCATTGATTTGAGTCCCAGTTTCCTTTCCATCACTATTGGTTTCCTGTGCATTTCCCTTCATTTCAATTAGTTTAGCCTTCATATGTTCCTCTAATTTGTGACTAAAATCAACCAGTTCTGCAAGCATCCTGATCACCAGTGTTTTGAACTGTGCATCTGAACGGTTAGCTATCTCTTGGTTGCTTAGATTTATTGGCTCTGGGGCTTTGAGATCTTCTAGAGCCATTTTTGGTCTGTTCACGCCCGTTAAGTATGAGGAGTGGAGCCTTAGGTGTTCACCAGGGCGGGGCCACCCAGGTTGCTGGGTTGTGACACTGTATGTGGGGGCGGGGTTAGAGCGGGGCGAAAGTGACCCCCTCTGCTGCTTTCCGCCGTTGGGGCCTGCATCGTCAGTCTCACTGCTCAATCCTTTGAGGGTCTATCTGCGTGCGAATGTGTGACCGTGGTCAGCCTGCTGCCCTGCGCCCTCACTTGATCCGCCGGTTGTAACCCCCCGCCTGGGATCCGCACGCCTGAGTCCATCTGACCGAGTTTTCCCGTGCAACCCATCTCCGCCAACTGCTGGCTTTGCCTCTCTTACTGGTCCGGCTGAAGAATTCGTTGTTATCAGACTTCCAAAAAGTTAAATTTTCTGTGTTTTCTGTTGCTAAAATTTTTTTGTCTCTAAACTTGGTTGTGTGAGAAGGCACAGTGTTTCCACCTATGCCTCCATGTTGGCGGAACGAAAAATTTTTTTTATAAAAATCACATGACATAAAATTTATCATCTTAGCCCTGACCAGTGTGGCTCATTTGGTTGGGAGGACACAGAGCAAATGGTTGCTGAGTGGAGACCCCCGTCAGGGCACATGCCTGGGTTACAGGTTCCTTTCCTAGATGGGGTGCGTTATGAGAAGCAGCTGATTTATGTTTCTGTCTTGTATTGATGTTTCTCTCTCTCTATGTCCCCTCCTTCCTCTCTCTCTAAAAATAAATTTAACAAATGTTCTTTAAAAATTTATCATAACTGTTTTTAAGTGTACAGTTTGGTAGTGTTAAGAATATTCCTATTGTTGTGAAACAAATGTCCAGAATTTTTTCATCTTGTAAAACAGATTCTATTCCCATTAAACCATGAACTCCCCTTTTCCACCTTGCCCAGCCCCTGTAACCACCATTCTACAGTATTTTCTGTTTTAAGAATTTGGCTACTTTAGATACCATACAAAATCTTTTTATGACTGGTTTATTTCATTCAGCATAATGTCCTCAAGGCTAATTTGCAGCATGTCAGAATCTTTTTAAAACTGGTAATATCCCATTTTGTTTATTTGTCTGCTGAGTAATAGATTCATTGTGATGATTGATTGACATGGTTATTTCTGGGGGGGGGGTGACAAGAGAAATACAATGCTCTAGCCATAAATATTAGTAACATTTTGTGTTTTTTTCACCTGATGACAGTAGAAGAATAAATAGGTAACTAGGTTTTTAATATTTAGAATGAAGTATATAGATTGTAGCTAATTTCAGTATACAGTTTCTAACCTAGTTTTATTTACATTTCACCTTAATGTTTACAAGCTTGAGTATCTTTTAATAATGAATTCCAATCTTGGGTATTGTTTTTTTGCTTAATTATATTTTAGTTCCTGCTTTATTTCAGAGAATACAAATTTGTTTCTTTCCTTGATAATTTGGAAAAGTTAAGTTTGTGCTTATGATAGCCTCACAAAAAATAAATATTTGTTTATTCATTGATTTATTCTAGTGGATATTTATTGAATGCCCATTTCAAGACACCTTTTTTTTAAAAAATTCTTCCTGGTTGATTTACTTCGTTTTTTAAAATTAATTTATTTATCTTTAGAGGGGAAGGGAAGGAGAGAGGGAGAGAAACATCAATGTATGGTTGCCCTTTGCGCGGCCCCTGCTGGGAACTGGCCTGCAGGGGACCAGCCTGCACCCCAGGCATGTGCCTTGACTGGGAATCGAACCGCAATTGTCTGGTTTGCAGGCCTGAGCTCAATCCACTGAGCTACACCAGCCAGGGCCTTCGACAACATTTTTAATGCTGTTTGGGATACATACATATCACAGTCTGTGGCTTCAAAATATGTAGAGATTGGTCTTGATAATAAGACCAATCGTAATAGAAAAAATCATTATAAATGTTAAAATTAGACCTTTCATCTTAATGAGGTATGTAATGATTTCACTTAGGAAATAATACTTTGGTTAGACCAGAATAGTTCATTTGGCTTTTTATAGCAAAAAGAGGAAAAACCATTTTTACATATAAACCAAAGCACAAAAGCAAGAAAATTATGTGTGTTTACGTTCAGAGAAAAAAATTCTGCTTATAGGAGCAGAAAAAAACATGAAAGTCTTAGGTAACAAGTTCTACAAGAGGCCAGCCCTCTATTCTCCCAAGATTATTTTGTATTTATGAAATAATGGCCCATATAAGAGCTGTTTAATTAGTATTAGACACAGCAGCTTGGGTCTTTCATGAAGTGTGAGATATAAACTAAAACAAATATATAATTGCAGATTATCATAAGTGCTATGCACTGTGAATGAAGTAAACTGGCTACAATAAGAAGGAAAATGGGGAGGGAGTTATAAATAAGGCGGGTGTATAGTTCTTCATATGGAAAACAATATAATAATAAATAATAATGCAAGAATAAACTATTTCATAACTGTATTCACAACTGTAAACCTACTTTTGCTCCACCCTGTATGCTATTGAATGATTAGGGATGGCCTGTCTAAAGAAGTAACTTAATTTCCAACTGGAGAATTGACATGTTAATGAATTAGTTTGGGGGAGTAAAGAAATAGATTAGTCAAGGATGACTGCCAGTGTTGGGCTAAGCTACTGAGGTTCTATTTTCCAAAATGGAGATCACTAAATGAGAAGCACTGAGTTTAGAAAATGAAAAATTCAGTTTTGAATAGAGGTGTCGAAGTATCTAAAGTGGAGTTGTTAGGTAATTTTTGTAAGTGTGGACTTTGGAGAAAAATGTCTTAGAAATGGAAATTTATGAGTCATTAACATATAGATGACCTTTAAATCCACAGAAGTGGATATGATTACCTGGTGAGAGGACACAGAGAGGAGTAAGGACTCCGGGCTGAGCCACCAGGGATTTGTTCATCATAAGTTAGAAGCAGACATTATACTTGATGGTTGCTTTGATTAAATAATGGTAAAATCAATTCAACCAGTCATATTCCAGAAATAAGCATTAGTTGTAACAGATGGTAATTATTATGTTGGTTATGGCATATTTAGATTTTTTCCTTCCTATAGGTTTCCTGCACCCCATGTAATATACCAATTGGAACCCCAGTGAGTGGCTATGCCCTCTATCAGCGGCACATTAAAGCAATGCATGAATCAGCACTCCTGGAAGAACAGCGGCAGAGGCAAGAACAGATAGATTTGGAATGTAGTTCTCCAGGTCCGTGTGGCACGTCCAAAAGTCCAAACAGAGAGTGGGAAGGTAGGTAGAGCTATTACCACAAAGAACTTACCTGCAAGGAAGCGAAGCTATACTCAAAGGTAGTGTCCTTTGTGTTTTCAAATGTATCAGCATATCAATTGCTTTATTGTATTTTTTCCAAACAGATAAATTGATTGCAGTTAAATTGTTATGTTAGTATTATTGAATATTCTGATATTTGATCTTTATGCTCGAACACTGTATAAAAGCCGTGCTTTATGCTTTTTGTCTGAGTTTTCAAAGTATGAATTATCTTGTCCTCTAAGCAAGTCACTGTGAACCAGGTGGTATTCTAATTCTCTGATGTGATGGGAGACAACTTTTACTGTGTGGAACCATTCAGATCCTGACTTAACCTTCCCCTCATCATTTACCAGTATGCGGTGAAGTCACTGAGCCTTTCTGAGCTTTAGCTTTCTCCTTTGTAAAGTGCAACTTACCTACCTTACCTACCTTGCTGAGATTACAACCTGTAAGAAAGAATGAACATTCAGTATTTTTTATAACATATGGCTCAGCCTTATTTTATACATAATATATAATAGTATTTTTATAACACATGGTTCAGCCTTATTTTATACATAATATATAATAGTGCATACTAATTAGTATATTAGTAGGTGCATATATTATAAATAGATACCATGAAGGTACTATTATCATTGTTTACATCACTTGTTATTTCAAGTGACAGATTTGAGTTATGCATGCTTTGAGTTATGCATGCTTTTTTTAGTTGGTGCATGATACACTTTTTTCTTTTAAACAAAGAAGAAAGATAGTGATTTCTAAATTTTAATAAGTTCTGGTGTGGTTAGACGATAACACATGTGTTCTGGCTGATAATTCATGGACCATATGCTATGATGTGCTTAGAATATAAGGATATTAAAATCTTTTATGATTATGGCTTAGGTTTTTTTGCAGTTATTCAGAAGACTCTTTGCAGTACCTTTTATAGATAAGAGCTATTAGCTGTAGAATGTCATGCATTTCAAGGGTAAAAAAGGAACTGTGGTATTTAACTGATCCTGTTGATTCCCCACCCCAGGCACGTGAGTAATGAGTTAGTAGATAAATGATACACTGAACCTTTTATGTAAGAGTTTTAAACAGAAGATTGTTAGTGTTTTAAATATAAACTTTATGCTAGTAAAAATGAGAACCAGAGTGATAATATCCACCAAAGCTGGGTATATAACAAGTACTAAATGAATATTTCTTGAGTAAAAGTAGAAATATTGATAACTTTTGGGTTTTTAGTATATTACATTTAGAGAATCCTAATCCTTAATTCAATAATTGACATAATGTACACTCAGTAATTACACGTTGAAGAAACGAATTAAATGAACCACAGAATATAAATGGATTTAGCAGATGTGCTTAAGAGCATTCCAGTTATGAGAAAATGTCATTATGAGAATGATAAATTACAGAGTAATTAAAAAGTTCGTTGATCGATTTCTTTTTAAATCCTCGCACGAGGATATGTTTATTGATTTAAGAGAGAAACATTGATGTGAGAAAGAAATATTGATTGGTTGCCTCCTGTCTGCATTTTGACCAGGGATCGAGCCTGCTACCTTTAGGTGTATGGGACGACGCCCCAGTCAGCTGAGCCGCCTGGCCAGGGAGTTGATCTATTTCTTACATGAATGATTCAGAACAGATTTTGTGAGGAAGAATTAAAACAAAAAATGATATTCAAATGGTATTTGTGGAACTTATGCTAAAGTTTAACATTATTCAGTTAATAATATAGTTATTTTAGGGCCTCAATTTTTTCTTGATCTGGTTTACAAAATGAGTTGTATTGGGAGCTGCACAGACTGAAACAGGTTAGAGCCTCAAATTCTGAGATTCCAAACTGAACTGCAGTTCCAAACTGAACTGGGTCAGTAGCATTAATCCATGTTGTTTGGATTCTGGTGGTATCCTAATATTTAATCATAATGTGGTGGTCTTAAAACCAACCTCTATTTATATTTTTGATTAATAAGACATCAGGGTATTAATATGACACCAATTTGGTTCAAGGTTACTCTACAAACAGGACAGTTGACTACATTTTATTCCAAGGTTAAGTTTTGTTTTAAATAATCTACCTGTGTGTTCATCCAGTAATTTATTTAACAAGTGCCTGAAATCTTTCCTGAGTTTATAGCTATCTCAGAGTTCACTGTAAAATATAATCTTCTAAATAACATAACAGTTAAATTGCATCTATATAGAATATTTGACACAAATATTGTTAATGCAGTAGCACAGTAGTTTATAGGATGTTAAAAATACTGAAAATGTGAGGCAGTACCCTTCGCAGTTCTGGGATCTGCCTCTTTAGCAGGGTTTGGACAGAACAGGCCTAGGAACACCCCTTCTTTCCACCTATATGCCAGCCTCTTTTCTACGCACCACCTATGGAACCACTTCAGCCATCCTCAGCCTCCAGGACCAGCCAACTTGCCAAAGAACCATGAGCTCCCACGTTTGTCAGAATTATTCCCCTGAAGTGAAGGCTGCTATCAATCACCTGGCCAACCTGCATCTACAGGCCTCCTATACCTAACTCTCTCTGGGCTTCTATTTCAACTACAACAATGTGGCTCTGCATGGCATGGGCCACTTCTTCTGAGAGTTGGCCAAGGAGAAGCGTGAGGGCGTCGAGCATCTCTTAAAGCTGCAAAACCAGCGTGGTGACTGCGTTCTCTTCTGGGACGTACTGAAGCCTGTCCAAGATGAGTGAGGTAAAACTCAGGGGGCCGTGGGAGCCACCTTGGCCTTAGAGAAGAACCTGAAACAGGCTTTTTTGCATCTGCATGTCCTGGGCTCTGCCTGCATGGACCCTCTTCTCTGTGACTTCCTAAAGAACCATTTCCTGGATGAAGAGGTGAAATTCATCAAGAAGATGAGCGATCACCTTACTAACACCCAGAGGCTGGCTGGCCCTCAGGCTGGGATGGGAAAGTAGCTTTTCGAAAGGTTCACTCTCAAGCAAAGCATGAATAGGAAGCCTTTGGAGCCCAGAGGCTTTTGAGGGGTCCTCTGTATTTCCCTGGTATCTGGCTTTTGGCCTGAGTCTCTCACTGAAACCACTAGTCACCCTTTTAATCACCCTGGAATTGTCTCCTGTACATTGGACCAAATGGAAACTATAAAGCTTTTTGCAGCAGAGAGAGAGGGGAGGGGAGGGGAGAGAAAAAAGAAAAGAAAAGAAAAAGTGAGAATGTGGAGTTACATATGAACTATCACTGGTTATATATAAACAGGCTGGTATAGTCCACCTGAATTAGGACCATGGTTTTGATGTTTTCTTCATGGTCTCGTATAAAAAGTAACAGGCACCACCTGTTGTCCATCTGTTTGATTGTATTCATTTTCTCTAAATGTCAGTGCTACAAATAATTACTGTAAATGTGCCCCCTTTTAAGTGGCATAAAGCCTTTGTATCTGTAGAAAGCTTGAAAAAATATCTTAGGGAAGAATTGTTTTCACTTTCCAGTAATATTTACACAGGTTGGCCTTGCTTTAGTTTGAAGCCTTTTTTCTACAGTGAAGGAAATTAAATTTCCAAATGTAGGGATAGAGGTAGAATTGCACTTCTAAAGTTGGTTAACCAAATCTAATTGAAATAAGAGTTCATACTTTTAGGCAACTGAATCTAGTTTGTTTATTTTCTTTTTTCAGCTCTGAATATGTAATGATTTAAATAGTTGTATTTAGAACCATATAAATTTCTATCGTTTCTTTTTTAAAGATTTTATTTATTTATCTTTAGAGGGGAAAGGAAGGAGAGAGAGGGAGAAATATCGATGTATGGTTGCCTCTCATGAGTCCCCTGTTGGGAACTGGCCTGCAACCCAGGCATGTGCCCTGACTGGGAATCGAACCTCTATACTCTGGTTCGCAGGCCCGTGCTCAATCCGCTGAGCTACACCAGCCAGGTCTCAATTGTTTCTTTTTCTTTAACAACTACTATGGCAAAGTGGAGTTTTCCATATAATTAAAACCTATTGGAAATGGCAAAACAATCAGACACTGAATTTATAATACAGTATCATGTTAAAATCTCCAGAGAGGAGGAAGTGATTTTGAAGTTGGTTTATTTCATAAATCTTCAGTGGTAGAACACTTACTAATTATTTTAATATGTCGAAGAAGGAAGAGAGTACCATTATCCTGATGGATGTCCCAGAGGCGTCTGAAATTCCACACCCAGTCCTTCAGAGAGACATTAGTGTACTGTGCTTTAGAGGTCAGCATCAGGAATTATATTGCTTTTGAAAAATCCCTGGTAGTGTGACCTTAGTTGGGCAGTTAGGTGTGATTCATTGAGCCTCAGTTCCCTCACCTATAAAATGGTGTTAAATGATCTAATTAGTCATGAGGGCGAAATGAGATAATTCATGTAATACATGGTGCTCTGCACATAGTACATACTAAATGTTAGCTGATATTTCTACAAGTTTTGCTATAGTACAGTAAAAAAAAAGAATCAAAGAAGAGGTTTAGATTTTTGAAGGGAGAAGCTTTTTATTCTAGGTAGGATAAGATTACCTAGAAAGTCTAATAAGAGTAAACTGAAAAGTTATTAGAGCTGAAGGGAATGTTAAGATTCTAAGAAAAAATTAATATATAGATATCTGTATCTTTCTGTCCTGTATATCTATAAACTCATATATAAAAGTAGTTTTCCTAGCAACAATATATGATATGTGTAAATAATTTTTAACACAAATGTGTAAGATCTACATGAAAATATATAGGTTTCTTAATCAGAAAACTCATTATTATAAAATGTCAAGTTTTCTGTATTCAAATTTAATGCAAGCCCAGTGAAAATTCCAGTGATGCTTTGGGGAGGAACTACTCGGAATGATTTTAAATTTAGATTTATCTGAAAGAATAAATAGATAAGACTAGGTAAGCAAAAGAATAGTAAAATGAACAGGAATTTGTTCTGCCAGACATTAATATGCCACAAATCTAAGTGGTTTGGGTTATGGGTGATTTCACTTCTCTGCGTTTTTTAAATTTTCTAAAAATTATGTGTCAATTTCATTTAAAAAAGGAAAATTATATATTACATGTAATATATATTTTTATGTCTTACTATGACTCACATGTGTGTCCTTTAAATGTCCAAAGATTTCTTATACTTTTATGTGGAGATAAATTCCATAGAGTAATTTTTATTAGTATTATTGCAGTAAAATTTATAGTTTTATGAGCTTTGGTAGGTTTTTTGGATTAGTTTGATCTACATCTTTTGAAAGGTTCCTTCTTCCATTTCTTATTACATTTATTATTCTGCATAGTAAGCAGTGGGCTTCAGCAGGCTAATTATAAGAATCGGAATCCTCAGAGATCTGACTTCTAATTTAAGCCAGGCTTGAATTTATAGAATGGCTGGATAATCTGGTGTTTGCCTGCTGTGGTCCTTATTGCATTTGAAAATACTTGATTTTCCTAATGAGAAGAAAGATAAGTTCTTTTTCCTTTTGAAAGGAAAAATTATAACTGAATTTTTGAGGCTTTTATTAGGCTATAGTGATGCTGTATACACAGGAAATTTAGATTTATAGGGTTTCTTAACCTCTCTGTGGAGGAATTTTAGGCCTTGATATCAGTATACAGTTGGATCTGCCCCTTGATGGTGTGGGCTTGGTCCTTTCACACTTAAACCTCTATTAATTTGGGGTTTTTCCCTTATTTTGATAACTGCAACTTTCATAGGAAAATCAGTGGCCTCTGTGCCTCATGCTGAGGTCAGATGTGCTCTAGAGCAGGAGGCCCATAGGTACAGGACCATAGCAGGGTCAACATCACCGTGTAGGCTCTCCTTGAGAGAAGTCAGTAGAGTCGTGCCACAGCCTGATAGGAGCGCAGCCTGCTTCTAGTGTCCCGCCAGGTAAATATTGTTCCTCTGTGCAGTGGCTGCTGGCCATCCACCTGCAGATATTAGACATGGGTGGTTTAATCTCGTGAACTAAGAGCTCTTCCAGGACTTGTCCTCGTTTTTTTTTTTTAATAACTTTCTTATTTCTCTGCATTCCATCATTAATTATATTCAGCTGAGATTCACTGGGCCACTGGGAAGTTTATATTGACAACATGCATATTGTGACATTGACTGGCTTTCCTCTTAAGAGTACAAGTACTTTTAAAATCTTGAGATCTCCATTGTCCCCCCCCACTTACTGCAGAAATTCAAGAGTCCAGGAGAGCTAGAATCAGTAAATGTTTCTCAAATTATGTGAATTACAAAGAGGATGTATAATTGGTTGTCAGTCATGTCAGTAGATACCAAGTATTCCTAAGGAGTGCCCTTTTATCTCACCTCCAATGTAAGGTCCCAAGAGTGATGGAAAGAGAGAAAAAATAATACCGTATTTTGCCATGTACAATGCGTACTTTTTTGCCTAAATTTTTTTAGGGAAAAATTACACATAGGTATGATTATTACATGCCATCGGTATAATGACAGGTATAACAATCCTGTGTATAATGTACATAAAACATGGGTGTACATTATACATATAAGCACGTTATACATGGCAAAATACAGTATTGAAGATTGCTATTTACATACGCTAAGCAGAAGTAGTTTGAAATGAGCATTAACTTTTTTGAAAGCTCTGGTTTGATAGGGAGTCAAATGTTTTAACTTCACAAATACCATTAGTGACCTGAATATGTATACAGGTTTAATTCAAGTGTCAGGGAAATTTAAAATAGAAATGTTCATCCTCGGCTTTATTTTGCACTTTTAATTTTTGATTCAAAAATTTAGGAATGACTAAGATAGGTAACATGTTTCAGACTAGGAAATTGACTATTTTAAATCTTTCTTTTTTTCCTTCTGAAAGCCCTCCAGCCTGCTCCACATCAAGTGATAACTAATCTCCCTGAAGGGGTTCGGCTTCCAACAACTCGACCCACTAGGCCACCTCCTCCTCTCATCCCATCATCCAAAACCACAGTAGCTTCAGAAAAACCATCTTTTATACTGGGAGGCTCCATCTCACAGGTAAAATGGCTTCTCTTCCCAATAGCTGTCCTGTTGAATATGGTTGTGGTAAAAATTATCCTTCCTTCTCATACTAATTTGTCAGAATCCTAGTAAATAAAAATCTTTGTACAGATATGAAGGGACAGTGCCCAGAAAATGCAGTAATCACTGCACTCCATGCCATGCAGAGAAAGTTTGTGCGAGTTACAGGCCCAGACTGAGTGAGTGTGGCACACCATCTGGTTTAATCATGTGCTCTAAAGTTTAGTGTAATTAAAAACGGAATATTTTCAAGTAACTGGAATATTTGATATATTAAGAATACTTGTTATTATAAAGACTGCATATTAAATTATAGATGACTGTTAGGCCCTAGTTTATTCAGACTTTGGCTAGTATATATATATCTTTTCTTTTTAAAATATCATCTGATTTTAATGGTTTGATCAGTTTTGACTGTTGTGCACAGCCAATGATCACACTTCTGTCAGGTTATACTGAGCAGTACATTTCCATCACATCAGAATTTACTCATGCCCTTTTCTAAGCAGACCTTTTCCAGTGCCTGAAGCAACCACTGTTCTGCTTTCTGATGTTGTAGATTAGTTTGCCTTTTCTATAATTTCATATAAACTGAATTATATAGTGTATACTTTTTTGTGTCTGTCTTTAACACGATATAGTGGTTTTAGGAATATATCTAGGGTTTTATATAACCAATAGTTTCTTCCTGTTTATTGCCAAGTACGTCTCCATTGTGTGAACTTAGCCGTTTGTTTATCCATTTGTTGTTGATGGAAACCTGAACCATTTCTAGTTTTTGGCTACTAAAACTGATAGGAATATTTTTGTACTCGGCTCTTTATAGACAATATGCTTTCATTTCTCTTGTGTAATTCTGACAGTGGAATTGCTGGGTATAAATATATTTTACTTCATATTTTCCCAGAGTGGTTCTACAGTTTTATACTACCACCAGCAGTATGTGATACTTCAGGTTGCTTCATTTCTTGTCAGTTTTTTTTTTTAATTTTAGTCAGTCTGATGGGTGTATAATATTTTTGTGGTTTTATTTTGCATTTTCTTGATAGCAAGATGAGGTTGAGCAGTTTTTCATATACTTACTGGCTATTTGTACATCTGATTGTGAAGTGACTGTTTTATTGAGTCTTTTTGTTAACTAGATTATAGAAGTTCTTTACACATTACAGACAAAAGCTATATCTTATCCCATTCAATAGGTTGTCTTTTTTGATGTTTTGTTGATGGTTTCCTTTGCTGAGTGAGCTTTTTGGTTTGACATAGTCCCATTTGTTCATTTTTGCTTTTGTTGCCCTCGCCTGAGGAGGCATATCCAAAAAATTACTGCTAAGACTGATATCAAAGAATTTACTACCTAGGTTTTCTACTTTGTTTTATGGTTTCAATTTTACATTTAAGTCTTTAATTCATTTTAAGTTTAGTTTTGAATGCAATGTAAGAAAGCAGTTCATCTTTTTTTTTTTTTTTGCATGTGTCTCTCCAGTTTATGAAGAGACTATCTTTTCTCCATTGGATATTCCTGCCTCCTTTGTCATAGATTAATTGACTATATAAACACAGATTAATTGACCATATGAGTGTAGAGTGATTGACATTTTTTAAATTGACCATTTTATTAATTGTATATTAGTTGACACTTTATTAATTGACCGTATAAGCATAGATTACCTGACCGTGTAAATATTTCCTTGCTTTATAAATATCTACTTTAAATTTTGGTTAGTGGAGGTATTAATTTTTATAAACAGAAATGTGAACATTAAATTTATAATTTATAGTTGACTTTGTGAAAAGGCAGTGTTATTTTAGTCTTTTAAAATTATTTTTAGGGAACACCTGGCACTTATTTGACTTCTCATAATCAGGCTTCCTACAGTCAAGAAACAGCTAAGCCCTCAGTGGGCTCTATCTCTCTTGGACTGCCACGGCAACAGGAGTCTGCCAAGTCAGGTCAGTGAGTAGAACTCAGAGTGTTTCTGCATTTGTAGCATTATAGTCAGCAACTCAGTGCTTGGTCTCTTCATTTTTCTCTTACTTTGCTTCATAGCTACTGTGCCCTACATCAAGCAGGAAGAATTTTCTCCTCGAAGCCAAAATTCACAACCTGAGGGTTTATTGGTCAGGGCACAACATGAAGGAGTGGTCAGAGGTAAAAATATGCTGTTCGGCAGAAATATTAAACTTTTGTCCCCAATAAGTTTATTAAAGTAAGTAATTAATATGTTTTAACAGTGGGTTTTTTTAAGTTAGAGCTTTTAAATTGTAGATTTATGGTTCCTTTCCATGTAAAATTTATTTAAGAGCTTTGAAATTCTGTATTTCAGCGGTCCTTTGTAGTAATTGCAGTATCATTTTAAAAGTAGATCTCAGTAAATCATAAATGATTGCAGTATCATTTTAAAAGTAGATCTCAGTAAATCAAAAACTATTTCTTTGTGCTGCTGTTTCCTTTTCTTCTTATCCCTTTCCCAAGTTTTTGTTGTTGTTGTTTTCTGTACAGAGGTAGGGAATGTAAACTGCGCATTATTTTCTTTTTATTCAGGTACCACAGGAACCACTCAAGAAGGAAGTATAACTAGGGGAACTCCGACCAGCAAAATTTCCATGGAAAGTATCCCATCCCTACGGGGCTCAATCACTCAGGTTTGTTGTAATGATTTCTGAAATACCATGAACACTGGAGGTCAAATCTCGAGCTTTGGCTGTTCCGGCTATATATTATAGTTTTGTGAGTAATCTGTTAATTGTTCTGGGTTATGGAACTGGATTTTAGTGGTGATAAATCCCAGATCCATAAATTGCATAAAGACATTAATGTGATTATTTTGACTACAAGCTATATTATCTACACTTGGTTCATTTGAAAGGTCAATTATTTGAAAATTGGCAGAAGAAACAAGTTCTAATTGATGCAGCTTTCACTGTCTTCCTGGAAAAGCTCTTACCACATGCTTAGCTTAAATAGAAGTTGAAAGAAAATTGTAGAATATTATTCACTCGCTTTTGTCTCTTGTGAAAAGGAAGGTCCACAATCTTAGTATGTGAGCTGCCTTGCTAGAATCAATGCTAAACTAGGAAGTTTGGATGGCATTGACAGATGTGCTAAAAATTAAGAATCTTGTTCCAATTTTTAGGCTAAATGAATTGCTAATTTTGAGCAATAAAAGGTCTTTTTCTCAGATGTTAATTATAGTTTGACATGTAAAACAGTCCTTAGCCTTTTTATTAATAATGTAGATCTGGGGAAGGAAAATTCTGTGTTGGGAAATTATTATGAACAGGATCCTGTACTTTTGCAAATTGTACCTGTCACAGGTTTTCTGTTCTATTCTTCTTCCTTGTTGTTTCTCTTTCCTAAGACAGTGGTTGTTAAAGTGTGGTCCTTATACCAGTAGCATCAATGTCCCCTGAGAAATTGTTAGACATATGAGGTCCCACTGCAGATGTACTGAAATCTCACCCATGGGGTTGGGACCCAGCTATCTGGGTATTCAGCCCTCTAGGAATCTGCTGCATGCCCATTTGAAAACCATGGTCTAAGACCTTGCTGACCAAGTGTATACTTTGTGCCCCAGAGTATCAGCATTACCTGGGAGCTTGTTAAAATAATGCAGAAATTTCAGTCCCCACTTTAGACCTGTTGACCCAGAGTCTCCATTTTAACAAGATCCCCTGGTATTCCCTCCTTAAGATATGGGTTATAGTATATGGCATATAGTGATCTAGAAAGTTACATACTAACTCTTCAGGTCTGTTCTTCCACATTTGACCAAAGTATATGTTCCCCTGAAATTAGTTTGTAGAATGAGATACCACTTTACACGGGTCAGAATGGCTATCATAAACAAAGCAACAAACAACAAATGTTCGAGAGGTTGTGGGGAAAAGGGGACCCTAGTTCACTGTTGGTGGTTATTGCAGCCTGGTGCAGCCATTATGGAAAACAGTATGGAATTTTCTCAGAAAACTAAAAATGGACCTGCCTTCTGACCCAGCAATTCCACTGCTGAGATTATATCCTAAGAACCCTAAAATACCAATCCAAAAAAACCTATGCACCCCATTGTTCATAGCAGCACAATTTACAATAGCCAAGAGTTGGAAGCAACCTAGGTGCCCATCAGTAAATGAATGGATCAAAAAATTATGGTACATATACACAATGGAATTCTATGCAGCAGAAAGAAAGAAGGAGCTTCTACCCTTTGCAACAGCATGGATGGAACTGGAAAGCATTATGCTGAGTGAAATAAGCCAGGTGGTGAAAGACAAATACCATATTATCTCACCTTTAACAAGAAACTAAACAACAAAACAAACAAACAAGCAAAATATAACCAAAGACACTGAAATACAGAACAGGATGACAGGGACCAGAGGGAAGAAGGGAGGGAATTTCAGGGGAAGAGGGGAAAGATTCACAGGAACAAGTATAAAGGACACATGGACAAAAACTAAGAGGGGTGGATGGGGGGGAGCTGGGGAGCACAGGGGTGGGCTGGGATGGGAGTAGAAGACAGAACACTGTACTTGAAAAATAATTAAATTAAAAAAAAAAGAAATTAGTTTGTAGAATAAGCCAACATTTTAATTTAAACAGAAGAAAAATAAATGGTATGTGTGCATTATTTTTCTTTTTCATTTTTGCTCTGGTATACAAACTGCATAAGAAGACAAAATGAACTAGATCAGCTGAGGCTAGTCTTTATCAGTTTAATTTCAAATCAGTTTGACATGGGTACTTTCAAAGTAGGTAAATAAGAGTAAATATATTGGTTTCCTTATTCTTCCTGCTGTAAGTATGTCATTTCACATTGTCCTGTCTAGAATTTGGGGGACTTTAAATGTGTGAGTGGGTTAAGTCTGGGCTTTCCACTTTCATTTCAACCCAGACATCTCACTTGTACAAAATATTCTACATATTAGGTTTCATGAATGATTTTCCTTGAAGGAAGGGTTTACTGCTTAAAAGAAAGGTAAAAAGACCAATCCAGAAAAGGACTTAATGATGGTGAAAATTCAGATGATATGGCCTAAACGGAATCCACATTACAAAATGGAGGCTTCTGGGTTTTCTTACCCTTCTCTGATTGATGACTAGAGATCTAACCGAGCAGACAGTTTGGTAATTGAACTGTTCTTTCTTCTCCTTATCACATTATGAGAGAAAGTTGTGGTACTCTAAAAATTACAACTTAATTTATTAAACTATTTTTATTAGAAATTTTGAAAAAGCTTTATTATATTTACATAATTTTAGGTCTTAAAACAAATTTTTTCACCAGTTAAGCACCTTCATAAAAGTTTGAATTTCCAGTGGGAAAGAAAGCTGATTCAACTCATATATTTATCAACATTTTAAAGAGGTTTTGTGCATCATTGTTCAAAGATGAAAATATAATCTCTTTATATTTAATGTCATAAAAAACTTAATGTCTGGTTTCCTCCCATGTGTTTGTTTTCTCTCTTTTGAAGATATGGGTTGATCTGACTCTTAGTGCAGTAGGTTAAATTTTCTGGGTAGCTTGCATTTCCACGGAACTCGAGTGACTTCTCTGGTGCTTATGTTTGATTTGATGTCAGGGTACCCCGGCTCTGTCCCAGCCTGGCATACCAGCTGAAGCTTTGGTGAAGGGACCCATTTCTAGAATACCCATTGAAGAGAGCAGTCCTGAGAAAGGCAGAGAAGAAGCTGCATCCAAAGGCCATGTTATTTATGAAGGCAAAAGTGGACACATTTTATCTTATGATAGTAAGTATTATGTCTGTACACTGAAAACATTGCATCTGGTTCCCTGGTTTACTTGGTTCCCAAGTAAAACATTGCATTACTTACTTTAGGGAAGTTAGTTTCTCTTCTCTAAGCCCAGGTTCCCTCTCTGTAAAAGGGTTCATAATAATGCCTTCTCCTGAAATGTTTGAGAAAAACTAAGTGAGGCAGTCCATAAAAAGTGACTGCAAACCTCATAGTGTAGTGTAAATGGTATCTAATGTGAACTACAGTCTGTCAATTTAGCCTAGGAAAAGAATCTTTGTTAACTAACAGAACCATTTTATTTGAGAAGATTCTTATTTGATGAGTTAAGCGTTAGGGAGTAGGTAATAGACTGATAATCCTAGAAAAAGTATTGAATTTAAATTGTTTGTAAATATAACTATTTTAATGTCTATATGAAAACATTTCTTTAGGTATACTCTTTTTCTCCATTAACATTACTTTATAAGAATGACTCAGTTATGGTATAAAAGCGAAGTGATGAACTGGATTTGAGTTCGCATTTGCAAATGTTTTTGTGGTCTGAGCAGTTATTAGTTGTACTTTATCTTTCTCCTCAAATACAAAGAAATAAAATATGTGAGTACAGAGTGCCTGATGCAAAATATGTGGTAACTTTCTTATTTTCTTCCTCTATAGTTTTAACATCCTGTCATGTATTGGTTTGCATTTTGTTTCTGGTGAAAGAACTTAATGTACATTGTCTAAGCCGGAAGTCTCAATGTCATCTTTGACTTCTAAAGCTTTTCACATCCAATCAATCAGTCGCTTAAGTTGTTTCTGTTCTCTTTCCTAAAGTCCTGGGAATCCTTCCATTTTTGTTTATTCTCCAGTGTTACCACCATCTTTCATCTAGAAAGCTCAGTGGCTGCCTAACTGATCTCCCTGCCTTCGGCATTAATCCATAGTCAGAACTGTATGATGTCACTTGCTTGGCTCTCCATTGCCTTCAGGGTTATTGTAAGCTCATTACCTTGGCTTAATCACCCCTCTATGATCTGCTTCCTACTTATCTCTTCAGATGGTTGACTTCCCAGGTTTATTTGTTCGTTTTAAGATTTTGTTTATTTATAGATGGGAAAGGAGGGAGAAAGAGAGGGAAACATCAATGTGTAGTTGTTTCTCAAATGCCCCCTACTGGGGACTTGGCCTCCAACCCAGGCATGTGCCCTGACTGGGAATGAAACTGGCGACTCTTTGGTTTATAGGCCCAGCACTCTCTCTACTGAGCCACGTCAGCCAGGGCCCTTTTTACTTTTTCCCTTAGCCCCCTTGCATTTACTTGCCCTACATTCTTTTTCCTAGATTCACTGTACACGTGAGCCATTAACTGAGTTTAAGGATTTTTTAAATATAATTTTAATTATATATTTTTCCATTGCCATATATCCCCCTTATATCCCTTTTCCTCCACGATCACCACACTGTTGTTCATGTCCATGAATCCTTTTTCCTTGATCCTTCCACCCCCTAACTCCCAAGTTTAAATTATTTTAATGTGCCATATTCTGTCTTGCCTTGAGGTCTTTGTGTTCATTGTCCCCTTGGTCCCTGTCACCTCTTCCTCCCTTTGACCTAAGCAACTCTTATTTGTCATTCAGCTCTAAGCTTAAATATTACTTCTAGCATCCTTATCAGTACCTTTAAGTGTTAGGTTCCCCTTCCTGCATTCTCATCGCACATTGTACTTGTCTTTTCATAGTACTTATTATACTCTGTAGTAATTGCCTATTAACTTATCTGTATCTGTCACTATTGGGTAAGTTCAATGAACAAAGGACTTAAAGTTAACCTTATCTGTAAGCCTAGCTTAAGCTGGAACTCAGTATATATTTTTGAATAAACAAAGACATTTTTATAAATATCATTTGCATATGTTTATATTGTACGTTAAAACTAGTAGGTTAAGACAAGTTTTTATATTCTTGTTTTTATAAGATAAACTATGGAACTACAATAACTTCCTTACTGTACAATAGGCTTTGACCTCTGTCTGAGCAATTCTTGTTTCTGAATTCTGCAGATATTAAAAATGTCCGAGAAGGGACAAGGAGTCCGAGAACAGTTCATGAAATCAGTTTAAAAAGAAGCTATGAATCAGTGGAAGGAAATATAAAACAAGGATTGCCAATTAGGGAGTCTCCAGTATCAGCACCATTAGAGGGTAAAATCTTGTTTTCAGAACATAATTTAGATACATTTAATTTTGTATAATAAGTTTACATCATTGGATTAGGTTATATTCAAACTGTTGTTTCTACCTGGAATCTATATTAATATAGAAGTAAAACATACTAATATATCATTAATATGTATAATATAGAAAATAGGTAATATGTTAATATGAAACATTAATGTTTGCATTTATATTCATATTTACATATAAATTAGGTGTAGTACATGTCAGTGGAAGGAAGTAAAAGTTAAACATAATTGGTCACATCATAAGTAGCTACTAGAATTGTCATATAATTTTTAGGTTTTTCTATTTTAGTTAAATGAGTTTAAAAATGTGAAATTCATTATGAGAACTTTGTTTTTTTTATTGTGAGGCAGAGAAGGTGATGTAATAGATCACTTTTTTATGGTGAATTTGTGCTGCTCATATGATATACATTCAATAAATGATAGTATGGCTTTTTTCTTTTTAATGACTAACTTTCTTTAAATCTTAGCCTGTTTCAACTGTTTAATTTTAATCTAGATGAAACCAGGGTAAGGATTTATCAATCTTAGAAGTCCTGTCTAATTTGGGATTTTCTTTGTATTTAAAAACAATCTTACTCCCTTTTATTTAAGGGTAAATGGGTATGGTTATTTCCAATCCATGATTCAAAATTACCAGCAGTACAGGATGGGGCAAAAGTTGTGCGTGTGCTCACACACAGAGTTTATTCTTGTATTTATTTTCCATCTGAACAACTGTAAACCTACTTTTGCCCCACCCTCTACACATATTGTACAACATGAAATTTTTTGAGGATATTTATAACTCTTCGATTTTGACTTTCATGTTTGTTTTATCTATTTTTAAGTTATCCATTTTTCATGTTTTCCTTTTCTCACAGATATATTTCAAAGCTAAACAGTGATTTTCAATCCCTTTGTATTTTCTCTTACCTTGGTAAAGAAGCATTGGGATTTTAGATTTAGCTTTGAAAGTGTCTTTTTTTTTTTTTTAATTCTCACCTGAGAATATGTTTATTGATTTTAGAGAAGAAGGAAGAGAGAGAGATACTCATAGGTTGCCTCCAATATACACCCCAGCCAGAGATTGAACCCACAACCTTTTGGTGTACAGGATGATACTCCAACCAACTGAGCCATCTGGCCAGAGCTGGCTCTTTCTTTTTTGACCCAAAATAGATGTGTTTTGTGGCCATTTTATATTTAGAAAAACATTTAGAAAGGAATAGGTGGTCATGTTTGATACTTTCAACTTTTATTTCATCACATTCTTCTGAGTAGTTCATAGATTAAAAATCCTCCCCCCTTTTTTTAAATTACAGTTGACGTTCAATATTATATTAGTTTCAGGTATACAGCATAGTACTTAGACACTTACATAATTTAAGAAGTGATCCTTCCAACAAATGTAGTGCCCACATAGCACTGTACATAGTTTAAAATGATACCCCTTTCTCCATAGAGCTTTTATCAAAAATACATATTCTAAAGATAATATAAAGTATATGCGAATTGACATATCCATTGTGTTAAATGCTTGAATTGCTTTCTTTGTTTGAAAGGGCTGATATGCCGAGCATTACCCAGGGGAAGTCCTCATTCTGACCTAAAAGAAAGGACTGTGCTGTCTGGTTCCATAATGCAGGGTAACCATTCGTTTGTGTGTTTGTTTGTTTGTTTGTTTGTTTGTCCGGCATGACTGCCTTACTGGTAGAGTAGTTAGATGTTAACTTGCAGTATGTGAGACCTGCTTTTCAAGATGTTTTCCCCTTTCGAAATGTTAGATATTTAAGTCTTGATTATAAATCTTCTGTTTCTGAGTTGTATACTTTATTTGCAGATGATAGTTGCCTAATAGTTGAATTAGAGACATCTTTACTATATTAGAACCATTGTATGACTGTAATGAAAGATGTCTTAAATTTTGAACGACCCTAAAAAATGACCGATGAATATTTATTGAAGGATCTGTTGTAAACAGAAAATTGATTAGAAACTGCAAGGTGAAAAGGCATTAGTTTTCTTAAATTGTGGTAAAATATATGTAACAAATTTATCATTTTAACAATTAAAAAATTATTTATTTTTAGAGAGAGGAAGAGGAAAAAAGGAAAAAAACCATCATTGTGTAATTGCCTCTCACGCACCCCCAACTGGGGACCTGGCCTGAAACCCAGGCATGTGCACTGACTGGGAATCGAACTGGCAACCCTTTGGTTCACCCTTTGAGGCTGGCGCTCAATCCACTGAGCCACACCAGCCAGGGTTTTTCTTTAACAAGTTATAATTGTACAGTCCAGTGCCGTTGTTATGCAACTGTGTGTGCTATTTTAATAAGTATATATCTTGAATTCTCTTTTAAAGGCACACCAAGAGCAACAACTGAAAGCTTTGAAGATGGCCTTAAATATCCCAAGCAGATTAAGAGAGAGAGTCCTCCCATACGAGCATTTGAAGGTGCAATTACCAAAGGAAAACCATATGATGGCATCACCACCATCAAAGAAATGGGGCGCTCCATTCATGAGATTCCACGACAAGACATTTTAACTCAGGAAAGCCGGAAAACCCCAGAAGTGGTCCAGAGCACAAGGCCCATAATTGAGGGTTCCATCTCCCAGGTAATGGGATCATGGTTCTTTTTGATAGTCATTCAACTTTAGATGAAGCATTTTAAAAAGTGCAGCTTAATAATGACAAGTAGTTCTTATGAGGTCAGATCTTTTGGAAGTAAATGTGAAAGTGTTATGTATGCTTTATTATTAGTTTTTACTGTGTCCATAGTGTGAAGTGTATAATGTGGGAAAGTATGCAGCTCAGAATTGGTGGGCTCATGATTGAGGCATGCACATAGACAATAAAGATTACAATACCCAAAACACTAACTTGAACAAATATATGTACTCCTATGTTCATTGAAGTGTTGTTTACAGTAGCCAAGATATGGAAGCACACAAGTACCCATAAATAGATGAGTGGATAAAAAAGTTGTGGCGCTAGCCCTGCTGGGTACCTCATTTGGTTATAGTAGCATCCCAGTATACCAAGGCTGTAGATTTGATCAGATCAGGGCACAAACAAGAAACAAACCAACTTCCAGCCAAGATGGAGGCGTAGCTGGAAACACTGTACCTCTTCCCACAACCAAATTTAAGGACAACAGAGATTTAGAAACAAAAACACAACCAGAACAGACGGAAAATTGAACTGTACTGAAGTCCGACAACAACACACCATTCATCCAGAGCAGTAAGAGGGGCAGAGTCAGTGGCCAGTGGAGAAGGTCCTACCAGGAAGAGGCGGTGGTTGGCAGAACCGGGTGTGGGGAGGAAATGAGGCTCACAGGCAGTTGGCTGACTAAGGACACACATTCGCATGCAGATAAACCAGGTAATAAAAGGGGCAGTGAGACAGACCACACAACCCAGGGCCCCAGTGATGGGAAATAAAACCTAAAAGCACCGAATGAAAAAAATTGCGGGGGTTGAGGTGCCAGGAGCAACTCCCAGCCTCACAGGAGAATTCGTGGGAGAGACCCATAGGGTCCTAGAATGTGCACAAGCCCACCCAACCAGAAACTAGCATCAGAAGGGCCCAATTTGCTTGTGGGAAGTGGCAGAGGGGACTGAAATCCGAGAGAGCGGAACAAGTGCCACTACTCCCTCTCTGACCCCGCCCCCACATACAGTGTCACAACCCACCAACTGGGTTGCCCTGCCCTGGTAATGCCTAAGGCTCTGCCACTTATACATAACAGGTGCAAACAGACCAAAAAATTATGGCTCAATCAGAAGAACAAATCAAAGCCCCAGATCCAATACTTTCAAATGACCAAGAGATAGCCAGCCTATCAGATGCCCAGTTCAAAAAACTGATGATCAGGATGCTCACAGAAGTAGTTGATTTTGGTTGCAAATGAGATAAAAAAAAAAATGAAGGCTATACTAAGTGAGATGAAGGAAAATGCACAGGGAACCAATAGTGATAGAAAGAAAACTGGGACTCAGATCAATGGAGTGGACCAGAAGGAAGAAAGAAAAGACGAAACAAAAGAATGAAGAAACAAGAATTCAAAAAGATGAGGAGAGGCTTAGGAACCTCCAGGGCATCTTTAAACATTCCAATATCCAAATTATAGGGGTGCCAGAAGGGGAAGAAGAAGAACAACAAGTGGAAAACTTATTTGAACAAATAATTAAGGAGAACTTCCCCAATCTGGCCAAAGAAATAGACTTCCAGGAAGTCCAAGAAGCTCAGACAGTCCCAAAGAAGTTGGAATCAAGAAGGAACACACCAAGGCACATCATCATTGCATTAGCCAAGATTAAGATGAAGGAGAGAATCTTAGAAGCAGCAAGAGATAAGGGGACAGTCACCTACAAAGGAGTTCCCATCAGACTGTCAGCTGATTTCTCAAAAGAGACCTTGCAGGCAAGAAGGGGCTGGAAAGAAGTATTCCAAGTCATGAGAGGCAAGGACCTACATCCATGATTGCTCTATCCAGCAAGGCTTTCATTTAGAATGGAAGGACAGAGAAAGTGCTTCTCAGATAAGGTCAAGTTCAAGGAGTTCATCATCATCAAGCCCTTATTATATGAAATGTTAAAGAGACTTATCTAAGAGAAAGGAGTTAAAAATATGAACAGTGAAAGGACAGCAAATTCACAGTTATTACAACCACACCTAAAACAAAAGTGGACACTTAAGTGGACACCTAAAACAGGAATGGAACTACAAAAATTGAGATCACATGGAGGGTTAGCAACAGGGGAGTGGGAGGAGGAGAGTGGGGGAGAAGGTTCAGCAAATAAGTAGCATAGATGGTAGGGAGAAAATGGACAGGGGGAGGGCAAGAATGTGTGGGAAATGTAGAAGCTAAAGAGCTTATGACACATGGATATGAACTAAAGGGGAGTGGAGGGGAATGAAGGGGGGAAAATGGAACAACTATAATGCATAATCAATAAAATATATTTTAAAAAAAGAAGCAAACCAATCAATGCATAATAAGTGGAACAACAAATTGATGTTACTTTCTCTTTCTGTCCTAAGGAAAAACATTAAATTTAAAGAAGTATGGCTCATATATACAATTGAATATTACTTGATCATTAAAAATGTTTATCATTTGCAATAGCATAGATGGACCTAGAAAGTATTATGCTAAGTGAAATAAACAAACACCATATTATTTCACTTATATGCGGAATCTAGAAAATAAAATAAATGAACAAATAGAACAGAAACAAATATAGATACAGAGAACAAACTGAGGGTTACCAGGTGGGAAGGGGGAAGAGGGGCTGGGTGAAAAAAGTAAAGGGATTAGGAAGTACAAGTTGGTAGTCAGAAAACAGTCACAGGGATACAAATCACAGCATATGGAATATAGTTAATATTTTAATAATTATGTACGGTACCAGATGAGTACTTGAAATATTAGGGGAACACTTTGTAAAGTATATGATTGTCTATCCACTATGCTATACACATGAAAGTAATACAAAATAATATTGAATGTAAATAGTAATCGAAAAAAATGATTACTACAACACACTATAATTTCCATGAGCCAAACATAGACATTAGATAGAAAAATATTTAGGTGCTTTGGGCTACCTGTAATATTTGTTTCTTTCTTTTTAGGGTACGCCAATAAAGTTTGACAGCAGCTCAGGTCAATCCGCCATCAAACACAATGTCAAATCCTTAATCACAGGACCTAGCAAACTAGCCCGTGGAATGCCTCCACTGGAAACTGTACCGGAGAACATAAAAGTGATAGAAAGGGGAAAATATGAGGATGTGAAAGCAGGCGAGCCAGTGCGTTCCCGCCATACATCGGTGGTAAGCTCTGGTCCCTCAGTTCTTAGGTCAGCTCTTCATGAAGCTCCCAAAGCACAGCTAAGCCCTGGGATTTATGATGACACCAGTGCACGGCGGACACCTGTGAGTTATCAGAACACCATGTCCAGAGGCTCACCCATGATGAATAGGACTTCCGATGGTATGTTACTCTTGTACCCTCATCTGATCATGTTTATTGTACTTTTTCATGTCTGGCAAGTAGTAAATGTAAAATTGTCAGCTTTGCATTGTCACAGATTGTGCCAAATTAAAAATAGACATAATTGTAGGTAAAATACACAATGTTTTAATCAAATGCAGAGTAGGATAGAGTCCATAAAGGCTCTAGAATAAGTATAGTCATAGTGTGTGTGTGTCTGTATATGAGAAAATAAAATGAGGTAGTATGTTTAAGGAACTTTCAAAGAATAGCGCTAGGTATGTTTAAAGGACTCAGTAAATATTCACTATTATTGTTTCGCTGGTGGGTACCTGAGTAAGGTAAGGGACATAGATTTTTGTCAGGTGGTTCCTGAAACCATGAGACCCTTAATAATGTAACCACTTATCATTTTAAATTTTATTGAAGTACCTATTGAAAGCTCATATGGAAGGCTCTTGGCAAGACACTATGAGAGTGTAAAGGTGAAAAGTGTCTTAGGCGTAGGGAGAGGTGTAGCATGGAGGAGGAGATAAGGGAAGTGCCTGCCTATTGGTAGTCTAGTGAATCCAAAACCTTTTGGCTTTAGTTTTGAAGAAGAACTACCCTGCATAAGGAAAATGCACTCTGTGAGCAGGGTGAGTCTGGGAAGGGGATGTAATAAACCAGAATATGTTTCTGGCTTGTGACAGGCAGATTTGATTGATCATGGTAAAGTTAATAGTATCAAAATGGTAATAATTAGATGGCGGTGACGGTTGTATAACATTGTGAGTATATTTTGCCACTGAATTGTACACTTTAAAATGGCTAAAATAGTAAATTTTATTTTTTGTGTGTTTATTTTGGGTGTTCTGAGAGCCAGTTTCCAATATGGTGCGGCGGGAGTGGGGGCGGGGAAGATTCCCCACACAAACAAACAGTTCTCAAACTTCATCAGTGTGTCCCAGAATTCAGCTTATTTCCAACACTACCTACCCAGAGATGGCATCAGATTTCACAGGTTACATGTCCATCCTATAAAACTTTGCACCCTCCTGACAACATCAGATGCCAGTCAGGCTCTTACTTCTGTTTCTGACCAACTGGCTGCAGGTTGGGGGTCCCAAGGACACCTCCAATGCAGGGTGCCAGTCGAAAGTCCAGAGTGCTACCTGTGCTTTTGATCCACTGCCAATAAATCAGAGGTTCCCATGACCCCTTCTTGGGTTCAGTTACTTTCTAGAATGATGCACAGAAGTCAGAAACATTTTAGTGACTAGATCACCAGTTTATTTTAAAAGGATATAATACAGAAGCAGCTAGATGAAAGAGATGCATAGGGCAAGGCATGGGGAAAGGAATGCGGAGCTTCCATCCCCCTTTCCCTGCACCTCCATTGCCCACCAACACGGAAGCTTTCTGAAGGCAATCCATCTGGTTTCTTATGAAGGTTTTGTTATGTAGGCATGATTGACTAAATCAGTGGCTATTGATAATTGAATTCAACCTTCAGCCTCCCTGGAGGTCAGGCATATCCGAATTGCCAGCATCACTACTCTTGTGCTCTGGGGACATTATCAATTAAAATAAGGCTTACTTGAATACACAAGCACTACAGTAGTTGGACAGATGACCAAGAGAGCTACTAAGTGACTGATGGACAGACAAATGAAATCTCAGGATACAAAAGAGGAAAAAAGGGGAGTAGGAACTGCTGATAGGCAGCAAGGAGGCTGGGTATAACACAGAGGGAATTGAGATTTGATACATATGAGATCAAAAGAATTGATTATGTTCAGGTCACACAGAAAACAAAATCATGTATAATGGGATGTAAAGAAGAGTATTGAACTTCATTTTAATCAACATTAGGTTGTTAATATGCTGGTGCTAGGCTCTAAAAGGTGGTAATCTTCTGCAAGCCTCAAAATCTTTTACTGGTTCTTCATATTTGCATATTTTGCAAGAATGAATGTTAAATGTTTAGTAGACAGGGAAGATCAAAATATTATATGACTATAGGTCTGTGTTTGGTTGAGAAATAGTTAAATATAATAGCAAGTTTTCTTAAGAATTTGTGGTTTTGGCTCTTTTTTCCAGTTACAATATCTTCTAGCAAATCTATCAATCATGAAAGAAAATCAACATTGACTCCTACCCAGAGGGAAAGCATACCAGCCAAGTCCCCGGTCCCTGGGGTAGACCCTGTAGTGAGCCATAGCCCTTTTGACCCCCATCACCGGGGCAGTACCCCAGGAGAGGTTTACCGGAGCCACCTTCCCACGCACCTGGACCCGGCCATGCCATTTCACAGGGCTCTGGATCCTGGTAAGCAGCTTGTAGTGCTAACTTATAGCAAAGAAATAATATACCTATATGACATTTTAAACTTTATTTTTATTAAAGTACAGTATGCAGACAATTGCACATATTATTAGTGTGCAGTTAGGTCCATTGTCATACACTGTACTACCCCATGGTACGAGGATCTAACTCAGGAAACAAAATATTACCAGTACCCCTTAAGAGAACTGCAAGTAATGGGTATATCAAAAGCCCTCTTATCTGATGGCATTTGTTTAAGGTAATTGAAAGAGTTGCTTAATGTATATGAAGAATTATTTTAATTGGCACAGGCATAACTTAAACATTTTAATTTATAACTTAGGAATTTATTTACCAGTGTTCTGACCTAAGGTAAAGGTCCACTGATTAAACCTCACTATATCTGTCTTACATAAACAATATTTACATTTCCAGATTTGTTTTTTTTGAGTGAAAGTAGAATATAGACACTTCAAATTAATCTAAATACAGAATCCTAGATTGTTTTTTCATCTTTTAAAATGGCCTAGATCACACTTGATTCAACTTCTGTATTGAGTCTTTCCAAAGCAGTCAACTTAATTTCCAGAGAAACCACTCTTTTCATTTTTCTCTCATTGATTTACAGATTATTTCATTAAGTTACATAATTACAGTAGCAAGTATAGCTAGAAGGAACTTTTGAACAGACACCACTCCACTGACTGTAGGTAAATATAATTCTGGTAGGTGCAGAAGGGTGTAGGTTTTCTAGAGAGGAGTCTGCACTGGACACGGTGCTGCTTCCCAGGGGCAGGGCGGTGTGCTATAGGACTGCGGAGGAGTCCAGGCAGCACAGGCAGCCGGCTGACAGAGTGTCTCCACTGGCCTGTCTGTCATGACCTGCCTGCTGTGTGGGTCCACCCTGTCCTCCCGGTCGCAGCCCTGCTCCGGTGCCCTCAAGTGTTTTTTTTCTGTTCGTGCCTCTTCTGCTTGTTTGTTACATCATTCAAGTTGAAATTGGGACAAAGAACACTTATATTTCACCTTGGTCTTTAGGGACATGATTTTCATTACCTGTATGCCAAGATTTCTAATGGTGTGTTTAAAAAATAGTTTATCTGAATTGTTTGTTATTTGACAACAGTAAGTTTCAGATGAGTACATGCCTAGTCCATTTGGGACTGTCCAGAATTGAGGCAGAAATTTCCAGAGAGTCAGTTGACAGACTTACCTGGCTTGAGTTCTAGATGAATGGGAAACAAACATTCCCGAACACTTGTGATACATTGTTCTATGTAGAACGTGCACGAACACAGACACACTTACACTCATATGATAGTTTAGTCAAGTTGTCAGACCAAATTGAATATTTAGACTTTCGTTTAGTATTTATCATAGTCCTTTATTTTATAGCAGTTCCATTTGCCTGTGATTTTTGCGCTTTTGCTGGTTTACAAATATTTTGAGGATAGAGATTATCTTTTTCTTTATCTATAGATAGAGACTGTAAAGATTATCTTTTTCTTTTTACCATGCCTACCCCTTCCTGATATCTAGTGTTGTGCTCTAACCTGGGGTGGTCAAACTGTGGCCTGGGGGCAAAGCTCTGCTACTGCCTGTTTGCCCAAGTAGTTCCATTAGAACACCTCAGTGTGCGTTTGTTTATGTTGTGGCTCCAATGACCAAGACCATGTGGTCCACTAAGCCTAAATAAACTTTTTGTCGTTTGGCCCTTTATACAAAAAGTTCGCCAGTCTCTCCTCTAAACACAGGGACTAATTAAATGCTTATAATCATTTTCATCCCCAGGGAAGTAAAGTTACTATTTGTCACAAAGTGTTTTTACATATATTTTTATTTGGTTGTATTGGATAATCAGTACTTTAAAAATAATTTTATTATTTTTAAACAGCTCTTAAAGACTTGAGGTGAAAATATAATAAAATTACATGGCAAAGATCAAAAGTGAAACTACTTGAGAATTTTTTTAGCTTCTTTTCTACTGGTATAAAGGTTAAAACTTGTATTTTGGCTAGTTTCTCCCTCCCCTTCTCAATTACATCTGACATTAGAATGTATATATTAATATTGATGATATATCAAGGTCTAAAGAATCCACCTTTATCTCTAAAGTGCCGCCCCCATACTAGATAAAAGATGAATGTGCACATTAGCTCAACAGATTTTTTCCTTTCTCATTTTGTGGGTGATATTTAGCAAGTGAATTTAACTAGACTATAAATGAAATGCCTTTCTCTCGTTCTCTCAATCAGCAGCTGCTGCGTACCTGTTTCAGAGGCAGCTTTCACCAACACCAGGTTACCCAAGTCAATATCAACTTTATGCAATGGAGAACACCAGACAGACAATCCTAAATGATTACATTACCTCACAGCAGATGCAAGTGAACTTGCGCCCAGATGTGGCCAGAGGACTCTCCCCACGAGAGCAGCAGCTGGGTCTCCCATACCCAGCAACAAGGGGTCTGTGTCTTTGCAGTGCAGATTTCATAGAACTTACTATGCTTACCCAGGGTTTTATAGATTCAGTAAATATTTGGTGAATGAGTGATGCAAAGAAAGAAAAGAAGGCCCATACTTATTTCTATAGCCTTTACCCCTTGAGAGCAAACAGAGTAATGTATTGAAACAGAGTATTTTGGTGAACACTGAAATAACTAAACCAAGTCAGTGTGCTAAGTATTTGAAATCATTGTTTTACCAGTTTTCTGTCTCTCTTAAGTTAACCATGCTCTTAGGTTACTGGTATGGGGCACAGTATTTCATATCCTTCTCTAGATTTAAAAGTCTTACGAAGTGATGATGGTCTTAAACATTTTTATTTGTACTGTATACAAAGTATCATTGGGTCATAGAGATAACTCTTCACCCGCCTCAGAAAAGTTTTAAATCTTTAGAGTAACACTTAAAGTTAACATAATTTTATTATATTTGTCTTTTGAGCAGGAATCATTGATCTGACCAATATGCCTCCAGCAATTTTAGTGCCTCATCCAGGGGGAACAAGTACTCCTCCCATGGACAGAATCACTTACATCCCTGGCACACAGATTACTTTCCCTCCCAGGCCATACAACTCTGCTTCCATGTCTCCAGGTAAGAATCCCTACAGTCACATCCCTCTCTGATATGACCAGCGTGCTCAAGTGTGTACAGCATAGTCTTTAAAGGTATTTTGGGCACTTTTTTCCATTTGGTCTGTGGTTTTTCATTTAATATTTAGTAAATAGTTCCTATATGCCATCTGTCACTAGATACTCTAGAAATATCCTAAAAATTTGTGTTATTCTCCATTTGTCATCTAAGACTCTTAATAAAATGAATTTCCTATGTCTCAAATATGAAACTTTTTGAAAAATTTTCAGTCACTTCAGAATTTTTAAACAGTTTGATGTTTCTATACCTGATGTGTTAATATTTTTGTCTTTAAGTGTCTGATTTCTGTGTTTTACAGGACACTCATCACACCTCGCAGCAGCTGCGAGTGCCGAGAGAGAACGGGAGCGGGAGAGAGAGCGGGAGAAGGAGCGGGAGCGGATTGCTGCAGCTTCCTCAGACCTCTACCTTCGGCCAGGTAAGTGAGATGGCTTTTGTTCACACTGTGGACATTTCTTGGTAATCTAGAATGTTGGGTTGAATGTTGTGGGGGATGCCAAGGTGATCTGACAAATAAGAATTTTAAAAGAGAAAGTAATTAAATGCCTTAAGGGACATGTACAGGTTCACAGTGCTGTAGAAGTTGAAATGGAACAGAGATGAATTTTCAACAGGAAAATGATTTTCATGATGAGAAGGTATCATTTTTATTTGGCCCCTGTAGTTGGCTACATTTGGGCCTCAAGATAATAATGGTTGTGGATCTCATTGGAGCTGAAAGTAGCCCAAGCAAAAAGCTTATAGATACGAAAACGTGTGTGTTATTGAGCTATAATTTAAAGAATGGGAGATATGGTTAGAAAGTTTTGTGACAGTTTGAATTATAAGTGAAGTATTGCTGCCATTTGGTGCAGTAGGTAGGTGACATGATCAGAGTTAAACAAGAGTGGCATCAGATGGGCTAGAACCCTGAAGGTGGACATGGACTGGTCCAGGAGGGCAGTAAGACCATGACATTGACACTGGCAGTGGCTAGAAAGGAACTGCCAGGAAGTAGATGATTAAGGTGAATCAAAAGGACTTAACTAAATAATGGGAAGTGAGGAGGAGGTGAGAAACAAGATTGTTTGCACATAAGACAGACCAGACAGGGCAAAGGCAGAGGTTTTTTATTTTGGATGTACTCAATCTGTCTTTGGAGTATTTGTTTTATGCATGGTATACTTCTTTCCCTCAGTGACATCAAATCACTCATTCTATTCATATTGTTAGATATATAGATCTGGTACTTAGGAAGAAAGACAGAACTTGGAGATTGTGACTTAGTAAGGAGTCATCTGCAAGAGTTAAAAATGACTTGACTGAGATTTCCACGGCAAGCACAACGTGGAGAGGAATAGGTCAGCCCTTAGATGTTACTGGGAAGGATGTTACAGGTCAAGGCTAAAGGAGCTAGAGTGGTGGTTAGAGAGGTAGGTGCAGAACCAAAGGTCTCAGTGCAAGGAGGTTGTCATATTTATAAGGTCATAGGAGACAAAACTTTTGAAATCAAAGCAATGGCACTATAGAAAAGGAGATTGAAAGCTAGCTATCATATTGACCTGGTACTATTATTTCGGAGGATTTATCTTAAACAATTCAATGGCTGCAAAGCCCAAATTTAGATGTACATATAATAAAAAAATCAGTGAGTGTCTGACACTAGGAAATGTTTAATGAATTGTAGATAGCTCTCTAATACTGATTATATGTTGATTGTATAAAAACATGGAAGTTGATTTAATTATAGAAAGCCATGTACAAATGATACATAACATTAGTAGGAACTATATTTTAAAAATCTTTATGATATTTTAAAATACTGATGAATAACATGCAGATTTAATCCAATAAAATGCCATTTTTCTTCATCACATGTAGAAGGTTGATAAATACTTGGTGTTGGCATGTCTGAAGAAATACTGACTCTCAGACATTGTCAGTAGCAGTGTAAGTGAGGGTAGCCTTTTCAGAGATACAAAAATTTAAATAGCAATTCCTCTTCTAGGAATATACCATATAGAAAAAATGACCTAAGCTGATGTGTGGTCAGATGGAATAAAATTGCTGAAAAGGCCCATAGGTGCTACCCGCTATGAGAATATGGGTGTATACTAAAACTGCTAGCTATTATGAGGGTAAAGAACAAGTTAGAAAGTCAGAGTGAGGGCATAGAACAAGAGGAGGCAAGAAGGAGATTAGAGAAGAAATTTTAGATCTTCTCAGTGAAGTACTTTTGACCAGGTCCAAGTTGTAGCTTTATTATGGGAAAGCTAAAGTTAAGTGAACAAAAATGTCTCAAATATTGAAGAAGTGTAGTTAGTGGAGCTGCACTTTTGGGAAGGACAGTGTAAGTGATTTCACGTCAAAAGAGCCTGCGTAGAGAAACAGTGACTTGTGAAGAGCAGGAACTGAGTGAGCAGGAAGAACTGTGGGTAGGAGAAACAGCCTCAAAACCTGGGGTAGCAGTAGTATATTATTTTTGTTATAATACTTAGAAAGTTGTACCAAATTTGATTTTGGAAATGATAAACACACCAGAGTTTGAGGGAAAATCTGAAAAATGAACTCATCTGATTTGTATTAGAACTTCATTATTGGTGTTATTTTTTTCCCCTCTCTGGAATCAAGATAGAAACTTGTCACAAATGACAATGACAGTAAATAATAGCTTGTGTTTTTGTTTCAAGTTACTAGTGTAGTTTTCTTATATTTTTATTAAGAAATTTTTATAGAACATATTTGTAGAAAGGCCAGAAAGTAGGGTATCAATTTCCTTATCTCATTTAACAGCCCCTAAACAATGCTGTGTCTAGCTTCTTCCTTATTACCTGCGGTTTTTTGTTTTGTTTTGTCTTGCTTTGTTTTCTTGCCCCCTGCAGGCTCAGAACAGCCTGGCCGGCCTGGCAGTCATGGATACGTTCGCTCCCCGTCCCCTTCTGTCAGAGCTCAGGAGACCATGCTGCAGCAGAGACCCAGCGTCTTCCAGGGACCCAATGGAACCAGTGTCATTACCCCTTTGGATCCTAGTGCTCAGCTACGAATCATGTAAGTCAGTTGTATACATTTTGACAGAAACAACAACAAAAAAAACCAGTTTCTTGCATACACACTTTTTAGTTTGTGATTGCAGTAATCTTAGTAATGATTTACTACCCACTAAACATTTTTTTGTTGTTGTTGCAGTTTGTCCTTTTATCTCCCCACCACACCCCCCAAGACAGAGTCTTCCTTTACAGTTGTGGTTTGGTTTTGTTTACAGGCCACTTCCTGCTGGGGGTCCTTCAATAAGCCAAGGCCTGCCAGCCTCCCGTTACAACACTGCTGCAGATGCCCTGGCTGCTCTCGTGGATGCTGCAGCTTCTGCCCCCCAGATGGATGTTTCCAAAACAAAAGAGAGTAAGCATGAAGCTGCCAGGTTAGAAGAAAATTTGAGAAGCAGGTCAGCAGCAGTTAGTGAACAACAGCAGCTAGAGCAGAAAACCCTGGAGGTGGAGAAGAGATCTGTTCAGTGTCTGTACACTTCTTCAGCCTTTCCAAGTGGCAAGCCCCAGCCTCATTCTTCAGTAGTTTATTCTGAGGCTGGGAAAGATAAAGGGCCTCCTCCAAAATCCAGATATGAGGAAGAGCTAAGAACCCGAGGGAAGACTACCATTACTGCAGCTAACTTCATAGACGTGATCATCACCCGGCAAATTGCCTCGGACAAGGATGCAAGGGAACGTGGCTCTCAAAGTTCAGACTCTTCTAGTAGCTGTATGTATCTCAATCTGAGTTTCGCAATGTGATATCTGAGTAAAGAATGACTATATTCTTTAGGCAAAGCAGATCAATATGGTATAAAGAAAATTCTAATCTTGATAGTAAATGTAAAGAAAGGGTTTTGGGTTAGTGCAATAATGTCTCTTCTGCAATTTTTATGATTATTTAAATATCAGCATTTCTTACATATACTTTTCAAGTTATTTTTCATGAGAAAATTACACTCTTTATTAGAGTTAAAGTTGGAAAGTGGTTAGATGAGTGCAGAGATTATTACTGTTCTCAGGCATCTGAAATGTGATAGATGTCTCATTAAAGCTCTGTGTTACTGAGGCCTAATTTCAAGCAGTGTTTTCTGGGATATAGTTGGTTCCGTATTTAAGCTGATACCCCAAAGCTCCATATCTTTTGTGTGAGTTACAAAGTTTTTAAAAGGGAGACCACCTTATTATTGGTAATTAGATCTGTAAGAATTCATAAATCTACAGTAAAATGCTAGAAAAGTTATTTCAAGTAATTTTTATGTATTGCCTAAATTCTCTATAGAATTTCTGAAAGAACAAGCAGGTATTCATACAAGCATCTGTAAAATGTGAAATAATTCAACCATGTATAGCCATCTCTCTGTTGTTTCTATTAATGAAATTGAGTAGAGTTGGAGATAATGGAAAAAAATTATTTCTGGTCCACCAGCATGCAATGTGCAATTTTTTTTCCCCTTCATACCTAATTGTAATTTGGGTAAATATCACCCTCATTCCTCAGGTTTTTGGAGAGGTTGGGGCAGCTTGGTAGTTGTGTAGACAAAAGACTTCCTTTTAGCCCAGGATTATGACAGTCTGCAGAACAGATAGTAGATATGCAGAAATTGCTAGCCAAGGGAGACCTGTGGTCATGTGAATAGGCCCTTTGGACAGGAGTCACCAGCACACACGGTAACACCTCTGCCTGTGGCTTATTGAGTGCAATAGACAGTGGGTGATGCTGCTTTTCAGTTTGCGTCACAAACCGAACCTTGCTCCAGGAGCTTGACTTTCAGAAGGTCCGAGGATAAAAGGTCTGGCTTCTGTTTTGAGAGTTCATGTTTCTGAGTGTGGTGTTTTTATTTTGGGGTTTTCAAAATATTTTAAAAATACATTTTATTGATTATGCCATTATAATTGACCCATTTACCCACTTCATTCCCCTCCACCCTGCATACCCCTCCCCCACATTCCCCCCTTTAGTTCATGTCCATGTGTCATAAGTTCTTTAGCTTTTACATTTCCCACACCACTCTTGTCCTCCCCCTATTTTCTCCCCACCGTCTATACTACTTATCCTCTGTACCTTCTCCCCCACTCTCCTCCTCCCACTCCCCTGTTGCTAACCTTCCATATGTTCTCCATTTCTGTGGCTCCGCTCCTGTTTTAGGAGTCCGCTTAGTTTGCTTTTGTTTTCGGTGTGGTTAATAACTGTGAGTTTGCTGTCCATTCACTGTACATGTTTTTTGATCTTCCTTTTCTTAGATAAGTCCCTTTAACATTTCATATAATAAGGGCTTGGTGATGATGAACTCCTTGAACTTGATCTTATCTGAGAAGCATTTTATCTGTCCTTCCATTCTAAAAGAAAGCTTTGCTGGATAGAGCAATCTTGGATGTAGGTCTTTGGATTTTATGACTTGGATACTTCTTTCCAGCCCCTTCTTGCATGTAAGGTCTCTTTCGAGAAATCAGCTGACAGTCTAATGAGAACTCCTTTGTAGGTGACTGTCCCCTTATCTCTTGCTGCTTTTCTAGGATTCTCTCCTTCATTTTCATCTTGGCTAATGCAATGATGATGTGCCTTAATGTGTTCCTCATTGGGTCCACCTTCTTTGTGACTGTCAGCTTCCTGTATTTCCTGGAAGTCTATTTCCTTTGCCAGATTGGGGTAGTTCTCCTTAATTATTTGTTCAAATAAGTTTTCCACTCGTGGCTGTTCCTCTTCCCCTTCTGGTACCCCTATGATTTGGATGTTGGAATGTTTAAAGATGTCCTGGAGGTTCCTAAACCTCTCCTCATTTTTTTTTTTTGAATTCTTGTTTCTTCCTTTTTTTCTGTTTGGTTGTTTTTTTCTTCCTTCTGGTCCACTCCATTGATTTGAGTCCCAGTTTCCTTTCTATCACTATTGGTTCCCTGGGCATTTTTCTTCATTTGACTTAGCATAGCCTTCATTTTTTCATCTAATTTGTGACTAAAATCAGCCAGTTCTGTGAACATCCTGAAGGTCAGTGTTTTGAACTGTGCATCTGATAGGTTGGCTATCTCTTGATTGCGTAAAAGTATTGGCTCTGGGGCTTTGATTTGTTCTTCCTATTGAGTCATTTTTGGTTAGGTCGTGCTTGTTACATATGCGAGGCGGAGCCTTAGGTGTTCATGCCTCTGAGTTTTGACACTGCTTGTGGGGGCCGGATCAGAGAGGGAGCAGTGGTATTTGTTCTGTGCTGTCTAGGATTTCGGTCTCCTCTGCTGCTTTCCACAAGCAAATTGGGTCCTTCTGGTGCTGGTTCCCAGGTGGGTGGGTTTGTGTATGTTTTGGGACCCTATGGGTCTCTCCAAGGAACTCTCCTGTGGGGCTGGGAGTCTCTCCCGTCATCTCAACCCCCATAAGTTTTTTAATTCAGTGCTTTTAGGCTTTATTTCCCATTGTCGGGGCCCTGGGTTGCTCGGTTTGTCTGAATGTGTGTTTCCTTAGTCAGCCAAACCGCCTTGTGCGCCTCACTGGTTTTGCTAGATTCCTCCTCACACCCGGTTCTGCTACCACCACCTCTTCCTGCCGGGACCCTTCTCTGCTGGCCACCAACTCTGCCCCTCTTACCCATCTGGATAGATGGTTTGTTGTTGTTGGACTTTGGTACAGTTCAATTTTCTGTCTGTTCTGGTTGTGTTTTTGTTTCTAAATCTTTGTTGTCCTTAAATTTGGTTGTGCGAGGAGGTACAGTGTTTCCACCTACACCTCCATCTTGGGCGGAAGTCCTGGGGTTTGTTTTTTAAATCATTAGGTAAATTACTTTTATAAAGCCCATAAGCTATTTGCAGTTACTCAGTGTGGTTTTCCGTTTTTATCTTCAGAGCCTCCCTCCCTCTGAAAGTGAAACACAGAGCCTTCACCTTACTCTTAAGCCTTTGAAAGCAATGAATGCAGTGTAAGCATCAGGCTTTCTATTGACTTTCCAACTTGGTAAGCAGATTTAGCATGTTGGGTACATAAACAGTGATATGTACCAGTGGATACAAAAGTAGCAAAGTAGTATAAATTACTTTGATCATAGTGATTCATTTTAGTTCCCCATTCCAATTATCAAGTTTCTGTTCTCTCGAGCATACTAGAAATTAGGTTACTGTAACATTCCATGACCTGGTGAAGGGTTGGAAGAAAGGGCTATGCAGCTGAGTGCTGGCAGAACAGGTGGTGGCCTGGTAGGAGAGTCCATTCCCATCTTCTGTACCTGTGTCCAGGATCCATTGTCTGATCACACTTGCTGATCAAGCCAGGGTCATATATCCTTTAGGCCTCTGACAGTTTTCTCAGGCTTCTTGGTGCAGCATGTAGAGGGAAAGAGCACTATTATGTCAGAAGATTCCTAAATAGGAAGCTGCATCTGCCTCTCCTCCATTCTCAGCTGTGGGTCCATGGCAGGGCTCTGAAAAGCTGCCTGGACCCCTGCTGCAGAGACCGTCCATATCCTTGGGACTCACATCTCACAGGGAGGGACCCTTCTCTGTTGGGGGCTTCCCTTCTCATGGTCCCTATCACTTTGGTTCTCTTTCACAACGTGACATGGTGCTAAAAATTGTGTGGAGTAATTTTGTTAATAATGCTATAGTGGTTTGGAAAAGTAATTATATAGTGTTACTTAATCTGAAGCTTTAAGATCATCATGGTAATGAAGGTTTTCTATGAGCTGACTGTCCCACAGAATTGAAATTACATATTGAAAATAAACTGTGGAGTTCTACCCTCTTATTTGCTAAATTTGTTCTGATAAGTTTTTATTTCCTAGTGATTTTCTTTTCCTGCTCCCAGGAGACTGTCACAAATCTCTTTTTTATTTATAAGACCTAAAGGTCCTAGAGTCCAAAATTCCAGAAAACTTTATATCCTACCAAGATCAGAAATACCAAGGAGGCATTTATGGTTCATTGAGCTCAATATTTTTTATCATTAATCTAGGTGCCATTGGTCATTTCTGAGAATAAAAAATAAAAATATGCAAATAGGTTTGAAGAAGTTGGACTTTTGAGGCTTTTCATAGGATTAGTTTTAAAATAAGATTCTTCTCTTTTCTTAAAGTATCTTCTCACCGGTATGAAACACCTAGTGATGCTATTGAGGTCATAAGCCCTGCCAGTTCACCTGTGCCGCCTCAGGAGAAACTACAGCCCTATCAACCAGAGGTTGTTAAGGCAAATCAAGCAGAAAGTATGTCTTTTTTAGCCACCAGTTTACATGTTTTGATATTTGCATTTATCATTTGCTTCTAATTATCTGTCCAGAGCATGGTAAGAAATAACTTGTTTTATTAGTTCTATTTTAAAGTAATCTGCATTAATGAAAAACTGTTATATTTCAAGCTCTTATTTGATTATTGATTTGCTTATTATTCATTATTCACTTGCTTATTATTGATTTGCTGATAAAGTAGTTATTAGTTTTCTTTTACCCATTTATGATTTCAACTTTTGTTTTATATTAGTCCTCTAGTTTCTTTATTCTGTAAATAAATATTTTTATTAAAAATTAAGATAAGAGTTTTATTTAAAGAGATGTGCTATATCCCTTTCATGTGTTCCTTTGAGCTGTGTTTAATCTTCGATAATGGGTGAGAGGTGGGGCATCTCTGGAGTAAGACATCTGTCTTTCCTCTGTTAGCTGAAGCCACCAGACAGTACGAAGGACCATCGCATCACTATCGACCACAGCAAGAGTCACCGTCTCCACAGCAGCAGCTGCCCCCTTCTTCACAGGCTGAGGGGGTGGGGCAAGTGCCCAGGACTCATCGACTGATCACACTTGCTGATCACATCTGTGTGAGTTTTTCATTATTCTTATTAATTTTTTGTCATGCCAAAGGCACATTTCACATAGAATCACAGTAAAGATGTCTAGTTTTGGGGGGCTACACTTTCTTCGCAAGTACTTAATGGGTTTAATTCTTTTCTCATTCACAGCAAATTATCACACAAGATTTTGCTAGGAATCAAGTTTCCTCACAGCCTTCCCAGCAGCCTCCCACTTCAACATTCCAAAATTCACCATCTGCTTTGGTGTCTACCCCTGTGAGGACTAAAACATCAAATCACTACAGCCCAGAATCCCAGTCTCAGTCTGTCCACCATCAAAGACCAGGTTCAAGGGTCTCTCCAGAAAATCTTATGGACAAATCCAGGGGAAGGTATGGTCTTTACTTCAAATCATATGAAAATTTCCCAACAGTAAAACAATTTTAATTTATATATAAGATTGAGGATTCATTCCTCAACTCTGAAGTGTATTTACCTTCATTCTTTGGAAAGTGTGGACAATTGCTACTTCCTGTTTGTAGGTTTGCAAAGGCAGTTGTGAAGACTGTAGTTTGGTGGTAGTATAAGGACACTTTGAGTGATCCTTCAGAATCATAAAAAACATTTTTCTCTCCCCATGGTTTCTATTGGGTTAGCAGCAATAGATGTTTAGGAAGTTGACCTTTAATAATGAAAACGAGGCCAATAGAAGTAACACACTTTATATGGCAGGGCGGTTAGGTAAAGGGCATATTTGCTTACCCAAAGGTATTAGTGCATGCACACCCAGGGAAAGCTCCTGGGACAGAAAATCTACCTCTGAAAGCAGAGGGCAGGAAAAGATGGAAGAAAGAGTCTGGCCTTTTCAGTCTGGTAATTAATAGACTTTTCACATAAAAAATATACATTGGCCATCTGCAAGATGAAATGGATTCTTATACCACTCGGAAAGTGCCAGAGAATTACATAGAGTAAAGTGGGGGGTTAGTAATAAATGAGCGCTATCAGAAATTATTTCATATGCTTGACCAGGTCAGGACAATAGCCTGTTCCAGGACCCATGTAGTAGGAGGCAAAGGAGAGGCACTGGTTTATATCACAACAAACATCAATGACAAACAATTTCCATTGGAGGTTTGAGAGAAGCAATTTTCCCCTCTCTTTCAGGTCCAGCTCATAGGTCAGACAGTGGTCATGCCTTAGAACAGTATCTTCTCCATACTCCACTTGTCATAGTTGGCTCTTATAATCTGACACCCGCTCCTTTTCCACCATGTACCTTAAGTGGTCAGTGTGGCGCTTCATTTAGTACAGAGATAACTTGCTTGGTTGCCAGTTGGATGGACGCATTGGAGACGTAGCCCACAGCAACAATATAGGCAATACAAGAAAAAAGACAGATTAAAAGAAACACTCCCAAGTATTAGTAACAGTTTTTTCCACCATGCCACCCAAGATCCAAACCAGTATGTTAATATGTCTCCTAGGCTTGGGGGCATAGGTCATTTAAAGCATTCACTTGTTTTTATGTGGGTCCTGAAGAGGAGATACTGTCAGACTGATGTGGTATTAAAAGCACAGCATTCAGTTTGGATGATGGAACTGGTGCCTGCCCCCTGTAACTGGATGCTACAGGAGCAGCAGAAGTAGAAAGTCAGAAAGACCAGTATCCACTAGGGACTTGAACTGGGAGGTTGTCTTCTATGAGCATTACCCTTGTCACCTGATATTTAGATGTTAATGTAGCCCCTCCTCAGGAATCTGGCCAGCCTGTGTAAACTCTGCATGCTGGCAAGGGGAGGATAGTGCTGTCTGGTGTAAAGAGGTGAATAGGAGGGGGAGTATGCCAGACTAGGACCCCTAGTTTTTCCCGTTTTGATGGTGCACATCTCTGTCCATGTATAGTGTGTCTTCACAGGTCCTGATTGCGTGGGAATAGCAGGATCCCACCAGAGGTGTGTGAGTTCCTCTCCACCTCAGTGGTGTGGCCCCACTGCAGGTTTCAATAAATGGTCACCTTCTCAGGGACGATAGGGCTCAATGTCCAGTATCATGGCTCGATCCATTGCAAGTACTTGGACTATCATTGTGTCCTTTCTTTTACACATCTTTGTTGAATTGGGTGCCTTAGTCTGTGTTCCTAATCTGGTATATGGGGCAGTAGGTCCCATGAGTTGGTCATTTAAATGTATTAATACTGGAGGAGGTGCTTATCTTTGTCCACCCAGCCAAAGTAGGTTTTTTAATTATAGTAACTTTATCTGTTATTCAATAACACTCTCTTTCCTGCCTGGCTGGCTGCCTTTGGGTTTTATGGGAAATGGACTTTCCATTTAATATTGTGTTCTTGTGCCCATTCCTGAACATCACCTCCTTTGAAATGTGACCCCTGATCACTCTCTATTCATTGGGGGTTCCCATACATAACACTTAACTTTTCTAGTTCCTTTACAGTGGCCACTTGATTAGTTTGCTCACATGGAGAAGCCTGAGTTAAACCACATTCAGTGTGGACACACACCAGAGCATATTTGGAGCCTTCACTCAAGGGGAGAGGCCATATAGTCAGTTTGCCAGTCCCTTACCCATTGGGGGTTTTGGTGGATAGCCCCAAATTCTCATAATGGTTGTTCAGGGTATAACTGGAGCAGACAGGATAGGATACAGCTGCATTAACCAGATCACTGGATTGTAAAGGCAGCCTACATCCTTCTATATGTGCCACCCTGTTGAGGCACTACAGTGCCTGTTCTTCCAGTGTACCCAGTTTGCCATGTCCACTGACCAGTCAGTGGCTAAAGCATATATTTTTGCCAAGGCATTGGCTTTCTGATTATCTCTGGGTATGGATACCCCATGGGCAGGGACGTGGAAGACAGTGAGATCTGCCTCAGGCTCTTGTAGGCGAGCCCAAATCTCTTTCCACATCTCTCACCCCATAAAGGTTTGTTCACCATCCACCCCTCCTTTTTCCATTGTTTGAGCGACAGATTCAGTCCTTTTAAAACAGCCCAACTGTCATTGTATAGGATTAGTGGCCAGGGTTCATGTGTGATTACTAACCAAGCAGCTGTTACCTGGCTAGTGAGGTTTATTCCTGTTTCCATCCAGATAGTATCAGTGGATGGCTGGATGGCAACTGCTGTCCAAGTAAGTGGATACCCTGACTAGAGCAGTTGGTATAGCAGGCTTCAGCTGAGGTTTCCCCTGTTCCTATTTTATGGGTTGCAGGAGCCAACATGGGAATAGGAGCAGGGGTATTCGAAGGGTCTGTATATCCAAAGAGGCCTAATTAATAGTTGTGTCTCTAAACAGAGAGCTATTTGACAGTGTACTCTGCTGTAGGTAGTCATGCCCCTTGCTCAGTGTAGGAATCTGGGTGGAGGCATTGCACTAAATGGGATATGAGTTCACTAATACCCCAGAATCTCTGCAAAAGCCTGTATCTCTTTCACGTTTTTTGGTATGGAGTGGGCTTGTGTTGTATCTCTGATGGCCTCAGGGACAATCATGGATCTTACCAGACTGAACAATTCCCAAGAGCTTTATAGCATGCTGTGCCTGGACCTTTAACTTTTTGCGGATTTACTCCCATCGTATCTGTTATAGTTGATCCAGTAAAGTTCACAGGCTTTTCTGTAGCAGAGGCAAATCTTCACAGATTAACATTTATGTCATCAATGTAATGAGCCCATTTCACTGGGGTTGGGAAAGAAAACAGTGACAAATTGTGGTCACCATGCCATGGCATACAGTGGGGCTATGTAGATAGCCTTGAGGAAGCATTTTGGAAAGTCCATTGTTGACCCTCCCAGGTAAAGACAAATTGATTTTGGGACTCAACAGCCAGGTCCAGCATAGCATGTTTCTAGGACCATAGCCACATTATGTAATATAGTGGCAGTATTAGGCACAGCTACATGAACAGGGGGTGGTACCTCATTTAGCTCTCCATAATCTACAGTCCATTCTTCAAGAGACATCTGGCTAGCTTACTGGCCACACTGGTCTGTTAAAGGCACTGTGTGTCAGGCGAACGGTGCCCATATGGCAGAGCTCTTGGATAGTTTTCCCATCCTTAAGTTGTCCCAGTAACTCTCTGCAGTTGTGGTAAACTAACTGGCTCTCAGTTGGCATTATCTCTCAGTACTAATTCAATTAATTGTCCTTGAAGGTAGAATTTCCTGATAGAGGTTTGTAAAGTCTGTCTTTGCAAGATGTCAGTGCCTGGTATGCTTTTGGGATTGGGGAGATACATACAATGCCTGTATGTATCTCTTGCCCAGCTTTAATACTCATCAGTATAAAGCTAGTTTTGTTTTATTTTTACTCCTACTTGCCCATCTTCAAACTGGATTATTTTGAAGCATATCTCAGACATCATCATGTCAAGAAGCTGGGTAATGTTAAAGATAAGATGAAAACACATTTTTTCTTTTAACAAAAAAAACTTCGATTGTCAAAGAAAGTTCAAAACTTGTATAACAGAGTCATGGTTCACTCCTGATATAGAGCAGATTTTGAGCAGTTGATGGTGTTTGTGAAAATTCCATTTGATTTTTTCACTTGTAATTTGTACATCACTACAACTGCATTTGAATTAGGATTGTCACATTTCTTTCATTGGATTTTAATCAAATTCTTGGTTTTACAGTTTTAAATGTTCACACAATTTATAGTATTATAAGGCACCACTGGTGGGTTTTTCAATCTATAAGCAAAACAACACACAGGAGTTTTTCTGTAGTTCTAGACAAAATGAAAATGTTGTAAATCACAGAAAAAAATGGTTGAATATGCTATGTAAAATTGAAATAGACAAACTAAAGATTAAAATGGGCAACAACATAGAGAAGGTAGCCAAGTTCATCTGTCATGGAAGGGAGTTGATTCAAGTTTTACAAATCAAGGAAAGTGTAAGATTATTTAGTTAAAGGGGTAACCACCAAAGAATTAAAAGAAAAAAAAAGGTCAAAAATGGCCACCTCTGAGAATTGGGTAGAGTTGACTGGGAAAGGAAATCACAAATTATATTTAAGTATAACAGTAACAAAAGCAGATGTTAAAGAACATAAATATTTCTTAACATGGATAACCACTGAACCAAAAACTTTTTTTTTTTGTCTACACTGTGTTTCTCTCACATTATCCTTACCAACATGGTATCCAAAGGAAGAACATTAAATTGTGAAGAACTGCTTAGCCCTACAGTGATATATCAGAACTTATCTTGACTCATTGGACAAACTCCTTAGGTTTCAGTTTAGTTTTCAAGTACTTTATCTTTTGACTTAATGAGGAAAGAAAGACCTGGTAAGTCGTGACCCAGTATGAGCCTGAAAATCCATGAGGGCTCACCTGAGTCCCTGGCCCAGAGCCAGGGGAGGGGTCTGATGCTGGAGCACTGGGGAGCCTCCTGACAGATCAGGGCCTCGCTGGCTCCGCCCTGGCTCTGTGTGTGGTGCACCTTCCCCATCTGGCAGGCATGCGTGGGTAAACCAGGAGTGAAAAGACTTTTTAAAATATCCACATATATAATGAGTACTTGAGGAAACTTTACTGATATAAATTGGCAACTTTTGTTCATTTTCTCCTGAATGAAGTAATGAGTTAACCAGGGTAACTTAATGGGTTTAGGGTAAACTGCACGTGAGCCCTAGGAGTACAACTTAATTATTTTGTGTTATATTATTAGGCCTGGAAAATCCCCAGAGAGGAGTCATGTCTCTTCAGAGCCCTATGAACCCATCTCCCCACCCCAGGTTCCAGTTGTGCATGAGAAACAGGACAGCCTGCTGCTACTGTCTCAGAGAGCAGAGCCTGCAGAGCAGAGGTGAGGAGCAAGGTGCCCATGTCACTGACAACAGCTCCCGTCTGTGAGAGTGTGTGTGTGTTCAGTGCCTTTCTATTTTCCTTAAAGTTGATGCCTTTTTCCTTTTGGGTTGTATGTGAGGATAGAACTCTCAGAGGATCATTCCATTTGTTTTCCTAGTGATCTGTTACTAGTGGATTTTAATGGAAAAATTCTAATACTTACAGGTTATAGAAAAGAATTTTGTTATTCTCCGTGAAGTGAAGTTCTTCTAGATCTTTTGTTAAACCTTTTTTGCCTCTGTGGTCCCCCCTGAATTCAGCTAGCATTTGAGTGTTTACCATGTGCCAAGCATTGTGGACTGTGTATGGAAGGGAAGTTAATGATGACTACCTGTGCCCAGCCACATTACATTATTTTTCTTACCTCTTTCTATCCCTAGCCCAACCCTATGAATTATTAGAATTCCCACATGGATTAGACATAGACATCTTTGATTTGGCCCCTTTTCAGTCCTCTTTCGCCAGAGTGATTTGTCTAAAACTCTGAGAATCAAGAGCTGAGTCATTAGCATGGCATTTGAGTTAGGAACAGGCTTATACTGTTCATCTCATTTTCGGCCACTTTTCCCTTATACTTTATTCTCATCCATGTCAAGTTGCCTATTGTTCCCTGAATTCCTTTCAGTCCATATTCATGCTGTTTTCTTGGTGTGGAACACCCTCTCCCGATGCTCTAAGAGGTGAACACATGATCTTCCCGTGGTCAAATAAACTAAGAGAGCAAGCTCAGCCTTAAACCAAGGTCTGTGTTACCCCAAACTGTTAGTATGTTTCTTTCAATGTGTTGTTATTTACTTATTATATATATTCATTAGCAATCAAATAGATGTTGATACCTTTCAATGAAATGAGGAAGAAAATTTTTGAAGAGGAATGATGTTAAATGTAATTACACATTTTTATATCACTTTATTCATCTTTCTTGGCAAATGGTAGCTTCACACATGTACTTGTGTTTGAATGATGAATGGGTTCATGTAACAGGATTATGTTACCTGCAGTGTTCTATATGTTCCGTTACTATCTCTGGTTCCAGTTCGAGCTTGGTAGTCTTGAGCTGTTAAAGGAAACTTGTTTTTTTTAATGTGTTTATATAGGAAGCTGCCAATGAAATACAAAACCCTTTACTTGAAACTTATTTAGTTCATCTGGTAGGAGGCTTTGAAATGATTGTAACAATTTCTGTGTTATAGTTGCTCTGTTCAAGTCCAATGGTTAATTACTTACGTGTAAACTCTTGCTATTTTATAGACCAGAATGCTATTGATTATAATTGTATTGTACTTCAAAGTAATTCTGCTAGTAAAATAGTTCCTAGTTCGTGTGATAACCATAAACAGATGGTTATGCATGCAGCGTTATAAACTGTTTCTTAGTTTTTCTGCTAATATGTTTGCTGCTTATTCATTCTAAGAATCTTTGTTCTAGATTATCTCCATTCCAGTCCTCATTTTATGATTTCACCTTTGAGTGTTAAAGTATTTGTGTCCTCAAATATAATGTACTAACTGGCTCATGGTCACACATTGCTCCTTAGGGTTTTAACCACACACACGATGGGGAGGTAGTAGTTTTCTCAGATACTCTCTGTGACTGTTATTGTCATTGATAGTAAAGTCTCTCAGGTTAGGAGTTCAGATGATAATAGATATAACTATGTTTCTGACAGGAGCGATTCCCGCTCACCAGGGAGTATAAACTACTTGCCTTCATTCTTCACCAAGCTTGAAAACACATCACCCATGGTTAAATCAAAGAAGCAGGAGATTTTTCGTAAGTTGAACTCCTCTGGTGGAGGTGACTCTGATATGGGTAAGTGGGATTTCTTTCATAAACTCCAAATAAAGCATGCATTAATAACGATATCTCCAATGTTGCCTCTTGCGTAATCCTTGTGTTTAAAGGCTCTTACACGCATCTAACGACACCTGATCCTAAAGTTTCTTCTCACATGGTTGCCGGTATACAAAGATGCTTTTTGTTAGGGAGCAGGAACTTGCTATTTCTGAAGCTGTCCATTTTCTCTTTGAATAAATGCTGGGTCTAGCTGGATTAGCTCCATATTTTTCCCCCACTGGTCTTGGTTTTATCCATTTGGGCCATCTCTACATAACATCTCTTCAGCCATTTGAAGACAAGTCATATCCTTTGAGCCTTATTTCTGTAAATATTTCCAGTTCATCATCACAACTGGCCTGGTTCTGAGTATTCATAACATCTTAATTGCTGTCCACTAAAAACATTCTATGTAGCTTAGTCTTTTTAGTTGGTTCTGAGATTCACCACTATCAAGGGAGTCTAATGTTATATTAGGGGGGTTTTAAATATATTGTATTGATTATGCTATTATAGTTGTCCCATTTCCCCCTCTTCATTCTCCTCCATCCTGCATACCCATTCCCACCTACATTCTCCCCTCCATGTCCATGTGTTATAAGTTCTTTAGCTTCTACATTTACCATACTATTCTTGGCCTCCCCCTATTTTCTACTTACCATCTATGCTACTTATTCTGTGTACTTTTTCCCTCCTCTCCTCCTCCCACTCCCCTGTTGCTAACCCTCCATGTGATCTCCATTTCTGTGGTTGTTCCTGTTCTAGTTGTTTGCTTAGTTTGTTTCTGTTTTTGCTTTAGCTGTGATTGTTAATAATTGTGAGTTTGCTGTCATTTTACTATACATGCTTTTTATCTTCTTTTTCATAGATGAGTCCTTTTAACATTTCATAAAATAAGGGCTTAGTGAGGATGAACTCTTTTAACTTGACCTTATCTGAGAAGCACTTTATACCTGCACTTCCATTCTAAATGAAAGCTTTGCTGGATAGAGCAATCTTGGATGTAGGTTCTGCCACTCATGACTTGGGATACTTCTTTCCAGCCCCTTCTTGCCTGCAAGGTCTCTTTTGAGAAATCAGCTGATAGTCTGATGGGAAGTCCTTTGTAGGTGACTGTCCCCTTTTCTCTAGCTGCTTCTAGGATTCTCTCCTTCATTTTAATCTTGGGTAATATAATTATGATGTGCCTGGTGTGTTCCCCCTTGGGTCCAACTTCTTTGGGATTCTCTGAGCTTCCTGGACTTCCTGGAAGTCTATTTCCTGTGCCAGATTAGGGAAGTTCTCCTTTATAATTTGTTTAAATAACTTTTCCACTTGTTGCTCTTCCTTTTCCCCTTCTGGTAACCCTATAATTCAGATGTTGGAACGTTTAAAGATGTCCTGGAGGTTCCTAAGCCTCTCCTCATTTTTTTGAATTCTTGTTTCTTCATTCTTTTGTTTGGTTGTTTCTTTCTTCCTTCTGGTCCACTCCATTGATTTGAGTCCCAGTTTCCTTTCTATCACTATTGGTTCCCTGGGCACTTTCCTTCATTTGACTTAGCATAGCCTTCATTTTTTTTCATCTAATTTGTGATCAAATTCAACCAATTCTGTGAGCATCTTGATCACCAGTGCTTTGAACTGTGCATCTGATAGTTGACTATCTCTTGGTTGCTTAGTTGTATTTGCTGTGGAGCTTTGATCTGTTCTGTTGGGCGATTTTTTCCCCTTGTCATACCTGTTATGTAGCAAGGGGCGGAGCCTTAGGTGTTCACCAGGGTAGGGCAACCCACATGGCTAGGTTATGGTGCTGTAAGTGGGGGTGGGGGGGTCAGAGAGGGAACAATAGCATTTGCTCTGCTCTCTGTCAAATTTCAGTCCCTTCTGCCACTTCCCCCAAACAAACTGGGCCTTTCTGGTGCTGATTCCTGGGTGGGTGGGTCTCTCCAGTGAACTCTCCTGTGAGGCTGGAAGTCTCTCCCCGCACCTCAACCCCCACAGATGTTCTCAACTGGTGTTTTGAGTCTTTATTTCCCTGCACTGGGACCCTGGGTTGTGCGGTCTATCTGGCTTCCCAGTTTGCCTGGCTCATCTGTGTGTGAATGTGGGAACACCCAGTCAGCCAGCCGCCCGGCAGGCAGTGCCTTGCTTTACAGTTGCAGCCTTGCTGGGTCTGCACGCTGCCACCCCGCACCCGGGGCCTGGCAGCCACTGCCTGAATGCCCAGGGTTCCGCCCACTGCCTTCTTGCATACCTGGGGTACGTTGTGTGCCCGGTGTCAGTTTTTGTGCTGCAGCCCCTGTGCCCGGCTGCCTGACTCTGCCCCACCTACTGGTCTGGATGAATGTATCTGTTCTACTGCCTTGGTTGTCTAACCTTCCATACAGTTCAATTTTCTGTCAGTTCTGGTTGTTTTGTTTCTAAGTTGTTTTTGTCCTTATTTTGGTTGTGCAAGGAGGCACAGTGTGTCTACCTACACCTCCATCTTGGCTGGAAGTCTATATTAGGGTTTTTTAGCAACCTACCTACTGTCATGTTATAGTGTGCTTAGCACCAATGTAAATATCAAGATCTGTGCTGCTTTTGATCTATACTCTTCCCCCTGCTGTACGTTAGTACTTAACTTCCTCTAAGTACAGGATGATGTAATCTGTGCTCACATCATTCTGACTTTTTCTGCCCTACTAGTGTCTTCTTTATCTCAGTTCAGTTATTCAGCATCCATCTGCAAATCTGATAAACCCACCATCTGAAAATATCAGTAACGGTTGGTATTGGCAGAAAACAGTTTATACGTATAAACAAACAAAATCACTGTGCTGTCAGCACTACTCTAAGCATGTGCATATGTATAGTAATTTAATCCTCCCAATAACCCTACACATTACGAGTTATAATTATCTGCATATTGCAGTTGAGAAAACTGAGACTTAGAGATTTAATAACTGGTATAGGTTATATAACCAATAAGTAAGGGGCCGTGGTTCAAACTCAGGCATTCCAACTCCCAACTCCATGCTTCTACAGTCCTGTACTTACAGAACTGTAAGCATTATCATTATCCAGATCTTTGGTAAATATCCACTAGGATAAAGCTTTGTGGCATCCCAACCTTTCCTTTGGGTTGGTAAATATGCCTTAATCGGAATTTTCTTCATACTCTTGTTATTTAGCACACTCACTTGCACTAGGTTGGCCAGAAAGTCCGTTACATTTTTTCCATTTGATGATTCTAATAGTGTTTAGTTGTTTTTAACTTCATTTTGAAACAATTTTCTTAGATCATGTAGTGACAGCTGTCATATCAGTGTGCATTAAAAAAATACCTCTCAAGACAAGTAAACTTTTGTGTAGCCATTTCAATATTGAAGATGGAAGAATATACCCAACATTTTTGGCATGTTACGCTTTCAAGAAACATAACATGGTAAAGCAACCTAGGCCATCCTCAGCCTCCAAAACGAGCCAACACCATATTTCAAGAAAGGTAAAAATGCAACTGAAACACACAAGAAAGATTTTTGCAGTGTATGGAGAAGGTGCTGTGACTGATTGAATGTGTCAAAAATGGTTCGCGAAGTTTCTTGATACTGTTGACATTCTGGCCAAATAATCCTTTGCTGTGGGTTGTCTAATGCATTGGAAAATGTTTAGCAGCATCCCTGGCCTCTACCCACTATAAGCCAATAGCGAGAGATAGCCAACATACTCAAAATACCCAAATCAGTGAAGTTATTGGTGAAAAATGTCTTTTATTTTACAGAAAAAATGTAATGGACCTTTTGGCCAACCCAACACTATCGGCCCAGTCTTAACTTATCCAGCTTTTACTTAGTATATCCAGTGATGCAGAGGCTTTGTTGGATGCCTTGCAGCAATCTGGGTACACCATACTTTCCTCTCTTTCTGTGATTTAGTCTCCTGACTCTGTCAAAAGAAATTGTGGCCTGTGCACTTTTAACTGCCAGGTGGGTGTGTGGATCTGTGACACTGGGTGATTAATAAAGGTTGAGTGACAAAGGGGAAAAAGGATGAGCCCAGGGGCATTTATTATTTGTGAATTTACCCTAGCTCTTAATTACCAAGTTACCTTAAGTGGCAACAAATGGAAAACAAGGGTGTCTAATCTTTTGGTGTCTCTGGGCCACACATAAATACACAAACACTAACAAAAACTGATGAGCAAAAAAAAAGGTTTTAAGTAAATTTATAGTTTTGTGTTGGGCCATATTCATAGACATTGTAGGCCGTGGGGTGGTTGGGTGTCCAACCTACAGCCCATGGGCCACATGGGTCCCAGCATGTCTGTGAATGCTGCTGAACACAAAATAGTAAATTTATTTAAAACATTGTAAGATTTTTTTGTGATTATGTGTCACAATGTATTTAATGTGTGGTCCAAGGCAACTCTTTCATTGTGGCCCAGAGATGCCAAAAGGTTGGGCACCTGTTAAGAATGTTGACCAGAATTGCTATCAGGCTTATAGTATCTTTTCTTCTTCTTTTTAAAAAATATCATTACATTTATCTGCCTTCAGTCCAGTGGTTTCATCTATTATTTATAGCTCCTCAAATGTTACCAGCAAAAAATCTGGAACTATCATGTTCAGATTCTCTCAGAACCCAGAGAGGAATCTGAGCATGGAGACATAGAGGCTTCAGAGCAGCCAGTGGTTAAGCCTTGTCTCACCTTGTATGGTTTGACCCCATCCTCTCTAGTCTTGGTGTTGCCATTTCAGTGGGGAAAAAATTAACAGGAAAATGCCACATATAAACTAAGGCTACAATTTTCTATTTTTTCCATTGTTCTTAGATCTCTCATTCACTAATTTAACTGTTATTTACTGAGCAGGCTAGTATGTTGGATGCTTTTAGGATGACAGATGGTCGGTAATCTCTGAAAATAATGAAACAAGTATCTAAGCTTAACAGAAAATAAAATGCATTTATGTTTTAAGGAAAGTACTAACAAAATTGCTTAAGTCTGGGATTTTCTGATTGTAAGAAGTCATTTTGATTATGGAAGGGGACAGTTAAGGAGTTGTTTTAAGCAGTGATTTTTAGCCTTTTTCATCTCATGGTACATATAAACTAATTACTGAAATTCTGCAGTACACCAAAAATATTTCTCTGCTGATCTGACCCAGAAAAAGATACAATTTTTATTCATTCACACAGGACGGTATTGTTACATTGGCTGTTGTCATTCTTTTATGTGACAATCTAACGAAAGTGACCCTGACTAAATAGGTAGTGTGTGAATTCCTGCTGGTGGAAATCTCTGGGAGAAAGAAACCAGTGGCCCCTGGGGGGTGGTGTGGCAAAGGGCCCGTCTGGGCCTCAGCAGGAGGTATCACTGAGAAGGCCATCCCCCAGCTCAGGGCTTCCACAGAGGACCCCAGCACCCTGCCTTTCGTCTTCAGACACCACAGCTTTGACACATAACTTTGATATCTCTGTGCCTGCTGATGATAGTTAACCGCTTCCCTGTTCTGCAATCTTTTTCTCTTGGCTTTCAGATACTGCTTTATCCTGGTTTGTTTGTTTTTTTCCCTTCTTGTTTGGTCATTTCTCATGTCTTCTTAAAAGCTCAGTCTTGCTTCAACTAGCCCTTGAATGTTGGTTTTCCTAGTTTTCTCCCCATGCAACTAACCTGATTTATTTCTACGCTGGGAGTTTAAACTGTGTTGAAAACTTCCCGACTTCTATCTGGAGTTCAACTTTTTCTACTTTGCAGACTTCATTTCTTCTTGAATGAATGTCTCTTTAAATGTTTAGACACTGAATTAACGTACCTCTCCACACGAAGAAATCTGTTCCTCCTTCCCTTCCAAATTCACCTTTACGGTGGCTCCACTAAGTCATTTTTTTTGGCAGTTCCCTTCTGCTTTCTGTACCTACCTCCTCCTGCCAGGTCTGCCCCCTAAACAGCTCACATTATCTTTCTTTCCCCTGTTTTCTGAGTAATTATGTTCTCACAGGTTTGCCCATCTGGAGCGTCCTTAGCATCCCAGGGATCGATCTCTTGCTTCAACAGATTCTGATTGGACAGAACAGACCTAGGATGCCCCTACTTCCAGCCTTTGATCATCCTCCAACCTCTTTTCTAGTCACTGCCAGAACCACCTAGGCCATCCTCAGCCTCCAAGACAAGCCAACACCATTTTTTGACCTTAAACTCATTGCCAAACAACCACGAGCTCCCAAGTTCATCAGAATTACTCCACCTAGGTGGAGGCTGCCATCAACCATCTGGTTAACCTGCATCTGCGGGCTTCCTACACCTACCTCTCTCTTGGCTTCTATTCCCATTGATGCGCTATGACTCTGCAGAGTGTGGGCCACTTCCAAGAGTCAGCTGAGAAGAAGTGCAAGGGCAGTAAGTCTCTTCAAGGTGCAGAACCAGCACAGTAGCCACATTCTCTTCTGGGACGTGCTGAAGCCTTCCCAAGATGAGTAGGGTGACTGATGCTCAGGATGCCAGGGAAGCCATTTGGCCTTAGAGAAGACCCAGGCAATTGTGGATCTGCAGGCCCTGGGTTATGCCTGTACAGACCCTCATTTCTGTGACTTTCTGGAGAACCACTTCCTCATCCAGGAATGTGGGTGACCACCTGACTTACCTCCATAGGCCGGCCAGCCTCCAGGCTGAACTGGTTGAGAGTCTCTTCACAAGGCTCCCCCTCAAGCACAATTAGAAGCCTTTGGAGCCCAGAGGCCTTTGAAGAGTCCCTGTGTGTCACCCTGGTATCTGGCTTCTGCTGGAGCTTCTCCCTGAAACCACTAGGCCTCCTTCCTTGTAACCACCCTGGAGCCCTCCCTCTCCGATGCGTTGGACCAAATGGAAATAAAGCTTTTTGCTGGGAAAAAAGTTTTCCCATCTGCTTTAAACCAGAGGTGCTCAAACTTGAATATCATATCCATCACAGCCACCTGGATTGCTTATCAACTATGTGAATTACAGGTCCCAGGAATCTAGGAAAGTACGTTTACTAAACTAGCCAGGTGATTCAGATTTGATGGCTCCACCACCACACTGAACCACTGAACTATAGCTCCACAGGTGCTTACACTTCAGTGCCTTTTAAGTCCAGTATCTTACAGTATTATCTTTGGCTACAGGATATGAAATTGTTTTCACCTGACCATTTTTGATCAATAAAGTGATTTTATTATGATTCAACAAAATAACTGCTCAATAAATATTTGTAAAATGAATGAATGAGTCCTGTCCCATAAACTTGTTATTTTAGGTGGAGTGTTACATAAGTAAGATTGTCATTATAGTTTTGTTTTTATAGTTCTTCCTGAAGATTTTTTTCCTCTTGCCAGTTTAAAGTTTCCCTAATGAAGAAAGTTCATTTCTAGGCACATGTACTCCCCATCTTCACCTAGGTTTCATCCCTAGGTAAGAATTCATCTTTCTGTGGTCTCATCTAAAATATAATCTTTGGAACATCATTTGTTTAAACACCCACTTCTTATATTCTTCTTTTTTTATATTGTCTACATAAAGTTGGAAGACATGATGAAAAACACCACATATGTCCCCAAATTCCCTCTATTCTGGCTTTAGAGATAGTTCCCAGTTGTTGTCATTCAAACTGTACAGATAGATTAAGATTGTTCAGTTGGCAGGAATGAAAAGAAACAACGTGCAGAATCTTTGTCTTAACCTGGTAACCTATGAGTAGTTTCCAGTTAACCATGGTAGAGAAACACAAGGTCATTTTCATACTATTCATTAAGCTGTCTTTTCCCATGATCTAATCTCAGGTTGCCTCAAACCTGTTTCTGTTTTTGTAGGGGTCATCTTCGAATACAAGCTTTCTCTTCTAAATAGCCTGGATTCCTGTTCTTAGACCAGCTTCTTTCTATTTGTGTTTCTCTAGCAGTGAAAAGTTTCTTTTCTTCCTCTGGGTTATATTAGTCCTGTTCTGATTTTCCACCTCACCCAATATTTTATTCCTGATTTCCTTTCTTTAAAAAATATATTATTTATTTCATTTTCTATTAATGGGTAAAATATAAAGTTGAGGTCATGAAGAAAAATTGGTTAATTTTATTATAGAATTTTTTTGAGACTTGATCTCTCCTTAAGTCCATGATTATCGCATCTCAATTAACTTGACTATTTATTTAAATACAGCAGCTGCTCAACCAGGAACTGAGATCTTTAATCTGCCAGCAGTCACTACCTCAGGTAAGGTTCAAAATATATTATTTGCAATATGAAATCGGTAGCAGTCAATCGGACAGATAATGTATTGAGTACTGACTGCATAGTTGGGGGACGACTCCAGTACAGAAAAATGAATAAAAGCTCATAACTTAATCAGGGAGATAGTATCAATAAAAAGTGAATTAAGCCCTGGCCTGTGTGGATCCCTTGGTTGAAGCGTTGTGGATTGAACGGAAGGGTTGTAAATTCAATTCTTAGGGCACATGCCTAGATTTGCAGTTCAGTCCCTGGTGGGGGCACATAGGAAAGCCAACAGATTGATGTCTCTCTCACAATGATGTTTCTTTCCCTCTCCTTTCTTTCCCTCTGTCTAAAAGCAATAAGCATGTTCTTGAGTGAGAATTTTTTAAATAGTGAATTGAGATTCAATAAGTACATGTTAGAAAGATAAGTGAACAAAGAAAAGCAAAACCATTAACAGTGCAGAAACTAGGAAACTGAAAATAAAGAAAACTGTTTCAGTAAATTTAACACAAGTGGGTGACTGATTCAATTAGCCAAGAAAAACAAATTTCCTTGCATTATTGGTGAATTTATATAGTATTTATGTGGGCTCTTAATGGTGTTTCACGTAGCTTGCCAGGTACAGTCATACCTTGGTACTCGTCAGCCTCAGAACTCATCAAACCTTGTAATCATCATATTTTGGCCAAAAAAAAAAAAAAAAGTTTCAGCACTGTGCGCTTGCTCAGGACTTGTTGCACTTGCTAGAACTTGTATGAGTCATGATGCCACCCCAAAAGAGAAAATACTTCATCATTTGGTACTCACTGGTTTTGGAATGAGTTCTGGAATGAATTAATGACAAGTACTACAGTAGCACTGTGTTGTGTGTATCCAGTGAACCAAAGGACTGTATGTAGTCCGTTTATTTGTTTACTGATTGACCTCTCAGAAATAAGCAGAAATGTTATGGTTATCTCTTCAGGCTCAGTTAGTGCTAGAGGTCATTCTTTTGCTGATCCTGCCAGTAACCTTGGTCTAGAAGACATTATCAGGAAGGCTCTCATGGGAAGCTTTGATGACAAGGTGGAGGACCATGGCATTGTCATGTCCCAGACTGTGGGAGTAGTGCCTGGTGGTGCCAACACTTCCATCATGACCAGCGGTGAAACACGAAGAGAAGAGGAGGACCCATCACCTCACTCAGGTAAGGTTTTCTTTCTCATGTTCTTCTGTTTGCTTTCCCAAGAAAAAGCCAACTAGTCACTTTTGTATTCAGAATAACCTGAATACAATAACCTTCAAAATAAGTTTTTCTAACCTACTCATTTTAGTGGCATGAACAGAAATTAATATGGACAAAAATTTTTCACCCAGAATGTCACCCTCCCACATATTTGTTTTTACTTTTGTTTGCATCTAGTCCTTATCTGTATGTATACATTATAATTGTAATACAGGTATAATTTCATATTCTGCTTTTGAATAAAAGTGACTATTGTAATAAAAATGATAGGCTCAGAATAAAAGAATTTTATCCTCTAAGAGTAAGGGAAAAAAGGGGGAAAAAAAACCCTTCAGAGATCATATTATCCAGAAAGCTTGTGCTATTGTTTGAGGAATGAGCATTGTTCCAGACATGTCCACTGATAGACACACATAAAAGGTTAAACAATGAATAATTTACCTGAAGGTCAGCATTATTTCAGGTTTAATTCTCCTGTTATTGTCAAGCAAAAGACTGCACTAAGGTTAAGACAAATGTAGAGATTAGAAATAGTTTTTACCTATACACATTAATTTTAGGACCATATGGATTCACTTCCTGCTCTGAAAGATGAGCTTTGTCTTTCCCTTTCTGCTCTTACATTCCAATTTTTAATGATTTTTTAAAAGTGTTTGTTTATTTCAAGGTTATAATATTGGTGGCTGTTAGACAGTTATAATTATCCTGGTTGTATGATCTTTTTATTATGGCCTTTCTTTTTGCTAAAGTTTTCACACTCCATTTTCTCACAAAGGATATTATATTCCAAGAACTCTAATGCTCCAGAAATTTTTTGTTGTTGCCTTTATATTTGAAACAACAGTATGGCAGGTTATAATTTTCTTAACAAACACTTTTCTCAAAACAAGATTTACTTTTTTTCTGGCACTCACTGTCACATAGGAAATATGGCTAGATGTTTCTCTCCTAACCCCACCCCCTACTTTTGATGGATGACAAATTTTCTGTCTAAAGAATCCTTTTTTCCTCAATTTAATAAATTAACCACCAGCATGTATTACATTTCATCATTCTGTATCAGATTTTGCTGATCACAGGAGAACATCTGCATTTCAGGTAGATTTTTTTATTCAGGGAAATAAGTGTTCCTCTTAGTTGTTTTGTTTCTTTGGTTAGGCTCTCTCTTTTTCAGAAAGGGTTATCTTTTTGCTGGATAGTCTTTGTCCTAATTATTTGTTATCTTGATCTCTTTCTGTTACTCTCCCTGTATCTGAGTTTTTTCCTTTATACTTACAATTCCCTTTTATTATATCTGGTCTGATCCTTTCTGTATTTTGTTTCCTAGGCCTTTTATCCTCATTCTCAGCTTATCAAGTTTTTTTTATAAACTGGATTCATGTATTTTGAAGTTTTTCTTCAGTACAGTGTAGGAAGCACCTTTTTTTCCTTTTGCTGAGGCCCAGTAGTGCCAAGAAGGGTTTTCTGGTCTAGGTTTTTTCCTTTGACCTGTCTCTTCCAGGCAGTGATTAATAATTCCTCTATATGCTTCTCTGTAAGTTGGTGGGGGAGGAGATAGTGCAGATTTAAGAATTTTGTCAGCCTGCTCTAATTTCCTTAGCAGTTTTTGTGCCCCAAGGCCAGGAAAGAAATATTCTGCAAAGTTTAGTTTCTTGATTACATGTTTTTAAGTTTATAGCATGAGGACCTACCTTTTTTTTTTGCTTTAGTGCCATAAGTATATTCTGGCTTTCTTTTAAATATTTCCTTCATTGGATAGTAGGATCTAGGTTCTTTCATTTAAGCATTATGTAACTGTCAGTGTTTTGGTAGGTTTTTACGTTGAGAACATAATTACAATAGATCAACAATTAACCATTTATTTCACTTTTAGGAGGAGTGTGCAAACCAAAGCTGATCAGCAAGTCAAACAGCAGGAAATCTAAATCTCCTATCCCTGGGCAAGGCTACCTGGGAACTGAGCGACCCTCTTCCGTCTCCTCTGTGCATTCCGAAGGGGATTACCACAGGCAGACGCCTGGATGGGCCTGGGAAGACAGGCCCTCCTCAACGGGTGAGGAGCTCACTGCTAGAAAATTAGTCTTAGAGTAATTTATCTTAATGCCTTGGTTAGTACTTCTAACAATCAGAAACTTTGTTTGTAATACTATTATTTCCATTACTGTATCATCAATAGGTTTACTTTTCATAATAGAAATTGAATACTTATAACCTTAAAAAATTTAAGAATGCAGGGTGTGATTACCATAAACAAAGGAAGAATTATGAAAAAATACTTCACCCACTCCCCCTCTTCTGTATTATGCCAGTAGCCAGCATCTGCTGTTTGCAAAACAACTAAGTCTGTGGCTTCAGTTCTTCTGTGAACTTTATCTAAATGTAAAGTGCCACTTCCACAGCAGCTTCACTTTTACCCCTTCATACAGGGCGTCCAACCCACAGCCCACGGGCTGCATGTAGCTCGGGATGGTTGTAAATGCAGCCCAATACAAAATCATAAATTTATGTAAAACATTATGAGATTTTATTATTACGTACCACAATGTATTTACTGTGTGGTCCAGAGACACCAAAAGGTTGGACACCCTCATTAAGTTCTTAGGGAACACTAGAACATCGACGAAGTCAGAAATGGGAAGAATAGTTTAAAAAGCCACTCTTTCTCTTTAGGTTCACTAAGTTTATACACACTGATGAAAATATATAAGATATTTCCTAAATATGTAGGAAAATATCTAGGATATTTAGTAAATGCTTTCCATTTTGTACCTGTTTGTAAGCTTTTTAAACATAATAAACATAATGCAGTCTTAAGAAGGAACAGACTTCTCTCATTTTTATAAAAAAGAAAACTAGGATGTTTGCTGTGGATTTAAATTTTCAGAGAATAATAGGCCATACTTTTCTTAGGGGTTAAATATACATGTATGTCCATGGAAAAATGTGAAATTTCCCTGTCTTAAGACATACAAATTTCACATGGATATTATATCAGCATAATTTAAGGCTTTTTGGTTTCTAAAATTCTCACACCACATGTAAAGTAGTTATGTACTAGTTTGAAAACTTACAGCCTAGATCAGTGATTGTTCTCAAATGTCTTTTAGGGAAGGAATTATCAAACTATTCATGAAATCACTTGGTAAAATGATTTGTTTCCTGTTAGAGTTTCTTAAGCTTTCTGGGAGGCTTTCTGGGGACAGTGAAACAATCTAGAAATTGACAACCGGTAGCAGTGCTGTCATTAGGTTTATGTATCCTCCTTCTAAATCTTGTACATTTATTAAACCTGCCCAGTGAGATCCAGCAGGTGACATGCATCCTGCTGCCCCTTGACCTGCTGAAATTCCTGGTATTTTTCCCTGTCATCCTGTGAGAACTGTACCCTGAATTTATCTTTGAGTCAAGAAGTTCTTAGTATAACCAGAGCCTTTTGGTTAGAGTATAATATCCAATAATTCTACTTGGATTCTCTATGGAACACCTAGTTCTAGACTTAACAACTAAAGATCCAGGCCTGAGCTTTCATTTCTGGGCTCAGCAACCCTCACCTCTTATGTTTGTGTTATTTGTCCTGCCTAGACTGACTTGTTGCATTATCACTGGGTACTGTTTAAGTGGTGGAACCTTGGCCCTTCTAAATTGTTTCATTTTCCTTAGTTTCACAAGATATTTTGCTTAGTTTCAGTAGAACCTTGTCCTCCTCCGTCCAGTAAAAGTTGGGTGAAATAGCAACTATGCTCATGACAATGAGAACCTAATTTTTATTTTGCCAGGCTCAACTCAGTTTCCTTATAACCCTCTGACCATGCGGATGCTCAGCAGTACACCACCAACACCGATTGCATGCACCTCCTCTTCTGTGAACCCAGCAGCTCCTCACCAGCAGAACAGGATCTGGGAGCGAGAGCCAGCCCCACTGCTCTCGGCACAGTATGAGACGCTGTCAGATAGTGATGACTGAACTGTGCAGAAAGGGGGTCTTGGTGGGGCCAGGGTGTGGGTGAGGGATCTAGTTTCTGCTGGTTTTATTTTTAATTGCAGGTCAAAAACCTGCCTTCTCATGACTTATGCCCAGAGACTTTTCAGGAGAGCCTGGACCATGGATTGATGAAATGATGGAAATGCAGAGAGAAATGAAGAAAAACTGCTTTTGATACAGGCAGTTCAGTGTATTGTAATAGCAGAAGGCTGAATTTTTTTAAAGTGGACAATTCTTCTTACATCTGTAAAAAAAACCATAATGTCTTTAAATCACTCTTCTGTAAATAGATTATCTTTTGCAGTGGTTCCCCTTGCTGTAGTATCCAGTGTACTTATGTTCAAGTCAGCATCAACTTTGGGGGTAATTTTTAAAAATCTTTTTGTCTATCTTTTTAACTCTTGCCTTCTAAACAACCTCAAACAGACCAGTTACATAACGTTGGCTGTCATGGACATTGTACTTTTATTCTATTGTTTCCTCTAAATTCAGGTTCCCAGATGATTTAAAATCTTGTGGAAATGTTAAGATTTTTAACCAGACCCTGTCACAAAAGCTGTATATTGACATGTTATGGTCAAAAGGTAGAAGAAACGAATTCTTCCATATTGTAAATTTCCAGTGCAGGCTTAATTTTTTTTTAATTAGCAGCACTTAAAAACTATTACTGCATGGGTATGTTATAGTTCAGTTTTTTAAGTTTTAAAGGCTTTTTTGAGGCATACCTCACTGTTATGCACACTGTAACTTAACCATACCCCTAAGTATTCTTTTTATCCTGCATTTGATGCAGCACAACGAAGCTTTTGCTTTGAAATGAATTTGACTACCCTGTCCATGGGTATAGTAGATTGTGATTTAAGGCTCTTGCTGTCTCAGGTCTCAAAGGAAAAACTTATACTTTTATTTAATTTTGTTATAAATTATTGACTGAGTTAGAAGATAATGATTTGTATAGAGCCTAAGTCACTTACAGTCACTTTGTGCTGCATATCCTGAACCTTCTGAGTCCATCCCCCTTCTCTGTGTGCCAGTGCTTCCTGTCACTTTGATTCCTTGTTGGCAAGAGTTTATTACAGAATGTTTTCATTTCACTGAATCTCAAGGAGCAAATAATGTAAGACTGAATTTTAAACTGATTATGGTACTAGAGGGTCAATTTTATCCTTCATTAATTACTGCTTTTTGAATTTTCAGATTTTTTCCCACATAACTTAGCATTGAAGCTTCCTGCTGTAGCATATAGATGTTAAACAGTTTTGGGAGAATGCCACTGATTTAGAAGGGGGAGAAATAGAGGTCTCTCAGGATGGTAAAAATCAGCACTTTACAGACTTTTAAATAGACCTAAACTTTTTAACAAAAGTACTCATGCCTCTAAAGAAAACAGATCTGTGGTGACCACTGACTGCCTTCTTTCTGAAGTGTCTCGTGTGTGTGATTTCACATCACCCAGTAGCAATGGTGTCCAGTCCCCATATTACAGATAAGGGCACAGGTTCAGCACTTTGCCCATGGAACTAAATACGTGACAAAGATAGGCCATAAACTTATATTTGCCTGAAGTTTAAGCCTTCTCTCCTGTTACTATTCCACTCTCATATACTTGAAGTCCTCAAAATAAACTTTAGATCAGATTTTAGTGATCAGATTCCTACTACTTGGAAAGTTGGAATCACTTTATTATAAATATATATCACACACATTCTAATGAATGAAACAACAATAACAATGTTCTACATAATAGTGTTCTGCTAAAATTTTTTTAGGTGCTGACATCATTAATAATTTATATTGTCAACTGACCTAGAAGAGATTATCATGGTATTTTTCTTATGACACCGAGGGTCTTAACCTCTTCCAAATCAGAATAGTTTTTGAGAACATGTCAAATCAGAGACTAACCTGATACTTTTGCAGTTCCACTTGAAGGCCCCAAAGTGGGTAGCTTGTTAATCCCTCACCCAAACCTTATCACAACGCATGTGTTATTTCATCTACCATCACCTCATCTAGAAAAAAGGTTTCAGACTGGGAGGTAAAATCCAGTACTATTGCTTAGTTCAGAACAATGAAAGGATAGAATTCACACATGCCTTACCTATGGAACAAACCCAGGAGGGACAAAGGGTCACCTCAGCACGATTGAAAGCAACAAGCACAGTACGCGAGTGAGTGATGACTTGTTGGAAGTTAGCTGTAAATCATGGTATGGCCTTCTTTGCACTGAGGTTTCAGTGTTCTGAAGCTACATCTTTATGCATGATTTCTTAGCACCCGGACCTAATTTAAAGTCTTCCTAATACTGTTCATAGAAATATTCTGACAGCCCAATTTCCAATGCATGTTTATAACTGAAAGTTTCATAATGCTTTAATTTCAGTATATGCTGAGTGATTCTGTTCTAAAAATATGCCCTGAGCAGCTAGTACATGATGAGTAAATGGGTCAGCCCTCCTGCTTTGCTACCTTGTTTTACAACATTGCAAATGATTTGAATGAGAACACCCACATGAAGAAACTGTCTTTCTGAAAACTCCTAGTTTTTCCATCACCAGAACCACAAGCTGAATCATTGTGGAGAATCAAAAATTCTTAAATAAAACCTGAAGTGAAAAACCTAACTTTCAGTAACCCCTGCCAATTGTGAAAAGGTAGAAACATTCTCAATGCAGGTGAGTAGTTGACAATAATTTTTTTAAATCACCAATAAATTAAGAATGGGCTGCACTGAAACTTAAGTTTGATTTATATTACAGTTGGTCTCTCTGAGTTAAGATGATTAAAGGAATTAGCTGAGTGGTAAATGCATATAATAGATGAACTTAAACACTGGCAAGAAATTTGTATCTCTAAAATATGAAATTGCAGTTTTAGTCTAATCCCTGAGGATTTGGACCTCAGGGTTTCTAGTATTTTATTTTTATTAAATCTTCAGTAAGTTACTTTTTATGAGAAACTCAAGAGTATGGAATATGTAAAATATTGTGGTAGAGTCTCTATTTTATTATGAAAGGATTCTTCTGGTATGTACACAGGAACCAAAAATATCAGTTTATCATTCCCACTCACAGCACCAACAGTAACAGGGTTTCTTCATGGTGCTTAGAGAAACTGCCTTTCCCTTGCAAATGTCTCTCTGTGAGACTGCAAAGGTAAAAACACTCATCTATGAATCTCGTACTTACAGTCCCTGACTTAACAGTGGTTTGACTTAATGTTTCAACTTTACAATGTTGCAAAAGCAGTATGTGCTCAGTAGAAACCAGCTGGGGCTAAGCTGATGTTCAGCAGGTTAGGTGTACTGAAGCATTGTTGACTTACAGTATTTTTAACTTACGATGGGTTTATCAGAACATAACTCCATAGTAAGTTGAGGAGTATCTGTACACATTTTCTAGACACTGAGAAAAAAATGATAAAGCTCTTTCAGCATGGCAGTCTGTTCATTTAAGGTAATTTGATCAAATACCATCTCCTAAGGCCACACAAGACTTTTGTTTGTTCCCTACTTTACAAATGAGGACATTGAGACCCAAATTCAGAACGCCAGGACTAGGATGCAGGTCAGTGATTTTTCTATACCTGGTGTACATATCAGCACTACTGGGCAGGTTTTAAACCCTATACTTGTAGGGCCCTATCCTGAGGAAGAAGGGTTTTGGGTGCAGCCTATGCACATATTTCTTGACAGAGCTTCTCAGATGACTGTTCCATAACTTGGGTTGTAAAGGAAGTGGAATGCTCAGATTTGACAACAAGGATGTTACTGTCCCTCCTCCTCTGTACATTCAGTCCCATATTGCGCTTCATGAAACACATGATAAGAGAAATAACTCACCATAATTCCCCTTTCCCATGAGACAGGTAGCTCTAGTCTGCCAGATGTTGATAAAATAAGAAAAAAGAGGGCAACAAATCAGTAGACCAAAACCTTATGGCAGAGAGGCCTGCAGTTAGGGCAGCACAGCCAGCACCTGACCACATGCTACCCCTGAGGGTGCCACCTGACATCCTCAGAAGTCAGAATCAGTTGGGGTAAAAGCTGACTTGCCTTTAAAAAACCAAAGTGGCGGTGTATTAACTTGTCTTTCACTGAGTCTAAATTGAGAAACAATCAAGGGCAAAGGATTTAAGGCAGCGATTTTCAAACCTTTTTCACCTCATGGCACACATAAACCAACTACTACAATTCTGCAGCATACCAAAAAATTTATTTTTCACCGACCTGACAAAAAATGTAGGTATAGTTTTGAGCTATTCACACCAGTTAGCTATTGTTGTGTTGGCTGTTGTCATTTTTTTTTTATTTCACAGTCTAAGGGAAAGAGGTCAGTGACCCTGACTAAACAGGCAGGTAGTGCCTGTTTTAAAAATTCTAGTGGCACACTGGGTGAGAATCGCTGATTTAAGCCACTGATTTGGGTGCTACTGAGACTGGAATTATAAGCTGTTACTGGAAATTCCCTAAAACAAAAAGGGATTTAGGGCCTGATAAATTTAAGTCAAAGATCTACTTTTTCTTGACAGCTCAGCCAATTCTTCCCTAATGTGCTGTATGGAAACCTCATCCCTTTTCAGCTCTGCTTGCTTCAGTGCTTCCTGGTAGATCTCTTTTGCTTGTGCATATCGTTCTAAAATAACCCAGAGAGAAGGGAGAACATAATAAAAAAAAGTGTTTCAAAGTGATTCTGAAGAGAAAGCACTATTTTAATATAGGCCTACATTATCATATACTTAATAAGTAACAGGCCGGTCCTGCCTCATTTCATCCCCAGGTGACAAGCTGAATGCAAGAGGTTGTAAGCTGGTGCAGGAAACTTACCCTAGTGAGTGCTCTAGGACTCCTGACTGTGCCAACACACCCCTGGGGCCCTTATTCCACTGGCCAAGAACTTCCCTAATGCTGACAAAGGACCTGTTACTCCTGGTTTCTGGAAGTTGTAGGTTGAGGCCCTGAGTATTATAGCATAGTATGTCTGTCAAACTGATATTCCATCTTAGCAGCTTCATAATTCCACTGTTAAGAACATACTCAGTTATACGTGTGAAAACATTTAGAAATCTGTAAAGCATTACAGAAACGAAGCACTGTCATCGCAAAGTTTTCTCTACAATGATGTGGTTCAACAAGCTGAGGCAGGACTATAAAAGTTAAGTAAACTGACCACAACGGCATTTCAGCCAAACATACATCCTTTTTTGTATTCAGCCAGCCTTTTAATTAGAGGACTCTAATTTTTAGTTGTATAGCTTCCTTACTGCCCAGCATTGCCCTCCCAAAATAGCATTTCACAATTTATAAATCCAGTAGCACCCCTTCCTACCTAAAGCAAGTCAGTCAAAATGTTACAGCTCCCTACCTCTGTGCATCAGAATTGCAGCCAGATTACTGAGCACCATGTGTAGCTCAGGATGTTCTGTTTGTCTTGCCAGATCTGATGCCCTCTGTATGTAAAAACAGGCCTCATCCAAGTGGCCTTGTGCATCCAGGCTGGTAGCCAGGTCACTCATCAGCACAATGGTCTACACAAGGAAGAAAACACAGGGAGCTTTAAAAAAAAAACCACCTACACAGATTTAATATCAATTTGGAGTTTTAAAAACTGAATATACACTTAAAATTTCATCTTTCCTAGCATTCCACAAAAGGGAGGGATATCAGCCTGTAACAAGTATGTGCCTCTAGCATTCACAGTATATAATCGACAGCATTAGTTTGACCCTCTGAAAAATGATACAAATCCAGAAACTAGGGAACAGATTAAACATTTATTAATATAACTAATTATCATATCAGAAACATGAAAAATAACAGCACAAAGCTAGAATATTCCATTTAAGTTTCAGCAATCTTAAAAAGCCAGCCCCTGGAGCCCTACTGTAGTGTAATATCATTCCAGTCCGTGACCCTGGGATGCATCAAGAAGAAATACATCATCCACTTTAGGATGACTCCCATTAAGAGATTTTTAAATGTTGGTAATAAGAGATGTAGGTCCTATTCTCCTCCATGAAGTCATGCTTTAAGCCCCCAGTTATAGTACTTCTTGATTTGAATTCCATGTTTGTCTTATTATTCCTCAGTAATATTCCATTACAGGACTCTAGGAAAAGTCCTACACATCCTTTTCCTGAAGATAATTCATAACCCAAAACTTATCCCACCTATCTACCCCAGCCTTGGGAAATGTTCGGTCCAGTTAAAATTTTTGTCTCCTTTGTTGCTAATACCAAGCATTCACAAAGTGATCCACCTGTTACCTCTATAAACAATTTGGAAGGAAAGGCAAAGAGATGATTTCAATTCAATTCAATGTGTTTAGTGTTCTAACAGAAAGTTTGCACACTGTGCTTAAATTCTGTCAGTAGTTTTTAATGCAGTATCTCCTCCTTTTCCCCCACTTTCCTATCATTTTACCTGTGGGGAGAGGGAGGCAAGGACATTCAGGAGTTTAGGTGTTCCTAGTAAGATTCAATATTCGAAAATACAGCGCTGTGTACTCTGAAGCCCAGAAGCATACAGGTGCCTGGCTACACCTGCCTTTTAGAAAGGTTGTTCTGATGTGTGAACTGATACTCATTCCAAATGTTCTGGATAGATCCAGTAATTGATCAGCAATCTCAAAACCTTTTCCAAACAAGTAGTTAGGGGTGGTGAGGAGTGGTGGCAAGAAAATGAATGGACTAGGGGCATGACGGGGCGGGGGGGGGGGGGGGGGGACCATCTGCTGACTAGTCCCCAAAAGTGTGACACTGAACACCTATAAATTCTGAAACCTCTGTTTTCCTAGCTTACCTGCGGGTGTGTTTCTCCTAATATTTCTTCAGAAATATGCAAAGCTTTTTCATACATCCTTTGTGCCTGTGATGGATACTTGGACAACAGAAGGTAGCGAGCATAGGCATCTAAGCACATGCCAAGGAGGAGGTGGGTATTGGCTTTCTCATCCACTAAAAAGGAAACAAGAGCATTGCTGTGATATAGCAAGTAGAGTACAGAAACTGGCTAACCTACCCTAAACATTTTTCTTTTACCAAGACCCAGAAATATTTTACATTATAGGACCCCTGAACATTTCATGTCATGTAAGTGCTCCTAGCCTGACAATTGAGGTGGATTAACATCTAAATTGGTTCCTGAAACCAGTTCCAACTTGTGTGTAGGCAGGTATAGGGTCCCCCACACCAACTAGCAATTCTCAGCAACAGCCAGGTATCCAAGAATTCAACTCGCTTCTGACACCATCTACCCAGAGCTAGCATCAGATTCCACAGGTTGATGGTCCAGTCCCGCAAAACTGCCCTCCTCCCTCCCCAACTTTAATCACCAGTCACAAGTCCAGCTTGTTACCTGTGCTTCAGACAGAGTAGCTACAAATTCCCAACCACCCCCTCCAACTCAGGATGCCAATTGCAAGACCGGATTGTTGACCTGTACTTTTTAAATATATATATATATATTTTATTGATTATGCCATTACAGTTGTCCCATCCGCCCGCCACCTTCATTCCCCTGTACATCTGACTGGCTACAAATCAGAGGTTCCCAGAACTCTTCCATGGGTTCAATTAATTTGCTAGAGCAGCTCACAGAACTCAGAGAAACATGTTACTTGATTACTGGTTTATTATAAAAGGATATAACTCAAGAACAGCCAGACAGAGAAGCACTGGGCAAGGCAGTAGAAAGGATTGAGGAGCTTCCATGCCCTCACCAGGTGCACGACTGTCCCAGCACCTCCATAAGTTCACCAACCCAGATGTGCTACAAACTCTGTTATTTCAGAGTTTTATGGAGACTTCATCCCACAGGTGTGACATTAAACACTGACCACTGGCAACTGGTTCAACCTCCAGCCCCTCTCCCTCTCCTGGAGGTCACTGGGTGTAACTGAAAAGTTCCAACCCTCTAATCAGGAGATTGGCTGCACTGACGGAAAGCCCTATTGCTTAAGTGCTTTCCAAAAGTTGCCTCATCAACCTAACAAAAGGTATCTAGGTTACTCACAACACTTAAGAAATTCCAAGGGTTTGGGAGCCAGGAACTATGGATAAAGACCAAATAAATGCCCATAAGAAATATATATTTGGTCAATATTGCAACACCCAATTAAATGACAAACTTTTCCCCACTTAATTGAGTCCACACACTGACTAAAATATGCAATATTATTTTAGTTTGAAAGTAATATTTAGCATATACATGTGAAAATAAGGCCTGGAGTAGAATGAGTTAACAACAAACAAAGTCTAGGGCCAATGAGAAAGTTTTAAGGTGCAAAAAAAAAAAACAACGTAGTAAAAAACCACAGGCTGTTTGAATCCTGAAATGCAAAGTCACAAACCAAATTTCGAGAACAATTTTAAAGATTCATTTTTTTGAATAATAATAAAGGTTGCAATGATAAAGCACTTCTTGACACACATTACAAAACTGACTACACAACGTCTGGTAAAAGCACCAAATGCCCTGTAGAACTGGAGAACACAGATCAAGCTCTTAAGAGCCCAGTAATGTGTCTGGCATATAACAGGCATTCAATTGTACTTGACTGACTGGTTGAGTGAATTAAAAAAAAGGTACTGAACTAAATATGGAAAAGGTATACATACCAGTAATGAAACTAAAAATTAATAGAATTAAACAGTCACTCCATTGATCTATGAAAATTCAACAGAGCTGTCATTACAAATCAGTAACAAAAGGATAGGCTAATAAAACAGGTCCAAGCTAAAACCTGTCCATAAGGGAAGAAAAAATTATATTGCCACCTCTTACCACATTAAAAAATAAATACTAGATACAGTAGCTCAGTTGGGTGGAGCATTGTCCTGACACGCCCCGGCTCAGGGCACACACAGGAACCAACTATGGAGTACATAAATAAGTGGAACAACAAATCAGTGTTCTCCAAATCATTTAAAAATTTAAAATTCTAGGTCACAGAATAAAAGACACAGGGAAAGGGAAAAGGTAAAAGAATGTTAAATTGTACTCATCTTACAGAAGAAACTGAAAACAAATGTTTTTTTCTGAGTCAAATATGTTTGGAAGAAACTTTCAGGTTTGCCTTAACAGAACTGAAAACCATGTGTATGCCTTCCTTTCAAAACACATAAATGGAGATTTAGTGAGGAATACATCCCTGTAGGGGTATAAGGACCTGAAAACAAAAGAAATAACAAAAATAGAAAACATTTTTAAAAATGCAACAATTAGGTTAAACATCACTTTTAGTACTAATATAAATAGGTTTTAAAATTATCTCAGGACAATGGTATTTTTTAAAAAAATTTAAACAAAACCTTCTACAAAAGACATACAACAAATGACTAAGAAAGTTAAGAAGGCAAGATATAGTCAACAATGTAAAATTAAATTTGTGACAACTTGGAAAAAATCTGATGAAGAGATAATGAAGATACGTATCTTCAATGAAGATACCTTCAATGATATAGATACAACATATCTCTTCAATGAAGATATATCTAGGACTGTTTAAACAGCATAGATACATGTGTAAAGATCACAAAAACAAAAATTATTCCTAGAACAACAAAATCATCAAAACTTGGGTAAAACTAGAATCCTCCTAGACATAATGGACATCACACAACAATAAATAACAGAATATACTTTCCTCTCAAATACACATGCAACATTCTCCAGGAAAAACCGTATATTGGGCTATAAAATAAGTCTCAATAAAAGACTGAAATAATCAGAACATGTTCTCTGACCACAAGAGAATGAACTCAGAAATCAACATCAGATGGAAATTTGAGGAATGCACATACATATATGGAAATTCAGCAACATACTCCAAAATATCCTAACAATAGAAAATACTTTGAGACATGAAAATGGGAACATAAAAAAAATTATGCAAGGGGCAGGGGAGGCTGGGATGGGAAAAATAGACAAAAAACTGTACATGAAAAATAACTAAATAAAATTAAAAAAAAAAAAAAAAAAAAAAATTATGTATAGATGCAGCAGAGGAAATTATGGTTGTGAATACCTATATATACTAGAAAGATCTTAAATCAATAACCTAATCTTCCACATGATACACTAGAAAAGAACAAAATAAACCCAAAGCAAGCAGAAGACATAATAAAGATTAAAAGTGGAAATCAATGAAATGGTAAAACAATATAGGAAAATGAAACCACCAAATGGCTCTTTTTGAAAATATTAATGAAACTGACAAGGAGAAACTGAATAAAATAATAGAATGATCCTTCATAAACTGAGACTGGTAACATAATATAGAAAAGGTAACTCATTTAATAAATTACATTATCACATTCCAGCAAACTTTTAACATAGTATTTAATGAACCCCAGTCACAGACTTACAGCATTTAATTCCTGTAACAACTCCATAAGGCAGGTTCTACTATTATTTTATTGAGGAAACTGAGAAAAGTTAAGTAACTTACCTATATTCACACTAATAAGTGTAAGAGCCACTTACTTTAAACCCTCATGCAACTAAATCTACCACCAAAAACACTTCAACTTTCCAGAAATGTTTTGATTAAAATATAAAAATGAATGAACATTTCAGCTCAAGGAAAGGAAGGGGAAGGAATCAATGGGGGGAAAATCTCTTAGAAGAAATAACTCTAAAATTAAAAACTCGGAAAGGAATATGTTCTCAGTACATGGAGAATACTGAGTTATGCTTTTAAAATATAATCCCATAAGAAAGGTTCTTCTAGGAAAACACAGCTCTCCAAAATCCTTTTACCCACTTATTCACTTATTCAACAGATATTAATACTATGTTAATAAAAAATATGGCACTGTGTCCTTGGCACTGTCCTAGCTACTGAAATCAAATCAAGAAAAATGGAAGAAACAAATGTATGAGTAATTGAGGAAGGAAGAAAAAAAGTTGCCAGATTAATCAACTCTAAAGATGTCCATATGGTTTCATAAACCCCATAACTCTGAAGGAATGGAGCATTCCTATGTAAACCCCATACCAATTCCCAAACAGAACATATAGAAAGCATTTCAATTAATCTTATCACATTAATAAAGTCCTACGATGACAAGCACAGTAAACTATGGATCTCATAAGAAAATAAATGCAAAAAGTTCTACATAAAGTCTCAGCATTAAACATCTAGCACTATACTGAACAATTAACCAATGACTAGGAAGCCTGGTTTGCTCTAGATATATAATAGTAAATCTGTTCATACAATTGTCACCAAACTAGATTATAAGACAAAGTTGTCCATCACCACTATCATTGGAGGTTGTTCTGTGATTATTTTAAAATATATTTTATTGATTATGCTATTACTGTTGTCCCATTTCCCCATTCATTCCCCTCCACCCTGCACACCCCTCCTCCACCACCACCCCTTTCATTTATGTCCATGTGTCACAAGTTATTTAGATTCTACATTTCCCATACTATTCTTGCCCTCTCCCCTATTTTCTACCTACAGTCTATGCTACTTATTCTCTGTACCTTCTCCCCCCTTCTCCTCCTCCCACTCCCCTGTTGCTAACCCTCCATGTGATCTTCATTTCTATGGTTCTGCTCCTGATTTAGCTGTCCTCTTAGTTTGCTTTTGTTTTTGGTGTGGGTTCTTAATAACTGTGAGTTTGCTGTCCTTTCACTGTTCATCTTTATCTTCTTTTTCTTAGGTAAGTCCCATTAACATTTCATATAATAAGGGCTTGGTGATGATGAACTCCTTGAATTTGACCTTATCTGAGAAGCACTTTATCTGCCCTTCCATTCTAAATGAAAGCTTTGCTGGATAGAGTGATCTTGGATGTAGGTCTTTGGGTTTCATAACTTGGAATACTTCTTTCCAGCCCCTTCTTGCCTGCATGGACTCTTTTGAGAAATCAGCTGACAGTCTGATGGGAACTCCTTTGTGGGTGACTGTCCCCTTATCTCTTGCTGCTTCTAGGATTCTCTCCTTCATTTTAATCTTGGCTAATGTAATTATGATGTGCCTTGGTGTGTTCCTTCTTGGGTCCAACTTCTTTGGGACTCTCTGAGCTTCTTGGATTTCCTTTGCCAGATTGGGGAAGTTCTCCTTAATTATTTGTTTAAGTAAGTTTTCCACTGGTGGCTGTTCCTCTTCCCCTTTTGGTAACCCTATAATTCGGATGTTGGAACATTTAAAGATGTCCTGGAGGTTCCTAAGCCTCTTCTCATTTTTTTGAATTCTTGTTTCTTCATTCTTTTCTGATTGGTCACTTTTTTCCTCCTTCTGGTCCACTCCTTTGACTTGAGTCCCAGTTTCCTTTCCATCACTATTGTTTTCCTGTGCACTTCCCTTCATTTCAATTAGTTTAGCCTTCATTTGTTCCTCTAATTTGTGACTAAAATCAACCAGTTCTGTGAGCATCCTGATCACCAGTGTTTTGAACTGTGCATCTGAAAGGTTAGCGATCTCTTGGTTGCTTAGATTTATTGGCTCTGGGGCTTTGAGCTGTTCTTGAGCCATGTTTTGGTCTGTTCTCTCCTATTACGTATGAGGGGCAGAGCCTTAGGTGTTCACCAGGGTGGGACAACCCAGTTGGTGGGTTGTGACACTGTAATGTGGAGGCAGGGTCATAGAGGGGCAATGGCGTTTGTTCTGCTCACTCTCAGATTTCTGTCCCCTCTGCTGCTTCCCATTAGCAAACTGGGCCCTTCTGGTGCTGGTTCCCGGGTGTGTGGGCTTGTGTACCCTCCAGGACCCTGTGGGTCTCTCCAACAAATTCTCTGAGCCTGGGAGCCTCTCCCCGCACCTTGACCTCTGAAAGTCTTTCCATCTGATGCCTTTAGGCTCTAATTCCCCATCGATGGGGCCCTAGCCTGAGTGGTCTGTGCTCGCTCCTTGGCTTGCTTTATCTGCGTATGAATGTGTGACTACGTGACCACCGCTTGTGCTCCTGGGTGGGTCCAACTGATCTTTCCTGCCTGACCCCGCTTTGCTACTGACTCAACCCCTCTTACTGGTCTGGCTGAATGGTTCATTGTTGTTGGACTTCCTTACAGTTCAATTTTCTGTGTTTTGGTGCATTTTTGTTACTAAAACTTTGTTGTCTTTAAACTTGGTTGTGCGAGGAGGAACAGTGTTTCCACCTATGCCTCCATCTTGGCTGGAAGCTCTACGATTATTGCCAGTGAACTAAATTTAATGGGGGAAGGGGGAGAGACACAGAAGTACATCTAAAAGAAAACAATTCTCATGATTTCCCATATGTATAATTACATATATAGAAACAGTGTGAATATCAAATGAAAAGCAAATAGTTTAGTCAAGTATCCATTTGGAATCAAAGGTAATTAAACAGATGTTAAATCTATGTGAATGAATCTGTAAGCAAGAACCACATCATGTTCCTCAATGGGAAGACTGAATATTGCACAAACAGTGTAGTAAGGGACTTCTTTGATAGCATGCTGCAATTTGTCCCAGTATCCACTCCTTTCAAGCAGAGGGGATTTCTACCTGCTGTTGGGAATGGATTCTGACCAGTTTTAGCCAATCATGATAATCCCATTTCTCTGGCCAAAGACTGGGTTAGAAATACCAAGAAACCCTTCTCGTCAATGAGAAGGAAGAATAAATTCACCTGTGGACTTCCAGAAAAGATGACCTGCATTCTTTAAGAAACAAAGAAGTCTCCTTTTCCTCCGGACGTTGGCATTTCTGAGTGAGAGGCCTGGGACCTGGTATGGTCACTCTCCGACCACAGGAGGGGAGGTGGGAGGGTGACCAGAAGACCAACACCCACAGCATACCAGTGAGGAGGGGAGGGAAGAGACAGCCCTGCAGGACTGCCATCCTACCTTAGCAATACACACATCAACTGGCCCAGCAGCCCAGCACCTTCTGCACACTTTCCAGTTACGAGAGGTTAAGTATCATTACTGTTTAACTTAATTTGACATTCTCCACTATTTGTAATCAAATGGTAACTTATTTATTCAGATGTCAAGCTCCTCAAACTAACTTATAAATATAATGCACATCTAATAATTCAGTCTCAAAGTACTGGAGACTTGACAAAATAATTTCAAATTCATGTGAAAATAAAAATAGGAAAAAATTTTGCAAAAGTAGCATTTGTGAACTTGGGGTAGCGAACACAGAATACAGGGTACAGATGATGTGTTATAGAATTGTGCACCTGAAACCTGTATAATTTTGTTAACCAGTATCACACCAATAAATTCAATAAAAAGGAAAGAAAGTAGCATTTGTGAGTAGCATCTGTATTACCATATAGTTCAAATATGTAATACCATATATTAATAATTCAAGCAATGTATACTGTTATAAATTTCATCAGATGAATAATCTAAATGGAAAACCCCAAGAGAAAGCCAAGCATATACTTAATACATAAGTACATAATGGTGACAGACTATCTCTATAGAAATAAAAAGAAAAGTTAGAATGAAAAATGGGTAAATATCTGATTTCAACACTGGAAAATGCCTTCCTAAGTACTAAGTTCTGAAAGAGCAGGGACTGTTGCCTCACTTGCTCCCGCAAATCCTAGAATAATAGCTGGCATAAAACAGCTACTCAATATTCATTACAAATTAACAAAAGCAAAGAAAATAAAGAATTCCTATCCAATCCCAAAAAGATTAAAGACTGGTAGAAATTATACTGTGTAAGTCATTTATGTGAAATATATCACTAAATTTTTAAAAACCAGGCCACAAATAGTATATACAGTATGATCCCTAATATGTTTCTTCAAATGTAAATAGATTAGGACAAAAGCAAGCTTACAGAGATATATAACAAAAAATAGTAGTGTGATTACAGATGATCTTTATTCTTAAGGGTTTCCAAATTTTCCTCAATGTACTAGTATTAGTTTTGGAATCCAAAAAGTTAATTTTACACTCAAGAAACTGTCTATAGTGGATGCAACAAATGAAAGGCAGCAAGGGTATGGACAGCGTGACTTGGTTTTATATCTTTTGTGAACTTCCTCAAAGCACTCCACACTGCACAGAAAATATCACTTGTTTTGGTCTTTTATTCTTTCATTCAACAATTATTGAGCCTCAATTATGTGCCAGGCACAGCTCTAGGTACTAAGGATACAGCAGTTAATAAAACAGATGAACTCTTTGATAGGGAAGACAAATACTAAAAAGCACCTGAACAAAAATATACTTTTAGTGGCAATACAAACACAAGCACACAACACAGACCTGCTTTTAAGTGTGAATAAAGAATGAATGATAAAGTGCGAAGAGATGACAGACTTCATCAGGGCAAGCTACCTGAGGAAGTGATATCTGAGCGCAGAACTAAATGAAGAGAGCCAGCCATGTGAAGGTACAAGAGAACAGACCAGGCAGAGGGAACAGCAAGGAAAAAGGGCTGGAGACAGCACTGAGCTTGAAATGAACAGCAGCAAGAAAGACTTGTATGGTGAACATGGAATAAGCAGAGGGAGGGCAAAAGATGATGCAGAAGGGGCAGTTAGGGGTCAGATTATGTAGGGCCTTATAGGTAGGTCCACACAGGGATTCTGAATTTGTTCTACAGGTGATGGAAAAGCACTGATTTCCTAAAAGATCACTTTGCCTACTGCACAAACAGACTAGGTGAGGGAATAAAGGGAGGCAGGAAAACCTGTGAGACACTAATTATAGGTGTCCAGGCAAGAGACAGCAATGGCCTGGACAAAAGCAGCAGGGTGAGAGGATGGGATGAGGCGTGGTCTGAGAAGGGGATGTTTTGATAGCTGATACAATATAATTTGTTGGTGAATTATATATAAGAAACAAGGAAGAAATCATAGATGATTCTTAGGTTCTTGGCCAAAGCAAGTTAGGTGAATGGTGGTGTCACTTATTAAACTGAGGCTTGGTAGAGGATCAAATCTGTGAATGGCCAAAACCATGTTTATTTCAGACACAGTAAGTGTGAGGTGACCATTTAGAAATTCAAGATGTCAGGTAGATAATCTTACCCACAAGTCTGCAGTTCATGTGCAAGTTGGGGCTGAAGGTATAAAACTGATATTAAAGTTATGGAGCTTAAATGTTACCTTCTAGGATGTGAGGCAGAGAGAAAATGAGAAGAGGGCCGAAGACAGCCCTGAGGTCTGCTAACTTCAGAGAGTGGCGAAGGGGAAGGCAAGGAACCAGGAAGGCATCCACGTTTCCAACAGGAGACAGTGATCATCTGGGTCAGAGCTGCTAATAAGGACAGCAGGGAAGATAAGTAATGAGAACTGGTAACCTTCATAAAAAGAGCTTTAGTAGAGTGATGGAAAAAATGAGTTCTGCTCAAGAGAAAACTGGAAGGCAACTGAGTACAGACAACTCTTTCAAGGCATACTCATTGCTTTAGAGACAGCAGTTGACTACTACCCCTTCAACATCTTGTGAGCTCTTGGCATAAGAGTAAGTGTGAAATAAGAGAATGAAAGAAGGAATGTCAAATCTGAAAACTCCCAATATTTCAAAACATATTAAAAAACCCAAATGGTTTAGAGCTGGAGAGCTTCCTGCCCATCCCTTTCTATTCCTAGCTTAACTCTTTACGCTCTTCCCTCCACACTGACGATGAGTTGCAAAACTCCAGAACCAGAGTTCTAGAACCAGAAGCAACTGGAACCAGAGGCAATTGGAACCAGAGGCAATTAATTAGAATTATGACTGGTAGTGGAAGCTTCCCTTTTTGCTCAATTTTCCAGAGGTTATATATAATAAAAGTCAACATAAATTTTGAACATGTAACCAAGGGGTTATAAAAACAGTGGTCAAGTCATTTAACCAAAATATCTTATTCCAAATCCTCTGCTGAGGCCTTAAAAATAGCCACTTAATTTCCCAAACAGATGACTTTCCATCCCCCAATTCCCTTTCCCACAGACTGACGGTGAAGCCCTTTGGGGCAATGTCCAGAAAACAGCCAGAATTCCCTACCTGACAGAATGTCTTCTGCTATTTCCTTTTCTCTTTCAATTTTTTCCTCTAGTGTTGAAATGCAGAATTCATAGCCAGCAAGGGCAAATTCATGTCTGTAAAGCAAAGATCAGCAATCTGTTATTTGTTTTTTCACAAACTCTTCTTTTATCCTCATTTCCCCAACTATGGTTTCGTTATTATGAAGAAAGTAAAGTGGGAAGAGAAATTTCGTTTCAAGTCTCTGGGCAGTCAATCAGCCCTTTCTCAAAAGTTTTATTTTTTCCAAGTCACCCATTTAGTGTAACTTAAGACATAAGGAGCTGGGACCACAGCCATAGTTTTATAACCCACACAACCATCAACGTTCGTCCTCTCCCTCTAACAGCTCCGAATGAGTCCACTTCTCCCCTTTGGAAGCCTGCGCCTGCTCCGAGTAACACCACAAATGGAGGCTGAGGCCACCCTGAATGCCCCAGGGACCTGATGGCCTCATACAACTTCTGGAGACGTTTATTACCTTTATACTTCTTCCAAGCTGTTGGTCTTTGATGCAAGTTTCTCCTACAGAAATGGCACTAGAAGGCATTTAGCCTGACTCTAGCCCTGGACCCTCTAGCCCTTGTGTCCTCACCCAAGCAGCAGGCAGACTGACTCTGGATAGAGCAAGCGTCAACTGCTGGTTTCTGTAAAGACATGCACAGAAACATGATGGAAATTCCCTCTCCATCCAGAAGCTCAATCCTGGTTCTTGCTGTTTGGCTACAGTTTCTTACCAGAAGCAGCACTACAAAGCTCACCCCCTCTCCCCTGGTGCCTTGCCAAGGATAACAGATGACCCCACTGTTCTGCTCTGTTCCCAAAAGAACAGAAGCTTCCCCAGGCCCACACCTTGGCAGACATGGCTTGGTATCCGGCCGGGACACAGAGCAGGGGAGGCAGGCCACAAGATGCCCCTAGTCAAAGTGTCTATAAACTTCTGGTCTTATGCTTGTCTTAATAAAACAAAACAAAAATCACTCTTGAGTACAGAGTAATTTACAAATTATCAGTGACTTCTACACAAGTTTTCACCCCTATAAGACAATGACTTTGTCTCCTTCTTCAGTGTTATCAGCTTTGGGCTTCTTCTCTTCCTAGGAGTTCACACCCCTTGAACATCTAACTCCTCCAAGGGAGACTGATCTCAGCTGGAATGCTCCCTCGGATGGGTCAACTTCACAGCTCCAAAACAGACTTGAGGTCAAACGCCCTCAGCAGCTCTGGCCTATCGAGTATCCAACCAAGTGTCGGGAGACTAAGCTGCTCTTGCTGAAAATGAAGGAGCTGGTGAACAGGGCAGCAGGGACCAGGGTCAGGGCCCCTTATCTCAGTGAACACTCAATCTATAGCACCAGGCCTGAGGTCATTCCAAACCTCCAGGACTCAGCTTCTGTGGCAATTAACAATGTAAGGAAAAGCTTGTCTTAGGTCTTCCTATAAACTCACTCCAAAACATAACTCTCTAGAGTTCTCTGCTTACACCCTAAGTGGTTTTTCTTTGATCTACACCTAGAAAGAATGAAAGGCACCAGGCTTCACTTGCCAGTGAACTTTCTCGTTTGCTGACACTGTCAAAATTGTTTCTTCAAAGTTTATTATCCCTAGTAGCTTAGTTGCTCCCTCCTCTCTAGGAAGAGCTAAACTGAAGTTCTAACTATAATTTCCCTGATTAGCTTTGTCACTATACACACACGGTTGAGGGCTATATGCCCCACTCAGCAGGCCAAACCAAAACAGCAGGGGCAAAACTTGGAAAGACTGAAGATTTCAAAAACAAGGGAAAGGAACACTTTGAATGTGACACCAGTTTTTTGAGATCGGGATAATTATTAGATAAATGAAAATTATATAACATCCCAGGGTCAAAGTATTTTCTGCCCACAGTCCTGCTCCATCTGCTGCCACAACTAGATTTTAACTGTACTCACCTATTCTGAGCAGCATAGATACTAGCCAACTTTAGAGATATTTCAATGATTGCATTGTCTTCCTGTTGGGAAAAAGAGAAATGAAGGAAATACATGACAAGTAAAAATTCCTCATTGAATATTTCAGATCAACTTTTAGGTTGACTTTGGCCTCAAAGCCATAGTCTTTATCTTTTTAGAAGAATTAGGCAACTGTGAATTCCTCAGCTACCATTCTTTTGCATGAGTGAAAGATTGGCAGTTTTTATACAAGTCCTGGTGGGAAAAACCGACTTTTTTTTGGCCAAAGCCATTGTTGGGGGATGGGTGGAGTTTTTTTCAGGATGCAGGGCTATTTTGAAAACTCCTTTAGTGAGGGTCCAATCCTAGATAATGTCCTTACCTGTTGCATGCCCCCTCCAAGCAGGTAACTCATTGTTGCTTTAAAAAGTTTTTCCGCCTAAAACCATAAGGAAAAGATTTCTCTTTTACTTGGTTGGCCCACACTCTCTATATGACTCTGGCTGGATTCTAAGTACTAGTCTGATGCATTATTCTTAATTAAACACAACACGCACACACACGCTCACATTCACATACACACAGAGAAAAGTATCCTTGTGATGAAAAATCAGATGAAAAAGACCTGGACCCCACATCTTCTGTGCACCTTAAAAACTAGTCTGTAATAAGTAGAAACTTTAGAAATTAACTTCTCATCCAAACCTACTGTGGCAGAGACTACAAACTATTCCCTAATATTTCCTCTCCTTTCCATCTTTTCAGTTACAGAATCTCCTCAATTTTTAATAGGCCAGCCTCTGCAGTTAGGAATAGGTCATATGATAAGGTTTTGGCCAAAAGATGCATGCAAAAGGAATGTGAAATTTAAAAAAATATTTTATAAGGAAACTGCTTGCCCTCCATCCTCTCTTTCTTCCTTCCTGCAAGCTAGAGGTGAGTCAACTTGTATATGCAGATGAGGACACATCTAAGAAGGAACCCGGGCTTTTGGACCACTACATGGAACAAAGGTACACAGGCCTCTTCAGTGTTTAATGACATCTGGACTAATGCATTAAAAAAAAAAGCACACCTCCTTCATATGTGAGTCACTCTATTTTGAGGTCTCTTTGTTACAGGGGCTTAGCCTGTACCCCTTACTAATAGCATTCCCATGAAACTAATCCTTCACAAATTCAAGATATTACAAAGTGATTTACTTACATTTTCAAGCTGACCCCGTATAAATGCTAAGTTGGCCATCTGAAAGTAAATTACAAATTGTTTTCCAGTTTAGAGCACTGTGTTGGTACTTATTTCAAACCTTTAAGCTAAAGACTCTTTTTGCTTTTATCCTCTAAATAAAAAATTTTTCAGAGAAAAATATGTCACTAATCTAGCAAAGTACAGCAATGATATGACAATAGATACTTGTATATACTTTGTGGATGTCAAACCAAACACAGATCCACTTATTCTTGAAGAAACAAATGTTAATGATATTGTTTCTTTTTGGTCTGGGATTGAAACTTCTCCTAAGGGACACCCCAAGTGTGGTAAAAATTGAAACAAAAAGAAAAAGTGAAAACAAAAACCAAGAGCTTTACATTCTTGCCAGGCAGGAGTGTAAGAACTCTTCCCTCTCAGCTACCCTTCCTCTGTGGTTCAGATTATGAGTTACCAAGTCGTAAGTGTAAGTGATGGCCTTCTTGTTATCACTCTGATAGGCAAGAAGAAGTGCGTCATGCAAAATTAGCTCAGCCTCTTCTGGCTCATCTTTCATGATGCTCAACTGAAAAGAGAAAAACATGGAAAATGAAAGGTAAAGAAAGCACATGCTACCAGACAGAAGATATGGCTATATACCTCAATACACAGAAGGAAACCATTCATTCGTTTATCAAATATTTACTGAATTCCTACAGTACACTAAGCATTTTATCTGCAATGTTGACAGGGAGGTCAGCTTCTCTTGCAACTATGTATGGCCATATGACAAAGGTTTGGCCAACAGATGCAGACAAAAGAAATGTGAGCAATTTTTACATTATACTTTATAAGAAAGCTTTTGGCTCTACATCCTCTTTCTTCCTGCAGGCTGGAAGTGACCCTGTACAACAAATAAGCTTAATTACAACTAATGATAAAAACTATGAAAAAAGTAGTAAGAAGGAACAATAAGGGTCTCCTTTAAATGGGAGGGCCAGAGAAGGATGAGAGTCAACCAAATAAGGAATTGTAGGGGTAAATGGCTCAAACAGAGTATAAGGAATGAGCAAAGGCCTTACAGGCTGAAGAGTATGATTCTTTTTTTTTTTTTAAGATTTTATTCACTTTTACAGAGAGGGTGAGGGAGGGAGAAATAAAGGGAGAGAACTGTGGACATGAGAAAGAAACATCAATCGGTCGCCTCTGCAACTTGGGACATAGCCTCCAACCCAGGCATGTGCCATGACTGGGAATTGAACCAATGACCTTTCTGTTTGCAAAACGATGTCCAACCCACTGTGCCACACCAGTCAGGGCAAGAATATGGGTCTTTAAATACCATTCAAGAAATGAAAAGAAACAGATGTGAAAGGGAAGATGGTGAAGTAGAGGATTACTATCAAATGGGTTGGCAAGGTAGGGTGGTATCATGTAGGGTCTTGCAGGCCATGGCAAGGAGTTTGAATCTGATCATAAACACAGTGGGAAGTCATTCAAGATGTTTAGGCAAGAAGATGATATGATCTAATTTACTTTTAAAAACTCACTCTGGCTGCTGCACAAAGAATGGAAATGTAGGGGGGCAACAGGGCAGGTGAGACTCTTAGGCAGTAGGCTGTGACAAAAATGGCTGGGTAATAGCAGGAAAGATAGAAAAAAGGGGGCTGACTTTCTGGATTTGGTGGCAACAGAACTTGTTGCTGGACCGTAAGAGCACTGGGACGCAGTGGTAAGGTTCCCCAAGTTTTAAGAATGATTATGAGGTTTCCAGGCTGAAAAACTAGGTAGATGGTAGAAAAGAGAAAACGATAAAGGAAATGTGTTGGGGAGAAATTTAAAATCGAGAGTTTAGTTTTGGGCAAGTTAAGTCTGAGAGGTAGGCAGAGCCTCCAAGGGGAGATGGCATGTCACTAGCACAGCGTGAGAATATAAATTTGGATGTTGTTGGCATCAAGGCGGTAGTTAACCCAATAAAAGAGATGGGATAACCTAAGAAGGATGAGAGAAAATAGAAGAATGTGGTGAAAAGGATGAGTTTAGAAATCAGAGAACGAAACAGCTCATAACCGGCACTAAAATTCCCTTTCAGGACGTCACATACTGTACATAAAAAATTCTCTATGCCCGTCTCCTCAGGATAGCTGGCTCACCGACAAAACTACAAAAACATTTCTGCTAATTTTGTTTAAAAGAACGATGCCTGTGGTGCCACTGACATCTGCACCTGAGACTGCAGCGGGTTCCAACACCGCCCCGCTCCCCCATAACCCATCTAGTGCCCTCGGAGCCTCTTCTTCGGCAAATGGCAGAGCGATGAGCATCCCTAAAGCCGCTTCACCTTCGCCCGCTTCAGCAGCAGGATGATCTCCGCCTCGACCTCGTCCGCCGTACCCTCGGCGGCCGCTGCCGGCCCCTCCTTCTCCTCCTCCTCCTCTCCGGCGGGTCTCGAGAACCACGCGAGGGCTGCGGAAAGGGGTTCCGAGGTCACCAGGCCGGCCTGCGCTGTCCCCTCCCACCGGCCCCACCGGCCCCGCAGGGCCCGCAGGCCCCGCCGTCCCCGCCGCCCTCACCTGCCAACAGCGGCATCAGGCCGGATCCCCTGCCCTCTGGCGCGACTCGGGATGGCGGCACCGCCACCTCGGGCGCCCTACCCCCGGCCCGCACCGGTAGCAAGTGCGCCGGACAGACCCGGCACCGCCGCCCCGCAGCCCGCAAAAGGCCTCGGCCCAGGTTAGGGCTCAGAAGCCGGTACATGGTCGCGCCCCGTCCTCTGCGCACTTCAGGTCCGGCCAAACACCGAGATGTCTGGTCCCAGCTCAACGCGCGGGTAGGGCCGTGACGTACCAAAAAGCGACAGCCTTCCTGCCGTCTGCGCGATGACGCAACTTGCTGACGTCTGCGCGATGACGCAAGTAAACGTAACGGCGCCGCGCGGCACCGTCCCCGCCGTGGGGCTAGTAGTCCGCGGGTCTGTTTTGACGGTACGTCTGCTGCGCTGCCTGAGGCCGTATGTGATAGAGCCATGGCTGTTGCCTTACCGGTGGTCACATTGCCAGCTGTTGTGGAGGAGCTGCTGAGCGAGATGGCCGCGGCGGTGCGGGACAGCGCGCGAAGTGAGGGCGGGAGACCTGTGGCTGGCTGGCGGGTCGTGGGCGGGCCCCGTCCCCCCGGTGGCGGGAGGCGGGGGTCTGCTGGTCCGCGGGGCGCCGCGTTCGGGTCCTGGACTCTGTGCTCCCCTCCCGTTCAAACGGGTGCTTGTTTTCGGTGCCATTCTGTCTCCAAACCCCCTGGTTCGTAAAAAAACAAAAAGAAAAAAGGGAGGAGGAAGAGGGGGAAAGGTTGGGGTGGGCGAGGGGAGAAAAGAGAAAAGCTAAATGTGTCCGGGGATAATGCGGTTGCTGGCTACGCCCCCCCCCCCCCCCCCGTCAGCTAGTGGGAGGCCCAGGGGAGAACTCAGGGCCGGGAGGGCAGAAGGGACGGAAACCTCCACGGGCTCATAGAAAGGCAAATTTTTAAGTTGTTAAACGTGACAGTACTCTTTTTTTCATGATCTTAGGTTAACTTTAGTCTTCTCATACTTTCATTAGCAAATATTTTAGGGCCACAAAACCCAAATGCACAAGCAGTGACTGGGGTGAGTCTGACTTTTGTGAGAGTACCTTTTTCCCCAACCGGCGGAGCGCGCTCTGTGACGGTGCTCACCATAACCACAGCGAGGAACTTAGGACAAAGCACGAAGAGGATACTTGGGATCAAATGCATCGGCTAACTAGAACTACTCAACTGGTGTAAAAATGGACAGTTAATAAATAGCAAAGTAGGCTCAATAGCCATTACTTATTCACTACAGCAGGTTTAAAGTTTTTTTTTAACTTACTGATTTTAGAGAAAGAGGGGAAGGGGAAGAGAGAGAAAAACATCAATTTGTTCCTGTTATTGATGCATTCGTTGGTTGATTCTTGTATGTGCCCTGATGGGGATTGAACCACAAGCTTGGAGCACTGGGAGGATGCTCTAACTGGCCAGGGCCTATGGACTGCACTGTTTTTAAAGAATTGAGAAGAGTAAGCCAATCTTTTTTCTCATTTCAGTTAACACTAAGGTGATATATATAATATATATATATACACACACATATATACATATATATATATATATACACGTATATACACACACACATATATATACACACACACACTTAGAAGATTAGGCTAGCCAGGTATCCAAACACGTTCTGATCCCAAAAAGGGCAAGAAAAAAGTAAATCTGTTGTCAGCTCAAACCGTGGTTGCCAAATGGGGCTCTGTCCGCTCCTGTTTGTCCAGCGCTATGGCATGTTTGAGGATTGACCCTGGTGCTCATAGCTCAGACAGATGGACCACCGCTGCTGTTGTGTTTATTTTTGTGCTTAAAGATCTTTGTGCTAGTCATACATTCTTCCTGACCCTCATCCTTCAGTGGTAATGTTTTTAGAGCAGGATTCTGAGTACATTTGTATAATGATATAATCACAACTGAGCCATGTAGGAAGGTGTGATTATTTTTCCTTTCCTGTGAAACTGTACATTTTCCCTGGAGTTACAGCTGCCATAGTTGTGAATATGTGCTTGTTTAGTTGTCTTTGTTTCTCTAGTTCAACCTCAAATTCTTCATCAGTATTCTAAATTTATGTTCAAGATGTTCATTTGAATGAGAGGTTTGATCAGTCTCATTTTCTGTGGAAGTCTCTCCCAGAGCCCTCTGACTAGCTTTGGTAGGGGAACTGGCTGCTCCCCCAGCTGCCTCTTGAGATCTCCCTTCATTATTTTTATCCTGGGAATTCCCATCACTAATATTGTACCTTGTAGTTCTACGATTTTCTTTTTCTTGGTTTGCTACTTTATTTTATAGAAGTGACACTGTAATAACTTCTTGGAGAAAAATAAGAGATATGGTTTTTGAGACTTTACATGTCTGAGAAATGTTCTTTTTCTACCCTCACACTTAATTGATAGGCAACGTATTAAATTTTATGTTGGAAATAATATTTTTTCAGGCTTCTGAAAGTATTAGTCTGTCAACTTCTAGCTTCTTAAACTTACTTTCAAAGAATCTTATTTTAACCCCCCTGTTTCATCCCCACCTCCAGAGCTATCTGGTATCACCAGTTTCTGAGAGGTTTTCTTTGGGGGGGTTGAGGGGAAGATAGTAGATTCTGGAGTGTAAATCAGATTGTTGCTTGGTTCTCATCATTGCTAGCCTAGGATTCACTTTTGTCAGGTCTTGTAAATTATTTTCCAACATATCTTAGGTATTGTTTCTCCCTGTCAGTATTGTTGGAGGTTTATGCTTTTTTTTTTTTTAAAGATTTTATTTATTTACTTTTATAGACAGGGGAAGGGAAGAAGAGGGAGAGAAACATCAGTGTGCAAGAGGTACATCCGTTGGGCATGTCCTCAGCTGGGGACTTGGCTGGCAACCCGGGCATGTGCCCTGAATGAGAATCCAACCAGCGACCTCTCGGTTCCAAGACTGGTATCCACGGAGCCATACGAGCCAGGGTGGGAGTTTATGTTTTTATTTAAAAAGTCTTATTATTTAGTGGAATATTGGGAAGGAGTACAATTAGATACATAGGCTCAATTCACTGTCTTACACAAAAGTCTTTTTGGTTATAGTCCTTTTAAGATTTTGAAAAAATTATTTTCATTGATTTTAGAGAGAGATTTGTTGTTTTACTTGTTTATGCATTCATTGGTAGTTTCTTGTATGTCACCTGACTAGATATTGAAGACACAACCTTGGTGTATCAGGATGATGCTCTAACAAACTGAGCTACCCAGGCAGGGCTCTTTTAAGATTTTTATGTTTGCAGTCAATGGTTATCGCATTTTAAGGACCATAAGACGCACCTAGGTTTTAGAGAAGAAAAATAGGGAAAAAAATTTGAAGCAAAAAACGTGTTAAAATATTTAATAACCTGTGACCCTGCTCCAGTGCTGCCCCCCCACACACAGGTAAGCTACATTCAGACTATACGATGCACCCCCATTTCCCTCCCAAATTTGGGGTGTGTGTCTTACAATCTGAAAAATGGTATGTTTGCAGTCAATGAGTAACTTTCTTTCCATCCCTGTTTTACAGTTCCTGATGAGCATCTATTATCGTAAGTATATATCCTGTTGTATGTGGGGGGTTTTAGTCATTAATGTGTCTTAAAAGCCAAATCCTTTTAACATAAATTCTTGATTTTTAAAAATATTCTTACTAAACTAGGAACAATATTTTCTTGACATGATTATTAAAAACCTGTTTCAAGTGAATAGCCAAAACCATGTTTGATTGTACAAGGCATTCCGACATTGTCCTGTGTGCCACTTTTGTGTAACATTATTCTAGAAGTATAGCTGGTGCAAGAAATTAGAGGTATGCCTAACTGCAACTAAAGATAATTGTTGTTATTTATAGGTGATATAACTACTTTTTTTAAACCAAGAGAATAATTTTTTAATATAGAAATTAAAAATGTTTTTGTTTCATACACATAGTTCAAAAATAGAATTACATTCTCAATAGCAAGAAAAAAAAATGAAAGCTACCTAGGAGTAAAGAGCATGTCATTGCATGTATGTGTGTGTGTGTGTGTATATATATATATATATATATATATATATATGTATATGTTTAAAAGTCCAAAAGAATGTACACCAACCTATACTAGTGATCTTCATAGCGGAGATGAAGGAGGTAGGACTTAAGGGCTTTAACCTTTTATCTGCTTTTAAAATCTTTTTTACAAAGATTATGTGTTTTTTATGGTTTTTTTTTTTTAAGATTTTATTTATTTATCTTTAGAGGGGAAGGGAAGGAAAGAGGGAGAGAAACGTCAATGTACGGTTGCCGTGCGTCCCCTGCTGGGAACTGGCCTGCAGGGAACCGGCCTGCAACCCCAGTATGTGCCCTGACTGGGAATCGAGCCGTCATTGTCTGGTTCGCAGGCCCGACAAAGATTATGTTTTAAAGAAGCCATGTGTTCTCATACAGAATTATCCATAGGTAATCCCTTATGTTTTTTCTAATAACACATTATTCATATAAAAATTACTACTTTTAGGCCCTGGCTGGTGTAGCTCAGTGGATTGAGCATGGGCCTGCGAATCAAAGGATCACGGTTCGATTTCCAGTCAGGGCACATGCCTGGGTTGCAGGCCAGTTCCCAGCAGGGGACACACGAGAAGCAACCATACACTGATATTTCTCTCCCTCTCTCTTTCCCTTTGCTTCTAAAGATAAATAAAATCTAAAAAATAAATAAAATTTAAAAAATTACTTTTAAAACAAGGCAAGCAAATAAAAAAATGTATATTATCAAAAAAACTTTGGGGGGAGAGGTAAATCTTGGTTGTCATAAAAATACAAATTAAACTGGCTACCACAAAAGAGATGTTGGTAAGAATGTTCCAAATGTTGGCCAGAGCATGGAGTAAAGGATAACTGATACCCTGGCAATAGGAGTGTACTTTGGAAGGTAAGCTGACAATAAGCAGTAGAACTTTAAAACACTCATATTCTGTCCTGGCTGGTGTGGCTCAGTGGCCTGAGTGTCAGGCTGTGAACCTAGGGGTCACCAGTTTGATTCCCAGTTAGGGTATATACCTGGGTTTCAGGCCAGGTCCTCAGTGCGGGGCGCACAAAAGGCAACCAGACATTAATGTTTCCCTCTCTTCCTCCCACTCTGTCTAAAAAGAAATAAAAATCTTTTTAAAAACATGCATATTCTTTGACCCAGAATTCTATTCGTAAAAATGTGTACCAAAGAAGCAATCAAAGATATTCATAAAGATTATGTAGTGAACATATTCTTTCATATTGTTTATGGTAGCAAAGAACTAAACCATGAAAACAGTCTAATTCATATTAGATTTAATTAGATTTAATTTTTCACAAAATAGAGTTAGGGAAAAATAAAAGTAATTCATCTTTACAGTGAAATTCTTTGTAACTGTTAAAAGTGATAGAGAGCCCTGGCTGGTATAGCTCAGTGGATTGAGCACGGGCCTGCGAACCAAAGGATTGCGGTTTGATTCCCAGTCAGGGCACATGCCTGGATTGCAGGCCAGTTCCCAGCAGAGGACGCACGAGAGGCAACCATACATTGATATTTCTCTCCCTAACCCTTCCCTTCTAAAGATAAATAAATAAAATTAAATTAAAACTTTCTAAAAAAAAAGATAGAGAAAAATATTGCATTCAAGAGATACAGTGTATTACAAGGTGGACAAGGCAGGTTGAAAATTTTTTGTTAGATCCATTTTTAAAGTTTATTGTGATTACCTCTGATAAAGTCACCAAATTTTTTTCTTGTCCATAAATAATCTCTCTATTTTTAATGTAAAAAAGTTGAAGAACTCTCCTGATTCCGATAGTTTGTTGTATAAAGAGACTAGTTTGTTGGAAAATGAAGAAGTTGAACATTTTAATTTTGAAGTCTTAGTAGTTCTATCCTTGTCTCTGTCAAATCACAAAAGTTAAGTTAAAGCACTTAACTTTTCATTTTTGATTTAACCCAACCACTTTATTTTCCAGTTTATAAAAATAATCCATACTTGTTTAAAAAAAGTTTTTGGAAAATAAAACATGAAAAGTATTAACAGTCATATCAGCCAATGATAATCAGTGTTATGTTTTGGTTTATTACCTTTTGAGTTTTGTGGGGTTTTTTAGTTTTATTTTGAGGTAATCATAGTTTTTTTTAGAAAAATTAATATTGAGAGTTTCTAAATTTATAATTTTGTGTCTGACTTTACTCATCTAACATAAGAATTTTCCCGCATTTTTGATAGATCATTAACAGCTGAATGGCCTTTATTACTAATCAAAAAGTACAAATTTAACACTCATCAGACAGTCAGACATGAAGAAATCTTAACACTGATGTTGGTGACAATGTGGAGAAAATAGAACTTCACAGTGCTGGGGGCGATGCTGTTTCCACTGTAGACAGATATTGTCAACACCTGCTGAAAAATTTCCTGCACATATCCTAAGACCTAGCAATTCTGCTTTTACTTAAACCAGGAAAAATTCTCATATGTGTGTACTAAGGGACAGGCACAGGGGCGATTATTATTTATATTAGAGTAAAATGGAAACAATCAGAACGCCCACCGGTAGAGTTCTTAACCTCTAATTTAGTTCTTAAACTGAAGAATATGTACCTACTACTTTTATACATACAATAGAACATTATTCACAAGTTAATTTAAAAATATATATATATCAGTATGCATCATTTTCTAAAGCATGTTGAGTAGGGAAAGTTACCAAAAAGTCTACAATACACTTTTGTTTTAAAACTTATAAAACAATACCATGTATAATGCGTGTGTATGTGTGTAAACATACATATACACGTATACTAAGTGTAATAAAATACAAGGACATTATTAGGAAGGAAACCAACAAATGCTTGTGGTTGTCTCAAGAATGAAGGAAGGTTTGGAAGAATAGGAAGCACTATGAGGCATAAAAGAGGCTTCTTTATTTGTAAATAACATGTTAACATTCTGGGGGATTGATTGCATGGGTTTTTGCTATATTTTTTTCCAAACTAAAATGAATTAAAAATTTTAAAAGTGGTTCTGGTGATCCTTTGGGTCGAGTTACTGAAGTGAGTTTAAGAGTCAGGCAGTCTAACCTGAAACCTTTGTGTTTCCCAGGCTGAAGTTTGTCTTTGGATCATCAGCCCTCCAGGCCTTGGACCTCGTTGACCGACAGTCCATCACTTTAATCTCATCACCCAGTGGGAGGCATGTTTATCAGGTAGAAATCTAGAGGTGGGGGAATCTCAGCAGAAACCCCTTGGTGCAAAATGTTCTCAAAAATTTCTGTGGAAGTTGGTGACCAGCCTTAAGTATTTCCTGCACTGTTGAAAAGCATTTGATTCAACTTAGTAAAATTAGTGTGTTAGTAATTAAGATGAGATAGGTATGGCCTGTCAACTCTGCACAGTAGCACTGTATAGAACCACCAATGGTGTGGAGGGGCTATTTTCTCCCATCTGATGACTGCAGTTGACTTCTGATTTGCCATTGTTTGATAGTAGAGGTACTTCCCTAACCCCTCCCCGCCGAAAATGTACTGACATCTTCATCTTGTTCATTATCTCTTGCTTACAAGCAAAAGCCAAAATGTATTTTTGAGGTCCTTCCATATGCTCATATTCATCAGAAATGATCTTTTAAAATTGTTTTCCGGGTATATTTACTAAAGGTCAAACTGCACCAAATGCAGTCTGCTTGGACCTAAATTTTGCCCAACCTCTAGAGCAGGGGCATCAAACTCATTTTTATCAAGGGCCACATCAGCCTCGTGGTTGCCTTCAAAGGACCGAATGTAATTTCAGGACTGTATAAATGTAACTACTCCTTAACTAGGGAGACAAAGCTTAGCACTGCCACCAGGTAGAAACAAGGTGCTGGGCCAGAAAAAACAAGGTAGAGGGCAGGATTCAGCCCACGGGCCTTGTGTTTGCCATCTGTGCTCTAGAGTCTAGGGTTTAACACAAGTAGATTTTATAAAGTAACAGCCTCTTATCAGGCTCTGAATTACTTTCATGTGCTTTTTTTCATTCCTCAAAAGCCCAGCAGTGTATCTTTCAGGAAACAGAGTCAGAAAAGGAAACTAATAGTCATAGCCGGCAGCTGGGATTTTGTAAGTGCTGTTGTACACTGCTGGTCTTTATATCAACACTGAGCCAGACCCAACCCCCCCCTCCCCCAGTTTAGCTACAGAAGACAATGGTAAATGAAGCTGGGATTGAGGGACAGGAATATTGTGAATAAAATAAAAGTACATATTTTTATTTTCCAAAATTTTGTGCCTGGCTTAGAAGGGTCATCTCTTATAAATGTAATTCAGGCCATGATGAAGATCTGGAAGGGGGAAATAATTCAGTGTTTGGATTCTGACTTATATCCATTGAACTTGTCAGAGCTGAGACCATGTCAGTTAATAATGCTTTGTGAGTGATTGACATGAGTGAAGCCTGCTCGGGCAGTAGGTGCCTTTGCTTAGTGAATTAACTTGCCATTCAATATTGTAGCATAATGTAGCTGACCTGGCAAAATCTTCATACATTTCTTAATTAAGGATAATGGGGTAATTAGCGTTGAACGCTGCAGTTATAACTTTTGCATTGTATTTACTTAAAAGAGGCTGCATGTTAGAACCTTTTTCCTGGTGAATTTATAGATTAAGAATCAGAGCTATTAAATAATGTTTATACCTGAGGAGGTATTTTAATTTTCTTTTTTTTAAAGGGCAGTGCTATTTTTATTCAACATTTTCTTATGAAAAAAATAACCAAAATGTGTGTGCAGAACTAGGAAGGATCCTCACCTGCTGGGCTTTTGTGTGAACTAGTCTCCCACCCCCGGCCCTGCAGAGCCCCCTCCCCACATTAAACAGCAGGCTCAGGTCAGGTCTCCTGACATCAGGCACACTCTACTGCTGCTAGGTCCTCAACAGACCAGACTGCTCTGGAAACTTCTTCCACCCAGCTGCCTGGGAAGGTAGTGAACATAGGTGACTGGACAAAGAGTGGGCCTCCCTGGAAATGGTTGAGGTAACTCTTTCCCTCCACACTCCTGGCTGCCCCTGGGCCAGCAAGGTTCCCAAGGAGGCCTGAATGGCTCCCCAAGTGGGGGCCAAGGCAGAGAGGAGTGAGGCTTCAGCAGCAGGAGGGGGCACCAGATTTTGTTCCTAAGATCTTAGAAGCTGGGGGGGAGCACCTGGAGAGGCTCAGGCATGCTCTGTGGTGCTGAGCTGCTAGCATAGGAGTGGGCAGGGGCAGCAGCCTGTCAGGAGCCAGCACTGGGCTCTGAGGATGCCAGCAGAGGAGCTGAGAAGTCACTAGCAGTGTCAGTGTTGAGGCCCCGCCTCCAGTGAGCTCCTCACAGAGGCAGATCATTAGCTTCACAAAGCCTCAAGCTTTTCCACCACCAGAGACCCAGAGAGATGGGAGTTGGGGGAGAGAGTGAGACAGAAGCCTGGTGAAGAAAACGGCACCCCATCCCAGCCTCTTTCCTCTGTGCAGACACACTGTCAGGCAGGCCTGGCTGAGCAGGAGGCACATGGGGATGCCCCGCATTAGGCCCTTTAGCAACTTAAAGGGAGGAGCCACGCAGGACCAGCTGATGCAGGTCTGTGGCCTCCGCAGGTCCCTCTACTGACCTATAAGGTGTCTGCCCTGCCATGTAGCTGTTGTAGCCCCCACCGCCACCCTTAAGAGGCAGGGCTGAATCGCTGTCCTGTAGTTGCTCAGGCTAGATACCTGGCCTTGGGGGGTAATGGGGACAAACATGGGAATGTGAAGGGATGCTAAAAACCAGTGGGACTATGAGCAGTGTCTTCAGCAGGGTCTGAGAACCCCCCAGGGACTCACTCAGGATCCTTCTCTGAAGGCCTGGCATGTGAGGAGGTGATTGTCACATGTCTGCTGAGCCAGTGGGTATTAGGGACCAGAGGCATCCCTAGAATGCTCTGGAAAAGTTAGAACTGCTCCAGATGGGCAGGGATCATGAGGGGTGGCACTGAATCCAAGCCCCAGACCACAGGCCATGCTGGCACTGGGTATCTGTGCCTGCCCCCCCCCCCCCACTCCAGGGTGGCTCCTGTGAGGCAGAAAGGAGCCTTTAAAGCACTGTAGGAAGGACAGCCTCCTCTGGGCAAAAGCACTAGGGGATATGGGCTCCATGTCTGCTGGGCCAAGTCTGGATTTTCCAAGCTAATGGGGATGAAGGTACACAGCCTCCCAGTCTGTAGCCTCAGTTTCCCGCTATGTAAGTTACACTTGGACTGAGCTTTCCCAGGGCCCCTCTCGCTCAAAGGCCTCAGGTTTCAGGATTCTAAGTAGCTGCATGAAGGCTGGGATGATGGGCTGTGTTCACTGTGGTATCCCTGGGGCCCAGTGTGGGCCTGGCATGGAGTAGGGCTCTGGCTTTCACAGTCATCCTCTGCTTGGGATTTTACCTCCTTCCCAGGACCCCCGCTCCCCCCCCACACACACACACACTGGGGGTTTGGTGGTACCCACATGGAATTGTCTCCCTGGGCAAACACTGCATCCTGGACATAGCCAGGGTGGCCAAGAGGAGCTAGCACAGCCTTGGCTGGGATGTGTGATTAGATATTGATTAAAAAGCTAAAAGGAATCCTGGCTGGTGTGGCTCAGTGGATTGAGTGCTGGCCTTCAAACCAAAAGGTTGCCAGTTTGATTCCCAGTCAGGGCACCTGCCTGAATTTCAGGCCAGGTCCCCAGGTGGGTGCCCATGTGAGGCAACCATACAAAGATGTTTCTCCCCCTCCCTTCCCCTCTCTAAAAATAAATAAAATATATATATTTTAAAAGTTAAAAGGAGCAGACAGTTCAAAAAGGGACAGCCAGCACCCTGAGCAGGAACCCTGGCTCTGGCCCTCCCATCCCTTGAAGTTCTGAGTTTGATCCCAGTGCCTGGGGCCCACTGGATGGTACAAAGTGTCTGTGGATCAGATGGTCTTACCAGGAGCTCTGCCCTGCAACTGGACATGGGGTTCTGTGCTGGAGACCAGGCAGGGTTTGGGTAAATAGGACTTTTGGGGCGCCAGGTCGGGCAGGGCCAGGCCCTCATCTGCAGGTCCAGGTGCAGCCCTTTTTGTACCTGGTTGAGTAATGCTTCTCCTCCAGCTCATAGAAGTTGATGACAATCTTGTTCCGCAGGGTGATGAGCTTCCAGTCAGTCACACTCCTACAGTGCTCGCAGCTGCTGGTTGTGCTGTTCAGTGGCCTGGTTCACTGCATTGAAGTCATTCAGGATGAGGAACTGCTTGAGGTTGGACTCGAGCTTCATCAGGGATTTTGCCAGCTCAGACCTCAGTGGTCCTGATGATCTTGGTGAAGTTGTGCCTGATGGACTAGATGTGATCCTTGAGCGGCTTGTTGTAAGACTGCACCAGTATCCCCTTGCTCTGTGGCAGGGCTCTCTGCTGGGCCATGGTGGGGCCTCCATCAGTGCAGAGAGGCCCGCACCTTGTCCACAGACCCTGGGCAGGCGGGCACTTGGCCAGGGGGGGGTAGGGAATGAGCGAGCACCCCGGGGAAGTCCCAGCTGCCTGATGCCTCTCCATGCCTCACTATTTTCATTTTCTTTCCTTGCGTTTTTATTTTTGTTTTGTTTTTATACAGCTAAAAACATCCTGAACAAGAAGGACCTTTGAGTTTTTCCCATGTCTTTCAGTTTCAGATTTTTTTTTTGTCTTGGTTCCAATATCAGCATAACACTTGACCTGCCCAAGTGGACTTGCAGCTGCTCTCTAGTTCCGTTATCTAGTTATTAGTTAAAATCTAAAAGATTTTGTTTGAAATATTTGTTATTGTTGACTTTTTGTACCTCCCAGGATACCATGACTTGTTTTTATCATTCACACTCTGTAATATATTCCATTACTTTATTCATCATGAAAATGCTAACTTCTGCCCTGGTTGGTGTGACTCAGTGGATTGAGTGCCAGCCTGCAAACTGAAGGGTTGTGGGTTTGATTTCTAAGCTAGGGCACATGCCTGGATTGTGGGCTGGTCAGGTCGCCAGTAGGGGGCTCGTGAGAGGCAACCACCACGCGTTGATGTTTCTATCTCTCCCTCCTGTCTCTGTCTTAAAAAAAAAAAAAAAGTAAATATAAAATCTTTTTTAAAAAATGTCTAAGATGGCAAATTAGCCCCCCCTCTCTCCTTCCCTTCCCCTCTAAAGATAAATAAATAAAATCTTTAAAAAAAAAAAGAAATGCTGACCTCCTGGAATTATGTCTCTCAGCTTGGATTTTGAATTAAATGAGGCTATAGAAACCTTACATGTACCCTCAAATTAACCATAATGGTTTCATTGTATTGTAATATAGTAAGAGGTCCTGTGAGACGATAAGGTTGGGGCAGATGGTGCTGTGCCACCCTGCTGGTTATCTCCCACAGGTCAGCCTTCTCATGTCCTCACTGTCTTTCAGGTACAATGTAAAAGTCGCCATTATGTTGTTATCACCTGGGTAGCTTTTCTATAAACCTTTTCTGGTTCACCTAGGAATGAAAATGCATGTCCAGAGAGTTTACATTATGTTGTGGTAACAATGACCCGCAAATTTCAAAGGTTTACAAAAACAGTGTTTTGTACGTCATTCATGGTGCATGTCTGTTAAGAGTCCATTGCAGTTCTGCTCTAAAACATCTGTCCTCAGGGGTCTCCATTCGCAGAGAAACCCCTCCCTGTCTAGACCTTTGTGGATCTGAGAGCAAAAGGAAACGAGGTTGTGGTATGCACCAGTTTTTAATGTTCTGCTTGACTACTCACATTTTTCTGGCCAAAGTAGATCACATAATTAGCCTGTATGTAATAGGGCAGGAATGTATAATCCTTTTTCAGAGAGAGGCACCGAACATGCAGAACAATAGAGAATGCAGTTTACTCCTGTGATCTGCCCTGAGAGGCTTAGAGCAGTCATAAAACTGTGCTGTGCCCTGACAGGGTGGCTCAGTGGGTGGGAGTGTCATCCCGTACACCAAAAGGCTGTGGGCTCTATCTCCAGTCAGGGAACATGCAGGAGACAACCAGTCAGTCTCTCCCCCACTTTCTAAAATCAGTGAACCTATCCTTAGGTGACGGTTTTTAAAAATGTACTTTGAGTGGATGGCATCTAAGGCGGGTGACCCTCCTTAGAACCTCACTGCAGCCACAGCGGACTTCCTCCAAGCGACGTTCTTACGGGTCCAGTCGTGAGCCTTGGTAGCCTCTTCCCTGCATGTTTCTTTTTTAAAAAGCTTTCTTTCCTGGGATGTATCTCAGACTCTGAGTGGGAGAGCTGGGAGCATTCCTGTAACAGATCATTTTTTCTATTGAAGAGTAAAGGAATTCAATTAGATGGTCCCTAACGTCAATTTCCAGTTTGAACATTTCTGGCTCAGATTTTTTCCTGATTTTTGGGTTCATTAGGTGTCCACTGTTAGATGAGGAAGGAGCAAATTGATTATTTGCTATCTCTTTATGGTATTTACTGCCTCAGGTAGTTATTTTTAGTCTTAGCCAACCTTTGAAAGGATCAGGCAAGGGAAACTAGAGTTTCTCCCCATCTCTGAGTCACTAGGCATTTATTTATTCAACATAATCCAGAGAGTATTCTGATGGTTTGAGGACCCTTGATAAGAAGGAACCAGTGGACCAGTCAAGTCAATGTGGAATTCCAGGGGCTTATGCCGGCTTAACTGTGTATCTAGAAAGATCAGGAGATAACTAAAGTCATTGGTTGGCAATAATTTGGAAACCTAAGAGTTAATGTCACTGCTGGATGTTGATGGGCTCTCTTCCAGGATTAAGTGGAAAACAGTCTCCCTTAAGTTTAGGTTTTCCAAGACACACTGGGGAAATTCCTTCACTGATACTTGGTGGTGTAGGTGATATGTTTAAAACATCAGTGTCTTGAGAATGGAAATTATGTAAGATGCAGGGTTTTTTTATACCAAATTTGTAACCAAGACTGAAATTTTGAATGGGTATAATAGGCATCTTCTTACGCAGTCACTGGCCATTTCTGGTAATCTAGCGACCCCTGAGGAATTCTACTGAGTTGGCCAAAAAACACAGTGAATGGCCACATTGTGAACCACCAGACAACTGACAGAGGCACACTATTACAGTGCAGTTCATTTGTTGAAGCCTCACCTGTTGCTTTATTTTTTTGTGGAGGAGACAGAGGAAAGAATTCTGGGAGTGCTGACATTGTAATATTTTTCAAAATAAAAAAAAGTCCTGCCCTTTTCATTTTAGGTTGCCATCTTGAGCCTAAAATTAATTAGAAAGCACCGTGGCAGATTCCTAAATAGCAATTCGCAACTCATTGTAAAATAACCCTTGGGATGTTTCTACTTCCTTTGAATACTAATTCAAGTTTGGAAAGTTTTACATTCAAGTTTGGAAGTTAACTTCAGGAATGAAGTGCTCAACATTTTTGTTTTGTGCTGTTTTGTGAGAGACTTGAGTTCTCCAATAAGTCTGTCACAGATACATCATGTTTTCCCTACCCATCTTTCTTTTTTGTTCCTTGATTGCCAACAAGGCTTTTTGTTTGGGGACCTCTTCCCAGCCCCTCTCATATCTGTATTTTCCTTCCATCCTGCTAGATGAATAGGCAGATCCGGGCTTGCCTCGTTCTGAGACCTCCATCCTGAGCAGCTGAGTCATCCCTTTTGCAAGGTTCTTTATTCTCCCTGCTTCTCTCAAATGCTTTTCAAAGACTTCCCATTTCCTTTCTGTCTCTCTCCTTACCCTTCACCTGTTTTCATACTCTCAGGTGTGTGGTGGAAGCGTTAGAAATCTGCACACAAGCTATGAGAAATATCACAGGTTAAGTAAGAAACCCCAGTAAAGTGTAGATGAGGGAGGGGAGTGCCCCGCCCCCCACCTCTTTATAGTAATCTTACACAGCCAGCCCTTTGAGTCACTAAGCAGAGAAGTAATGCTTTGAGCGGACTGTTTGGCCTGAAACTCCTCGGTTTCATTGTATGAAGTACTCAAGGGCAAAGCACTGAGACAGAGGGAAGAGTGTGCACACAGGGAAGTAGAGTTTCCACTTTTTTGTAAAACAATACTGCCATTCTTCCCAGTGCAGTTTGCAGAGTAATGAGTCACCAAATAGATTCAAGGAAACTTGAAAAAAAACGTTCACAAATCAGTGTTCACAATCAAGGGAAGGAGGCAGTTTCCAGCACACCTTTGGAAATTTTATCTCGTCTGTCCTTTTCTTTCTAGGTACTTGGAAGTTCTGGTAAAACATATACATGCTTGGCTTCCTGCCACTACTGCTCCTGTCCTGCCTTTGCCTTCTCAGTGATACGGAAGAGTGACAGCCTGCTGGTGAGGGGGAGGCCCTGCCCACAGCATTCCAGTCGGGAGAGAAATTGTTGGCTCCTACTTCACGGTTTAACAGTTGTACAAAATGAGGACTTGACCACATGTTGAAACAGACAGACAAGCCCCGCCCATTGTGGCTCACTTGGTTGGAGAGTGGTACTCTGGACCAAGCAGTCACGGTTTCAATTCCTGGTCAGGGTCGTGGGTTCAGTCCCAGTTGGGGTGTGTACAAAAGGCAGCTGATCGATAGTTCTGTCCTCTTTCTCCCTTCACCTCTCACTAAGATCAGTAAGCATGTCCTCAGGTGAGAATAATGATTGATTGATTGATTGATTGGTCATAGATGAAGCATTGGGGAAGACAAGATAATCCCAAAAGGCTGGGAACTAATAAGTTTGCACTGGAGAATTAGGCCAATAAAAATGTGAACTGAGTGTGATGTTGGCAGCCTTGCATAGCTCCAGCTCCAACCACGAGGTGTTCCCTCCCACTGCCCGTTAGACCACCTGGCGTGCCACCATGCTTGACTTTCACATGAAACAGGAGGGCACGCTGATGCTTTTGCTAATTTCATGGTCCGGAGCATCAAGCAAGGAAAAGGACGTACTGTAGCTCCTGATCCCAAGGAGAAAGCACTGCCCACCTGAAAGTGGGCAGCTATTTCCAAGTTTTGCCAAAGAAGAAAATTATAGCATCCATTCCATTCTTCCCATTTCTCTTACACTGTTAACTTCATTGGAAACTGGGTGGCCAATTGGGTATCCCATTGTATGAGAGGCCACATTCATAGCTGATGGGCCATAGGTTTGTTTCACCTATTAGATGACACAATTAAACCAGGGCCCGTTCAGTAGGTATAGCTGTGTGTCCTGTGATACAAGGTCTGGCTTAGAGCTCCTCCCCAGAGTGTGTATGGGCCAGTGTGTGTGAAGGTTCCACCACCCTCACCCCTCCACCCGATCCTGTCCCCCAGGAGTATGTACAATGGTGGCAAAAGGGGTCAACTGTAGGTTCTGAGCACCTGGTTAAAACAGAGGCAAAGAGCTGTTCTCGTGGGTAGCTGTCAGATTTAAAAGAAATTATCTCTGTACAAAGTACCCAACCACAAAGTACCTCATGGAATGTTGCTAGTAATAGCTTTCTGAAGGCAAGGAGGAAAGAAACAACTGAGGACTAAAATGAGCTTGTGTTGGTTATATACCCTGTGTCAGCCTGTTTCCCAAAACAGTGAGCCAAGAAAGACTTCCTTTGTGCCCTGTGACTTCTACACAGGGTACATCTGCACCTCTTTATCTGCAGTTTTTAAGCAGTGAATTCAAGGCCCAGAATCTGTGTGCCCCACTCCTTCCCTGCTTGGTGTGGTAATAGGGAGGGCTTGGTTTGCCAGGCCCTGCCGGGGTCCAGCGGGTCTATGTGTTTTGTGTTCCAGTGCAAGCATCTCTTGGCAGTTTATCTCAGTCAGGTTACGGGGACCTGTCAGCAGCTTAGCGTCTCAGACAAGCAGTTGACTGACATACTGATGGAGAAGAAACAGGAAGCATAAAAGGTACAAATTGAGCATCATTGTCTTATAAAATAGTCCCCAAAACAAGTGGATTTAACTTACTATGGTTCACAGGGAAGAGAGGTGAAGTAGATGTATCGGGTTGGCCGAAAAGTTTGTTTGGCTTTTTCCATAAGATGGCTCTAGTAGTGCTTAGTTGTGTTGAACTTCATTCAGAACAGTTTGGTTAGATTGTATTGTGACAGCTGTCATATCAGCATTCATTTAAAGAAAAAATCAAAGTTGGGGAATTTTTGTGTAACCATTTTAATATTGAAGATGGAAGAAAATACACGTTTTTGGCATAGTATGCTTTATTATTTCAAGAAATGTAAAAAATGCAACTGAAATGCAGAAAAAGATTTGTGCTGTGTATGGAGAAAGTGCTGTGACTGATTGAACATGTCAAAGTGGTTTGCGAAGTTTCATGCTGGAGATTTCTCACTGCATGATGCTCCATGGTCAGGTAGACCAGTTGAAGTTGATAGCGATGAAATCAAGACATTAACTGAGAACAGTCAACATTATACCATGCAGGAGATAGCTACCATCATACTCAAAATACCCAATCAATAAAGTTATCAGTGAAAATGAAAAATGTGACTTTTATTTTATGGAAAAAAAACTAAACAGACTTTCTGGTCTGTTTTTTCCTTCTGGACTATATAAAGCACTGTGGGTTAGAACCCAGGATGTGTGTATGGTTTGAAGCCCTTTACAAGTGTCCGTGGTAAGTCTGAACCAGTCTCTAACCTCCATGGATTAAAAAAAAAATTTAGATAGAATCAAGCATTTTAGATTCAAAGCTTGATAGATGTCTTGTTCACAGTTAGATTAAGTAACTGAAGTAGTAGTACCATATTTTTCAGACAATAAGATGCACTACCCCACCCCCAAGTTGGAAGGAATAATGGTTGTTAATGCTGCTGTTGAGTTCTGTTTACATTTACATTTGGTGAAATATTATGTATGTTACTAAATATTTTACCATGTTGTGCTTCAATTTTTTCCCAAATTCCCTCTAAAACCAAGGTGCGTCTTATGGTCCAAAAATACAGTAATTTTTTTAAGAGGTTGAAAGGTAGACAAAAGTGAGTAGGATGAAATTCAAATGAGTAAGTGTTAGTGCTTTACCACGGAATCAGAAAATTATTCTGCTGCAATAACAGATTGGAGTAGAGATGTGACCAACCAGCAGCGACTATGAAAACACTTGCTGGGTGGGGTTCTGGTTTCAAAGCTTCAGGTTATCTGTGGTGTTGGTGCCAAACTAGTTTGAGGAGGCTGTTAGAGCAGTAGTACCTAGACCAGGGGAAGTACTGGTTTTGCTCTTCGTGCATTTCTGAGCTTTATATAACAAGCCAAATGAAGGAAGGGACCGAAACAGATGTCCTGGAGGAAGCTTTACTACAGATGTCCATTCTGAAAGAGAAAAGGCAAAAGCAATACCAAGAGGAGTATTAGAAGGTAGAAAATTGACTTGTTTGGACACTAAGAGAGTGCACAGGAGTTATGGTACATGAAAATGAGACAGATTTCAGCACAGGACAAGAACTCTTTAATAGGTAAAGCTGACCATCAAGAATAGGACAAGAATGAGATCATAGAAGGGCAGGAATTTGCTGTCCCTGTGAGGGTTCATAGACCTGCATTGTCTTTGCAGGGACATTGCAGAAGCAATTGAAGCCATGAACAAACCAATGAAAAAGATGATCTCACAGCTCAGGAAACCTCCAACCCTGGTCCCAGTGAATGGATGCTATGTGAAAAGGCCACAGGTGGTGCAGTGTTGCATGGTTGGCAGAACCTTTTGCTACAATGAAGTTTGGCAAAAGCTATCAAGACTTATGCTACTTGGGAAACTTAGGCTGGATAAAGAATAGAAAATACGTACAGCCCTGGCTGGTGTTGCTCAGAGGGCTGAGCTCCAGCCTGAGAACCAAAGGGTTGCTGGTTCAATTCCCAGTCAGGGCACATGCCTGGGTTGCAGGCCAGGTCCCCAGTAGGGGTTGCATGAGAGGCAACCACACATTGCTGTTTCTCTCCCTCTATTGTTCCCTCCCCTCTGACAATAAATAAATAAAATCTTTCTAAAAAATAAGAAGGTACTTAACAGCTCTGTATGTCAAGCCAATGCAATTCCCTAAGCTTGTTTTCTTTTTAACTTTTTTTCATCTATCATTACACAGTTGTGTAATTTTACTTATGGTAATAAAAAACTTCACAGTTTGAGATCCAGAAAATAGGTAAATCTTGAAGTTAGGAGAGAAGTAAAATTCAGAACTCACTCCAGGAGGGGGAAATGTAATCTTGTAGAAGAAGGGTCCCATTTCTCTGGTTGTTTCTCTAGGGTAGTTTGATATACATGGAAAAGAATGTTGCCAAAATTATTATCTGATGATGTTCTACTTAAGAACGTATGAGAGTGTCATTTCCATAAGTTGACATAGTAGTTTCTTGATTAAATAATTTTACTTATCAAAAACATGTATAAAGGATACATGAACAAAGCCAAGGGGAGGTAGGATCGAGTGTGGAAGGTGAGGTTAGGGGAAACGGAGACAACTGTACTTGAACAACAATAAATTTTAAAGAGATTTATACTTAATTTTCCTGGTCTCCTTCCTAGAAATAAGTGTATGTTTTTAGTTATATCCAACTTTTATTTTTCCATTGCCTCCAAGTTAAAAAAAAATGTATTACAATATTTCAGTGTTTCACAGTAAAATAGTTTTGTTTTCTACTATAAGAGAGACAGACTTCCAAAACAAAACAACATTTTTACAATCCAGTCAGGCCATTGGTTTCATCCGCACAGTAAGAGCATATTTGTCAGCCCTACAGATAACACCTATATGTTAATTAGACATGTGGTAGGTAACTCCAGGGGGGTGCTCAAGAGGCAGCCCATGTGCCCCTGAGGCCTGCCTGTCTTTCACATGAGAATCAGTCAGTTGTGTCCTGTCCCTAGGTTTATTGTGAATTTGTGCCTTCTTGAAGAGAACAGAGCCTAGGTCATAGGGCCGTGTCAAAAGCAGGCTGTGCGACCCCCTGCCCATTCCCACTCTTGAAGACATCTGTCTGGCAGAGAACATACCTGGAGATGATTTTGTGAAAAGTATAGCGGAAGTCTTGGTTCCTGTAGGCATAAACAATGGGATTGACAACTGAGTTGGCATGTGACAGGAGAATTGCCATGTTCATGGCCCACTTGGGCTTATTCTTAGCCTGAGCTGGCTGAAAAAGAGTGACACAATTGATGGCGTGTACTGGTAGCCAGCACAAAGCAAAAATCCCAACAATCATGGCCAGGGACTTGGCGGCGTGGATCTCCCGCTGGAGAACGGTCTGTGAGTGGTCCATCTGCTCAGTACGCTGAAGCTGCCTGCAGGCCACCATGAAGATCTTGATGTAGATCACTAGCATTATGAGCAGTGGGGGCAGGACACAGCCAAAAAAATTGAAATACACCATGTAGTTCATGGGGACCACGTTCTCAAAGAGGCACTTCACAAAGCAGCAGCTTTCATTCATGGTGCTGTTTGAGGGCTTTGTGCAGTTGATGACACTGTCTTTACTGTTCCACCCCAGGAAGGGGGTCAGTCCAATGCAAAAGGCAAGCACCCAGAGGACAGCAATGACTCCTCTCGCTCGGGTCCCTGTGACCAAACTCTTGTATCTGTTCAAAAGAACACCATGTGTTACTGTCAGCTTATGGCCTCTGCAACCAAAGGCCAGCGTCCCTCTTCTGCTGCTGTTCCATGGCCTCAACTCCTAACAGCCTCTCAGGGTCATCCTCAAAGGGTGCCATGGCCTCTCATTCTCAACGCTAGAGACACCTGAACAGGTATGAACAGCTTCGCTCTAAGAAGCTCAGTAAAACTCACTGCCGACTTAACAACTCACCTCTGTTTGGTGACAAATTATGGTCAATGAGACCAAGTGGAGAAGTCTCAGAGGCTATTTTCTGATTTCTCAGACACTGGCCTCTGAGCCTAGGCCTTCTCTAAGGCCCTGTCCTAGGTGGCTGAGATGCCCCAAGGAGCAGGACACACAGACTCCTACTGATATTCTAGTAGGGGGAGACAGGCAATAATAACAAACATAAGTTAGTAAATTACATAGTATGATAGAAGAATATATGTAAGTATTTTAAAAAGCAGAGTAAGGGCCCTGGCTGGTGTAGCTCAGTGGATTGAGCTCAGGCCTGTGAAGCAAAGGGTTGCCAGTTCGATTCCCAGTCAGGGCACATGCCTGGGTTGCAGGCCAGGTCCCCAGTAGGGGACACACGAGAGGCAACCACACATTGATGTTTCTCTCACACTCTCCTTCCCTTCCCCTCTCTCTAAAAATAAAAAAGCAGAGTAAGGAAGATTAGAACCAGCAGGGACTAGTTTTAACCCTGCAGAGGTCACAGTTGAAAAAATTACAGCATATCATAGGTCACATGTATCCAAGAGACATTCATTACTCATACATGCTGAATGTTAAGTTTTTTTAAAACTACAAATTTGCATTTATATATAATAAAATGATTATTTTCAGTTACAATGTAGAAATTAATGAAATATAAAAACATTAAAACTTTTTTTCAAACAACAAGAACATGATATTGCTAAAAAACACAACCAAAAGTCTTTAATGTTAATCAGGATCTTCAATGGTTGTTTCTGCACAACGTTTGTCACAGTCATCACAGTGTTCCTGTGCTCCAGGCATAAACAGTTTTCACAACACTTTCGAAAATGTTTTGATAAGCAACTCATTTTGGTTGTATACATAGCACCTAACATCTTTTTTTGCTTGTCGAGGGAGCCGTATCTGTGCCACCATTAGAATTTCTTTCAATTTGTGTTAGTCATGTACAAATGTGCAGGTAGTCATGACCTTGAACCTATGTACCTGATACATGTAATAATATTTAAGAAAAGAGTTTGTATTTCTCAAATCAGCCACAACCTCTGCAGGGTTAAAGAGGTCAGTTGAAGGAGGCCCAGTGATGAAGTGACACCAGAAGAAAAGCCTGAAGAAGTGGGGACGGGCTCCCAGAGTCAGGCAGCACTACTTGCTGGCTCTGGTCAGAAGAAACCCTTCTGGTCTCCCACAGATACACAAGGGGTCTGCCTGGGGCTGTGGGAAGAATCGTCCCCAAACACTTGTGTAAACTGTTGGAGAGCAAGAATTCTGGCAAAGGCCCTGTCTCTGCTAGCAGCAAAGTTGATACAAATTGGGATATATCTTAGCAAATATTAATTTTAAATATTTTTAAACCATTAAATCTTGTTTAAAATCACTAGAAATCAGAACACGCATTTTAGACATTTAGACTAGAAATCAGAATACGCATTTGGCTATAAACTAGGTCATATGTGGTTTATAGCAAAGCTGTAAGTTTAGCTATTAATAACATCCATAATATATATTCAATGTATTGAGAAAGTGAAATCTTTCACCTCTGAGAGGAAAATTTAGAAACAGTTTGATACACATGATCTTAAGACTTGTCTATGGAAAATACGCAACTTACTTTGCCAGCAGGATAAAGTCCATACTTCCCAGCATGACCCAGAGAGCCCTCCACGCTCAGCACCATACCCCCAGTGCCTGCCCTTCCCAACCAATGGCTTCTCCTGGTTCATGCTGCTCTGAACATGGAACTCTCCTGATCTCTTCTCAGGCCAGGGTAGCCATGCCTACTCTCTGACCCCATACACCTGTTTTAGAGCTTGTTTTATCTGTTTCATTTGTTCTCTACTGGAATGTCAACCTCTTAAGGACTAGGACCTTGTTGCTTTGTATTGGTATTCCCCAGGACCTGGCCCTGGCACATAGTGTATTTTATATAATATGGCCATTATGAATGCAGTCCTTATTTGTTTTCTGGTATCTTATCAAACTGCTTTAAAACAAGATTCTGCATATTAAGAATATCCTGATGCTGTGGCCTGGACAGACTGAAGTAACACCATTTGCTGAGGAAGTTAACTGACATTTGACCCATAATTGGAAGGGGAAGTGATCCTTAATCTCCTCCGCTCCCCATCAGAGCAGCAGCAGGCAGGTTCAGCTGTGGGAACTTTGCTACAGACAACCTGCTGGGCTTAGTGGCTCATTGTTTCTTGGCCAATGAATCCACCCATTCCCAAACCCTTTCTGCTTCCTCATTCAGGAATATAAAGCCATTCCTTTAAAGAAAAATGTTACTCTTGGCTACTTCCTCAGCTGAGATGTGAAGAATGCAATTAGTCCCCACAGGATAACAACGGAGCCTCTTCAAAGCCAAGCACTTAGAATCAAAGGACTTCAGATCCAGGAGACAACCAGACCTGCGTTAATTCTTGTTTACAGGACTCACCCGTGTTGAACTGAGTATAGCTGAATACAGGCTGGCCCTAGGGAATGAATTCCATGTGGGATAAGCAAATTCTCTTGTCTGTAACTGGTTGGTGGTAGAGTTCCGAGCAACTAAACCAAAGAAAGCCTGCCAGGATACTCCCAGGGAAGGTCTGCTTTTTAAAAAACATTTCAGATATTTTTTATTTTTTCAAATTTGTTGTTCATCAGGTGTGACTGAAATAGAAATATATAATAGAGTCCCACCATCACCATGAAAATGGCTTTAAGAGAAACCTGGTCAGATGATATTATTGCTTCCCATTTTCAACCGGTAAATAGTTTCTATTGATGACAGCCAACAACAGTCTGTCAAGAATGCTCAAGACATTTTACATAATGCAACGTGCCTGTTCATGGGGTTGGGGGCAGGAAGACTACGAAATAATTTATGTGAACGTCTTCATTCCATCATACAAACAAGCACCAAAGCACCACCCATGCCTCTGAGAGCATTGGACCATGCACCCTTGAAAAAGCTCTGCTTCCTTCAACACGAGCAATTTTCCTCCAGCAGTTGAGCATGTCTGTGTACAAGATATCAGTTCCTTTGTGCCCTGACTGCATCATCACACAGTGACAAACAGTGTCAAGCAGACAAGAAGTCAACTCAGCTGCTGCTGTGATGGACGGTGCAGTCATCCAGCTGATGAAGATGTGAGTGTTCTTGGGATCTGGGAGCATTCCCTGTGCAGTGTCACAGATACTGAAGTAGGCAGCCAGTAGATGATGATACCCTGCACAGATACATTAAAGCCTTGGTACAGGCCCTTGATCCCATCAGATGTGCAGATCTTAACCAGGCAGCAACCAAGGCCTTTGAATTCCCTTTCAGCTCCAGCTTTGCCCACATCAGCTGCTACACAGGTATGGGCAAAATCAAGAGGATACACAAACACAAAGAGGTGGCCCCAGCAGCACTGCCTGATGCCAGATTTCCTTCAAAGTAGTATCAAAACTGAGAGCCCGGGTGGGGAAGCATCTGATGACATTAGCCAGTTTACCACGCCAGAAGGACAGGACTCCCTGCTCCTTGGGGATATGAACCACACAGTCTATAATGCCCTTGTATTGCCTATCTGCACTGATTTGCTTGCTGGCATGCTGCACCTGCAGCAGCAGCTTGACCCCCTCAATGGGTGCTACTGTTGTCTTGGAGATGGCCGTGGCCACTCCACCTACCAGGAAGTCCTTGGCAAAGGACACAGCAGCATCTGTCATATTGAAATGAAAGAAGGAGCAGGAGAATGCAGGACTAGGTTTGTAACCAGCTGGGACTCAGGGGCTCTAGGAGAAGGTCTCCTTGATAAAAGAAGAGATCCATGAGGAGAGTTCTTCCCCATGCCCTTCCCTCTCTGCTTTTGATGCTCTTACAAGAGGCTGTGAGGCCTGGAGCAGCAGCATTCATTTTGTGATCAAGAAGGACAAGACTGAAGACAAAGCAACTGGCAGAGCAGGAGGAGAGCAAGGGCCCAGGTTGGTCCTTGATGACATCTTTGAACCACTGCACCAGCCCTAGAGCCACCATGGTTCCATATTCTACTTCAGGAGATAAGTAAATATCTTGATTGCTTAAACCACTGTCACCTGCAGCTAAAAGCATACACACACTAACTGGAAGGGACTTTTTCTCCTAGTGCCACCTCCCTTATTTTACAAATAAGGAAACAAAGGTACAAAGTCTTTGAGTAGAAAAGGCAATATGAGATCGAAAGACCAAAGCTAAAGGCTTTCAGGCCTGTGTGCCTTGGACCATGTTATGCTGCTGCTTATTTCACTTGCCCTTTTTTTTAAAGCAGCATTAGACATGAGTGCTCTGTACACAGTGGGGTCATGATGGGCTTCCCACCACAGTTCAAAGCAACCAGAACCCATCCACATCTGAACTTGTCAAACCTGCTGGATCCTGCACATGTGAAAACTACAGTTTTATGCTAAATTGTCTTAGATATGGAAAATCAGCTGATCCATCACGGGAGCAGCTGTCACAGCTTTCTCTGTAAGTCCTCAGCACGGCCTTTCCCTCCTGTTGGTTCACAATTTCATTCAGAATTCTTCCTTTGTATCATATACTCTCTAGACAAAATAAACATGACCACAGCCCTTGTGGGTTATAAAGGTAATAGAAGAGACAGAAAAATAAACAAGTAAACGCACAAATGTGTAATTACAAACCAGAATGAATTTGCCCAAACCAAAGTGAATAGGATGCACGTAAGAAAAAAACAAGACCTAGGACATGGGATGTCTGGGAAGGTCTTTAGGTAGAGCTAAAGGTCAAGGAGTAAAAAATGTGAACGGTGGAGAGAGGACCATTTCAGACAGAACGGAATGTGCAAGGCTCTCAAACAGGAAAGGATTTTATTTTCCTAAAGAAACAAAAGGAAATGAGGCAAAGGCCAGCCCATAAGCATAGGACGGAATCTGGATTTTGATATTCAGAGTTCAGTGAGAAGTACTGCTTTTAAGCACTGCGATGGTACTGATTTATGTCTTACAAAGCTCACAATATGGCAATTGAATATTAGGAGAGCAAGAAGACAAGCAGATCAGTTAGGACACTATTTTCTGTGGTTAATTCAAGACAAAATGTTGACTTGGAGAGTTTAGTCAAAATGGTGTACGTAAATGTGGTGCTCACATCCTCCCACAACCACATCAAAATTACACCTAAACTACAGAACCTTTGTTCAGAACCACCTAAAATCTAGCTGAACATAAGTCCTGCAACTAAAGATATACAGAAGAAGCCATGCCAGACTGGTAGGAGAGTGTGGAGATGTGAAATGGGCTGGTCCCACACCCACACATGGCAGCTAAAAAAACCAGAGAGATTAGCACTTTCACAGGTCCTCCCCCAGGCAGTGGGGCCAGGATTTGGTAGTCAGTGCTAAAAGAAAACCCTTCAGTGCATCCTTGTCCTGGGACTGTGCCAGTGGCAGCTGTCACTCAATGATGCAGTGGGGTGGAGGGAAGGAAACATATCTCAGCTGTGGAGGTTCCCCCTGAATAGTGAAGGCTCCCATCCCACACCAGGCTCCCCAGCCCCGAGGAGAGGCCCCCATAATTCTAGTTGAGACAACCAGTGGGGATTGTGGCTGAGTGAGATGGTGGTGGGATGGGGGGCTGCTGAAGTCCCAGGAGTTCCTCTTAAAGAGCTGGCACATGGACTTACTTAAGACTCCCTCACTCTGAGTTCCAGTACTGGGGCAGCAGCTCAAGAGGCACCAGGGACATAAAGGAATGAACCAAGTTGTCCAGCAAGGGCTAGAGGGGCAGCTTTCTCCCAGACAGAAGTGCTGGCAGAGACTATTGTTATTTTGCTGAGCACTCCCCCCCACAGAGCCAGCAGGCAGGTACTGTGCCACAGTCTTTGTCAACATGGCTCACACTGTTTGACTGCGCTGGTGATTCCCTGAGATCTGCCCCACTCAACCTGCAGGACCTCCCAAGCCATTTCCAGTGGATTTTCCACAGAAACTTACTGTCTTGGCTCATGCTAAAGTCTTTCCTAAACTTTGGCAGGCTCACAAGCACCAAACAAGCAGCATCTGGCCTCCATAGGTCTCTTACATCTCACTGAGTAGACCCATGTGTGGCACTAGTAGCAGCCGGCTTTGGTTCAAAGCTTGGCCTCTCCCAGGTACCTCCAAGCCAAGCACAAGTAGCAGATGGAGATTGCTTTGTAGCTTATGGTGGGTAACCCCAGGCAGGGCACATGTGGTGGCTGACGTTGGCCTACACCCCCCAGGAGGGTTTAGAGTCAGTGCAACCATAAGACAACAGCTTCGGACCATGCCAAAGCATCACCCAGCCACCTCCATGAGCAACGCACTCAAAGGGCAGACTGGTCAGGCACGAGAGCCCTGCTGAAGTGAGTCCTGCTCCACAGGGTTGCCCCTTGCACAGCAGATCCTCCACTATAGTCAGGGCCAATCTTCAAAACCAATTGGCCTGGGGTGGGGGGTGCTTAAATTTCTCCCACTGCTTGCTCCAATAGCAAGGAAGGCTCAGTATAATAAGAGGTTGCACACAGCCCACACAGGGCTGAATCTGGAGCACCCAGCTCAGGGGACAGGAGGCTATGTCACTGTGCTGCTACATAAGTCCACTATACAAAGACTGGGAGATTCAGCGGCTCTACCTAATACATAGATACAAATGCAGGGAGGCCACCAAAATGAGGAGACAAAGAACATGGCCCAAATAAAAGAAATAGAAATAAACGAATCAGAGAAAGCACTCTACTAGATGCAGAGTTCAAAACACTGGTCATAAAGATGCTCAATGAACTTAGAGAAAGACTAGATGAACTTAAGATTTCAGCAAAGAGATAGGAAAATAAGAGACAAAACATAAAAAAAAAAAAACCCAAACAGTTGGAAAAAAATAATGCAATAACTGAATGAAGAATACATTGCAAGGAACCAACAGAGTAGATGAAGCAGAGGTCATATCAGCAATTTGGAAGATAAGGAAGCAGTAAACACCCAATCAGAACAGCAAAAAGAATAAAAAATTAGGATAATTTAAGGGGACCCTGAGAAAATAAAAAGTATACCAACATTCGCATCATGGGGGTGCTGGAAAGAGGAGAGAAAGCAAGGAATTAAAAACCTTTTGAAAATAATGAGGGAAGGAAAAGACACACAAGTCCAGAAAGCACAGAGAGTCCCAAACAAGATAAACCTAAGGGGACCCACAACAAGACACACCATAATTAAATGTAAAAGGTTGATGACAAAGAGAGAATCTTAAAAGAAGCAACAGAAAAGCAGTTAGTTACTTACAAGGAGCTCCCATAAGACTGTCAGCTGATTTCTCAACAGAAACTTTGCAGACCAGAAGGGATTGACAAGAAATATTCAAAGTGATGAAATCAAGGACCTACAATCAAGATTACTCTAGCCAGAAAAGCTATAATTCAGAATTGAAGAACAGATAAAGAACTTCCCAGACAAGAAAAAGCAAAAGGAGTTAATCACCACCAAACCAGTATTATATGAAATGTTAAACTTCTTCTTTAAGGAGAAGGGGAAAAAAGATTTAAAAAATATGAATAATGAAATGGCAATAAATACATTATCTATCAACAATTACTTTAAATGCAAATGAATTAATTTCTTCAAAAGACACAGGGTGGCTGAATGAGTAACAAAATGCAACCCTTACATATGCTGCCTACAAGAGACTCACTTCAGATCAAAAGGCACACACAGACTGAAAGTAAAGGGATGGAAAAGATATTTCATGAAAATAGAAATGAAAAATAAAAAGGTGGGGGTAGCAATTCTTATACCAGAAAAAACAGACTTTGAAATGATGGCTATAGTAGAGACAAAGAAGGACCCAGCAATTCCACATCTGGGTTATTTATGCAAAGAAACCCAAAACAGTTACTCAAAAAGACATATGCATTCATGTTTATTGCAGCATTATTTACAATAGCCAAGATACGGAAGCAACCCAAATGTCAATCAACAGAGGAGTGGATAAAGAAGTGGTGCATATATGCAAAGGAATATGACTCAGCCATTAAAAAATAATAAAATCACCCTGGCTGGTGTGGCTCAGTGGCTTGAGTGCTAGCCTCCAAACCAAAGGGTCACTAGATTGATTCCCAGTCAGGGCACATGCCTGAGCTTCAGGCCAGGTCCCCATTGGGGGGCACACAAAAGGCCACCACACAATGATATTTCTTTCCCTCTCTTTCTCTCTCCCTTTCCATATCTCTAGAAATAGATAAATAAAATCTTTTTTTTTCCTTAAAGGAATAAAATCTTGCTATCTGCAATAGGGAGTATGGTGCTGAATGAAATCAGAAAAAGACAAATGTCATATGATTTCACTTATATGTGGAATCTAAAAAACAAAATAAATAAACAAGTAGGACAGAAACAGACTTATAGAGAGAACGTTCTGAGAGTTGCCAAATGGGAGGAAGCCTGGAAGTATGGGTGAAAAAGGAGAAGGGATTAAGAAGTACAAACTGGTAGTTACAGAACAGCCATGGGGATGCCAAGTATAGCATAGGATATATAGTCACTGAATTGTACTAACTATGTATGACGTCAGATGGATACTAGATTTATCGGGTGGGGAATTTATCACTTCCTAAGTTATATAAATGTCTAATCACTGGGTTGTACACTTGAAAAGTAATATAACATTGTACATCAACTGTAATTATAAAATAAAAAACTTTTTTAAAAAGACAAAACACAACCCTAGCTCAGTGGATTGAGCACAGGCCTGTTAAACAAAAGATCACGGTTCAATTCCCAGTCAGTGCACATGCCTGGGTTGCAGGTCAGTTCCCAGCAGGGGCCAGTTCCCAGCAGGGGACACATGAGAAGCAACCATACATTGATATTTCTCTTCCTCTCTCCTTCCCTTCCCTTCTAAAGAGAAATAAATAAATAAATAAGTAAATAAGTAAGTAAATAAATAAATAAATAAATAATTGGGAAAACGACAAAACATATAATACAATAGGGGGAACAAAAAAAGAGAGAGAAAATGTTAACTTGGACCAGGGTGATATGAAAGATGATGTAGACAGATGTATACTTTGGAGGTACAACAACAGGCCTTAAAGGTAGATTGTATGTAGGAAGATGAACATTTAAGGATAATACCTAGGCCTTTTTCCTGGATGTATTAACATTTAATCAATACTGAAACAGTATTAAAGGGAAGAGTGGGCCCCACTCTTGAGGTCCAGCGTGCAATAAGGGAAGGTGTGTCCCTAATGCAGGGAGGGAGGAGGCAGGTCTTGTCAAAGCCAGGGGTTGAGGGAACTTTGGGCAAGAGGTGGGGATAATGGATCCGGTGATGTCCCAGAGAGCACAGTGATTGGGAAGTGAGGCAGGACCTTGGGTCCAACCAGTCCAGAGCAAGCACCATGAAGCTGAAATTACCTGAATTATTTTCTGAGGACCTGAAATCTCAGCTAAAGCTGATAGGTCCAACCCATGTCTCCATTTTCATCTTTAATATACTAATGGTACTTGAAACTTAAAGTAAAAACATGAAGTTCACCCATTTCTTCATCTAAAAGAAGTTCTTCATGTCCTCCCAGTGTGCAGACAGCCCCCCATTCTAGTGGCCTCTGAGCCACGTGGCCAGGTGCCAAGTTCTGGAGACACATGCCTATAGACCCTGCCTCTGACCAGCTGTACAGAAACACACTCATGTGTCACACAACACGCAGCTCTCCCTGCCTGAGCCCTTGCTCTGGGAGGCACTCAGCTACTGGCTTCTAAGGCCCACCCAAACCACACCTCCTGAAGTCAGAGCCAAAATCGCCATTTTATAGACACGGGAACAGGCTCACGGAGTTTAAACGATTCCCTGCTGTCCCTAAACTGCAGTCAGGGCACAAACCCAGTGCAATCTGACTCCGATTTGCCAAGAGCTGCCATTCACAGCTCTGCTCATAAACCCCAGCTCTGCCCTCTGCCTGGTCACCTGGCCACTGGCCAGCCACCTCACTTTCTTCCCCAGACTACATCTGCCCTTGCCAAAGCTTCTTGCATGTTCCATGGAGCCCCGGCTGCAGCCAGCCACATGGGAATTGGAGGCTTGAAGGAAGAGGCTTCTGTTACCCTTTGATAGGTAACAAAGAGACTCCTTATCCTGTTAGAGGTCACAACCAGACCCACAGGAGAAGTGTGAGCTCCAAAGACAGAATACTTTCAACACTGGCGCTCCAGCTGTGTAGTGACAGAACCGTATCCATGAGACCCACGCCTGGAACAGGGCACAGATAGTCAGGGATGCTGTGGAAGGCCCACAGGTCTCCCTGCACTGAGCAGGATGCTGGAAGAGATGACGCCTGGGGTCTCAGGCATCGTAGGCAGGATCTAGTGATCTCCTGCCATTTCTTCTCATACCCCACTTTAAGCTGTGCCCCTGTTCCTTCCCTCCCTGCCCCACCTCTTCCTTGTAGATGCCACCCCTTGCTCCTTGTGCACCAGCTCTCAAAACATTTGAGCGTCTGGGTGCGCATCTGTGTATGTATCCAAAAGATTCATGAAAGGTGGGGCTGTGACCTCTCCTACCTCTGCCCCTATACGGCCAAGGAAGCCAGACATCTGTCCCAGGTGTAGGAGAAATAAATAAAAGGCCATATGGAAATGAATAAAGGAAATGTAGGCAGCTTTATTATCCCCACAAGCAGGAACAAAGCTAGCCCACAAAAGAGGGGTGCTCCACAGAAATCTACATCAGGTAAGTGGCTGTGCCCTGCTGCTGTGCACAGCTGTGACATGCCCTTCCTCTATACCAGGGCCCATTAGTTCTGAAGGTCAACAGAGTAACAGTGGCATGGAGGCAATTGGCAAAGGAAAACAGCATGGACCCTGAGGTCACATAATGAAAGAGGGACCTGCTAAGTCCTGCATAGCAACTGCTTGCCTACTTCTTTGGCAGGGTCTTCTCTGGCTCGGCAGTCCTCAGCTGAGGCCAGGCTACCATCTCAGCCTCAGGAGCCAGACTTCCCAGACCAAGTGTGGCTGGGCCAGCCAGGGGCTGGAGAGAGCCTGAGCTCTGGCATCAGAAGAATGGGGATAAGGGCGGCTGTGGAACCCACCTCCATGCTGGGGCTTTTAATATAGTTATAATGCATACACAGCAGTTTATAAATGCAGATAACTAAGTAAATAAATGCCCATGGAGTTCTATCACAGCTTCTTAAAATGGTTTATTTAGGGACTTTTTTCATTCTATTTTGCCTAGGCTCACAAGTTTTGTTCCTCTGGAATACAAATATTTCTGCTATAAAGCAATAGGTACATACTTAGAAAACCTCATAATCTCTAAAACTGCACACAAACAATAACAGGACTTCTACGACAATGGGGTTAGGGCAGACCACTCAAACATTTGTAACTGCAGCACTAACAACATACGTTAGACCACCCCCAGGGCAGGCAGTCCTGCAGGGCTAGAGGTGGCCACAGCGATTATTAAAAATGTACCTAAAAAGCCAAAGGGAAATCCTGGCAAAACTTTAGAACAAAGCTGATAGGTGCCAAGACAATGCACATGAGAGAAGAGTTCTGAGCCAGAGGACAGCTATTAAGTGGGCCCAATGGGCAGTGTGGCCTGCCAGGATCAAGGCCAGCAGGCTGGCACGCAGCTTTCTGAGGAACGAGGTGTTTTCTCGTCCTCCTCCCGAGAGCCTAAATGCCAGCTGGGCTGCACAATCAAAGCAAGGTCTTCTCCTTCTCTGCTGAGACTGGAGTGTTGCTCCCTCTACCCGGGCCCTTTTTGCCTGGGTGGAACCACAGATGAGCCAAAGCAGTTGTCTGCATTGTGCCAAAGTCCTTCCCCTGCCCACCCATCACACGTGCACTCGTTGCCATTATAAACGCACACAGAGGCAGACATCCTGTGTGCACTGAAATCTGCCACTGTGCCCCCATGGGGTCCCACAACTCCCAGAACACACCCTGCAGGGCCTTCCCACACCCCTACCCTCTCCATCTCCTTCCACAGAGTCATGCACTCTGTAATAGCACACTCTACCTGTTGTGAACAACACCCTGTTGTATCCAAAACACCTAACACAAATGCTGGATGAAAGCCTGAACTTCTAATGAGGGAGCGGAGCACTGGCTTCTTAATCACACAGGCATGCTCAGCCCTCACTTGCCGGCTCTGAAAAAAACAAGGCAGGGGCAGCAAGTGTGTCTTGAGCTTCAGCATTTAGTTCACAAGAGGCCGTCTGTATACGAGGGACATTTTTATACTGAGTAGTGCTTCTCATTTCTCAGAGTTCCCATGGCACCAACCAGGGCTCCTTAAAAACTGTCATGGGCAAAAGAAGTAGAGTATTTGAATAGGACTCTGCATCTATTAAAGAAATGGAATATATAACCAAACCTTCCCACACAGCAAACAAGATCCCCAGGACTTCACTAACAAATTCTATCAAACATTTAAGGAACAAATAAGACCACCCTTACTCAAAAAAGGTACACACTCTTTGGTCCTATTTATATGAAGCTCGGGCCTGAGCTGCCTCCACAGTCTGAGAGGATAACGGCACCAGCCTGTCTCAGGGTGGTCTCAGAAAGGGACGGTCCCTGCCTGCCTACTAGAGACCAACCTGCGGTGACCTGAGTTCACCTTCAGGCTCAGTTATCCTGAGGGGCTAGGACCCTTGGTGCCTGGCTACCGAGAGGTTCTCATCTATTCCCCCAAGCTCAGACAAGTCTGAATCCCAGGGGCAGACCCCGTGGGGGCCTGATCTGAGCCCCCTGCCACACGGGAAGGGGGTTGGAAGAGGTGCCATTTGTCCTTCATAGTCACCTGGGAACAAGGCCTGAGGAGTGACGTGGCCCTGGCCTCTACCCCACTACATCAGCAGGAGGCCATTTGAGCGTGTTGGTCACGAGCCACCCCACTGAGATGGGGGGCAGGACTAGGTCCCCCAGGGTTGACCTTTGAGGCTGTTTCTTGGTGAGTCCCATGGTTTGGTCTCATATGTTAGGTGTACCTCAAAGACAGCCCAAGGGAGCTGGGGCCCCGACTGGGACCGCCTTCACAGGGAATGAGAGCCCCGAGAGAAGGGGCCACTGCCTGAAATGAGACCAGGGGAGAATAAGGCACCTCGTCCTCTTCCCTGAGGAGTGCCCCTTTGAGGCCATGGCCGGGTTGAGCACCTGTCGCTTCAGATGTCATGCTCACTTGACAGAAGCAACAGCCTCCACGCACACAAGAGCCATCAGGAGAGGCAGCCTCTCATGGCGCCCTGCTGCTGGTGAGGTGGACTCAGACTGCTTGGTGACTATTGTGCCTGCCACCTTCCTCCAAGGTAACTACTTTTCCCTTTGGAGCCAGTGGGTAGCTTGTGGTAGATGCTGTGAGACTTTGTACATATCTTGCTTTTCATCGGACTTTTACCAGTGAGTTTTAGCACCTGTTGATTCTTGCCTAAACCAAGTGATGGTCTGCTTCATCGAGTCATCCCTATTCATTAGTTAGATGGCACTGTACAGAAAGCAAGAGTTCTTTATTTAAAAAGAAAAAAATCTCCTACCTCTGTTCGTTGCAAGGGCCTAGAAGAAATACGCATGCCTACCTAAACCTTGGCTTCTAAGTACCATTCTCCACTGAAAGGAAACGGAGCTCTGTGGAGAAATGGCTGATTCCAAAGCTGGGAAATACACTAGGAGCCTAGAAAACTTTTCTGTACCAAAAGTAAGGAAGCGATCAGAAAATTAAGGGGAACACATAAACTCAAGTGAACTTGAACAGGCTCCCATTGGCCAAATGTGGGCATCAAAAGGAGTAACAGGAATGGATAACAACACATGGAATGAAACTAAAATTCTGTAAGTCCATACTGACACTAAAAAATAATTTAGAAAGAGCATTCTTCTATTCTTTTTAATAGAAGAATGCCCACTGATAAAGGTGGAAGGAATGAGAAAAACGAAAACTACTGTTTTCATGGTAATAACAGATTCCAGCCAGAACTGTCAATGCGGACACATATGCCTGTCCAGTGGACACACCCAGCAGATGGCTGCAACCAAGCGATCGGATCTAACGCAACAGCAATGGGGCATTTTGGCACTCCATTCTCACGGATGCCCCAGAGTGAACATGACAGTGTGCAGTTAGCATTCCAACATTCAACAACCAAAAATGTTCATCATGGAACTAATCAGGAGGAAACAACCAAACCCACATTAAGGGACTTCCTGTAAAACAATAATAACCTGGACTCTTCAAAAACATTAATGTTTTGAAAGAGGGAAAAAATCACTAAGGAATTATTCCAAATTAAAGAAAACTAAAGGAATTAAGGACATGTGTGATTTTTTTTACTGGAACCTGGATTTTTTAAAAAAGTATAAAGAACACTATTGGGATAATTGGGGACATCTGACCACAAACTGACTGTACTGTTAAAATTCCCAAGTATACTCTAAGGTGTACATGAGACAGAAAGCAAATATAGCAAAATCTGAACAATTTGTACATTTAAGTGAAGAGAATCTGAGGATTCATTATATTACTTTTGCAACTTAGAAGCTATGGGTAAAAAAACACTATTTCAGAATGACTCATTCCTTCTGCAACCACAGGCCACATGAGATTAGTCAGATGGATGCAAGTATGTGTGCGTTCATATGTATATATATATATATATTTTAATAGCAGGGACATTTACAAAATGAATGCAATGTGTGTATACTTATGTATGAATGTAAACACACACATTACTTCATTTGTTTTGTCATTTTAAAAAATGTTCCTGTTGTTAAAAAGCTAATTTATGCCCTGACTGGTGTGACTCAGTGGGTTGGGTGTCACTGCAGAAACAGAAGGGTCACCGGCTTGATTCCCAGCCAGGGCACATGCCTGGGTTGCGACCAGGTCCCTGGCTGAGGGAGAGCAAGAGGCAAATGATTGATGTTTCTCTCACACATTGATGTTTCTTTCCATCTCTTTCTCCCTCCCTTCTCCTTTCTCTAAAAATAAATAAATACAACCTTTAAGAAACAAAGTTACTAAAGATTCCTGAAAATGCTAAATTTAGGAACTGTTTTATCCCTCTGTAAGACTGCTAACCTCTCTCCCTACTGAAATCTCCCTGCTGGTTTTGGCAAAGCCAATCTATAGTTTTTCTCCTACTGCTCCTTCTCAGTCTCCTGCCGGTTCCACAGTTTCTCCTGTCTAGGCAACGAGATCATCGGTCCACGGGAGGTCCAGTCTCTTACAGTGCACACACACTCCACACAGATGGACATGTGTGCATGCACACGTGTGCCCACATATACGACTGACTCCTAAATATGTCACAGGCTGGTAACTGGACTAAGCACTGGAGATAAACAGGGAATAACATGAGCCCTGCTTACAATGGAGAAGGGAAGGTGGCCTTAAACAAAGTGCTGCAAGTCTTAATTTGTTTCTTAAACAAATTAAGAAAACAGCTGCAGGTCTACAGAGAGCTACAAAGGGATCCTGGGTTCCTTCCAGACACAGTGGAGTGAAAATCAGGAAGAGTCAGCAGGTGACGAACATTCCAGGCAGCGAGAATAGCATGTGCCAAGGCTGGACCTCAGTATGACCCACGGATTTAGAGGAGTCGTGAGAAGCCAGAATCAAAGAAAGGGAGCAGCGGGGATGAAGCTGCAGGAGAAGGGACCAGAACCAGTGAGGGAGCTAAAGCCTTACCCTGAGGCATCAGACATGTTAGGTAAAGGAAGGAGGGACACTACTGCTGCCCTGTAAATGGGCTAAAAGGAGCAGCATGGTGTAGAGAGACTAGTTAGGAGACTGGCATTCTGGGACAGGGCAGAAGTAGAGATGGAACCACAGAGAGGTGACTAGAGGGCAGGTTCAAGAAGCGCAACTGCCAGAACCTGTTATGTGATGTCCCCTAATAGAGCTTTATAGTTTTCCACAATTTTTAAAAAAGGCAGATTTGGCAGAGGTCTTGAAGTCAGCACAGGAAATCGAGATGGCACATACAGAAAGCTGCTTTGGGAAGTTTGCGGACAGCCAGACTGCAGCAAAACAGGCAGTAAAACCAGAGAAGGTGAGGCTGGGAGAGGTGAGAGGAGCCAAGATCCGTTTAACTTGCTAAGGAAAGGGCCTGGCAGGAGGCCAGGAGGAACGAACAGAGCTGGGCTCAGGGCTGGGCTCCAGCAGAGTGGGAGACCTTGGGTACAGAGCCAGGCAGAAGGACTGACCAGCAAACTCCCCAAACTCAAACACCCACTGCATCTCTCAACCTGCAGGTCCCTTAAATGAACCTACACAACACTTGACCAAAGCTCCCCTTGTCTTTGACATGGCACCACGCAGCTGTCCCAAAATCTGGGAGTCACCCTACACTCTTCCCTCTCCCTTGTGCCCAACATCCAACCAAGTCAGCAAGTCCTCTAGGACCTATGCCCTAGGATCCCATCTTCCAGCCACGGCACACCATGCAATACGTGTAGCGTCAGTACAGACATACTCGCCCATCACACAGGACCGGCACTGCAGGCTTCACCACTTTGCGGCCCCACCCTGGCTGGCCCTGACCTTGTTGACTGATCCTTGGGCCCACCTCAGGTCTCAGGATTCTTTCCTATCCTGGTCTCTTGGTCAGCTACATGGCTTTACCTGTGGCCCCTGTGCTCCAAATCCTGTAGCTGACATCAGATATCAACCTATCCGGACGCAGACGTTTAGATTTCACATGTCTTAAATATCCCTAGATGTGCCTCCACCACCCCATCCCTGGTCACACTGTCTCCTTCTCACCTGAAGGAGAACCAGGTCCTCCACAGAACCTCGTCCCCCCAATCCATCCTGCCTGATGTCCACCAGGATGACAGGTTAATAATGCAAACCTGACCATGTCAAACTCTTGATTAAGATCCCACAATGGCCTGCCAGGTTCCACCTAATTATCACTTTTCAGGAAATCACATTGAAATGACAATAGAAAAATACAAAAGTAAATAAACACATACCATCCTAAAAATGGAAGTGGAAGGTGACATCAGCAAAACAGTGGTTTTGGTGAGTTTCTAGAAACCAGAAGGCAGACAGGATCATTAGGATGGGACACGAAGCCCTAAATCAGAAACGGGATGGCCAGGGAGAGAGGCTCCAGTCTTGCAGACATTAGGCTCCAGAACAGGATTTAGAAGAGGAATAGAAATCAAGGGAAAGACAGCCTGTGGACCAACTGTGTGGGCTGCCTCGCCCACCCAGCCACTGTCTCCCCACCTCCCACGAAGCTGGGCACTTACTCCCATCTCCCACCCTCTCCGGGCTGAATCGTGAGTCCTAGTGATGGAGGGTCGGTTGGAGGAACAGGTGATTAGATACACCCTAGGCCACACAAAGTAATCTGAATCATGCGAATCCAAAAAAAGGTTTTTCAAAAACTTAAAAAATGTTAACCTTAAATCAATAAAGTAAAATGAATGCTAAATGTAAAAAAAATAGAACAACTAAAGGGAGTCAAGGAACTTTTCCAGAGGAGAATAAAAAGCTGAAATATTAGAAACTTATATATTAGAGAACACTTAAGAGACAAAGACAACCAGTCAAGGAGGGTAAGTATGTGTCTACCTATTAAAAATCCCAGAAGATGCTCTGGCTGGTATGGTTCAGTGAATTGAGTGATGGCCTATGAATCAAAGGGTCACCGGTTTGATTCCCAGTCAGGGCACATGCCTGGGTTACAGGCTAGGTCCTAAGTGATGTTTCTTGCCCTCTCTTTCTCCCTCCCTTCCACTCCCTCTAAAAATAAATAAATAAAATCTGTTTTTAAAAATCACAGAAGGAAAGAATACAGAAAATAGAGATAAGGAAATAATCAAGAAAATATTCTTTTGTAAAATTTCAGAGCTGAAGACAGACCAAAGTCTTCAGATTGGAAAAGTTCACCTAGAAGTACCATCCCCAGTGAAGAAGGAAAGTTGAAAGTCAACATGGAGACCCAACTTAATGAAATCTCAGAACATCAAGCAAAAGCCAGGGACCCCAAAGGCTTCCACTGGAGAAATATGAGTTAAAAACAAGAATCAGAAGATGGAAGAGTAGGTAGACACACTGTACCTCCTCACACAACCAAAAGGACAACAAATTTAAAAACAAGAACAACCAGAACTGCCAGAAAATTGAACTGTAATGAAGTCTGACAAGCAAGGACTTAAAGAAAAAACATTCAGCCCTGGCTGGCATAGCTCAGTGGATTGAGCTCAGGCCTGTGAAGCAAGGGGTAGCTGGTTGAATTCCCAGTCAGGGCACGTGCCTGGGTTGTAGGCCAGGTCCCCAGTAGGGGACACATGAGAGGCAACCACACATTGGTGTTTCTCTCCCACCCTTTCTCCTTCCCTTCCCTCTCTCTAAAAATAAATAAAGTATTTTTTAAAAAAGAAGAAACATTCACCCAGACCAGTAGGAGGGGTGGAGACATGCAGCTGGGTGGAGAGGACTTCTGGCAAGGTGGCGGCTGGCGAACCTGGCAAGGCAGCAGATTGCAGACCAAGTGGTCTCACATTCATGTGCAGATAAACCGGGAGGAACAACTGGGGAGCAAGACAGACCTCGCAACCCAGGGTTCCAGTGAGGGGGAATAAAGCCTCAAACCTCTTATTGAAAACACCTGTGGGGGGTTGCGGTGGCCAGGGGAGAAACTCCCAGCCCTACAGGAGAGTTCACTGGAATGACTCATAGGGTCCCAGAACTACACAAACCCACCCACCCAGGAATCAGCACCAGAAGGGCCCAACTTGATTGTAGGTAGCGGAGGGAGGTGACTGAAAACCGGCAGAGAGTGGAGCAAGTAGCACTGTTCCCTCTCAGACCCCTCCCCCACATACAGCGGCACAATGAATTGACCTGTTTTGCCCGCCCTGGTGAAAACATAAGGCTCCGCCCCTTACTACATAACAGGTGCGCTCAGACAAAAGAAAATGTCCCAAATGAAACAATGGATCGAAGCTCCAGGAAAAATACAACTAAGTGATGAAGAGATAGCCAAACTATCAGATGCACAGTTCAAAACGCTGGTTATCAGGATGCTCCAGGAACTCACTGAGTACTGCAACACCATAAAAAAGACCCAGGCAGCAATGAAGGTTGCATTACGTGAAACAAAGAAAATCTACAGAAAACCAACAGTGATGGAAAGGAAAGAAGGACTCAAATCAACAGTTTAGAGCAGAAGGAAGAAACATTCAACCAGAACAGAATGACGAAACAAGAATTCAAAAAAATGAGGAGAGGCTTAGAAACCTCCAGGGCATCTTTAAAGGTTCCAACATCAGAATCATAGGGGTGCCAGAGGGAGAAGAAGAAGAGCAAGAAATTGAACACTTATTTAAAAAAATAATGGAGAACTTCTCCATATGGTGGGGAAATACACTTTCAGGAAGTCCAGGAAGCTCAGAGAGTCCCAAAGAAGTTGGACCCAAGGAGGAACACACCAAGGTACATCATCATTACATTAGCCAAGGTTAAAGATAAGGAGAGAATCTTAAAAGCAGCAATAGAAAAGGAGACAGTTACCAACAAAGGAATTTCCATAAGACTGTCAGCTGATTTCTCAAAATAGGCCTTGCAGGCAAGAAGAGGCTGGAAAGAAGTATTCAAAGTCATGAAAAGCAAGGACCTATATCCAAGATTACTCTACCCAGCAAAGCTATCATTTATAATAGAAGGGCAGATGAAGTGCTTCCCAGATAAGGTCATGTTAAAGGAGTTCATCATCACCCAGCCTTTATTATATGAAATGTTAAAGGGACTTATCTAAGAAAAAGAAAAATATATATGAACAGTAAAATGACAACAAACTCACAGCTATTAACCACTTAACCTAAAAAAAAAACAAAAAACAACTAGAACAGGAACAGAATCACAGACATGGAGGGTTATCAGTAGGGGAGTGGGTGGGGGAGGGGGAGAGAGGGGGTAAAGGTACTGAGAATAAGTAGTATAGATGGCAGGTAGAAAATAGATGGGGAAGGTAAGAATAGTATAGGAAATGTAGAAGCCAAAGAACTTACATGTATGACCCATGGACATAAACTAAAGAGGGGGGATGTGGGTGGGAGGAGGTGTGCAGGGCAGAGGAGAATAAAGGTGGGGAAATGGGACAATTGTAATAGCATAATCAGTAAAATATATTAAAAAATAAAATAAAACAGTGCTACTCTTCTCACCAAAAAAAATCACATGCACATCAGACTTCTTGAGCAATGCCTTAAAACTTCTGAACATTCGAACTACCATCACAGGTGAGAAACAAAAATATTTTTGGCATTTAAGAACCAGAAAGTTTATCTCCCATGTCCCTAAAAGGTTACCTAAGGATGTGTATACAAACAAATATGGAATCCGAAAAGAAAACATGGAATGCAAGACATGGTGGAGCAGCTCCGAGAGTATGAAGAAGGCATAACTGACCAAGTGCCCCCAGTCAGAAGGCTTCTTCAGACAGTGGCAAAGGATGATGAAGAAGCTGCTGGGAAGCCACATTCTTCCTTTGACTTTCTTTTAATTTCTTGATGAGAAAATCATGATCCAAACATGAAGCAGACTAAAAGCTGGTGTAATTTTGAGCCATTGATAGCACCTAAAAAATAGAACCCACTTGACCTGGTCATTAGAATGATCTTCTTGAGAAGCATGTGTTTAGAGACAGAATGCATGTCTTACTTCAATCATACTGCTCCGTTCTGGGACGAGCAAGATACATACATGGAAACATCATAAATGTCATTACTCAGTTTGCAATTCTCAGAAACTCTCCAAGTTCAGGAAACTTTCTTCTAGCTACAGAATAAAATGTAAATGGTGTTAACCTTGAGAGTGTAAAGTAATGGTACAATATAAATGTGTGCAGTTCATAATTTCTGTAGGTAAAAAACCCACAAGGAACAGCAGTTGCCTTTGATAGGCAATCTGGAAACCAGAGGTAAGAGCTTGGTGGCTGCTTTTACATTTACCCTTTTATATGGCTTTAATTTCTGTACAACAATATGAATTGCCATTTTGAAAGTAAAACCTTGACTAGGTAGGCAGTGTGCTAAAATAAAGATAGAGTTGATAGCAGGAGGTGGAGAGAGGTAGAAGGGATGATGGCAATATGCTTTCCTCATTTCTCTTGACAGTTAATAGATACTGCCTACAATTGATGGAATTAGAAATGAAGGCTGAAATATGGTCTGCAGAAAAAATAAAAATACTGTATAACAAAATCTGGAAAGAGCAGGGTTAGGATATGGGCTTGAGTGAGCCTCAATCCTATTACATGAAAGAGAGTCAGTCAAAAGGTCCTTTTAAAGATGGCCACACACCACATCAAAATTACAACTAAACTACCAAACAAACCACTCAGAACCACCTGAAATCTGGGTAAACAGAAGTCCTACAAGGAGGGATTTAAAGAAGCAGCCACATCAAGACTGGTAGGAGAGGTAGAGACATAGAATGGGTTTGTCCCACATACACATGGTGAATAAAAATCAGGAGGGAGCCCTGGCCAGGTGGTCCAATTGATTGGAGCATTGTCTCTTACACCAAAAAGCTGCATATTCCATTCCAGGTCAAGGCACATACCTAGGTTACAGCTTCAATCTCTGCTTGGGGTGTGCATGGGAGGCAAATGACTGATGGTTCTTTCTCTCTCAATTCAATAAGCATATCCTTAAGTAAGAATTTTTAATAAATGAGAAGGGATATCTCAGCTGCAGAGGTCCCACACTGAGGAGCAAGGTGTCCCAGGCCCCCATCCGACTCCGTAGCCCAGGGTTCCAGGACCAGGAAGGGAAGTCCCCATAAGTTCTGGCTGTAAAAATCAGCAGGGAGTGTGGCTGAGTGATACAGAGAGCTGTGGGACTCCCTGATAGTTCTTCTTTTTTTTTTAATGTATTTTATTGATTATGCCATTACAGTTGTTCTATTTCCCCCCTTCATTCCCCTCCACCCTGCATACCCTGCCCCTACCATTCTTCCCCCCTTTAGTTTATGTCATGTCTTTAGATTCTATATTTCCCATACTATTCTTGCCCTCCCCCTATCTATTTTCTACCTACCGTCTATGCTACTTATTCTCTGTACCTTGTCTCCCCATTCTCTTCCTCCCACTCCCCTGTTGCTAACCCTCCATGAGATCTTCATTTCTATGGTTCCACTCCTGATCTAGCTGTCCTCTTAGTTTGCTTTCGTTCTAGGTGTGGTTGTTAATAATTGAGTTTGCTGTCCTTTCACTGTTCATATTTTTTATCTTCTTTTTCTGAGGTAAGTACCTTTAATATTTCATAAAATAAGGGCTTGGTGATTATGAACTCCTTCAATTTAATCGTATCTGAGAAGCACTTTATCTGTCCTTCCATTCTAAATGAAAACTTTGCTGGATAGAGCAATCTTGGATGTAGATCTTTGGATTTCATGACCTGGAATACTTCTTTCCAGCCCCTTCTTGCCTGTAAGGTCTCTTTTGAGAAATCAGCTGACAGTCTGATGGGAACTCCTTTGTAGGTGACTGTCCTCTTATCTCTTGCTGCTTCTAGGATTCTCTCCTTCATTTGAATCTTGGCTAATGTAATTATGATGTGCCTTGGTGTGTTCCTTCTTGGGTCCAACTTCTTTGGGACTCTCTGAGCTTCCTGGACTTCCTGGAAGTCTATTGCCTTTGCCAGACTGAGGAAGTTCTCCTTTATTATTTGTTCAAATAACTTTTCCACTGGTGGCTGTTCCTCTTCCCCTTCTGGTACCCCTATAATTTGGATGTTGGAATGTTTAAAGATGTCCTGGAGGTTCTTAAGCCTCTCCTCATTTTTTTGAATTGTTTCTTCATCCTTTTTCTGTTTGGCCATTTTTTTTCTTCCTTCTGGTCCACTCCCTTGATTTGAGTCCCAGTTTCCTTTCCATCACTATTGGTTTCCTGTGCATTTCCTTTCATTTCAGTTAGTTTAGCCTTCATATGTTCCTCTAATTTGTGACTAAAATTAACCAGTTCTGTGAGCATCCTGATCACCAGTGTTTTGAACTGTGCATCTGATAGGCTGGCTATCTCTTGGTCGCTTAGAATTATTGGCTGTGGGGCTTTGAGTTGTTCTTGAGCCATAATGTTTTGATCTGTTCGCACCTGTTACGTATGAGGGGCAGAGCCCTAGGTGTTCACCAGGGCAGGGCAACCCAGTTGGTGGGTTGTGACACTGTATGTGGGGGCAGGGTCAGAGAGGGGCAATAGCAGTCCCTTCTGCTGCTTCCCACTGCTGGGGCCTGTGCAGTCTGTCTCACTGCTCACTCCTTTGCCTGGTTTATATGCACACAAATGTGTGACCTCGGTCAGCCAGCCGTCTTGTGCCCTCACTGGATCTGCCCGTCGCAACCCCACACCTGGAATGTGCCAACCACCACCCATGTGCCTGGGTAGGTCTGGCTGAGTTTTTCTGCGTAACCCCGCTCAGCCAGTTGCTGGCTCCAACCCTCTTACTGGTCTGGCTGAACATTTCGTTGTTGTTGCGTTTTTTTTTACTAAAACTTTGTTGTGCGAGGAGGTACAGTGTTTCCACCTATGCCTCCATCTTGGCCGGAAGTCCTGATAGTTCTTCTTAAAGGGCATGCAAATGGGCTTACCTGGACTCAATTGCTGAGCTCCAGTGCTGGGGTAGCAACTTGAAATGCACTGGAAACAAATGGGGAGGAACAGAAGTGTCTAGCATCAGGGAGAGAGCTGGAGGGCAGCTTTTTGTCAGACAAAAGTGCTGCCAGAGGCCATTGTTCCTCTTCTGAGAACCCCTGACTGCACCCCACAGAACCAACAGGGAGGCACCATATCTGAGACTCTATCAACCTCACTCACACTGTTTGCTCTGCCCTAGTGATTACCTGAGTCCTTGTCCCACCCAACTTTCAGCCATACCCAGGCTGTTTCCAGTGGCTTTTCCAAGCGAATGGCCTGTCTGGCTCATGCTTCAGATTCTTCTAAATCTCTCAAACTAGCAGCCTCTGGCCTAGTGTGCCCCATACCTCTCACTAAGCAACCCAAGGTCCTATGCTAGCAGCAGCCAGCCTTGGTTCACAGCTTAGCCCCTCCTGGGCCCCTCCAAGCCCAGGACCAGTAGCAGCCATCTGCAGGTCGCTTTGTAGCTCATGCTGGGTGGCTCCAGACAGAACATGGGCAGCCGCTGATCTTGGCTGGCACCTCCGCTGGGAGGTCCCAAAGCCAGTGCACCCAGTAGACAGCTTCAGGCCACATCAAAGCGTCACCACCCAACCACCTCCACAAGCAACACAGTCAAGTGGAGGACTCAGAGGTCACCAGAGTCCTGCTGAAATAAGTCCAGCTGTGTGGGGTGGGCCCCTGCACAGCTGATCCTCGATGGTGGTGGCCGCAACAAGTCCTTGCAGCTGATCAGTCTGAGAATAAATCTTTCCCACTGACATGCCAGGAGCAATCAAGGCTGAATGACAACAGGCAGGTGTACACAGCCCACACAGTGGGCACACTCTGAGTGCAATGCTTGGGTAATTGAGGGGGCTGTGTCACTGGATGCCACAAAACACCTACTACATTAGGCCACTCTACATTAAGCTACCTGGGAGACATAGCAGCTGTACTTAATGCATAGAAAGAAACACAGGGAGGCTGCCAAAATGAAGAGACAAAGAAACACGTCCAAAATGAAAGAACAGAACAAAACTCCAAAAAAAAAAAAAAAAGAACTAAGCAAAATGAAAATAAGCAATCTACTAGATACTGAGTTCAAAACACTGGTCATAAGGATGGATGTTCAATGAACTTAGTGAGAATTTCAAGAGCATCAAAAACAAAGAAAAACATCAGAAGTATATGATACACTAACTGAAATGAAGAATCATGTATAGGGAGTCAACAGTACAGTAGATGAAGCAGAGAATCAGATCAGTGATTTGGAATATAAGGAAACAAAAAACACCCAATCAGAAGAGCAAAAAGAAAAGAGAATCCCCCCAAATGAAAATAGTGTAAGGAGCCTCTAGGACAACTTCAAGTGTACCAATGTTCGCATCAGGGGCTGCTGGAAGAAAAAGAGAAAGAGCAAGAAATTGAAAGTCTATTTAAAAAACAACAACAGAAAATTTGCCTAACTTGCTGAAGGACATAGACACATCATAATTAAAATGCCAAAGGTTAAAGCCAAAGAGAGAATCTGAAAAGCAGGAAGAGAAAAGCAGTTAGTTACTTACAAGGGAGCTCCTATAAGACTGTCAGCTGATTTCTCAAGAGAAATTTTGAAGGCTAGAAGAAATTGGCAAGAAACATTCAAAGTGATGAAAAGCAAGGTCCTGCAACCAAGATTACTCTATCCAGCAAAGCTAGCATTTAGAATTGAAGGACAGATAAAGAGCTTCCCAGGCAAGAAAAGCTAAAGGAGTTCATCATCACCAAATCAACATTACAAGGGTCTTCTTTAAGAAGAAGGAGAAGCCCCAGCTGGTGTGGATCAGTGGATTGAGTGCCAGCCTGCGAAGCAAGAGGTTGCTGATTCAATTCTCAGTCAGAGTACATGCCTGGGTTGTGGGCCAAGTCCCCAGAAGAAGGTGTGAGACAGGCAACCACACAATGATGTTTCTCTCCCTCTCTTTCTCTCTCCCTTCCCCTTGAAAAATAAATAAATAAAACCTTTTTTTAAAAAAAGGAGAAAAAAGAAAGAAAATATGAATAATAAAATGGCAATAAATACATATCTATCAACAATTGAACTAAAAAAACAAAACTGACAAACAAGCAGAACAGAAACAGACCCACAGCTACAGAAAACATTTTGATGGTTGCCAGATGGGGGTAAGTCAGGGGGGTAGGTGAAAAAGGTGAAGGAATTAAGGGGTACAAATTGGTAGTTACAGAATAGTCACAGGGCTGTAAAGTACAGCATAGCGAATATAGTCAGTAGTATTCTGATAGCTGTGTGTGGTGTCAGGTAGGTGTGAGATTTACCAAGATGATCACTTAGTAAGTCATGCAATGCCTAATCACTGGAGTGTACATCTGAAACTCATATAACAATGTATGTCAACTATAATTGAAAGATAAAAATGATTAATTTGAAAAAGTAGATAATAAATAAAGATGGCAGCACAAACCCAGGTGTTGCCAGAAAGAGTGGCATGGCCCTCAGAAGACAAGACATCAGGAACGGTCTCAAAGGGAACAGTCTGCAGCTGCCTGGCAGTGGGGCGGGTGAGGGGCAGACATAGGAGAGGTCCGCTTTCTGTCCTGTGCCCTAATGTACTTCTGAATACTTACTTCTGTGCAGACTGAATGATTTCTGCCAAAACAAAAACAATATAATAATTTTAAAAAGCCAAACAATAAAAAATCTCCTTCATCCTGGCCAGTGTGGCTCAGCTGGTTGGAGTATCACCCCATAACCTAAGTGTTTTGCATTCAATTCTCAGTCAGGGAACATACCTAGGTTGTGGGTCCGACCCCCCCGCCCCCATCCAGGCATGTGTTTCTCTCTCACATTGATGTTTTTCTCTCTCCTTTCCTTTCCAAACGTGATGGAAAAAATGTCCTTGAGTGAGGATAAAAACATAAAAGATCTGTTCACAGACCTACCAGTGCCTTGAGAACACCCATGTTCCTCAGCAAGCATCTGAACCCTCCTTGACCTGCCTGCTCTCAAACCCTCAGCCACACCAATGGCTGAGGAGCCCAGACTGGCTCCCCTGCTTGGCTTCCGTGCATGTGCTCCACCGTAGCTTGAAATGCTTCTGCCTCCCATTTATCCCATATGCAAACGCAACACCAGCCCCACAGAAAAAGCACTCCCCTCCATCCAGAAAGCCATCCCAGAGCCCCTGACTGGCTGTTCTCCACTTTCATCTGGTTGAAGAAGGCACATTTGCTATTTGCCCTAAAGTTCCTGCTGTCAGTGGCAGTTGTCTCCAGCCTGTCAGCCTCAGAGGTCACAGCTCTTAAAGCCCCGAGGGGAGAAGAGCCTCTATGAAGCCTGTTCAGAAGGTCAGTCGGGAATCTGCAGCCTCGGGACAGGCTGGACCTCTGCTCCCCTCCCACCCTCAAGGAAGGAGGTGCAGGAGGAGGTCCTCCAAGGTCCCTGCAGCTCTTAGTCCTGTTCCCAGGATTAAAAATTCTAATGTCCAAAACAGCTGAGAACACAGTTCCTCATATCTATGCCCATGACTGTGATCCAAAGCTGAGAGATGGAAACATGCCCTGCAGGGAGGGCCCCATGAGGCAAGAGACCTGTGCCCGCTACTAACAGAGGAAGGCAAGCAGATGGCCTGCCATGCGAAAATGTTAACTTTTGTCCCTTTATACATACTTGTTCTCCAGGTGATCAAAGGCAGCCATGTGTGCCTTTCAGAATTCTCTGGGAACAGTGGTAAGACTGGCCAGGTGCTTCCCAGGCCAGTGCTGCCCCAGGGCAGGCTCGACACCTTCCTGCGTACTTGCAAGCACTTCCACTGCCCTGAGGGTGGGCTGCTGAGGGCCCCAGTCCCTGGGCTGGTGGACCCTTCTTCTCCACCTTCAGGAAGAGCCCTATGCTCCTGCCCACAGGCCTGAATTCTCACAGCCCCCACTGTCACCTCCTCCCAACTGCAGGGTCCCACGGCTCCTGATGACTGGCCAGCTGCCTGCACTCCACCCCCCAGTGACAGGACAGAACCTCCAGAAACAGTCTAGATTGGATTACCCTGGTTCCCCGTCAGATGGTGCTGGAGGGCCCCACTGACCAGACCAGACTAGACCTTAGATTTTGCCTGGGCACGTATGTGCCCTGTAGAGAACTAAACTGCTCTCCAGCATGCTGGGACCACTACAGGTTCCCATTAACACAGCCCTGGTCTCAGACACAGCCCGGCAGCATCTGTGCCTGGTAGTCATGGCTCCAGGCGGGGAGGTAGAATACAAAGAACGCCTTGCTAACTGTGGGGTAAAACAACAGCTGACCCCTCCCTCCTCCCGAGTCGGAGACTTCTTCTCCAGGCCTGAGGGCATGTTCCCTTATGGAGGGGTAGGCAGCCCCAGGCCTGTGTGGGACAACTGGGAGTCAGGGCCCGCGGGCACCCCCAGCACCTGTGGCCAGTCCCTGGGCCAGCCCTTGCCTGCAGCACCTGCTGCCTTGCTGAATGCCTCTCTGCCCCACTCTCCTCAAGCCTGTGGGAGATCCTTCCAGAAGAGTGTGTCCCCTCTTTTCTTCCCTTTACTGGGCCATCTTTTTCTGACATCATTTCACCAGAGAGCTCTGCCCATTACTGGGATCTGCCATCTTGAATCCTCCCCTAGTCTTTTTCAGCATAGTGCCCCCCCACCACTACCCTAACTTCCCCACAAGGCCTGACAAATTGAAACACACACACCTCACCAGTCACTCACGTATTTACTCAAAATGTGGGTCCCTACCCCAGGCCTGGTATGGTGCCAAGTATTGGGTCCTTGAATATGACAGAGGCCCTCCCTCACAAAGTCCACACTCTGACTGAAAGGAACCACAACCTAGTAAAGACATAGCTTAACCATAACCAGTGATAAGGAAATGCGGTGGTGGGAGAACCAAGGAAATACTGAACAAAGACTACAGCTGGTAAAAGAACTTGGACCAGCACGGCTGTGCTTGGTGAGAGGCAGGGCGGGGAGCCAGGCCGTTCAGAGCCCGAGGGCCGAGTGGGACATTCAAGTTCTATGCAAACATATGATGAGCTCGGACCCATGTCTCACATCCTCCTCTTGGCAGCAGTGGAGGGAATGGTCACGGGGGAGTGGGGAGGGGGTGCCACCGTGACCCAGCAGGAACTGATCAAAAGCTGCTAAGAGGACATATGCAATGATACCGGAGAAGTGACCATTAGATTCAGCCAAAAAGGGGTCATGGCAGGGGTGACCTGACAGCAATTCAGTGACCCATGGGGACCATGGAAGGGGAAGCAGTGAAACTGGATGACTTGTCAGAAAAGTTTATTGTGGAGAGAAATGAAGGAGGAGCCAGTACATGGAGAGGGTGTACAGTCGATGCAGCTGATTTAAGCATATTCATGTCGTAATGGTGGTTTCCTGGAGCTACTGCAACAGTGCCACAAACTTGGTGGCTTAAAATATCACTTCTCTCAGAGTTCTGGAGGCCGGACTCCTGAAAGGAAGGCGTGGGTGGGGCCCGGCTCCCTGCAGAGGCTCCAGGGGAGAACCTGCCACTCTCCCAGCTGCTGGCAGCAGCCCCAGCCCACTCCGGTCTCAGTCTTGGCCTCCTTTCTTGCTGCCTGCCCTCACTGTAACCACGTGACTTCATTCAGGGCCACCAGATAACCCAGGATTAGCTCCTCTACTCAAGAAGAAGAGCCGGACACGGCACGTAGAGCAGGGGCAAAAGAACCACACTTGATTTCCTCCACTCTCCTTCCCTTCCCCTCTCTCTGAAAATAAATAAATAAAAATTAAAAAAAAAGATTTATGTAAGGAAACAGTCATTTCTTTCCTAGATAAGACCCCACTTACAGGTTCAGCCCCCCCCTTCAACCCATGACAATGGGAATGACCAGCCCAAGAACAAAAACACTGGTGTGGAGAAGGGAGAACCCAAGGAGGGGGTCGTTGGAAAAGCAGGGGGGCAGGTAGGACCCAGAGCTGAAAAACTTCTCTCCTAGCTTTACTTCAAAACAACATTAAGGGTGAATTTTTATCATATGAGAACAGTAGCTCAAGGAATAAAAATGGGGGGAAAAAAACTTTGAAAAAACACTCAAAATCCCCTGCCAACTCACCTCTACATACAGCTCAGTCTGATTAGTGGAGGCTGTGTTTTTACCCAAGACATCACCTCTTGCTGCGAAGTCTTCAGTACCTATCTCAGCCTGGCTATGTGAGGCATGAGGAAAAGTGGTTAAGGGCCCTGTCCAGTGTGGCTCTGTGGACTGAGCACCAGCCTGCAAACCAAAAGGTTCGATTCCCAGTCAAGGCACCTGCCTGGGTTGCAGGCCAGGTCCCCCAGTTGAGGATGTGCAAGAGGCAACCAATTGGTGTATCTCTCATATATCGATATGTCTTTCCCTCATCCTCCCTCCCTCCTCCTCTCTCTGAAAATAAAATAAATAAAATATTTTTTTAGAAAGAAAGAAAAAATGCCCAAGGGACCCAGGGGTGGGGTCAGGGTTCCTGGACAAATGCACCCCTTCCAGTCTGTCGGCGACCCAGCCAAGCTCTGGAAAACACTCTCCGAAGCTCGCCAGGAGACTCAGCACTCTGGGCAGGGGGCTGGAGTCCAGGAGCAGGGCAGGGAAGACCACTGGACAGAGGTGACTCACACAGCCACCACCCTGTCCCAACTCAGCTGGGAGTGTTTCGTGAAAGGGACCAGGGACCCAGATTAGTTTAGGGAGGAGAAAGGACTCCTACCGGAAACAGCCCGAGGGTGAAGTGAGCTTTGGAGCAGCACAGGCGGACACACTTGTTACTAACACATAACCCCAGCTCCCACAGGAATCTGCACACCTGGCTCTGCGGCATGCACCACCCCATTCCTGCCCAGTCCCCATGGTACCACTTTGACTGGAACCTCTGCTGGGAATGCCAGGCACTGTACAGACCTGAACCCGAGGCAGCAGGCTCTTTTCATTTGTAGACAGCCCCCAGTCTGAAGGCCAAGGGCAGTGCTTTGAGGAGCAGACACTTCTCATTTTCAAGTCCAGCCGAAGTTGTCATTTTCGTGCCCAGCATCACCTCAGGGCTCCCCTTTCCTCTTGCACAGTAATCTTCCTCTTCTTGGAAAATGCAAGGGCAGCTGGGTGGCAGGCAGGGAGGGGCTGCAGGGTCTGTGCCCCTGGAGCCCTGGGGCACAAATGCCTTCAAGCCCACAGTGTCAGTGAACGAGTGGAGCCCAGGGCCAGTCCAAGGACTGCTTTTGCCCTCAGTGCCTGGACCTTGCCTTTGTTACTGCTTGCTTTACCAGAGAGATGCCTCGGCACTCCCAGCTTGACTCCCACCTGGAGGTCCATGACCCAAGAAGGGCCTTGGAGCCACATCCGAGCTGGGCCTCACCCACCCATGTCATCAAAGTGAAGGGGAACCCCCAGGCTTCATGACCCCAAGAGGGCTCTCAGACCTGGGTGGGACCACAAATTCCTAAAGACACCGACATAGCAATCACACACATACTCCACCCTACAAATGGACTCAGTAGGGCCTGGTGGAGCCCTAAATCAGCGTTTTAGCCTTCACGCAGGGGGCCACAGTCTTCAGAAGCAGGGAGTGAGAAACCGCTGAGGAATAATGGCCTTCAAGCCCCAGGAAGGTTCGGGAGGCCTGAGTGTTACTGGTATAACCTTGAGGGGGACAGCTCAGATGCCCAAACCTTCCCGGGGCGGGAGCTGCTGCTGCTTGCACACACCTCTTCTAGACCTCTACACTCACGTGGGCAGGCCAGGAGGGCAGCAGGGGTGGACCAGCCTCAAGGTAGTTCCCCAGTGAACATTCTGCCTTCTCTACTTACCATCTTCTGCCCTTAGCAATTGCAAAGGAGAAGTTACCAGCCAGTGATTCACATTTCTTTCTCTTAACACACCCACACCCATTTTTTTCAAGTCTCCACCCAGCACAAACCAGGACAAGAACTAACAGATTTAAACTTGGAATTCCTGCTCCACACAGGGGATTCTTCCAGTAACTCCCACTGAGCTGGGGCCTCTTTGAACCCCTGCCAGAGGCAAGCCCTGGGCTTCTATTATACGGGAAACTCAGGGTGGCGCTTGTGACTGCCTGCTGGGTGCAAACAATCCAAAAGGTCACCAAGTAACCACTATGAGGACTAGGAGGCAGGAAAGGGACCCTGGAAAAGGAATGTGCCATGCCACCCCAAACCTTGGAAATCCCTGGGCCCTGTCACACCTGATGGGATGCAGGAGGCCTTCTGGTTAGTTGCCAAGGGAGCAGCACAAGGGCCTGGAAAGGCCCAGGCAGGCAGATCAGACTCACAGCCTGACAAAGCAGGAGCTTCCTGTTCACGCTGGGACCATGACACAACCCACAGGGACAGGCTCAACATGTCTCGCTGCTAAAAAGGCGACTGGGAGCATGCTCCAGGACAGTTCCCTCAAACACATTTCTCTTCCAACCGCCAATTCTCTGGATGCAGGATCTGCTCCTAGAAGTCGCAGTAGGCTTTCCGACCATGTCCCGACACTGATGCTGCACAAATCCCTGCAGGACAGCCTGAAGGCACAGCAGGACAAGGGTGCCAGCTGTGGATTCAAGTCCTGCCTTAGAGACCCAGTTCTGGGCAAGATTCTAATCTCCCTCACCTACCAACCAGCGAGGCGCAGGGAACAGTGACTCCCTTCTGGAATTACTTGAAAGAATTAAAGGATATAAGTTCCATATAAACTGCCCCACAGAGTTGGCACTCAAGTTCATTCCTTTCCTCCCTTCCTTGTCCTGTGACAGTCCCCTGTCTCAGCCCTGAATCCAAAGAGATCCCAAGCTCACCCAACTCAGAAATGCCCAAGGGGCCCAGACACCACTGACAGGGCGTAAATGTTCCCAACGAGCCCTGAGGCTCCCAGGCACTCCTGCCCCCCCTGGGCAGCTCAGGCCCTGGGTCAGCTGGAGCTGGGCTCCACCCCTCTTGCTAGCTGGCTCCATCCCCTGAACCCTACGTTTTCTCAGTGTGGGAGAAAGCCAGAGCCCTTAACTTCTTCAGTTCTGAAATACTGGTGGCCCTCTCCCAGCCTGCTGGGGTGGGGTATCGGGGATAAACAAGGTTATACATCGGCATGAAGGGGAGAAACACTTGAACTCTTTCTAAAAGTATATGGAGGTGATCTGAGTCACCATTAAGCAGGCAGGGACACATGCTCCAGCATTCTGCAAAGTTAGCTGACACCCTCCTTCCCGCCCAGGGAGGCTTGGCTCATTTTGCATCAGGTACATTCTGAAGTCGGGTCGTGTATAGGGTCCATTCTGATGATAACACGAAGTCCCAGTGTCCAAAGTTGCCCTGGAAACTACCTAGAGTGGCCTGCCAGATCCCCGGCGCTCAGTGCTGCTGCTCTGCCCCACCATTCCTCCCCCACCCCCACCCCACCCCCCGTTGGCTGAGGGTGAGGGGTGGAAGGAACGAAACAGTTCTCGCCCAAAGAAGGATACCATCAGCAAACCTCGGGCTTCTGAGCCTCCACCCGCCCGCGGGGGTGGTGCCTTCCCGGGAGTTTCCAAGGCAGGCCCGGCTCCCGGGGACCGCACTGCCCGGTACCCCTAGAGTGGTCCCCAGGAAGATCCTCTTACAGAGAGGCAGGCATCCAGCAGAGTCCAGGCCTCCAGAGCCCCGCCGGGACCCCAAGAGGGTCTGGCCAGCCTGGTGCACGCGTCTATCGTGAATGGCCAGTGTCTTCCAGGGTGGGGACTGAGTTTAGAGCACCCGGCGCTCGTGTCTTGCCCGTTCCCGATGCCAGGAACCTGGGCCTGGAGCCCGCGGCCGTTGGCGGGGCTTCGGTGGGGCTCCAGACCGCCGCGCGCCTCACCTGAGCGGGACGCGGATGGCCAGGTACCTGTCGATGGCCACGGCCAAGAGGCTGAAGATGGAACTCTGCGTGAGCACCAGCACGAAGCAGGCGAGGAAGAGGCAGCTGTAGAAGTCCGTGGAGATGCCCAGGCTGATGGTGATGGCAAAGGGGATGGCGAACAGCCCCACGGCCACGTCGGCCGCGGCCAGAGACACTAGGAAATAGTTGGTGGGCGTCTGCAGCGCGCTCGACGTGCCCACCGCGGCGCACACCAGCGCATTGCCGGCCACCGACAGCGCGGCGATGGCCAGTTCCAGCGCCACGTACAGCGCGTCCTGCGCCTCCAGCCGCATGGCCCGCGGCGTCGCCTACCCGGACCGCGCCGGAGCGCGGGGACCACGCGTCCCCCGGCCGCGTCTGGCCCGCTGGGCCCGCGCACTCGGTACCAGACCCGGAGGCGGGCCCGCGGAGGGTGGGGACGCCCATTGGCCAACGCGCCCGCCCGTCCCGGGCTCCGCGGAGCACCGCCCCTTCCCAGCCCGGGTCCGCGGTGCCTCCGCTGGCTCCGCCGCTCGCGGCGTGGGCGTCCGCCCCCCGGGTGTCCAGGGCTGACAATATCCAACCAAGTCAAGTTCCCCAACTTTCTCTAACGCTCCGACTCGGTGGGTGTGTCCCGAGCTGTCGCGCTGTCCCTCAGACCCGGCGGCGCGGAGCCCGGGCCGCTCTGGGGACTGAGATCGGACTCTGCGGGGGGCGCCCCCTGTTCCCGGCCGCCCGCCGCCCGGGGGCCGCCCCCTGAGCCACTCCACAGCCTTGGCGGTGCAGGAACCCGAAGCCTTCCCGACCCGAACCCTGCGGACCTCACCGGATCGGCGGCGGGGCTCGCCTTGCTCCCTACGTGAGATGCGGCTGGAGGGGACGGAGAAGCCCAAACTCGCAGGCAGCCAAGGGACACACGCTCGGCACTTCACGCGAGGACCGCTCTGCGAGGCTGCAGCTCTGCACTCGCGCGCCAGCCTCCCCGCCACAGCCCAGCGCCTCCTGCTCTGGCTTCTCCCACCTGGTGACATGCGCCGCATCCTTGCCCACCTCCCTCACCCCTCAAAGTGCCAGTGCTCTTCAGGTGCTCTCTTTATCCTTCATCACCTTACATCAGCTCAGGCTCCTAAGGCCTCACACGTGGCCTTACACGCTCTATCCCAAACCTTTTCCCTGGTCCTAGGCACCTCCTAAGGCCCAGACCTCAGCATCCCAAGCCCGCAACTTTGTGACTCCACCACAAGACCCGGAGGCGCCCAAACCCAGCAAGTCCAAAATCAAGCTCATTTTTAACCCTTCTCAAAACGGTGGCCCTCTCCTCCTTGCGATACTCAGTTATTGACCTTACTTCTCACTCCACCCCTCCCCCACCAGGGTGCTGACCCCCTTCCTCTTTCATCCTTTCCGACATTCCAGTCCGTAGTGCTGTGGATTCTGATTCCAGAGCTTTGCTTCACTCCACCCCAATGTCAGGTCCCTGCTCCCCGCAGTCGGCTCCTGTCACTCTCCGCTCAGTCACTGCTGCTTCAGCCTTCCCACCTCCTCCCCAACACCATCATTCTAGAACACCCCAGCTGTGCCAGTGGTCCAAAGGATTTGGTCCTCCCCCCAAATCCTTTGCTAGCCGTCACCAGACAAGGTAGTTAAGAAGACTATTGGTTAACAGGAAGGTGCTTGCAAAATGTTAAGCAAAAAATAAAACATGGAGACGACCTCTAAAAGGGAGTGAATTTCTTTTTGGGGTGACAAAATATTTTAAATGTGATGGTTGCACAGCTCTGTAATATACTTAAATACTACTCAATTATATGCTTCAAAGAAGTGAATTGTGTGATATGTGGATTATATCTCCGTGTAGCTGTAATAACAACAAAACCCTCAGCCTCTAATAGGCCCAGCAGTAATAATCTGTTTCTGTAACAACGAAGGCAGCAAGGTCTCCAAAAAACGCTCACAGTAGAAGGCCTAGCTGGTGAGCTTATTATAGGGGATTTTTCTCTCTCTCCATTTTCTCTGTGTGTGTGTGTGTGCATTTACTTCTATAATAGCAAAACTTGATTCTATGTTAAAATATTGGAAAGCCCACAAATTCCATGCTGAGTTTGATATTGTCTTCTCCAACACGTGTGTTTCCAAAGCATGTAACACAAACTACTATCAGCACATATGTGATAAACTGGAGACTTGTAGAGATCAAGAGCCTTGTTCATGGGATGGTGAAACAGTTACAGGAGGCTTCCCAGGGAAGTAATTGTTGCAGAGTGGGCTAGACTCGGCAGTGGGGAGGTATTGAATAGGGAGCCATGCTGGGTGAAGGTGGGGTAAGGGGCTCTCTCAGGGAACGACTTGCCCAGGACAGCAGAGAAGGGAAGGTGGAACCCAGGTTGGTCTCCGAGCCGGGCGATGAGGGATCTGGCAGTAGTGGCTGTAGTGCCAGCAGAGGGAGAGGAGGTGGCAGGATGGAAGCCAGTGGTTGCAGTGAGTGCTTCCCGCACGCTTGCAGCCGGGGACCTGGCCCTAGCTCCACACCTTTCTGAGCCTGGAATCCCCACTTCTCCTTGCTAGAGCCCAGCCTCCTCCAGGAAACTGAGTCACCTGAGTAGAAAGGGTCCCCACTGCAAACCTGTGCCCTCCCAGCCTTGTTGCAGCCGCCGAGTTCCGCATGACTGGTGCCCACCTCTGGGCACCTGCCAGCAGAGCCTCCCTCCTCTGTCCTCTCCCCAACCAGCCTCCACTTAGCACAGTGCTCTTTATTCTCCAAGTTCATGTGCAACCGAGTCACCCTGACTCCATCAGTCCCTGGTATAGAACTCACACTGGGATTTAACCGGGACTCACAGGACCCATAGGGATGACAGTAATGGCAACAGACAATTATTGTTGAGGAAACGCAAGAAGGAGAGGTGGAGTCTCGAGGTTTAGTCATGAAAGTCATGCGTAAAGGACCCAGATTTGAGTCTTAATTCCGTTTGCCATTTAACTTATTACAGTGATTGGGAGCATTTGGATGAGTTAGGCCAGAGCTGTAGAAACCTGAGAAGGCTTCTCAATGGTGAAAGTGGAAGGGTATCTTTCATGAACCAATGGACCCTCTGCAGACCTCTTCCAGGTGGCTGGCATCCACCCTCTCATCTCCCACTCCTGCTCCATCTTGCCTCAGCTGCCAGAGCACAATCCAGGTGGCATCCAGATGGCACTGCAGCGGGTGTAGTACTCAGAGATGCAGTCAAAGACCCAGGCTGGCTCTGTCTTTTGGCTCTGCCATCTTTTTAATCTTAAACCGATTACCTTGTGGTCACAAGAGGGCTGCTGCAGCTGTAAGCATCACTTGATCGAGCAACAACGTTGCAGGCAGAAGGGGGCTGGCCTCTACCATTATTTATTGTGGGGCAAAGTCCTGGGTCACCTGCTGCTCTACACTGACTGTGAACTCTGGCAGTGGGGCTGTGCCTGGCTCAGACAAAACATGGTTCAATACATGGGGCAGATGAAGAGGCCCACCTGCCCCAAATATGTTGTCACCTAAATAATCTTGGGTTCTGAGAACTAAACAGGAAGGGAGGACAATGAGTGCTGTCCTTCACTGTCTGTGTGGCAGTTGGAGGGAGAGTCCAGCTTCAAGCCTGAGTGTCCCAGGTCTCACTGGCTTGTACAAAAAGGGAGGGGTAAATGACAGGCCGTGAATGAGAAAAGACAGTAAGTAAAAATTCACTGCTAGAAGACAGAAATTACTACAATAACTCCTAAAGGACAGCAGTCAGTAACTCAAGTCTGCATGAAGAAATAAAATATGCCAGTAAAAGTAACTATGCAGGCAAATATAAAAGACAGTACAAACATAAATATAAAAGGCAGAGGAAACAATAATTATAAATCTGTGTTGACGAGCACACACAATATGATTTGTGTGACAACAACAAAAAGGAGGGAGCATGAAGTTGTACAGGAGCAGAGCTTTCGTATATCATTGTATACTCTAAAAATCTAATAAAAGAATTGATATGACCTTTTGTCGCCAGATCTTAATGGTGTGGACAGTGGTGGCAATGAGACAGAAGTACCATCTCAAGGACACTGCAGGACAGCTGCCCAGGCCTGGCCTGCTGCCTCCTCTGGGCCTCCAGGCAGTGATGCTAACGGGACTTCTGAAGGAACGGATCCATCTGTTTCCAGTGCTGTTGCTGGATAATTTTCAAGGGCACCTCAAACCCAAGCCCATACTGACACCCAAAACACAGAAACTTCTTAATTGAAAAGCAAGAAATTATACACTTGATTTTTAAATTTTTTTATTTATTGATTTTAGAGACAGAGGAATGGGGAGGAGAGGTGGAAAGAGAGAGAGAGAGAGAGAGAAAGGAACATGGATCTGTTGTCCCAGCCATTCATGCATTCATTGGCTGATTGCTGTATGTGCCCTGACTGGAGATGGAACCCACATCCTTGGTGCATCTGAAGGACTCTCTAACCAACTCAGTTATCCAGCCAGGGCTACACTCAGTTTTAAAGAAGCAAAAATTGTGGAGAAGTACAAAGATTCTAAAAGCGTATTGTTATTACTTTTAAAACATGCAACAAAATAGTTAAACATCATGGTAAACATCGAAGCTTGCTCTCAGTGTTGAAGAGCAACCCTGCTGCTCCTCCAAGTAAACTCAGCCTCAAGACACCAGAGACAAGTTCTCCAAGTTCTGTAGACCTAAGTCATAGTATGTCTGCCTCCAAAGGCAAGAGCCCTGCATTGATTTTCGGAACAGTTACATCGGGACAGTCAACACCCACTTGCTTCTCAACAAGCGTGAACAATCCCTGGCTTGTTCAATGGATTGAGTGCCAGCCTGTGAACCAAAGTGTTGCCAGTTCAATTCCCAGTTAGGGCACGTGCCGGGTTGCGGGCCAGGTCCCTGGTCAGGGATGCCCAAAAGGTAATCATACATTAAAGTGTCTCTCCCTCTCTTTCTCCTTCCCTTCCCCTTTCTCTAGAAAAAAATAAAATAAAATAAAATCTTTATTTAAAAAGTGTGAACAAAGAAACAATTCTCTCAACTAAAAATGTTGCTGAGTCAGAGTGAATTCCAAAAGAATTGAAAGATGGACTTCAGAAATTTCTTATCTTCTTTGTAACGGATGGAGTATAAAAATAAAAAATGTTTAATGCAATTTCTGAAACTAAAAAAAATAACTGATATGAAATTAGACTATATCTATTTAACAAAAAAGAAGGCATAATGGAGGAATAGAGGAACAAAAAAGGTGTAAGAATGACTATAGGAAACACATAGCAAAATGGTAGATGCATATTCTACCTTATCAGAATACCATTAACTGTAAATGGACTAAATATTCTAATTAAAAGGCAGACATTGGTAGAATGGATTGAAAAACTAGATCCAAATATATGTTGCCTTTGAGAGACACACTTTAGATGCAAAAACATGAACAGACTGAAAGTAAAAGGATGGAAAAAGATATATCATGCAGAGTAAACAAAAGAAAATGGAATAGCTATACTAATACCAGACAAATAAGAATATTTTTTTAATGAAAAAAGGATCAATCTCTTATACATATATATGTACCTAATAATGCAGCCTCAGAATACATAAAGCAAAAAATGCCAGAACTAGCCCTAGCTGGTGTAGCTCAGTGGATTGAGCGTGGGCCTGCGAACCAGAGGATCGTGGTTTGATTCCCAGTCAGGGCACATGCCTGGGTTGCAGGCCAGTTCCCAGCAGGGGAGCCCCAAGATGCAACCACATATTGATATTCTCTCCTTCCCTTCCCCTCTAAAGATAGATAAATAAAATCTTATAAAAAATGCCAGAATTGAAGGGAAAAATAGACAATTTAACAAAAAGAATTGCAGATGTCAGTATTCCATTTTCAATGGTGGATAAAAACTAGACAACTAGAAGAAGACCGCAGAAACAGAAGACTTGCGTGACATTGCAAACCGGCGTATCCAGACCCTAAAGGCGTATCCAGAGAACACTCCACCCACAACAGCAGACCCTGCGTGTGTTCAGTGCGCGTGGGGCCTTCTCCGAAGCCGGTGACAGCGTAGGCTGTAAAACAACATCCAGTGAACTTAACATGAATGAAACCATACAAAGTGTGTAGTTCAACAACAACAAAAAATAAAATTAGAAATCAATACAAGTGGATATTGGGAAATTTACAAATATTTTGAAATTAAATAACACACTTAAGTAATCAGTTAGAAAAGAGATCATAAAGGAAACTAGAAAATATTTTGATATGTTTTGAGAAAGCAAAACTACAACATACCAAAATATATGGTGTACAGTGAAAGCAGAGCTTAGAGGAAAACTTATCGTTTTAAAAGGACAAAAGAGATCAAATCAGTAACTAAAACTCACCTCAAGAAACCAGAAAAAGAAGAGCAAACGAAACCTAATGTAGGAAGGAAAGAAAGAATAAAGGCTAAAATGGAAAACAAGTGAAATAAGGAATAGAAAAGCAGAACAAGTAAACAAAGCCAAAATTTGTTCTTTCAGAAAACAATATAATCAACAAAACTTTAGCTGGACTGATGAAAAGGGCGGGGGAGGGCAGATGGTTTACTAACATTGGTGATGAAGAAGAGCCATTACTACCAACCATGCAAAAACAAAAAGGAGTTTAAGAAATACTATGAACTACTACTATGCCAACAATTAACATAACCTACATGAAATGGACAAAATCTTAGAAAAAATAAAAACTATCAAAACTAACTCAAGAAAAAATAAAAATATGAACAAATCTATAACAAGTAAAGGGATTGAGTTGGTAATAAAAAATACTTGCCACAAAGAACAATCCAGGCCCACATGGCTTCTCTGGTAAAAAATTTAAAACATTTAAGGAAGAATGAATACCAATCCTCACAAATTCTTCCTGTGGAGTTTCACACAAAGGGGGAGAAAATATGTCCCACATAACTTTATGAGGACAATATTATCCTAATACCAAAACCAGAGGAAGGCATAACAAAAAGCCCTAACTGGTGTGGCTCAGATGGCCGGGCGTCACCCTGCACACACAAGGGCAGCTGGTCTGGTCCCTGGTCAGGACTCCAGTGATAGGCAGCCGACTGACATTTCTTTCTCGCTCTTATTGCCTCCCTACTGCTCTCTCTAAAAAATAAATAAATGAACTTAAAAAACAGATGTAACAAGAAAACTACAGGCCAGTACTCATGAGAATATAGATGCAAAAATTCTCAGCCCACAACTAGATACAGTAACATATAGCAAATATTATATACTATAATTAAATGGGATTTATCTGAGGAATGTAAAGTTGGTTTAAAATACAAAAATCAACTTATGTAATACACCTTGTTAATAGAATAAGGAACCAAAAGCCTATGATCATAACAATAGACACAAAGCATTTAATAAAAACCTAACACTCTTTCATAATTAAAAAAATAAAAGTGGAAGAAAACTTTTTCACTCTTCAAAGGTCATCTATGAGAAACTCACAGCTAATAACATACTTAATGGTGAAAGACTAAAAGCTTTCCCTTTAAGGTCAGAAACAAGACAAGGGTGTTGGCTCTTGCAATTTTTGACACTGGACTAAAGGTTCTAGCCAGGACAATGAAGCAAAGAGAAAAATAAAAAAGAATTAAGAGGCATCCAGATTAGAAAAAAGGAAGTGCAACTGCCTTTACTTGCAGATGTCGTTATCTTGTATATAGAAAACGCTATATATAAAACACACACAAAAAAATAAAAACCAAACAAATGAAAACATATTCAAACTAATAAATGAGTTTAGCAAGGTTGCAGGATATAAGATCAATATCTTATACAAAATATAAAATCAATTGCACTTTCAAAAACAATTTATTTTTCAATTACCATTGATGTACAATATTATATTAGTTTCAGGTATAAAGCCAGTGATTAGACATTCATTTAATTTATGAGGTGATCACCTTGATAAGTCTAGTACCTGACACCATACATAGTCATCACACTGATACTGACTATATTCCCTGTGCTGTTCTTTACATACCCATGACTATTCTGTAACTGCCAATTTGTAATTCTTAACCTCTTCACCTTTTTCACCCACCTCCTCAACAGCCAACACTCCCAATCTGGCAACTGTCAAAATTTTCTCTGTGTCAATCAGACTGTTTCTGTTCTACTTGTTCATTTATTTTGTTTTTTAGATTCCACATATAAGTGAAATCATATGACATTTGTCTTTTTCTGTCTGACTTATTTAACTCATCCTAATAACCTCCAGGTCCATCCATATTGTTGCAGATGGCAAAATTTTATTCTTTTTTTTATGGTTGAGTCATATTCCATTGTATATATGCATCACTTCTTCTTTATCTATTCATCTAGTCACGGACACTTAAGTTGCTTCCGTATCTTGGTTATTATAAGTAATGATTCAATGAACATATGGATGTGTATGTCTTTTCGAGTTAGTGTTTGGGTTTCTTTAGATAAATGCCCAGAAGTAGAATTGCTGGGTCCTTCTTTGTTTCTTGTTATAGCCTTTGTTTTAAAGCCTATTTTGTCTGGTGTAAATATTTCTGCCCCAGCTTTTTTGTTTGTTCCCATTTTTAAAAAATATCTTCTCATCCCTTTACTTTTAGTCTATGTACATCTTTCAACCTAAAGTGAGTCCTTTGAAGGCAGCCTATTCAGTCTGTTGTCTTATCAGTTCAGTCATCATATACCTTTTATTTGGAGCATTTACTCCATTTATATTGGGATAAGCCTCCCATCAATTCTCAAGAAAAACTACAACAGCAAAAACAAACAAAACAAAACCTTGCAAGGCATGACTCCAGTTTTTATTCTTAGGCTTAAAACTCTGTGACTGTGAAGTTCGTCCTCAAACAGGAGAACTTCTTCCAAAAATGTAATCTGTTCTCTGATTTAAAAATTTCTTTGTATCTATATGATCTGTTGTAGGTACAACATTTAACCTAAGAGACTCTCCAAGTAACATTCTATTATAATCTACTGTGTAGGTCCAGTCGCATGGTTTAATAAACTCATTGTAGTATTCTTGCTTTGACCTGCTCCAGGTCGTTTGTGAAGACAGGTTCTCCAAATATTCCTCAGTAGCTGCTTACACATCTGCATGTACCTATAGCATTGAACTCAAATCCAAGGCCAGAATCATGCTGCATTCTTAAGCCATGTTGTCTCCAAACATCATTCTAGAGAGAATTCATCAGCTAAATTCACATCTGCTAACTTTATGATATCAGCCTAGGCTGCTGCCAACTTCAAGGCTCAAAGGGAGAAGTCCTGTGGCTGCTCTGGAAGCTATGGATCATCATAGCTTAGTCATAATGACCAAGGCAGGGCCCACCACTTTTTCTTTTTCTTCAAGAAGTCCCTTTAAAATTCCATATAATACTGGCTTGGTGATTGAACTCCTTCAGCTTTTTGTTGTCTAGGAAGCCCTTTATCTGCCCTGCAATTCTAAATGATAGCTTTGCTGTATAGAGTAATTTTGGCTGTAGGTCCTTGCCTTTCATCACTTTGAATAGTTCTTGCCAATTCCTTCTGGCCTGAGATATTTCTGTAGAGAAATCAGCTGACAGTCTTATGGGAGCTCCTTTATAGCTTTTATGATTGCGGCTTTTATGATTCTCTCTTTATTTTTACATTTTTGCATTTTAATTATGATGTGTCTTAGAGTGGGCCTCTTTTGGTTCATCTTGTTTGGGACTCTCTGTGCTTCTGGGACTTGTATGCCTATTTTCTTCACCAGGTTAAGAAAGTTTTTCATCATATTTTTTCAAATAGATTTTCCATTTTTATTCTCTCTCTTCTTCTTCTGGTAACCCCTATGATGTGAATGCTGGTACAGTTAAGGTTGTCCCAGAGGCCCATTAAACTATTCTCATATGGGGGGGGGATTTTTTTTTTCTGTTTTAATTGGGTGTTTTCTGCTACTTTATTCTCCAAATTGTTGACTCAATCCTCTGCTTCATCGACTCAACTGTTGATTCCCTCTAATGTATCCTTCATTTCAGTTAGTGGTTCCTTCATTTATGACCGGTTCTATATGTTTCCTATCTACATTTTCATGTGTCCTTTCTCTCTGTTGAAGTCCTCATTCTTCCCCTAAGTTCACCGAGCATCCCTATTACCAGTGTTTTGAACTCTGCATCTAGTAGATTGCTTGTCTCCATTTTGTTTAGCTCTTTTTCTGGAGTCTTATTCTGTTCTTTCATTTGGGCCATGCTCCTCTGTCTTCTCCCTGTGTATGTTTCTATGTGTTAGGTAGAGCAGCTTCAACTCCCAGTCTTGGTAAAGTGTCCTTACACAGTAGCACAGTGGCACATCTTCTATCACCTGAGTGGGACGCTCCAGGTATGCTCCCCATGTGGGCTGTGTACAACCTCTTGTTGTAGCTGAGCCTTTATTGCTGTTGGTACATCAATAGGAAGGATTTACCTCCTCCAGGACAACTGGTTGTGAGGCCTGGCTGAGACCACAGTAGAGGAGCTGCTGTGTAGGGGCTGACCCACTGGATCAGGGCTTGCTTCACTGGGGCTCTGCTGCCCAACTAGTTGGCCCCTTGAGTGTGTCACACATAGAGGTGTTTTGGGTGGTGCTCTGGCATGATCTGAAGCTGTCCACTGGGTGCACTGGCTCCAGGGCCTCCCAGGAGGGGCAGGTCAACATCAGCCACTGCCTGTGCCTTGCATGTGCCCTGCCTGGAGCCACCCATCCTGAATTACAAAGGGATCTGCAAATGGCTGTACTTGTGCTTGTACTTGTGCTGGGCTTGGAAGTGCCTGGGAGAGACCAAGCTGTAAAGCAAGGCCAGCTATTGCTAGTTCCAGGCCTAGGGCCACTTAGAAAGAGATATATGGCATGCTGATGCCAGATGTTGCTTGTAAGGTGTTTGTGGATTTTTGTTAAATTTTAGGAAATTCCAAAACAGGTCATTTGTATGGAAAAGCTCTTACAGCAGCTCATATAGTGCTACAATTTGGGTGGGGTAGGGTCTCAGGAAATCACCAGTGTGGGATAAAGAGTGTTAGGTTGATGGAGGCTCAAATGTGGAACCTGCCTGCTGGTCCTGTAGGGAGGGAACAATAGCCTTTGCCAGCACTTCTGTCTGGGAGATAGCTGCCCCTCCAGCCCTTGTCCTGAAGCCAGACACTTCAATTCCTCAACAAATGTCCCTGAAGCCCTTTGAGCTGCTGCCCAGTGATGAAGCTCAGAGGAAGTGAGTCCAAGTATGTCTATGCACAGGCCCTTTAAGAAGCACATCTGGTATTCCAGCAGTCCTGTCTCACTCAGCCTCAGTCCCTGCTGGTTTTTACAGCCAGAAGTTATGAGGACTTCTCTTCCCATCACTATAATCCTGGGCTGTGGAGTCTGGTGTGGGATTGGAATTCCTTGCTGTTCAGAGGGGACATCTGAAGCTCAGATACCCCTCCCAATTTTTAACTGCCCATGTGTCAGTGTGGAATCACCCCTCTTCTAAGTCTCCGTGTGGCATCTTCTGTAGATGCTTAGTTATAGGACTTCTGTTCAGCTAGACTTCAGGAGTTCTGAATGATGGTTGTTCTTCAGTTTAGCTGCAGTTTTGATGTAGTTGTGGGAGGATGTGAGCACCACATTTACTACTCTGTCATGTTGGTCAAAAGTCAAATCAATTGTATATTTATTCAATAGCAATGAACAATCCAAAAATGAAATTAAGAAAACAATTTCATTTATCCAATAGAATAAAGTTCTAGGAGTAAATTTAACTAAGAAGAGCAAGACATACAATGAAAACTATGAAACATCACTGAAATTCAGAACACCTAAATAAAGAGAAAGACATTCCATGTTCTTGGACTGGAAGACACAATATTGTTAAGATGGCAATACAACCCAAACTGATCTACAGATTCAATATTATCTCTCTCAGAATGCTTACTGACTTACAAAAAATGACAAACTAATCCTAAAATTTATATGGAAATGCAAGGGACCCACAAGAGACAAAATAATCTTGAAGAAGAAAAACAAAGTTGGAGAACAAATACTTTGATTTCAAAACTCACTACAAATCTATAGCGGTCAAGGCAATGTGGTACTGGCATAGGACAGATGCAGAGGTCACTGGAGTAAAACTCAGAATCCAGAAGTAACCTTGACATCACGCTCGACAGATATTCAGTAAAGGTCCTGTGACGACCGAACAAAGGAAAGAACAGCCTTTTCCACAAATGAGGTTGGGACAACTGGATGTCCACATGCAAAAGAATGAATTTAGACCCCTCCCTTCATAACATACACAAAAATGAACTCAAAATGGGTCAAAAACCTAAATGTAAGATCTAAAACCATAAACTCTTAGAAGAAAACATAAGTATTGTCACCTTGGATTAGGCAACAATTCCTAAGATATGACACCAAAAGCCCCAGCAACCAAATAAAAAATGGATAAATTGTACTTCATCAACTTTTAAAACTTTCGTACATTAAAACTTTTTGTACATCAAGGGAGTGAAAAGGCAAAATGGCTTCTGACAGCTTTGTTCCACCCCGCTGGGCACTGGCTGGGGGAGTCCCGACACCTCAGCTCAAACTGCAGGAGTCTGGCACTCTCAGGGACAGCCGGGCCCCTTCCGGCTGGGCTGTCACCCGAATTCAAGTTTCTTCCATCAGATCAGATAATCTCACTCGAACTTGTGACCTTGTGCAGAAGGCAGCCTGCAAGGAGCCAGAAGAGTTTCTCTGCCAGAATGTTTTAATTCTCCACGTGGCATGAGCTACTTTCCTGAAAATACAGAGAAAATGCCCAGTGAATGCACGCAAAAGTTTTCCGAGGTAGCAAAGGAGTGCAGCCTGTATCCCACTGGAGGTTCCATTTCTGAGGAGGACGCTGGCACATCACTTGATGCCTGTGCCAGGTTTGGGCCTGATGGGACTTCCCTGGTAAAGCACAGACAGCTCCATGTGTTGACACTGATGTTCTTGGGAAAATTACATTTCAAGGATCTAAAATATTGGGGTCCTGGTGATAGTGTCTCCATGTTTGAAACTCCTTACTGCAGCATGGGCCTGCATGTCTGCTACAATTTCTGCTTTGCAGAACCTGCACAAATCTATGCACAGAGAGGCTGCCAGCTGGTGGTATATCCTCTAGCTTTGAACTTTAGCATTGGACCAGCCCACTGTGTGATGCTTCGGCAATCCAAGCTGTTGATAATCAGGTGTATGTGGCCATGGCGTCTTCTGCCTTGGGCAACAGAGTCTCTTATGTTGCCTGCAGACACAGCACCAATGTGAATGCTTGGGTGACAGTCCTCGACGAAGCCGGCCCTGAAGAAACAAACAATGGTGTATTCAGACACATACATGAAGAAGGAGTCTGGAATATGTCTGCAAATCCCCATTTTTAGCCAGAACCAATTAGACCTCCATAAAGTGGAGGTGAGAAAGTCCTAAGGTTTATGATTCCTAGGAAGACGTGTTTCTGCAACATCAACTCCCTGTTGAGTTCTTTAATGGGGATCCTTTTGGTTTTTTTTGTAGTTCTAGCCTTTTCCCTTCCTGGGAACTCTATTGAGATGATGGAGCTTCAGCACACCATTATTCCTCACACCATATTAAACAATGAAAAAGGACTCAGGTTGCCACTGAAGAGCAGAAGGAGGGGTGGCTCCAAACTTTAGTCCACACTGGAATTGCTTCCAAGCAGTTGGTAAAAGTATCTGACTTGGCTATTCTGGAGATTGATTCACCACATACAAATATATTTATGTCATCAACTTCTTATCTCATTGCCTGAATTGAAATCCATTGTGTAAAAAATTTGGTCGGTATACTTGTTTTCCAGCAGTGGCTTGAAGTTACAGTTTTGGTCTGTGAGCAGGTGTAGGAAGCAGGGAGATGGATCCTTGGTGTTTGCTAGAGGTGGTGGTGGCCCCTGCAGGGGCCGTGGGAAGGCGTTAGGGAGTCAATCCCAAACTCTCTGGTCTTGGAAGAAAGATTGTCGGCAGTGAGCCTTGTGAGAGGAGGGCAGTGGCAGCGTTTGGTCAGGCAGCAAAAATAGGTCTCTGCAAAACTCAGCTGCCTCTTACAGGCACCTCCACCAGCAACCACCCCCAGTCGAACCAGCAACCTTTTGCTTTATGGGATGATGTCCAACCAACTGAGCCACACCAGTCAGACCAGAATTTCTTGTCTGAGAGTCTCTTTTCCTTTTTATTTCTCTCCCTAATAATACTTTCTAGCTTGACAAAGGCAAGTTTTTACCCTAGTGGTTCTCATAATTCTTTTGCACAGTTAAAAATTAAGTTTTGTTTATATATGTTATAGCTGGTTGTGGGCTGGTCAATGTTTTAGAACCAGCTGTCTGAGAAAAAAACTCTGATTTTGTAGTAGCATTTGCCAGTTTCTGTGGTGTAAAAACTTTCACCAAGACTGTGCAGAGTTCTGCTCCTTTTGCTCGGGTTCAGCCCAGTGTACCCTCCAGCCTTGTGCCTTTCCTCCAGGGAGGGGTGCCAGGCACAAGGCTGTGAGCGCTATCCAGGGCCCAGGCCAGTTGCAGCCTCTCCCACTTCCACAGTGGGAAAGCAAATCCCAGGTCTTCTCTGGAAATCTTGTTCTGGTTCCCACCAAATGCTCACACTTGCAAGCCCCAGTCACTGTGTTGTCCCCAGAGATGGCTGTCATCCTTCATTTGCCATAAGGCCCTTATTTCTATAGCCAATTTCACAGACCTCAGGTGGAAAATGTCATTTTTTTTCCACCAGTGTGGTTTGTAAAACACATTGGAGGCAGGTGAAGGAGTCATCAGGAAATTTCAGAATCCCTCCACCAGCTTGTAGCCCACACATTTGAATTACCTACCCTACATTTATAACTGTCCCTCCTCCCATGAGGAGGCTGGGACATTACCTCGGACCAAGTACGCAGAGTGGTCACTACCAAGACTTAGGACCTGGGCTCCTTGGCTCCCCAGTAGTAACTTCTCTCTCGGCTGCTCATGGAACCTCAGCATAGCAGGAACAGTGCACCCAGAGGATGGCTCCTGACTGGTCTAAGACATCCAGACAACCCTTTCCCCTGTGCCAGTGATTGGTCTAAGGGGTGGGCATGTGACTCAGTCCAGCCAACAGGATGGAAGAAGAATTATGAAGGGAGCTTTGGACCTCCTCCTTGCCTTCCTGCTCTGGCCATCGCCCATGAGCACACACGTCTAGGTTGTGGCAGCTATTGTGCAACCACAAAATGACGAATCTGATGTGAATACTGACATGTGGAAGGTGATGGGAAAAGATGGAGGAGAGAACTTGTGTTCCCAATTCCATCTTTAAACATCCCAACCACGCCAAGGACAGCTTGCTCTGAACTTCTTGTTCAGTCACACTATTGATGTCCCTAAGGGGGAAACCATTGTTGGGCATCTTTTCCGGAACACGCAGCAAAGCACCCTACAGAACTTGGCACTGCCCATGTATCTAGGTCAAGCTCTCCTTGGCTCATCCATTTAGAGAGAGCCTCATGAAGCACAGCAACAGTTGCCAGAGCCCAGAGCCCAGTGTCCAGGCAGGGAGAGGGGAACTCAGCTCTGTCCACTCCTCCTGGTATCTGGGGGCAGCTTGGATTCTGGGAAAAATGATGAAACTAGGGAAGGAGAATTGCCATCCCCTTAGGGCTAAGGGTTGTCTGTGATGGGAAAGTTAAACTGGCTTTTCAGGGCTCAGGACGAAATCTGGTGGTGCCGGCCATGGCCAGATCTGACGTGCCTGGTGTTTTGTTCTGTTTTTATATGTTGCAGAAATGACACGTGCTCATAGTACGAACACAAACTCACAGGAATGTTTAAGATAGTGAAAGTGCCGCTCCCAACCTCCCTGCTCCTACCCTCCACAGCTCAGTCCTGAATATTGTTACAGATATTTTCTGTGCTTATGCAAAAGTATGCCATATATCATAAAATCAAAGATGCTAGTGACAACATGTTCTATTAAAACATGAAAAGGTTATGGCCTGGGGTTAGTGAAATGGAGCATATAGATTTACACATATACAGGTTTTTCAAAAACAAAAGTAATACTTTCCCTACACTGTCAAGAAACCTGTTTTTAACAAGTATTATAACATGTAGACAACTTTCTAAGAACACATCTGCCTGTCTTTCTTGTAAGTGTCTACTGTTCTATACTATTGGGTACACACTATTCATTTATTTATTTAAAAATTAAAAATAATACTTATTGATTTTAGAGATAGAGGAAGGGAGAGAGAAAGAGAAACATCAGTGTGAGGGAGAGACATGGATTGGTTGCCTCCTGTTCGCGCCCTGACTGCAGATTAAACTTGCAGCCTGGGCATGTGCCCTGACCGGGCATGGAACCCCCAGCTTTTTGGGACGACACTATAACCAACGGAGCCACACTCGCCAGGGGACACAATTTACTTGTTATGACCCATTCATGGAAATCCCTAGTCTATTGCCATTATTTTTTGCTGTTACTCCTTTAAAAATATTTTATTTACTTATTTTTAGAGAGAGGGTGAGGGAGGAAAAAAGAGCAGGAGAGAAACATCGATTGGTTGCCTCTCACATGCACCTCAACTGCGGATGAAACCCGCAACCTCTGCACGGGCCCTGCTGGCTGTCAAACCAGTGACCTTTCGTTTTGTGGAACGACGCCCTACCAACTAAGCCCCATCAGCCAGGCTTTTTGCTGTTACACTTGCCCGCAGTTCTTCCTGAATGTCCGTGAGCACTTCTGTGGGGTAGATTTCCAGAGATGGAAACACTGTATCAAAACTTTTTATGCTTGACGTTTTTACGCTGGACTGGTGAACATTTAATATCAAATCACTCTCCAGGCAGGTTCTCTTACACTGACCACCTAAGAGTCGCGCTGTAAGAAGCATCAACTTTTCTTCTTCTCTGCCATCCGCTCGGCAGCCACAAAGCAGCAACCATGCGTGAGTGCATCTCCATCCGCGTTGGGCAGGCTGCTGTCCAGATCGGCAATGCATGCTGGGAGCTGTACTGCCTGGAACCTGGCATTCAGCCCGATGGCCAGATGCCAAGTGACAAGACTATTGGGGGGGGAGATGACTCCTTCAACACCTTCTTCAGTGAGACAGGTGCTGGCAAGCATGTGCCCAGGGCAGTGTTTGTAGACCTGGAACCCACAGTCATCGATGAAGTTTGCACTGGTACCTACCGCCAGCTCTTCCACCCTGAGCAGCTGGTCACAGGTAAGGAAGATGCTGCCAATAACTATGCCCATGGACACTACACCATTGGCAAGGAGATCATTGACCTCGTCCTGGACCTAATTCGGAAACTGGCTGACCAGTGCACAGGTCTTCAGGGCTTCTTGGTTTTCCACAGCTTTGGCGGGGGAACCGGTTCCAGGTTCACCTCCCTGCTGATGGAGCATCTCTCTGTCAATTATGGCAAGAAGTCCAAGCTGGAGTTCTCCATTTACCCAGCCTCCCAGGTCTCCACAGCTGTAGTAGAGTCCTACAACTCCATCCTCACCACCCACACCACTCTGGAGCACTCTGATTGTGCCTTCATGGTTGACAATGAGGCCATCTATGACATCTGTCATAGAAACCTCAATATTGAGCACCCCACCTACACTAACCTGAACAGGTTGATAGGTCAGATTGTATCCTCCATCACTGCTTCCCTCAGGTTTGATGGAGCCCTGAATGTGGATCTGACTGAATTCCAGACCAACCTGGTGCCCTATCCCTGCGTCCTCTTCCCTCTGGCCACATACGCCCCTGTCATCTCTGCTGAGAAAGCCTACCATGAACAGCTTTCTGTAGCAGAGATCACCAATGCGTGCTCTGAGCCAGCAAACCAGATAGTGAAATGTGACCCTCACCATGGTAAATGCATGGCTTGCTGCCTGTTGTACCATGGTGACATAGTTCCCAAAGATGTCAATGGTGCCATTGCCACCATCAAGACCAAGCGTACCATCCAGTTTGTTGACTGGTGCCCCACTGGCTTCAAAGTTGGCATTAATTACCGGCCTCCCACTGTGGTGCCTGGTGGGGACCTGGCCAACGTACAGAGAGCTGTGTGCATGCCGAGCAACACCACAGCTATTGCTGAGGCCTGGGCTCGCCTGGACCACAAGTGTGACCTGATGTACGCCAAGCCTGCCTTTGTCCACTGGTACGTGGGTGAGGGCATGGAGGAAGGAGAGTTTTCTGAGGCCCGTGAGGACACGGCTGCCCTAGAGAAGGATTGTGAGGAGGTTGGTGTGGATTCTGTTGAAGGAGAGGGTGAGGAAGAAGGAGAGGAATGCTCACGTTAAAATGTCACAACGGTGCTGCTTTTACAGGGAAGGTTATTCTGTTTTAAATATTGAAAAGTGGTGGTCTGATCAGTTAATTTGTATGTAGCAGTGTATACTCATATACAATTACTGGCCTGTGCTTTAAAACATGATGCTTTATTATAGACCCAACCAGTTTATTTCTCTGATGGGTTTGAATAAAGTATTCCCTGTCTTAAATGAAAAAAAAAATCCCTCTCCAGAAAGATACTACTTACTTATCCAACCCCAACAGTGTATGAGAGCATCCATTTCTGCATAATTTTGTGAACACATGACATTATCAACTTCTTAATTTCTTCTAATCTGTTAAGTAAAAGTTAAATATCATCATTGCTTTCATTTATATTTCTTTACTTTCTAAAGAAGCCAAGCTTGTCCTTAATTTTACTAATACTTTGGATTTTTTTTCTTAAGAATTGTCTGGGAATCCACTCTTTGACTGATTTGCCTTACCCATTTCATAATCTCTTTGTATATCAGTTACTATGTAGTGAATACTATGTATTGTGAATGTTTTTTCCAGTCTGTTTTTCCCCAGTCTGTGTTTAATCTCTTAATTTTGTTTGTGTCTTTTGTCATACAGAAGTTTTTCATTTTATGTGGCTAAGCATGTCAGTCTCTCTCACTCCCATTCTAGGTTTTACATCTTACTCAGAGAGTAAGAATCTAATCAGTCTTTCGTCCCATCACGTGGTGGGACTGGCGGCAAGGCTCTCTTTGCCATGGGGACAGCCACTGTGGTGACAGTGTCCCCTTTCTGCAGGGAAAAGCCTCTATGCTCAGCCTCCCGGTCCCTGTCCCAGGACTGGTGCATTTCCGGGCTATGCTCTGTGCTGATTCATGAATCTCTTCTCTCTGTTCTCTGGCTGGTGCTGCACTGTTGAAAAGTCTGGCATCTTTCTGGTGTGTTTTGACATCTTGCCCCTTCGTTATCTTTGGTCAGAATTTTCTCGGCCTTGGCCTTCCCAGTGAGGTTCTCCGCAAGGAGCCTTGTCAGGTCCAACAAGCCCTCCTGGGGCTGGTCCTGAGCCGACAACACTCAGGTGAAGGGTACGGAGGTCAGCAGACACTATTTTCTTTAAGTGAAGAAATCTGGGCATTTAATGATAGCTTTGAGCCTTGGCACTTGAGGCTGCGGTCAGGAAAATAACCACAGTGCCAGGCCTGCTCTTGGTGAGCATTTCATTGCTGAGCTTGAACTAAGCCCAGAGAATCCAGCTACACACGAGGTAAGTCCCCACCCTCAGGGACTCAGAGGTCTCTGTGTGAGCACTGAGTGTGGGAACAAGTGTGCAGATGTCCTGCCTGCGAGGCCCCCAGGCCTCCAGTCCAGGCCATGCACTGGGGCAGCCCATGGGGCCAGTGACAACCCCCCTCGATGCTGCCTCTCAGACCAGAGCCCCTGGCAGAACACCATGGTCAGGGGACAGATTCTGGTCCAGTGTGTGGCCATCAGACCATAGAGTAGCCTCAGTTTCCTCACAGTGACTTTTTAAAGAAACCATTTTAACCATTTCTAAGTGTACAGTCTAGTGTCATTAAATATGTTCACACTGTTGTGCAAACATTGTCTCCACTGGTTGCCAGAACTTTCATTTCCCCAAATCGAAACTCTGTCCCCATTAAACACCAACTTCCCAACTGCTGCCCCAGCTCCTGGCAGCCACCCTTCTACTTTCTGTCTCCTAACTGGATGCATCTAGAAGTCTCACAGGAGCGGAATCATAGAAAATTTGTCTTTTTGTGTCTCGATTACTTCTCTTGGCACAACGTCTCCAAGGTTCATCCATGCTGGAGCACCCATCAGGATTTCCTTCCTGTTTAAGGCTGAATACTGTCCTGGTCTGTGGGGAGACCAGACTCCCACATTCTGGCCAGAGCAACGTGTGCTGCTGGGAGGGGAGCAGGCACTGCAGTGGCTTTTGAGAGGATGGAAGGAGGTGAACACACGCTTCTTTCCACACGGAAAGGAGCCGCACCGAGAACGGCATGTTCAGTGAGCACCCTCCTTGGGGACCTGAGTTCCAGGCTGGCTCACCTTGGGACCCACCATGGACTCCACGCTGCCTACTGCTCTAGAAAGTGCTCTGACTCTCCAGGTCTGGATTGGATTCTGCCTCCTCACGCAGTGTTATTATGGTCCCCATATGGTTCAAAAGCATTCCTTCCTCTGACCCCGTGTCCACCTCTTCCTGATCCCAGGATTCTACTGGGCCACTAGGAACTGATGGTGTCACCAGAAAATGACCCAAATGCTTGGCCTCTTTGTTAAACCTTCCAGTTACCTTCTCGCTCTCAAACTGCCCCCACCCCACCTCTGGGGCTGCTTCCCCTACATGCCTCTCCAAAGGAGGCCAATTCAGCCTCCAGGGCTCTGTGTCCCTGAGGACCTGGAGCTGACCAAGGGCCCCTCCTCAGTCTCCTGCAATATCTCCCCCTTCTACTTCATCTCCCCCCTCTACTTCTGTGATAATGTGGTGTTTCTCCCCAAGAAGCGTGCCTCCAGCCTACACCACCATCTGCCTTATACAGTGACCTGCTCGCCTTCCCGTTACTCCACCCACTTCCGGGAACGTCTTTACCATCCCTCCCCCTCTCTTTCACCAATGTTCCCGTCCTCCTCCTTCTTGGCAGCTCCCACAATGTCATTCCACGATTCCTCTTGCTGCTGTTTTTCAACGTCCTGGTCTGCACTCTTCCCTCCAACCCACCTGCACCATCTTCACCCTGACATCCATATGACAGTCCCTGCCGGTCACCGAGTTGCTGCAGCACACCTGTTCCAGGCACCACTGTCCTGCCACTGCCCCCCTGAAGCCGTTCCCTCCGAGACAGCCTCGCCTCGCCCCGCCCTGCCCAGCTGAGGTTCACGTCCCTGGACCCCTGTGCAGCTGCACCCGCTGTGAAAATAGAGGCACTGTCCACCCATGCGCACTAACAGCCATTATCCCCGGTCCCTAGCATTCCCACCGCCTGGGCTTCTGGGAGCTTCCTGTGGGATTTCACAGCCTGCCCTGTCCCCATGTCCAGCTTTGCTGACCCTCGGGCCTCACCTCTCAGGAATCTGCTATTTCCATTGCCCCTGACCTCCTGCATCCACACATCCCCCTTGTCCCGGGCAAGTGTGCCATATCCTTCCAAGAACATGAAAGTGACAGACCCTCCCTGACCCTACAGCCCTTCCAGGGGCTTCTCCTTCTCTCTGTTCCCCTTTACAGCAATGCCCCTCCGCAGCCAGGACCAGCCTGCACTTCCTTCTCGCACACTCTCTCTTCCGCCCCTCTGCAGCCTTGGGTCCCCACCCCATCTCCGAAACCATCTGGTAAAGTCACCAGCAGCTCATATCTTGCCACATCCAGTGTCGCTTCTCAGTGCTCAGCTGATTCAACCCCTCTCAGCAGTGGCTGTCACAGCCTGTCGCTTCCTCATTTTTGAAGCACTGGCTCGCAGGTGCTGCTGCAGTCCATGGTGCCTTGGCTGTCTGTCCCTGCTGCTCCCAGCAGCTCTGGGGCCAAGGTCCCTTGCTCTGCCAGCTGCCCTGTGGTGGAGGACCCAGGGACCATCTTCACACGGTTTCCTTTCCTTCTTCTGCACTCCAGACTCCTATGGCTTCTGGTCCACTCAGCTCTCCCTTTGGATGTGAAGTCATCTGAAACCAGACTCCAGATGCTCCCTACTTGTCCTGTCTCCTCCTGTTCGGCAGTGGCCTGAGTTCAGCAGATGCTGCTTTTCAGCGCCAGCACCACCCTGGTTCCTCTGAACCAGGTTTGGTGCTCTCTCTCGCTGAGTGTGCTGGCTCTGCTGGAAGCCTGCCCTGAGTCTGCCTGTTCCCCGGCTCCCCTGCTGCCATCTTGCTAGGCCCTCTCGCCTTTCATCTGAGCTATGGCAAGACCCTTCTTCACCAAGCTTTACTTTATTATTGTTATTTTATTTTAGGTTTGCACTCTTGTCTCTCTACAATTAATTCTCTGCTTGACTTCCAAAAAGAATGTTGAAGAACATAAAGCGACACTGTTCGGAACCTCTGAGTCATTTAGGGGCAGGAGGCCCTCACCTGCCCGCCTCTCCCAGCGCCCGGGCCTCCTGCCAGGTGGCCTGCACGTGCCGCAGCCGCCTGCCCCCGGCCACCACGACTGGCACGTCCTGCTGCAGGGACTTTGCACATTCTGTCCCCCAGCCCATGGGGCTCTGCCCCACATTTTCATATGGTTCCTTCTCATATCTTTCAGGCATCTGTTCAATCTGTCGCCTACTCAAAAGAAGCTTTCTTTCACTATCCTACCTGGAACAGCATCTGCCCTCACTGGTCTCTTAGTTTCTCACCCTCACCCCTCCCACCCCCACCCCACTCTGCTTTTCCTCCTGGCAATTATCAGTACCTGTCGTCTTGCATCTTCCTTTGGTTCTGGTCCCCCACCCCCACCACAATGTGACCACCCACTATCACGTCCCTAGCACCCAGGACGCTGCCTGGCATGGAAGAATCTTGTTAATTATTTGCAGGTGAGTCCTGGGGTTGCCCAGAAATCCTAGGCTGAAAGCTCTGGAGTAGAGAAAATAAACATGGGGGCAGGGGGGAGGGGGAGGGCACTTCTTCACCGACAAATGCAACTATTTCCAATAGTAAATAGTAGGCCTGCGAACCAGAGGATGGTGGTTCGATTCCCAGTCAGGGCACATTCCTGGGTTGCAGACCAGTTCCCTGCAGGCCAGTTCCCAGCAGGGGATGCACAAAAGGCAACCATACATTGATGTTTCTCTCCCTCTCTCCTCCCCCTCTAAAGATAAATAAATAAATAAAATAAAATCTTAAAAAAATAGACTTATTAAGCATTCTACAAAAGTGAATCAGTTTCAGTAGTTCAGTTAGGTTAGTTAAAAAAAAAAATAGTAAGTAGTAGGACAAAAGCCCCTTTCTCAGGCCCTCTTTCTTGGATCTGGCTGGACCCTATAAAGCATGACCGACCCTAACTGTTTTATGAGCTTTTATCCTCAGGACTAGAAAAATTACTGGAAGCGCCCTGAAGGCACAGAGGCTCTGGGGGAACTTACTAAACAGGAAGTGCCAGACCGCAAGGACCTGACCTGTTCCTGCACCCAAAAATAACGTCAGAACGAGCTGCAGCCTGCACAAGGGTGGGCTGGTGCAGGACAGTACCGGCCCTTCCCCTCTCTTGGGAAAGTAAAATAAAACCTTTACTCTGGGCGCGTTCTGCTCTTTGTGAATTCTTTCCCAGCCCTCTCACCAACCAACCTAACAGTGAGATTCTGGGAGTGGTTAGAAAAAAATAGTTTAGAGAAAAAAATAAGGAGTGCCTCATTCCCATGTCTTACTCCCAAGCCTATTTGGTTTTTATACTTTTGAAAAGGAGGTGATAATTACTAAATCAGGTCACTTATTGAAACATGAAAAAAACTTTTTTTGAAAAGAACTAGAAGACCGGCAGACCCCAGCACCGGCTGCCAGGCACCACCCTGCCAATCCTGCAGACGCTGCCGCCGGCACTTCTGCTCCAGGGGTGCTGGTGGGTGGGAGACAGCGCCACTCCTCAGCTAACAGGGCAGCAGAGCACGCCTAAAATCAATCACGGGGACAGAGCCGGGCATGTTACCACCTGTGAGTAAGGAAGTAAAGGTCAAATGAAACTTTGGAAAAACTGGAAGACAGCTTGATTTGGGGGCTGGTCAGAGCAGGAGACAGCTTTGATACAATTTGATTTTCTAACCATGAGCTTCTATTGCTGTAGAAAAAAGTAAATATACTTATTTTAAAGGATATAGATCCATTCTCCACATGGACAACACAATAAATCCCAAAAGCACCAAGGATTTAAAATAGCAGCATGGAAGTTCTAGAAGAAAAACTTGGAGCATTTTTTTATAACTTTGGTAGAGGAAGGGCTTTCTAGCTTTGACTTAAAATCCAAAGGCATAAAAGAAGAGATAAAAATATAAAAACTTCTGTGTGGCAAAAACGAATTGACCGTCCTAAGTGAAGACAAACAACCAGTGGAGAAAACTACGTCTTGAACCACAGACACCATTTCTCGAATGTAGCAAGAACTCCAGGATAAGATTTCGAAACACTCAGTAAGAAATATGGATGATTCAGGAAAAAGGAACACATAGGATTTTAAAGCATATTCATCCTCATTATAAAAAAATGTGAATGAAAACTAAATTCTGATACCACTTCTCACCTATCAGGTCAGCGAAAATCCAAAGGTCTAATAACACACTCTGTGGGCCAAGCCGTGGAAGAGACCCACAGGCTGGAAGCAGCTTGCACGTGTGCAGGAGGTGTTGGGGGAGTGGCCCTGCCAAGGGTCCTGAAATCCAGGGCTGGCTCCCTGGGACTCTGTGCAAGCCTTTCCAGGCAGGCCCTTCCAAGAAACCTGCTGAAAGGGGGCTGGGGAGGCTGGTTGCCATGCACCCCGCAATTTCTTCTTCCCAGATGCCTGCAGGTGTGTGGTTGGGACTGGCCCTTTGGCACTGCGGTGGTCACCAGCTGGGCTCAGTCCCTAGGGGCCTGAGGGGGCCAGCCTGCCTGCGGGTGCTCAGCGCCACGGGGACACAGCATTATGATGCTGTGAGGCTCCTTCCCGACGTGCTGATTTTGCTCAAAGATTTTGGGAGGGAAAAGTCATCATTTTTTGCATTAAACTACCATTGATATGTTATGAAGAGAACATAGAATTCTAAACATTTTTAAAGCTTCAAATAAAAATTTTAACCCTTCAAAAGAAAAGACATCGCAAGTGCCTTGCAGCGCACAGCTTCACACTGAGGTCCGGACCTCCCACAGGCACGGGGGGCGGGGACACAAAGGGCGGCTGGCAGCAGGAACCCACTGGGCCCGAAGAGAGGCGTCTAGTCCCTCCCGCAGCAGACTGGCAGAAGAGATGCTTTTGAAAGATTTCTGATTGAAAAGATTTCAAGCTCAGACTAATGGAAAGTAGCCCCGATGCTGCACTACAGCTGATCTTGTTTAGGCCACTCACCCTGGGTGTTCACAAAGAAAGGTGTGTGTTTAGGAAAGGTGGCTGGAGACAGCGGGTCCTCCTTCCCCAGGTACACCGGCTCATTGCTCTCTTCTCCCCTCCCTCCTGCTCATACGGGCCACTTACTGACCCTCTGCACTCACCTCCCCGGTGTGCCAGCTGGCAGGATCCCAGGCCTGTTTCATGCAGACTGCGGAGATAGGTCCCTACCGGGGGACAGCTCACAGTCTACGGGGCAGTGGGGACAGCCTTTAACCCAAAAGTCACACACATGACTGGATGGTCATATGTGTGACAACGATCCTGGAGGAAAAGCGACCCATGAAGGCTTCATGGAGCGGTTATTTCCGAGGAACACAATTTAATTAGGGCCCGGGAAGTGAAGGGATGCTGCTCACAGCAATCTTATTAAAAATGACGATACAGGGGAGCAAGCAGCCTGCAGGTGGATGGTGGAGGCAGAGCAGACTCAGCTGATTTGCAGCTCTCAGGTTTGGGAGGTGCACTGTCATTGGCTTTGGCCGGACAATTCAGGTCAAAAACCTAAACTGGCTCTACACGTGGTAAGGATAGACACCTCCAGGCGCTAGGGGGTTGTAATGATGAGGCCGCCAAGCTGGGAAAACCACACTGGGCTCACCGTGGCTGTGAGGCCTAGTTCTGAAGCTGCATCTCTGCCCGGAGAACAGGGAGGAAATCATCTCCCCTTGGACGACCTGGGAGGGACTGGGACTGGACCCTGCTGGCAAGCTCAGGCCCTGCCTGGTTTGGCTGACTCAGGGGTTCTCATTGGTTCAGGCGGAGCCTCCGCGGCAGGACAAGGCCCTCCTTGTCCAGGCCTTGCACTGTCAGGGCCTCGGCTGCCACACTGCAGCTGCCTGTCTGTCTTTCCAGAGGCTCTCAGAGGGCAGCAGGACCCAGCAAATAGAAGTGCAGGACAGCCAGTGAGTTCTGAATTTCAGATTAACAACAAATAATGTTTAAATATAAGTGCGTCCTAAACACTGCAGCAGATGTACTTATACTAAAAAATTATCCGATCGCGTATCTGAAATTCAAACCTGGGCATCTGTGTTTTGGCTTGTGAGCTGAGTTGGCCGACAGACCAGGCCAGCCGGTCCTTCATGGGGGCAGGCAGAAGAAAAGTTTTGGGAAGTCTTGCAACCCCTAGATGCCCCAGGCCTCGTGTCTCTGCCGGGGGAGTCACGGGTGCCCACTCCCAGGCTCACCCTTGGATTTCGCACCTGAGAAATGGTACCAGCTAAGGCTTCTAAGGGACCTGGTATGGCAGAAAGGCAGGACTGGAGAGGAGACTGAGGAGGAGAAAACCTGGGAGAGCAGAGACACAGAGGCCCGCCTCAGCCAGGGGGGCTGCATACTGCATGGGGGTTGAGCGATCTGTGCAAGCGGGGTGCTGGAACCTGAGCAGAGGTTGCAGCAGCTGCAGCAGCGACTCTGTCCAGGCAACTCTCCCTCAACCTTTGCTGGACTCTATGACAAGCTGTCAGAAAGACCTGAAGCGAGGACTCAAAGCGGGAGCGTGGGAGAGGCAGATGCTGGTTGGCCAACGGGGACCATCCATATCCACAAGAGCAGCCTTCTTTTCGATTCTTGTGGAAAAGAGTAGAGCCACCCCCAAATAAGGGCACCCCTGTCAGCACGGGCTTCCAGGGAAGGCCGTCCGGGCCTTCTGTGGAATCCCCAAAACACATCCCTTGGGAATCTGAAGACTCCGAAAGGTATCACTGTCTGCACTGACCTGCTGTGTTCTTGAAGAAAACACCTGCAGTGATTGTGGCAGGCGCCTCTGGTCACCCACCCCATGTTCTCCAACATTCCAGGCTGACCGAGCCAGCCTCAGCTTGTCCAGGGTGGGCCCCTCCTTGTCCCTCAGACAAGTCATGGCAGGGCCCCTATTCCCTGTCAGCACTGGCTGGATGGGGACATGTGACCCCATCTTGGCCACTGGGGTGGAATCTAGGGGGTTGGAGGCAGGTCCAGGGACCTGCCTCTGAGCACAGATGTTTTGAACACAGATCTTGTGACCTTGTTTAGTGTGCCCTTAGAAAAAGGAACTTCTTATGCACAAAGTCATCTTTTGGTGAAGATGCATTTGGGGTTTGGATGCAGGAATTTATTTCTAAACTTCACCAGACAGGAACATTTAGTCATCTTTTCAAATAGGAAATCACCGCAAGTTCATCAGATAATGTCACCCCTTCCCAGGAAGGCTGCTTGGCGATGCCCTGCAGCACGCTCCTCCTTCCTCACGGCGGTTGTGGCAGATGGCTCTCACTGAACGGTGGCTGGAAGGGCAGGCTTTCATGCCGGACTGCTTGGGCTCCCAGTCTCTTTTTTTAAAAAAAGGTTTTGCATATTTATTTTTAGACAGAGAGGAAGAGAGGAAGAAAGGTAGAGAAACATTGATGTGTGAGAGAAATATCAATCAGTCGCCTCTCGTGCATGCCCCAACCAAGCACCGAGCCTGCAACCCAGGCACATGCCCTGACAAGGATTCAATCCGGTGACCCTTCACTTTGTGGGATGATGATGAACCCACTGAAGCACACTGGTCATTGCTTGGGTTCCAAATTTTGATTTGCCTTCTCCAGCCTAAGTTATCTTGATCAAATTATTGAAGGTCTTAGAGAGTTTCAGCCAAGATGGCAGGTAGGTAAACACTGTGCTCACCTCCTCCCACAACCACATCGAAATTACAACTGAACTACAGAACAACCATCATTCAGAACTGCCACAAGACTGGCTGAACAGAAGTCCTATAACTAAGGAAAAAAAGAAGGCACATCCAGACTGGTAGAAGGGGTAGTGATGCAGAATGAGCTGTGGCCTCCAGATATAAACCAGGAGGGATATCTTGGTTGTGGAGGTCCCAGTCCCCTCTGAGGAGTGAGAGGTCCCAGCTCCACACCGGAATCCCCAGCCCACAATTCCAGGGCTGGGAAGAGAAGTCCCCATAACTTCTGGCTGTAAAAACCATCAGCGATGGCCCTGGATGGTGTAGCTCAGTGGATTGAGCGCGGGCCTGTGAACCAGACAATCGCAGTTCGATTCCCAGTCCTGGGTTGCAGGCCAGTTCCAAACAGGGGATGCATGCGAGGCAACCATACATTGATATTTCTCATTGATATTTCTCTCCCTCTCTCCTTCTATTCCCCTCTAAAGATAAATCAATAAAAATATTAAAAAAAAAACCCAGCAGGGATGGTGGCTGAGTGACAGAAGGCCGCTCCAAGTTTTAGGCAGTTCCTCTATAAGGGCCCACACGTGGACTTACATGGACTCACTGCTTCTGAGCATAGGAGCTGCAGTGCGAAAGAAACCAGAGACATACAAGGAGGAACTCAAGTATCCAACATCAGAGCAAGAGGTGAGGGGCAGCTTTCTTCCAGACAAAAGTACTGGCAGAGGCCATTGTCTCTTTGTTGAACCCATCCCCACCAAGCCTGCACATGCATGTGGAGGCCATACCTGAGTCCCCATCAGCCTAGCTAACCTTGTTTGTCCAATATCCACAAATCAATAAATGTAATAAATCACACAAACAAAATGAGACACAAAAATTACATGATCATGTCAATAGAAGCATAACTACCATTTGTTAAAATCCAGCACCCACTTATGATAAAAACAAAAACTACACTCTCAGCAAAGTGGGAATATACTTCGCCATACTAAAAGCCATATATGAAAAACCTACAGCCAGCATCATACTGAATGGGCAAAAACAGAAAGTGTTTTCCTTAAGATCAGGAACAAGTTAGGGGTAATCTCTTTCAACACTAGGTTATGCAACACAGACTAGAAGTCCTGGATGCAACAAACAGAGAAGAAATAAAAGGCATCCAAATTGGAAAGGAAGAAGCAAAACTGTCATTATTTACAGATGACATGATGCTGCATATGGAGAACCCTAAAGAGTCCACCAAAAACTACTAAAAGTGGTAAATGAATTCAGTAAACTAGCAGGATACAAAATGAATATTCAGAAATCAGTGGCATATTTATACACCAATATGAACTATCGGCAAGAAAAACTAAGAAAACTATCCAGTTACAATTGCAACAACAACAACAACAATAACAACAACAATAAGGTACTTACGAATAAATTTATCCAAGGAGGTAAAGACCTGTATTCAGAAAATTGTAAGATACTGAAGAAAGAAATTGAGGTGATGCAAATCAGTGGAAGCACATACTGTGTTCGTGGGAAGATTTAACATCATTAAAATGTCCAAACTACCCAAAGCAATCCATAGATTCAAGGCAATTCCTATCAAAATACCAATAGTGTATTTTAGAGGACTAGACCAAATATTCCAGAAATTTATGTGGAACCAGAAAAGATCTCAAATAGCCTCAGCAGTCTTGAGGAAGAAGAGCAAAATTGCAGGTCCCTTGCTATCTGATATCAAACTGCACTACAAGGCAACAGCACAAGACAGCCTGATACTGGCATTAAACAGACACAGATCAACGGAACAGAACAGAGAGCCCAGAAATAAAACCCACACCGTAATGTTCAATTAATATTTGACAAAAAAGGCAAGAACATACAAAGGGGTGAAGACAGTCTATTTAAGAAATGTTGTTAGAAAAATTGAATACATGCAAAAAAACCCATTAGACCACCTTGTTACACTACACAAAAGAATAAACTCAAAATGGATCAAAGACTTTAATGTAACTTGAAACCATAAAAATCCTAGAAGGAAACATAGGTGGTAAAGTCTCAAACATTCCTCATAGCAGTATGCTTTCTGATATAGCTCCTTGGGCAAGGGAAACAAAAGAAGAAATAAACAAACTAAAATGTGTTTTCACAGCAAAGGAAACCATTAACAAAATGAAAAGACAACCCACTAAATGAGAGAACACTTTTGCCAGTGATACATTAGACAAGGGGTTAATAGCCAAAATTTATTAAGAGCTTATACAACTTAACATCCAAAAAACAAACAATCCAATTAAAAAATGGGCAAAGGACCTGAATAGACACTTCTTCAAAGAGGACATACACATGGCTAATAGACATATAAAAAGATGCTCAATGTCACTAATCATCAGAGAGATACAACTTAAAAACACCATGAGATATCACCTCACATCTGTCAGAATGGCTATCATCAATAAATCAACAAATAACAAGTGTTGGTGAGGTTGTGAGGAAAAGGGAACCCTCGTGCATTGTTGGTGGGAACGCTGATTGGTGCTGCCACTGCGGAAAACAGTGTGGAGTTTCCTCAAAAAACTAAAAATTGAAACTGCCTCGTGACCCAGTGATTTCACTCCTGGGAATTTATCCAAAGGAACCTGAAACACTCAGGTGTCAAAAGAATATATGCAGCCCTAGGTTCATAAGCATTATTTACAATAGCCAACATTTAGAAGCAGCCCAAGTGCCCATCAGGAGATGAGTGGATAAAAAAGCTGTGGTACATTTACACCATGGAACTCTACCGGCCACAACAAGAAGAAAGTCTTACCCTTTGTGACAGTACGAATGGACCTAGAGGGTGTTATGCTACATGAAATAAGTCAGTCAGATAAAGCCAAATACCATATGATTTCATTTGTATGTGGAATCTAATGAATAAAATTAACAAACAAAATAGAAACACACTCATAGATACAAAGAACAGACTGACTGCTGTCAGAGAGGAGGGAGGTTGGGGGACTGGGCTCGGTGAAATAGGTGAAGGAAATAAGCAACCCCCCCAAAAAAACCCAAAACAAAAACGAACAAACAAACCCCCTGCAAACAACTCATAGACACAGACAACAGCTGGGTGATAACCAGAGGGAAAGGTGGGGTGAGAGGAGCAGAAGAGGGTAAAGGAGGTAAAAATATCAGGAGACTTGATTTGAGAATGGCGAACACACAGTACAATATAGAGATGATGTGTAGAATTGTATACCTGCAACCTATATAATTTTATTAACCAATGTCACTCCAATAAATTCAATACAAGTATTTTTAAAACAGAAGGAAAAATAATAAAGATTTTCAGGTTTCAAGTTTCTTCCCAGTGGTCTTTCCATGTGCAGTTCTAGGACTTTTACTATCAAGCTGGAAAATGCTGGAAATGACTGACCAGCAGACTGATCTCAGCAGTGAACCTGAGCTGGGTGCTGAGGTGTCTGTTCCCTGGAGTTAAATGGGGAATTTCAACTCAAAACGAGAGTTCAGTGTTGCCAGATGTTTCCACCAATTAAACAACAGTGATTTATCCAGCAACAAGCATACTGAAGCAAGTGAGCAAGTGAGAATGTTGGCCCTGCCTTCGGGAAGCGGAGCGAAGTGAGGAGGTGCGGGAGCAAGAGGGCGTCCCAGCACCGGGACAGGGCCAGCTGCACACCCAGGGCCGAGGGGTGAGGCCCATGGCCTGGAGCTGCCAGCCTTCCACAGCAGCTCAGAGCCTCTCCACAGACCTGGTGACAGAATCTCTTGACCGATATCTAGTTGAACATATATCAGCCATGATAATATGTGGTACATGAATATTTGGAGACATGCATCGTTCAGAGGGCCTGGCCCTCCCCGATGGGCCCCAAACAATGGGAAATGACGGGAGGGATCAATTTGCAAGTGTGGAGATGCTGGCCACCCACCAAATGCTTGTGTGTGCAGGTGTGAACGTGACTGTGTGCACGCATGTGCACATGCATGTGTGTAGGCTGAGCAGCTGAATACAGCTGCAGGTAATCAGATATTGAACCAACAAAGCCTGTCATCACCTGGGTACAGTGCCACCACCTGCCAGCTTACCCAGGAAAGGGAATGAATGGTGACTCACACCCTGGTCAGTGCGCTAAGCTCTTGGCGGAGACTGGGCCACTCGGATAAAATGCGGAGCTCCGAGGAGAGAGACCAGGGACAGTGTGGCTTCCTTCGAAGGGGGAGGGAGAAGTGATGATTCTAGAACAGGCAGCCTCCAGCACGGCTAGTTGCCTGAGAGCCCAGTGAATGTGGCCCCTGAGAGGCCCCTGAGCAGCCGCACCCCCGATCAATCAGTGTGTCCAACACACTGCTGTCAGAACACACAGGCATCCCCCGTCTGCTAAAATTCACATTAACTCTGCCTCAATTTTTTGTAAAACAATTTAAATGTATTTATTGATTCTAGAAGAAGGGACAGAGAGAAATATCATCCATTGGTTGCCTCTTATACATGCTCCGACCAGGGATCGATCCCACAACCGGTAGGTTCGGACCCACAAACTTTTGGTGTACAAGACAACGCTTCAACCGAGGTACCCGGTCAGGGCTGCCCCTTTAATCCTGACATAATCCCCCCCAGCCCAACAGCTCACAGTGAGGTTTCCGAGGTGTCCGTGAGCACCTGGTCCCTGAGTGGCGCGGCCTGTGCATGGGTGCCTGCTGCGTGCACCTGTGCAGAGTCCTGCTGGGCCCGGAAGGATGACTGTCACAAGAGACCAGAGTCACAGCAACAGGGCTGTGAATGGGAGGAGGCTGAGAAACGGCAGGACTCCAGTACCTTCCGGTACCTTCTAGCAGTGCTAGCAAAGAACAGCTGCAGGGGGTTGGGGGTCACTGCACAACAAGGAATAAGGACAGGAAGACACTGGTTGAAAACAGACTGAAGGTAAACTTGGCAATTTGGGAAAACACTAATAAATATTACTGGGAAAAATTCATAATCACAAACAAAATATATTTATTAGAAATATTATAGTCATACATACACTTTTTTTCATACACTTTCATGTTAATAGTTAAATACAGCTCTGTTGGCACATGGTATCCTGAGACTGCTTGGTACAGTCTGGTATGCTTTGTGCTGAAACAAGGCTACAGATGTATCAATGGCATTCAACTAAATGTACTTAAAATTAGTGAGCTACTCAGGATGTTACAGCCAGACTCTAACCTGGGTCAGAGAAGGGAAATACCAGGTGAACTTGGGCAACTGAGATATTAAAAACATTTTTAAAAGGTTGGGTTTACATCTTTCACTGCATGTCCTTGGTAGTTCATCTCAACATGGCACTAAAGCTTTGGAATGGTAAGAACTGCTGCTGGATTTGGCAAATGGGTTTGTATTCACAGACTTGAAACCTCTAATTCCACACGCCTTACAAAAGCCTGCCCTGCCCTTGGTGGGGAAGTGGGAGGGGAAGAGAACACACAGACAGCTGCAGACAGACCTTATGGCCAGGTGACTAATTACTTTGGGAAGTGCATTTTGTGTAACACCTGTGCATCCACTTTGGATGGTCTCAACAAAGCTACAGCACAGCAAAAGAATGAAGTACGGAAACCAAAGGCTAGCATCGTTTGTGAAGTGAGAAGGGACGAGGATGCAAGAAGCCTGAATTTGCCCAGGGAGACAGGGGCTGAGGCAGTATCACATGTCATTGAAAGTTCAAGTTCATGAAACAACTTGCAATGCATGGACCCATCCATGACTTCTCTTTACATCTTTAAAAATTCCACTCTTCTGGGTCTTGCACTTTGCATGTGTTTTTTTTTTATATAAAAGCAATACATTAAAAAAGAATCTGCAGAACCACCACATAGCTTTAAGTGACTGACCATTGGCTGAAAGAAATTGGGGAGAACTATGTAGCCTTGAAAATCTCACAGAAAAAACTGGAAAGGACACAGCTTACAGCTTGCTGACACTACCTCGTTTTCTCAGCATGTCAATTTTCCACCTTCACTCTGTGCTGAGCTCTCTGATTTCAAACGGACGTAAAAAACCCCACTCCGTGGCCTGGCCTGGTCTGAGACAGCTGCTCCCCAACTCTGCAGTGCTGGAAGGCCTGAGCTTGCACTCCAGCAGCCTCAGTCCCCTCTCAGGACCCAGCAGGGCCAGACCCACCCCACGCCACATGTATTTCTCTTTCAGGACACATGCTTCCTCTCCTTGCATGCCCACCAGCAAAGAAATGGCAGTAAAGGAACTCCCTTGAATTATAAAAATAAATCACCACATGGTCTTCTTTATGTAGGACATTTCTTTCCTTCCTTTTAACCTGAAGGGAGCAGGCACCAGCAGGGAGGGAGGGGGAGGCCCAGGCTGCTGACCCAGAGCTGGTGCTGAATCATTCATGGTAATCACTAAAAACAGGGCGCTGATCGTGCCGAATGTCCCTACGGGCATCCAAGACCTCAATGTCTCCCACGCACTAAGACTTGTAGTAATTCCCGATAAACACAGCCACTAACAGCCCCACCCCATTACTTGGCATGTTCCTTTCCCCCGCTGTAATGGTGAGTAGCCCAGAAACATGGGAAATACGAGTATATCAGTTACATCAACAAAAAACAGATGCAAGAAGTGGAATAAGTGGTAACTTTCATCTGAATACATTCATCAGGGAGGAGTCAGGTGAATTCGTTCAGCCTGTGCTTCGAACTTCTCCTTGAACACAAAGGGCCAGTTAGGAAGCCCTTGCCCTATACTGCTCAGTGCTCTCTGTGCTGCACTGCCCTGGCCGGCCCTGCATGCCGCTCAGTGGATCTGGAGACTTGGACAATGCATAGGACACATCCCCAGGCCCATTCCAGATACCTGGACTCAACAACAGGGCAGGCCAGGAGACTGTAATGCAAAGCCACAAGCAGAACCACCGCAGTGCCTGAGATGGAGGGTGGACACAACAGCAGAACCCCAGGGCCAGCCCCACAAGGGTGGCCTGGAGGGAGAGCCCAGGCTCAGGCAGTGGCTGGGCCTGCAGCCCCCAGGCCCCCTAAGGACCACCACCGTGGGAGTGTTACTTTAAGCAACAGCAGCAGCACTGTTACTCTCAGGGACTTACTGGTAATAATGACCCTTTGTCTGAGGGGCAGTAACCGAGAGTAATAGGCCCCTTCATGTCACGGTGCGCACGTGATGACCACCTCAGGCTCACGTTTGTGAGCTGCACCCACTGCTATATAAAGTGCATTTATTTCCCAACAAGAACAGAGAATCACTAGGTGGTTACTTGCAGAGTACTTTCCGAGATGAATGGGGCCACTTGGGGGATTCTGCTGTGGCTTAGAGTGAGGGCAGGACAGTAGAGAAACTGCACTGTCCTTCCTTCAATTACAACAGAGCCATCTCTGCCCATCCCCAAGGGCTTCCTTTTGCTATGTGAACACAAAAGGCCTGATATAGTACTGAAATTTTAGTATAGTAATTTAGTAAATTATAGTATAGTAATTTTAGCCTTATATAGTATATAGTACTAAATACTATATAAGGCTAAAATTGAAATATTGCCTAAATTTGCTGTCTGCCTAGTATCCCAAGAAATACGCATCTTCAACTTGTTTCATTGCACAAATACCCGAAGACCCCAGCAGACCTCTGCACACGAGCAGTCTCTGTCCATTCCACATGTGGAGTGAGCGTGTTTGGGTACGCTCGGAGTGTGAGTAAACAAAAGGCCAGATGGAGTGGAGGAAGCCAAGAGCTGGCATGTAAGGTGTGCACAGGACCAGCTGAGTGTGGAAGCTCCATGTGCCCGAGTCCCAGCCCAGCACATGGGCAAGCGCACACTTCTGCCTACTGGCCACCCCACAAGGATGGGGAGCCAACTACCCAGGGCCTCATTCTAATTCTCACATGTTTCACCTTCCTTCCACGGAGTCAAGTGAGTGACAGAAATACCTGAAAATGTAACTGAGTTCTGGGTGCTGAAGTTGTCACCTAGAACATCACCACATTTTCCCCAAAGGCAGGTCCGTGTTTTTCCACGATGCTTGAAGGCACACATCTGTCTTTTGTTATTTTTTCTTTTTTGGATGGAGGTGATGGGTAGAAAGAGCACAGTTTTTATAAAGGCAAAAGCTGGGACTGTTAGTAAAAAGGTGGCCAATGTCCATTGCTGTCTGTTGTAAGTCTCGGTGCACCTTGTTGGGAAATCGCTCAGTGTGACTAGAGATGTCCCTCTCGGAGAGCAAAGCTTCCCCAACTTCCCTCTGAATGTGTCCAGACTCAAGGTGGGTACACAGGGAACCAGCTCTATTTCCCACTTGTGTGTAGGTATCCGCCAGATTGGACCTTCTTTTGAAAGGCAGAGCAGGGCCTGTGGAGAGTGACCGGGTGCTTCCAGGACAAAATGCAGAGGGTGGCAGCAGCTGTTGTTGGGTCCTCAGGTCTACGTCTCAAAGTACTTGTATATCTGGGCTACGTACTGCATCACGCTCTGCCAGTCAGGCCGGTCAGTGTGCAGCATCTCGCTGAGCTCCTGAAGGAGAGAGAAAGGGTCACAGAGGGGCCTGGGCCCTGGGCAGGGCTGGTACCGCCACAAAAACCTCCACCCACAAGGTGGCAGGTGGAGACGACACCAACACAGTGTAGAATGTGATTAGTTAAGAGAAAAGCATTTTCTTCCTATTTATTCAGGAGATACCATTCTTTAAAAAAAACATTAAACATGACCTCCCACCCTGCATCTTTTAACAACATGGCAGCATTAAAAAAAAGTGTGAAAAGACAAAGTCACCCATAATTCCATTACCGTAAAGGATTTCCACTTCTCTGAGTTCCCTGTGATCCCCACTGTCTCCAGTACCATGGACACCCTGTGCGCTCTGTGCTTCTCACTGAGCATCTTCATACATAATTCCCACCCCGCGGCACTGTGTCGTTGGCTGTCCCCTCACTGGCAGGTGTGACGGGCAGTTTGTGTCCAACTCACGTTACAGACCTTGCAATAAGTATCTTGGTACATACTGTTTCCTTCTGTGGAACTAGTGCCTTAAGATACGTTTCCAAGAATGTGACCACCTCAAGTTCTTGAACCAGTTTGAAATGCAACCGTCTTGAAACCATTCTGGTTTCACCAGAATTAGGTGTTACCACTCAACGTTAACTTACTAGGCAACAAGCAGGCAGAAAGCAGAGGCCAGAAAGTGCCAGGCAACAGAGCTAGTCAAGTTTCCTGAAATGTATGCTACTTAACATATTTCATAATTCACTTACAATTACATTTGGATTCTTTTGTGGTCCCAAGAAAACAACAGGAAAGGACCCTAACGTAGAGCCAGACACAGAAACACAGTGGAGGCATAAGGCTGAACGGACCAGCATATCTGCTCCTGGGCAGCGACAGAACTAGCTATAGCCAGACATTTGTCCCCCATCTCAACACCATCAAAATACATTCCAATGAGGTTGGCCCTGGTTATAGTAAAATGACACGCATATCACTGGTTGTGTGAGAGGGGTGGAGAAAGAGTAAGTGCAACACTCCACACATACATATCTAGAAAAATTTTAAAAGAAAAAGCTTTCACAGAATACAAAGATAAAAAGTCTCCTACCTCAAATACGGTAGTCAGGGCTGTGCACACAGATTAATGCATGGAGAACTAAAATTCATATTAACAGGGGAATTCTTAACATAACAATACAAAAAAGTAGTAGTTGAGAATTGAGCATGCTACTTAGGAGATAAATGAGCACTGAGAAATTAGGGAAGGCCCACAGATGCAAAAGAGATAGACGGAGAACTTGCCCCCAGTGCTTTATGCAGGAAAAGCATCACATAAAATTTAACAACCATTCATGATAAAAATTCTAAAAAAACTAGGAATAGAAAGAAATTTATTTTACCTAATATAGGAAATACACCAAAACCCAAAAGTTGATACCATACTTAATGGTGACAGACTGAAAACTTTCCCCCTGAGATCAGGAAAAAGGAACAAGGCAAGAATGTCTCTCTCACTTCTTGTCTTCAACACTATAATGGAAGTTCTAGCTAGTGCAATAAGGCAAGAAAAAGAAACAAAAGGCATACAGATGAGAAAGGAAGAAATAAAACTGTCCTTATTTGCTGATGACATGATTGTCTATGAAGAAAATGCCAGGAAGTCTACAATAAAATCTCTTGGAACTAAAATGTAAGTTTAGCAAGGTCTCAGGATACAATGTCCACATCCAGAAGTCAAATGTTTTCCTACCTACCCAGCAATAAATAACTGAAATTTGTAACAACCAAATTTAAAGTAGAAGAAGAAGATAAAAAAAGGAGAGAGAAGGCAGAGGTGGTGAAAAAACAGGAGGTGCAAGAGGTGAAGAAGGAAAATGGGGAGGAGAAAAAAGAATGACAAGAACAAGAACAGTATAAATCAACAAACAAACAAACATCCCCAAAGACCAAACCTGTGCAGAATCTATATGCAGAAAACTACAATCCACTGATGAAATACACTTAAAATCTAAATAATGAAGATGCATTAAAATGTCAAGTTTTCTCAATCTGATCTACAGCTACAACACAACCTAAATAAAAACCCCAACAAGCTTTTTTGGGAGAGATCGACACACTGATTTTAAGGCACTAAGCAGCCAAAACAATTCGGAACAGAATCAACAATTCTGGAGACTCGATTTCCTGATTTATAAAGCTGTATTAATCAGCAGAGTGTGACCAAGAAATAGACCCTTAGACCAAGAAACAGACCCTTAGATCACGTTATTTGTATTTTATTACAATAAAAAAACTGAGAAAAAAGAGAGAAGCCTTCTTGCCCTTGGCAGCACATGGCCCTGGGGTGGGGGTGGGACAGGAGCTCTATAATCAGGTAAGTTACAGCAGACTGTGGCCTGCAACACACAGAGCTTCTACTAAATGGTGCTTTAAAGGGCCCAGAGGCGGCTTGGGTGTCCTGGCCACAAGGCCCCTGAGCAGGTCAGAGCGCTGGCCAGTTGCCTGCCTCTGCCACTCAGGGGCTGCTCATCTCTCTAGACCTGTATGTGCCTCCTGTGCCCTGGTAAGGGGCACCTGGCTCTGCAGGCTCAGGGAGCATGCACACATAAATGCCTGGTGCATAGATGTGAAGCACATGCTTTTTCTGTGATCAAGCTTGAAAGCATCCTGTAAGTGCCCTTTCTAAGGTTTATACTAAGGTTTAAGGTTTTATGGAGTAGCCCAGTTGTGCCTAAGGACACATTCTGACCCCTCCTACGATCCTGAGCTGTAAGCATCTCCCCATAGGAGGCCTGACGTCCTGGACGTGGGCGTGCTGTGGCTACTCTGGTGGATGCCCTGGTTTACCAGTCATCAGCACCAGCAGACAGATGACTGGTGTGGGAATGTCCCAGCATTAGGATGCACCAAACCCTGCAGGGCACATCCTCTGGCTGTTTTCACAGTGGCAGCAACACCACCACAACATCCCTCTCACCAGTTCTCTCTGTGAGGTGCTGCCCACAGGTGTCCCATGAGAAGCCAGCCCTCTGAGTCCCACTATGGTGGTAATGGAGTGCTTGCTAAAATTTGGGGGACGCTGTAGATCTTTCACTTGTAAAAAATGTAATCCTTACGAATATGCTACCCCCAGAAACCTATACTTACTTGAATATACACATATAAGTGGCTATTTTCCTAACTTAACAATAGAACTTGATCAAAAGCTTGGGATTATTATTGCTGCCAGTTCTGACTGGAAGTATTTTCAAAGTATCACACATAGTTAAATATATTATTTTTCAATCCACATCAAGATATTGAAAAGCAATTTTTTTAATCCTCACTCAAGGATATTTTTAAATAAATATTTTATTCACTTATCTTTAGAAGGGAAGGGAAAGAGAGAAGGAGAGAAACATCAATGTATGGTTGCCTCTCATGTCCCCAGCTGGGAACTGGCCTGCAACCCAGGCATGTGCCCTGACTGGGAATTGAACCACAATGCCTTAGTTTGCAGGCCCGCACTCAATCCACTGAGCTACACCAGTCAGGGCTCAAGGATATTTTTCATTGCTTTTAGAGGGGGATGGGGAGAGAGAGAGAGAGAGAGAGACAAACATCCATGTGAGAAAGAAGTATTGAGAGGTTGCCTCCCATGTGCACCTGGACCTCGGATCAAACCCACAACCTAAGTATGTGCCCTGACCAGAAATCGGACCCACAGCCTTTTGGTTACAGGACAGTGCTCCAACCTCCTGAGTCACTGGGCCAGAGCTGAAAAGCAAATTTAATAATATAGGAAGTTTCTGCTTTGTTGATGACACAAACCGTTTAAATGTCTCACAAGCATTCCTAAGTGCTTTTGAGATTAATTATGCTTGTCAGTAGCTCCTCACAGACATCTGTAAAGATGGAATTGCTGGCTCTGACAATGAGATCTACAGATGATCTCACTCTCGCCCCAGCTTCTGCTAACTGCTAAAGTACTGCTTTAGATGAGTACCGCTTTAGCTAACTGCTAAAGATGAGGATTAGGAAAAATGTTAAATTAAAAAGCAAACACTAACTGTAACACAACAAAGAAAAATGTATTCTTGTATACTCATATATAATACAATCTTCTAGAAAGTTCTCATCATATCTTTAATTCCATTAAAGATATAATATCTTTAATTCTCCATTCTGCCCAGATGTGTAAGTCTTCTCATTACTTTTTAAATTCTCTAGATTCAGATACACATAGGATCTCTTTCAATAAAGAGATCCCTCTTGAAGAGGGATCTTCAAGAAAAAGGGATATCTTTTTCTTGAAGGGTAGTAGAATCTGGGCTTACTGGTTGTGTGTGTGTGCGTGTGTATGCACATGTGACTATATTTTACACAATGAATTCAACCCTTTTAAGGGTTAAAATTCTATTTATGTCTGAGTAAGTTTTGGACACATATTTACATTGAACCTTTGAAATATATTTATATTTCTTTAGAAAACTGTCTTTTATTTCAAACATATTGGCATAACATTGTTCATATACTGAAATTTCTGTGACAACTTTACTTTCATTTTTTCATTTCTTGGATGCCCTACAGCATCAGAGGGTTATGGAATTTCGTCTCACTACAGTGAAATTTCAATTTCAGTTTTCCTGATTGTTAATGGGATTGAACATCCTTTGAAATGTTCATTGGTGATTTGTGAGTTGCCTATTCTAGCCTTTGACAATTTTCTACTACATCGTCTTTTTAACATTTTTGGTTAGTAGAAATTATTTGTAGATTATCTGTCTTCACTTTTTTTGAAGTGTAGTTATGATTTGTCTGAATGAATATTTTGTTTTATTTATCCTGTTTGAGATTCACTAAGAATCTTCAGTCTTTCATCACTCTGGAAAAATTTCAGGCACCATTTCTTCAAATACTGTCTCTCTACCATTCTGTCTTTACCCTTCTTCTGGAGTTCCTACTCGACATGGGACACAGTCACTATCTCATTAATTGTCCACGTCTCTTAAGCTCTGTGATACGCAACAGTCATTCCCAACCCTCTTCTCCCTTGCAGGCTTCCTACCTGAGAGGCTGAGAATGTGCGCTCCCTCCGTCACACTCCCCTGCTGTCGGAGTGACCACGTGACCTGACCGAGTAATGCCAATGGCGGGGGGGGGGGGGGGTACACACGACGACTCTAGGAAGTTTTCAGACTTCCTCACCAAAGGGGGAAAATGTGAGGCACTTGTTCTACCCCTTTCCCCTCCTTCCCACCCTGGTGAAAGGAGTGATGTGCAGAGCTTGGCAGCCACATTCAACTGCAGAAGAACAAGCAGCCAAGGAAGAGAGAAGACACTGGCGGATCAGAGATGGTGAAGTACAGAGAAGAGGCCCTCTGGGTCCTGGGTTCAACACTGAGCTGGGCCTGAAGCCACTTCTGGAGTTTTTATTTTTATTTTTTTAAATAACATCTTTTTGGTTTAAGCAACTATTAGTTGGGTTTTCCATTTCTTGAAGTTGAATATGCACTAACTTATAAAATTCCTCTATTGTGTTTTCAATGTTTCTGTTTTATGTTCTGAGTAATTTCCTTAGGTCTATTTTCCAGTTCTCTTCTATACCTAATCAGGTTTTCAACCCAACTAGTATTTTTAATTCTAAATTCCCATTTTGAGAAGTCTTATTGGATTATTTTTCCAAATCTTTTTTAAAAAGTTTTTTTTAAAAAATAATACTTCATTTATTTATTTTTAGAGAGCGGGGAAGGGAAGGAGAAAGAGAGGGAGAGAAACATCAATGTGTGGTTGCCTCTCACGTGCCCCCTACTGGAAACCTGGCCTGAAACCCAGGCATGTGCCCTGACTGGGAATCGAACCAGTGACCCTTTGCTTCACAGGCCTGTGCTCAATGCACTGAGCATACCAGCCAGAGCTACCAAATCTTTTTTTTTTATAATAACATGGTCCTTCCCATTCCTTTGATCTCTTTAGGATGTTTAAACCTAGTTTTTGTAGTCTCTTTCTTACTGTTTTATTATTTCTAGTTCTGGGAGACAATCTTCTTGTTTGTGGTATCTGCTGACAAGCTCAGATAGTTTTTTGGGTGTTCTGTCATTTGGGCTTGTGAGCGTATCTCCAGCAATCACTGGACCACTAGCCAAGAAGTTTCCTGCATGAGAGGTATAATAGTAAAAACTAGGGCCTCTTGCTGCACAAATATCACAAATTTAGACTCTAAACCTCACCTGGCTGTTTTCTTAGAGGGGAAAAGCAAACTTCCTCATCACCTCCCTGGACTAGCGGGTGGAGTTTTTTTTATATCCTATTTCACTAAGAAGAGCTGCATTTTGTGAGCCTTGGTTTAGGGCAGGGGTCTCCATAGTAATGCTCTTATTCCTGGGTGGGAGTGTGAAATAACATCCATCGTGACAGCCCAGCACCACGGCCTCTAGCCCTGGCCTCGGGTGAGCACAGTGTGAGCTCAGGCCTCCTGGCTCTGGTTTGTACTTCTCTTTTCATGTCTGGCACCTGGTTCTTTCCCATTCTTTCTTCAGAGCTCGGCTATGTATTGACATTTTAAAAATTACACATCATTCAGATTTCCAGGTGACTTTAACAAGAGGACTTTACTGGTAATTCAGTTCACTGTGTTTCCAGAACTAAAATATATCCATAATGAATCTTTATTTTTTCTCATTAAACTTTGTTTTAATGGGTCTCAAAATTCTGTGACAGATTTTGGCCGTTTCCATCAAAAAGTACTGATTTTAAAAACTAATAGCTTAAAAACTGCCACACACAAAAAAACCGAATGGTCCACAAAGCATTCTCCTTTCCTTCTGAAGATTTTATGATGCATTGTAATCATTAACCAGTCCTTTACTATTAAACTTAAGTGGCCAATTGAGACAAAGAGTTCTGAGACCGTTCTTCCACCACTGATTAAGAGTGGGGTGGCAGGTGTTGGGGTAATATTCATTTAGCCTTCTGAGCTTTCTGGGCAGACTTGGTGACTTTGCCAGCTCCAGCTGCCTTCCTGTCCACTGCTTTGATGACACCAACAGCAACTGTCTGTCTCATGTCATGAACAGCAAAGCACCCCGGAGGAGGACAGTTAGAGGAGCTCTCAACACACATAGGCTTGCCAGGACCATGTCAACAATGGCAGTATCACCAGATTTCAAAAATTTTGGGCCACCTTCCAGCTTTTTCCCAGAGCCATGATCAATCTTCTTCAGCTTAGCAAATTTGCAAGCAATACGAGCTGTGTGACAATCCAGCACAGGTGCACATCCAGCACTGACTTGGCCTTGATGGTTGAGGATAATCACCTGAGCTGTGAAGCCCAGCTTCCATTGGTGGGTCATTTTTGCGGTCACCAGCCACATTGCCACGACGAACATATCTGACAGACATGTTCTTGACATTGAAGCCCACATTGGACCCAGGAGGAGCTTTACTCAAAGCTTCATGGTGTGTTTCAACAGACTTCGGCTGTCACGTTGACTGGAGCAAAGGTGACCACCATGCCAGGTCTGAGAACACCAGTCCCCACTCAGCCCACAGGGACAGTACCAATGCCACCAACTTCGTAGATATCCTGGAGAGGCAGACACAGGGGCTTGTTATTTAGATGAGTTAGTGGCAGGATGCAATCCAGAGCTTCAAGCAGTGTGGTTCCACTGGCACTGCCATTTTTACGGGTGACTTTCTGTCCCTTGAACCAAGGCATGTTAGCACTTGGCTCTAGCATGTCGTCGCCATTCCAACCAGAAATTGGCACAAATGCTGTCAGGGTTGTAGCTAATTTTCTGAATGCAGGTGCTGACTCTTCTTTAATGATTTCCTTGTATCTCTTCTGGCTGTAGGGCGGCTCAGTGAAATCCATATTGTTAACACCAACAATCAGCTGTTTCACACCCAGTGTGTCAGCCAAAAGGGCATGCTCACTGGTCTGCCCATTCTTGGAAATACCTGCTTCAAACTCACCAACACCAGCAACAACAATCAGGACAGCACAATCAGCCTGAGATGTCCCTGTCATCATGTTCTTGATAAAGTCTCTTTTCTGGGGCATCAGTGATGGTCACATAACACTTGCTGGTTTTGAATTTCCACAGGGAGATATCAAAGGCGATACCACGCTCACGTTCTGCTTTCACTTTATCTAAGACCAAGGCATGCTTGAAGGAGCCCTTCCCCATCTCAGCCTCCTCCTCAGATTTTCCCACGGTTCTTTTGTCAGTCCCACCACATTTGCAGATCAGATGGCCAGTAGTGGTAGACTTGCCAGACAGAATCTACATGTCCAATAGCCACAATTTTGATGTGAGTCTTTTCCTTTCCCATTTTGGCTTTGATGTAGTGGTGGTTTTCTTGACACCTGTATTCAGGTGGCAAATCCATTGCAAAAAAGCCCACAATGAATCTTAATGGGAAAAAACTCTAAATCATAGGGGGTCTGACCAACTGGATAACTGTATTCAGGATCATGAGTAACAGACCTTGAACAAATGGATTTTCACGTTGTGTAAGACATTGTTAGTAGGTGGTATAAAGCTCTTCCTCGTATAATTAGACTAAAGTGTGTCAAGGATACAAAATAGGGTTACTTACCAGGCTGGGTTTAATGCCTACACTTTCAGCTGCTTCAAATGCCAATAAGAGATTCCTTTTCTAAGTTGAAAAGATAAAAAGACAGGAATTACCAACTAAAAATATAAAGCTTTTGCTATGAAAAAACGCCAAGTGACACTCCACATAGAAAATCTATAAAACACTTAAAAATTTAAGTCAAATACACAAACAAGGGTCTCGAAATAATAAAAGAAGTTGACAGGCTACAACTGTCACTAGAAATAATATTGCCGATTGACTCTTCACTATCAAAGATACATTTTTGTTAGCCCTGCCATTTTTTACTTTGTCTAAATACAGAACATACGCTACTCCTGCTGTGTATCAACAATTGTCTAATCATGATGCTATATAAAAAAATTATCAAAATGTGCACATAGTTTTTATAATCAAATGAACCCCCCCCCCCCAATCCTGTGTCACTGGAAGAACCACTCTTAACTCCTCCCTCTGGTTCTCTGGGTGACTAGCCTGCGTATCTGCACCACAGCCTCACACGACAGTGTCTCCGTTTTGAAAACATTCCCCACTAGTTTCCTCCCAGAAGGAGGGCCCCATTATCATGCACTTCTCTGTTCTCTTCCTTATAGCCACATAACTAATTTTAGTACTTTTATTAGTTGTGTTTGTGACTTTAAATAACATCCTTATATCTCCACTTCTTGTTCCAGCAATTACAGACAGTACTTCCTGACTCCACTGTATATGATAAGTCCCCCTCATCTTTACTCCACCTTGTCAAGTTTTACTTTTAAATGATTAAAACCTGTAATACTCACTTCCTTTTCTATAGCCACATTTAAGTCTTCTGTCCTCCCTTAAGAGGTCAATTTTGAAAACTGGAAACAACAAATAGCATTTATAAAGTAGTGCCCTACAGTAACATTTCCTTCTCTACAGTTTGTCAAGATGCTGTGACACTAAACACTTTTTCAAAGGATTTTCTTCTTTGTGACCCAGCCGTACCACTGTTCTATGAAGTCCTTCAGCCCTAGTGTTCTTCAGAACCTCATGTCAGTTTCTGTATAACATCCCTGCTCCACTGGAGTAGGTTCATACGCTTCTTTCTTAAGAATGTATGTTGGAGAGACATTTTCTGGAAGCATTCACATATGAAAATTTCTTTTGTACTATCTATCACACTTGGTTCATAACTTGAGGTTGAAAATATTATTTTCCCTAGAATTTGAAAGATACTGCTCCATAATAATTTATTCCTAATTTGTTGCTTCTTTTTGAGACTCTTTCTGGTTGTTCTCTGGTATTTCTTCAACTGAATACATTTAAGAATCATTTGGTCATGCCTCCTCCCCTGCATGATTTATATGAAAGTCATTAGGATTATATTAAAATGTAATTAAGTTAGTAAACTTAGTTGCAAGCCAGTATTCCTGTACATATTCATGTTTTATGTTCCTCAGTAGAATTTTGTAATTTTATCTACTTAGATTTTATAAATAATTGTATACATTTTCCACCCCGCCCTGAGGCTCCCAGCCTTTGTCCCTGCCGGCATACACAGTGCCTGAAAATGAAGGGGTCTCTCCTGACATTGAAGCAAACCCTCGGCTCTAGGTACCAGGTCACAGGGAAGCACTGAGACATGGCAATGGGCATTTTCTGCTGGTCTTGGGGCTGCAGTCTTGGCCAAAGCTGGCCGTCTGCAGTCAACTTGCCCAAGCTGACAGCCATCTTCTTCCAAATTAAGGGAAATGAATGGGGGTGAACTGGAAACCTTCCATGTTTCCATGACAGTACTCTCTGTTCTGTTGAGACAGGAGCTGTAAATTGGCTCCTGGCTTTGCTTTAATTTAGCCCAAACTATGGAAGGCAATTCTCCTGTTTTGGTGCTAATGAGCCCTTTGTCCTTATTCTAAAAGGTCTTTTGTTTAGTGCGTAGGGGGAGGGGTTTTGTAAGCCAGTTTTTGGGCTACCATTATTTAGAAGTCAAGATACAAATATTTTTTATGGCTTTTGGTATGTAAAGCAAAATTGTGTTCTAAAATGTTATACTAATTTTCAGTTCCATCGATAATTATGTCAATTTTCTCATACCCTGACCTGCATAGAACATTAGTTTTCAAAAGTCTTTGTCAAATGTAGCAGGCTAAAACAAAATATTTTATTGTTTTAATGGATATTCTTTGATTACCAGGAAGGTCTAGGAAAAAGACAGTTCTAAACCTAAGGGTTTATCCAGAATTCCCTCCAGACTGTTGTAGCCTGATTCTAATGAAACTGCTGGTGTTTTCTAAGCAGATACTTCACAAAGAAATGGTTCACAGTGAAAAAGTGCCTCAAAATACTCTAATATAGTGTGTCGTACGACACAGAGCATTAGAGAGATGGCTCTTGGTTAACGAAAGTGAGTCTTATCCATCTTGGTGTCAGCAGGACGGTGGTGACAACGCTTCACAGTCTTTGTGAGGAGGCTGGCAGCAGGAGGAAACCTCTGCAGGGGAGAGAGTGCGGCCGAGCACAGCACGTAAGGGTGTCCAGTCCCCAGTGCCTGTAGTGATGCCTGTGGCGGCCAGGCAGGGTGTACTGGTTGGGGACAAGTGCAGGCCTGGAACCTTCCAAGCTCTAAAACAGTGAAAGTCCCCAACTCATGGTTTCAGAACTTGGCCACTGGCCTAGCTAGCATGGATCTCACCTGAAACTGCAGGGAGCAGGAATCAAAAGTCCAGAACTTCTCAGCATTTCATTTCAGACACTGCCCCAAGCACACTTCACTCTACCACCTGAACCTGTTTAGTGTAAGTGAGTGGAAGTTTCACAGGATGAAAGATAAATCATTTATTGAAAAATGCCCAAACCTCCACTGACTGTAACTCACAACTTCTGACTGTGTATCTCTTTAGTGTCTTAAAAGATATCCTTGTTAGTTTTACCAGAAATTCCCTACTTAATACTGATGTCAATATCACTTGGTTTAATTATGTCCATCTTGATAGAAGAGCTAATGATTTCTGAACTTTCTGGGATGCATCATGCAATTTTTAGATTTTGACTTGCGTGGGTGTTTACAAACACAGGCCTCTTTTTTGGTGCCCTGTTTGATGTGTTGGTACCCCGCCCCACACTGAGAGCTTGCCATAACAAGGCTCTTGCAGCAGGGGCCAGACATTACTCACCCTAACAATAGCAAAGGGGTGCATTTCTCTCAAATTAACTTGTTCCCCTTAAAACAGAACTCATGTGTGCCTCTTTCAGGGAGAGCTGCCCTCCTTCACCCTGTCTTCTTGGGGGAGACCACCTTGTGCTGCCTTGCACGAGCTCTGTGTGACACTGCTGGCATGCCATTCTGAAAACCTTCATCTGTGACTCTGACATATATGAGTTTCTCTCAGCACACTGACCGGAAGCATTGCTCAAGCATGCTCACCACACATCAGGAAACTGTGAAGATTCACTCCACCCTAGTGCACCTACACAGGGGTGGTCAGGAAGCAGGAAGCAGGTGTTCCCTGGACTGGGGGCAAGGGTGGGGGGCAGTGAGGGCAGGTGGTAACCAGCAGACAAAGTCCGAGGCTCCAGGATATAGACCCAACTCCAGCTAACGAGGAGGCTGTGAAGTCACAGAGGCCTGAAAATGGAAATTCCAGTGATCTGGAGCTGACTCCTTCACCTCTTCACAGACTCACAATCTGACTTAGGTGCTCCCTGAAGACAACATTACCTGATAATGGAGAAGAACTTCAACCCTGCCAGTACCATGAGGACAATGGGAAGTGACCAAAATGTTTGGTCTGTTTGTGCTAACAGAACGTTTCCATGGCTGCAGCAGGTCCCTGGAAGCTGGCTGTGCGTGGTGTGTGGGGATCGCTGGGCATGCAGAGCAGGATGGTGCAGCTTCAGGCCTTGGGAAGCATGCTCACAACTTCAAAGTGTGAAAGCAAACTCTTTAGGCTCATTATTTTCCAACAGATCCTTACTGACTAGAGGACAAAGAGCCCAGGTGTATTTGCATGATTGTAGACAGATACTTCACTCTCACAGACACCTGCTTAGACAGTGTGCGTATCAGTGCAGACACTTACACTTACTATTCTTTGAGTAAGCTCTTCTGATTACTTTGAATTGTTTTATGTTCATTGTTTACTCAATTATCTTGGTAATGTCACAGGGAAAAGGCAGAGATGTAACAGTAGAGAGGGCAGGAAGGAAAGGAAGGCCAAAGTCACTGCTGGGCTTGGGCTGGCTGCTCCTTCCTGCCTCCCTTTGCTGGGTCAAACCTTCCACTGAAACAAGCACTGGAATCTTCACGGTTTCTTCCTTGGTCTTTTCTTTTTTTTTCTTTTAGTATATTTTATTGATTATGCTATTACAGCTGTCCCATTTTCCCCCTTTACTCCCTTCCCCTCTGTGCACGCTCTCCCACCCACATCCCCCCCCTTTAGTTCATGTCCAGGTGTCATACTTGTAAGTTCTTGGCTTCTACATTTCCCACACTATACTTACCCTCCTCCTGTCTATTTTCTACCTACCATCTATGCTACTGATTCTCTGTACCTTTCCCCCTCTCCTCCTCCCACTCCCCCAATGCTAACCCTCCATGCGATCTCCATTTCTGTGGTTCTGTTCCTGTTCTAGTTGTTTGCTTAGTTTGTTTTTGTTTTAGGTGTGCTTGTTAATAATTGTGAGTTTGCTGTCATTTTACTGTACATGTTTTTTTTATCTTCGTTTTCCTAGATGAGTCCCTTTAAAATTTCATATAAGGGCTTGGTGATGATGAACTCCTTGAACTTGACCTTATCTGAGAAGCACTTTATCTGCCCTTCCATTCTAAATGATAGCTTTGCTGGAGAGAGCAATCTTGGATGTAGGTCCTTGCCTTTCATGACTTGGAATACTTCTTTCCAGCCCCTTCTTGCCTGTGAGGTCTCTTTTGAGAAATCTGCCCACAGTCTGATGGGAACTCCTTTGTAGGTGACTGTCTCATTTCCTCTTGCTGCTTCTAGGATTCTCTCCTTCATTTTAATCTTGGCTAATGTAATGACGATGTGCCTTGGTGTGTTCCTCTTTGGGTCCAACTTCTTTGGGACTCTCTAAGTTTCCTGGACTTCTTGAAAGTCTATTTCCTTAGCCAGAATGGGGAAGTTCTCCTTTATTATTTGTTCAAATAAGTTTTCCACTTGTTGCTCTTCCTCTTCTCCTTCTAGTACCCCTATAATTTGGATGTTGGAATGTTTAAAGATGTCCTGGAGGTTCCTAAGCCTCTCCTCATTTTTTTTTGAGTTCTTGTTTCTTCATTCTTTTCTGTTTGGTTGTTTCTTTCTTCCTTCTGGTCCACTCCATTGATTTGAGTCCCAGTTTCCTTCCCATCACTATTGGTTCCCTGTACATTTTCCTTTATTTCACTTAGAGTAGCCTTCATTTTTTCATCTAATTTGCAACCAAATTCAACCCATTCTGTGAGCATCCTAATTACCAGTGTTTTGAACTGTGCATACGATAGGTTGGCTATCTCTTCATTGTTTAGTTGTATTTGTTCTGGAGCTTTGATCTGTTCTTTTGTTTGGGCCACTTTTTTTTGTCTTGATGCACCTGTTACATAGTGAGGGGCAGACCCTTAGGTGTTCACTAGGGCAGGGCACCCTAGTTGCTGGGTTTTGACACTGTATGTGGAATCCGAGAGGGAACAATGGCACTTGCTCCATACTCTGCCAGATTTCATTCACTTCTAGTGCTTCCCCTAAGCAAATTGGGCCCTTCTGGTGCTAATTCTTGGATGGGTGGGCTTGTGTACATTCTAGGACCCTGTGGGTCTCTCCAATGAACTCTCCTATGAGGCTGGGACTTTCTCCAGGCACCTCAACCCCCACAGGTGTTTTCAATAGGTGTTTTGAGGCTTTATTTCCCTGTGCTTGGACCCTGGGTTGAGCGGTCTGTCTCGCTCCCCAGTTTCGCCTGGTTTATGTGCACGCGGAATGTGGGACCACCTGGCCTGCCAGCTGCCTTGCGCACTGCACCCCTCTGCAATCCACTGCCTTGCTGGGTCCACCTGCTGCTGCCTTGTGCACCCAGGGTCCGCCAGCTGCCCTGCTGCGAGCCCTCTCCGTGTGGCTCCACAACTATGCCCTTCTTACTGGTCTGGATGAATGTGTCTACATTAACTCATTGGTTGTTGGACTTCTATACAGTTCACTTTTCTGTCAGTACTGGTTGTTTTTTGTTTTTAAATTGTTGTTGTCCTTCATCTTGTCTATGCCTCCATCTTGGCTGGAAGTCCCCTTGGTCTTTTCTTTATGCCTCTGCGGTTCTGGGATTTATAATAAGAAATCTTATTTGGTCTGTGCTCACTGTTCCTGGCATGGAGCCCCTAAAGCCCATGTAATTTCTCATATTAGAGCCATGAAGGCATCTTTGGTTATAACACTTGGGTTTTGTCTTCAGTTCCAGGAATGACTTTAGAGCGATTGAGACGAGGCCGGTGTCTTTTGGAAAGCCCCTAGAGAACTGCAGAACAGGGTGGGTGGTCAGGGGAACCAAAGGCGTGATTAGAGGCTTGGTGCATTTTGTCTCAAGGCTTTATATACCGCTTATGTCTGTTCTGTCCAATATAGTAGCCATATGGCTATCTAAATGAAAAGTAGCAAAATAAAAAATTCAAAATTTCAGTTACACTTGCCATATTCTATGTGCTCAAGAGTCCATGTGGCCAGTGACCAGACTAGACAGCATAGATATAGAACGTTTCCATCATTTCATGAAGTTCGGGTAGTACAGATCTCGTCACTGACAACCTCAAATCTGTCTTTCCAGCTCTGAGTTCCCTTTGAACTCCCAATTTGCTATACAATTGCTTGCTTGACCTTGCTGCCTGTACACCTCGTGGACATCTTAACATGATTCAAAACAGAGCTCATTTGTTGTTTTCCAAATGTTTAATAATCCTGTCCAGCACCACATAGAAAAGTGCTGTGAAATTTTAATATGCTGTGATGGTTAATTTTCTGTGTCAACTTGGCTAGCCCACAGTATCCAGATACTTGGCCACACATTATTCTAGAAGTTTCTGTGAAGGTATTTTTAAACTCATAAGAACAGATACAACACTTCGTCTTAGCCCAAAGGCTGAGATGCAATCTGTGAAGGTATTTTTAAAATGAGATTAATGTTTACAATAGTAGACTTCAGGTAGAGCAAAATACCCTCCATACTGTGGGTAGGCCTCATTTCATTAGTTCATGGTCTTAATAAAAAAAAGATGGATCTCTCCCTAAGGGAATTCTGGCAGCAGACTGCCTTCAGACTTGAATTGTAGCATCAGTTCTTTCCTGTGTCTCCAGACTGCCAACCTGTCCTGCACATTTTGAATTTCTCTGTCTCCGCAATTACGTGAGGCAATTCATAAACAGAATTCTGTCTCTCTCTACACTCCTATTGGCTCTGCCAACAGGAATAATTTCTCTGGAGAACCCTAACACACACTATAAAAAATTAAATCCCTTTGTTCAGTTACTCTCACCATCAGTGCCATAACCATTCTTTGGACTATTTATTTTAATGTAGAATAGTCAAAATAGACCTTTTAAAGATATCTACCTATTCCTTCTCCATCTCAGAAAATGGTCCTGTCAAGCTGGACACCTGGAGTCACTGCTGACTCTTTCCTCTGACCGTCCCCTACAACCACTCAGTCACTAAGTCTAGCTGACTCTATTTCTAAAACATATTTCGAGTATCTTTCTATACACATTGCTACTGAGACAGGGTAGCAAGAAGACAGGAAAATTCCTTTGCCAGTGGACTAGGGAAACTGAGATGACAGCTGAACACAGTGGCCAAGCAATTCACAGTCAGGTGCAAAGAGTCACTGGGGGAAGGTCCCTGAGTGCCTGGCAGGGGGCAAAACCAGGAAAATGAGGACCTCAGCCCCGGGGTAACGTTTCCTCCCCAGGCCTCTCCTCCCTGGAGACAACATCTAGGCATCAGCTGTGTTTCAGCTCCATGCCCAGAAAAGCAGCAAAACCAGGTGGGCAATACCAGAACCTATGCAATAACTAATGACCCCCTGCCCTGGCACTGACCAATAAGTGGAGACCAGGACCCTAAGAGGTCCCACCTGAAAAACTGATGAATGTTCTGCCGAGACCCTCCCCTGAGATCTCCCCTAAAATTCCCACGAGAGAGAAATAAAAGCCTCGTGACAAAGAACCCAGCATGCCTGTGTTCTCTATGGGGAGCAGCGGTGCCATCTCACTTCCCTTTTCCTTCCCCCACTTCTTTCTTCACAGGCACACCTGTCTGTCTCTCATACTCTAGAACAATGGGCAGCAGCAGTTCAACCAGGGCTGACCCCCTGAAGCTGTCCCCAGGGCCCCATTTCTCTGACTCCCAGTGAGCTCAGGCAGCCCAGCCTGGACTCTCCTGTTGCTTCTTCCACCCTAGGTCCTTCCTTGTTTCACCGTGCTTGGCTTTAATAACTGTACCCTCATAGTCACCTAGACTCATGTTGTGAAATCTTTCCTACATGAAGTCAAGAGCCCACACACTACAGCGGGCCATGGATAGACCTGCTGTAAAACTACCACCCCAGCTAATGGGTAAAGCTGGAGAAAACAAGTTCTCATGGTGACCACTGCAAGCAGCTGCCCAACTGGTAGCTTCTGTTTCAATCTTGTTTTCTTTCCAATTCACTTTGTTTCACAAAACTGCCAGAGATCTTTAAAAAACAGGAACAGTGTCTCTTCATAGACTGGACTCCTTCAACAACTTCCCATAGTGCCTGGAGCGAAATGCTAACTTCTACCAGCAAAGTCACACCCAGGAGCCCTGAAGAGTCTAGCCCACCTACACCTCGCTCGCCCTCATGCACCTGGGGCAGCTGGCCTGCTCTGTACCAAGGTGTCTCCTTGTTCTGTGCTTCTCAGCCCTGGAAAGCTCCCCTTAGCTCTAAGCACTGCTGGGCCATTCAGTTCTTTCTTTAGACTCAGCTGAAGTCACGTCTCCTCAGGAAGACCTCCTCAGGCTCCTCATCTGAATCATCCTGCCACTGTTCACCATTACTGCACTGTCTCATGGCCCTCTCACGGTTTGTACCTGTGTTTATTATGTTCCTTACAGATTTCCCACTTGCTGATTATCTGTCTCATGAGGATGGATAATACATCTGCATTGCTCCCTGTTGTCTGTATTACTGCTCATGAGGTTCAGTGGGAAATGCATGTTGGATGAATGAGTGCAGACACCATCAGGTGTTTTCTGAAGCACACTGTGCAACAGGATTCTGTAGGGTGTTCCAGGTTGGTGTTTTGACAACTGAGCCCGCAGGCTGCATCTGGCATGCAGCCTGTTATTATAAATCAAGTTATTGCAATGCAGCCTGCCCATACTGTCCATGACTACTTGGGTGTTCCAATGGTAGACCTGAGCCATGACAGAGTCCCACAGACCCACAGAGACTACCATTTTATCCTTAACAGGACAGGTCTGCCAACTCCTGTTGCAGGTACTTGAAAAAGAAGGCTTGGTGGATGTGATTGATCTATGCCAGGGCAGATGGGGACATACAGGGTCTGTAATGAAGGACCTGAAGCCCTGACTGCACTAACGAGCACAGCCAATCTCTAAAAGCATGTCAGAAAGTACTTTTTCCCAAGTGTATTTGAGCAGGGAACTCTTTCGAGATATTTGTTGGTTCTTTGAAGACTTTGGAAAAAGGGGGCCAAAGTCTCCACACCATGAAGGTCAGATTCTGTAAGGACTTTCTCTGGAAAAGGAGCAACAGGAATTTCTCAGTGGCCATGTAAGCAGGTCTTCACTACATTCTCCTAGGTAACAAAGGTCTCTGTTGAGAAGTGACCCCGAGAAGCATTTACTGAGGGTGAGGCTCTGCAGTGCAGCCGCACACTCAGCTGTTACCCATACCTGGTGCCAACATCCTTGTTTCTACTTCTCATCTCTAACTCCTACCCCACCGGGACGAGTTCTGGAGGACACCCAGGGTGACGGGCAGAGACTCACTTTCTCCTGGCTGTTCAGCTCCTGGTACGGGATGTGCGCGGGCAGGTAGGTATGGAGGAGAGCACAGAAGGCCAAGCCGTCACTCCAGCTGCTGCTGAAATTGGTAATATCAATGTTCTGTGGGAGGGAAAGCAGCGTTAATTATCCACTATGCACAGTAACAAAATAGAAATGAGACCGTGGGAAAATGGGTATCCATCTTTGGGCTTGCTGTAACACAAGACAGGAAACTACTCAAGTCTGCAGGGAGTACATTTAATTTTGGAACCAGGAACAGCCTGGTGTTGCCCAAATCTTAAAAAAAAGGCTTTAGACCTCGAAACACTACGGAATTTCTGTCTGGTATATTAAGGGCTCTGGGAACCTTATTCTCAAATTAACTCACCTGATAAGTTCTGTCTAGCATTTCCCAGCCTTATTTGACCAATGAAGACTCATCATCACTATCATCATAACTACCATCATCATCTGGTATAACTCTGATCAACTATAGCTGGACCAAGACAAAACAAAATGGTCATGAAGACCTACGGGGCCATTCTCATGGCTTGCCCCTTGACCTCCCTCTTCTGTCCACAGTGTGAAGGAGGAAACCCTGCTGGCACCCCTAATACTGGGGTCATGAGGGTCACTGGGGGAGAGGAGCTGCCCCTCTGGGACAGGCAGGAACACTGGAAGCTACTTGGTAAACCATGAGGAAGAAAACCACATCCAACTTTATATGGCAGCCCATGGAGACGGTGGTTCCTTCCAGTGCCTGGGGCTCCTAGCGGGTCTAAGTGTACTTCCCGCTCTCACATCCACACACCTGCCCCTCCTGCTTCTTCCTCCCTGACTAGGCTTATTCCAGTAGGAGTTTCTTCTCTGCTTCACAGAGCTCATCCCAAATGAAATGTTGGTTCCAAAGCCCACTAACTCTTTAATGCTCAGGCAGGGTGCCATCGTGGCTGCATAAATGCACTGACACCGTCTGGGGAGGTCTGGGTGGGGCCTGCAGAAGTGGCACCCACTTAAGGCTGAGTCAGAGCCCCTCTGGTCTGGTCAGAGGACATGGGAAAGTATGGGGCTCCTTCTGTGCTCTCTCTACAGCCACTGGGCACTGGGAGGCAGTGAGGCCTTCCTCCTCCTCCAGACACCCCACTCTGGGAAGCAGGAAGCTGGCAAAGCCAGCCAAGGTGCAGAGAGGTGGTGAACAGCCTGTCCTTTCTGGAGGAGTGCACAGTGACTGCTTCTCCCTCCTTGTGCCCAAGCCACATGCAACACTCCTTGGTGTAATCCTCACCGCCCTGAAAAGAGGGGGAGGTATCTGTACCAGAAGCCACAGGGGGAAGCGTGAAGAGGAGCAGGGCATACGGTTCAGCTGCAAGGGGGTGGAGAGGAGGTGTTACAGAATTCCCTAAGTGTGTGTGTAAACTGCAGATGCAAATGTGAACTAAGAAATGTGATATAATGTGTTTCCTGTGAGGTTTTCTGAGGGGTTTAGAAGCAAATGGCCTCTAATCTTATATGAGCTTTTTATCTAGACTCTGTAAGCATCAGTTTGAGCTATTATGGCCCAGAAAGATGAAGTAAGTCAAAAACTTCAGTTTATGGTAAAGAAACTGAGCCCAGAGGGGGTGGTGCTGCACGTCGCACAAACTGTTCACCTGAAAAACGAACATGCCAAGAAGCCAGGCTCCATGGGCCTTAGGGTCTTTTCTATTAAACCTCTTCTCACTTTCACCCGGGTTCAAGATGATCCTATGGACCCAGAACCTTCCCAAAGCACCTGCTTCCAGTAATGTGCCCTATTCTCTAATCTGCTGCAACCACATTTACCCAGGGAAGGCTACCTGGCAGGGAGAGACACACAACTATAACAACATCTCTTCATACAGTTTTCATGACTCAAGCACAACCAAATTTTAAGAGTTGCTAAGCATCTGTGTTACATAAAAATTTGAGAATGACCTCGTTGGAAGGGGCCTGGCTCAGTTTCAGAGTGAATGTGTAAGAGCTGGGCTTCCTGATACGCTGATCATCTGGAATTTGGGCTTCAAAAGTCTCTTTTGGTCCAACAGCTCTTTGATGAGGCCTAGAGGCTACTTTAGAAATGGGTAACACTTTGATTTTCTAGTTTCTGAAGAGGTTTCTATGTTTAACAAAGAAGAGGAAGTATCAGGTAGGGGCTACAACATGCCCAGTTCGCTTGCAGTCCCGAGCACTGGAACCAGACGCTGTGGACAGCAGAGTCTGGGTTGGGGGTGCGGGAAGCAGGCCAGGCTGCCTGAGGCAATTGGCACCACTGCTCTTGAGACCAAACCCATCCAGACCTGTGGTGCCATGATTTTTGGGAAGGAGAGCCAGACTTTATTTCTGGTTACCATTCATGGTGACCACTGGGCACCTGCATAGACAGGCCCGGCCCCAACCAGACAGCATTCTTCTGAAAGGCAACTCAGGCACAGGTAATGCCACGCCCAAGAGAAAGGCTACACTTTAGAGAGAAAGCCAAATGCTCCAGGGTCAAGATCAAGGTCCCTTAAGTAACTCTCCCTTAAATGGTGCTGGTAGTATAGGAAGTGACATTTGTTGAGCATCAATGCTGTGCCTTTGATATTGTGCGTTTTCTCATTTAATTCTCAGAACAACTGCACATAGAAGTGGCGTTGTACCTAGTTTGTGGGTGAGAAAGCTGAAACAAAAAGAAACTGGTAGTATGAGAGTTAGGATCAAGGTCCAGTACTGTCAGACTTGAAAAGTTTCCTTCCTTCCTTCTTTCTTTTCTCTCTTCCTCTTCCCCCTTGCCTTCATTCCTTCACAGATTTACACTTAAAGCTTACAGTGCTTGATAAATCTTTCTTTTTCTAAAATTGAAAACACTTTATACATGTACCTCTTGTACTATATAGGATACAAAACATTTTTTTTATCTGCACAATTTTCAGAAGGATTTTCAGAGGCCAAAAGGACCCCAAAGAGAGTCCAGTATTTTAGTTAACTGCTACTTAAGAACAGTTTTTGATCTGTAAGTATAAATGAGTAATAGGCTGAAATTATTCTGAGATATAAAATCTGGTGAGATGAAAGCCAGGGTTGAAAAGATCAATCAAAATGACCTACAAGCAGAGGAGGGCTCAGAAGAGCGCAGACAGCGCAGCACACTGGGAGGGACACACTGCAATGCAGACTCACATCTGGAGCGAGACCAAGCAAAGCTGCGTAAGAACAAAGAGACACCCCCAAGCTACCCCAGTCATCAAATCTAACATCTAGGGCAGGAAATACCTCTCTTCCATGGAACCTGCATTCAGGTTACTTTGAATTGTTTGGACACTGGCAGAGATGGAAGGCAGCCAGCTATAATTTGTAATAATATAGTTATTCCAAGAAATCAAATAAAATATTTACCAAATAAATATTGCTATCAAATAAAAAATTTACCCTTCTTACTTCTGAGTGAAACAATCCCAATTCTAGTTCCCTGGGTGCCATTTGAAAATGTCCATAATCCTATTTGAACATGGGAGTATCAGTAATTCCCAATGCAACACAGCTGGCTGAACAACTGAAATGTGTGTATATTTATGATACCTCACATAAGATGATGAAGACCAACTCGTAAAGCACTGTACATGCCTCGGTGGTTGCTTTTGCTGCTATCATGGTAAAGGTGGTTTGTTACTGCTCACTAGGCTCCGTCCAGGAGCTGGGAGGTGGACTGGAGCAAATGAGGAGCTGGGGAGGCAGCAGTTTTACATTGCTTGTGTTTTTCGCACGAGCCAGAAAGGGGATTAGTTGCTTCCTACTTTATCAGATCTTCGTCTCATATCAGTAGCAGATCCAGGGAAGATATGGGGAGCCAAGAATGGCAGAAGACAGCCTCACTGAGCAAGGGAGGGGGCTGCAAGTATTAAAGAAACCTGGGCTTCATCAGGTCCAGCAATTTTCCCAGAAGGTCCTGTAGACAGGGCCATATGGCAGTTCAAGGGTGTGGGCAGCAGCCCAGTGCTGTCCACCCACATGCTGGGAGGCTGGTTTCCCTGGAATGGAAAAGCATCCAGGTGGGGTGTGTGGGTACCAGTGATGTGGGCTATGATCCAGTCCTACTGAGACAGGATTGGAAGAAGACCCAGAAATTCCTTGGCCAGTGGACTAGGGAAACTGAGATGACAGCTGAACATAATGGCTGAGCAATTCACGACCAAGTGCGGACATCATCAGAGTGCAAGGTCCCCAGGGTCTGGAAGGGGCAAAACTGAGAAAACAAGGACCTCAGCCCAAGGGTAACCTCCCCTCCCCAGGCCTCTCCTCCCTGGAGATAACATCTAGGCCTCAGTTGTGTTTAAGCTCCAGGCCCAGAAAATCAGCAAAACCAGGTGGGCAATGCCAGGACCAGCTGCCATGACTGAAGACTGCCTGCCCAGTCACTGACCCATCAGTGGAGACCAGGACCCTAAAAGGACACACCTGGAGAAATGATGAATGTTCTACTGAAACTGTCCCCTGAGACCTCCCCTACGATTCCTGCATGCAAGGGGATAAAGCCTCAAGACAAGGGAGTCAGTGTGTGTGCTCCTTCTGGGGAGCGGCCAGCGCCATGCCATTCCCTTTCCCTTCTTCTCCAGCACCTGCTCCCCTTAAACCCCCAGACTTCTTTGTTTACAGGCACGTATCTCCTAAACTCTAAGGCAATGGGCACTAGTGGCTTGTCCCAAGCTGATCCCCTGAACCTGTCCCCAAGGCCCCCTTTTCTCCAGCTTCCCAGGGAGCTCAGCCAGCCCTGTCTGGGCTCCCCTGTTGCTTCTTCTATGCTAAGCCCTTCTTTGTTTCACTGTCCCCAGCTTTAATAACTGTTTCCTCATAGTCACCTGGACTCGTGCTGTGAAGTCTTTCCTACACGAAGTTAAGAACCCACACGCTACAGCAGACCCACTCCCAGCCCAGCCCCTGTCCAGTAACAATAGCACAATGACCAGAGGTAGAAGGAACCATGGCAGAATGGTGCTCACATGCTCATGTGTGGGGTCATCTCACTGAGTTGGTGGGCAACAGTCCTTCCACGTTCATAGTTACAGCCTCTGACTCAGGACAAAAACGAAGGAGAGAAACACAACCCTCCAAGGGTGTTATACGTATCCTCCTTTTCCTACTTATCGTTCAACTGAATCTTAGGAGTTCATCAAAGGAATAACTTAGAGGAAAGTGAAATATGGCCAACAAAGCATTCTACAGGACATGTCCTCAATTATTTCCCTGAATAAAACTGACCAGGATCATTGTTATCCTGGACTGGAGGTTCACACCAAGAAGGGAGCAGGAGGAGGATTCCAGGTGCTGACAATACTGTGTTTCTAGACCCGGGCACTGACAGTAGGGGTCTATTCACTCTTTGAAATTTCACTGAGCAGCACACTTGCATGTTGAAGGAAAGAAACAGGGAGAAGGGGAGAAAGAAAGAAGGAGGGACGAAGGAAGAAAGGAAAGAGAGGGGGAAGGGTGGGGAGAAAGCAGAAAAGGAGACACAGACAGACAGACTGATAGACCCTGATCATGTCAAGGGACTGAACTGTAGCTGTTAAAAAGAGTGAGAACGTTATGGAATTCACGTACAAGATTTCCTTGGAAGAAAAAGCAGAGGGACAGTGAAAAGAAACTTGCTGATTATTTTCCCGAGGGGGATGGTGGTTATTCACTGAACTTTAACTTTCTCTAGGATATAAATACTTCAGAGATATTTCTGAGCGAGAGAACATTCTGGGGGAAGAAAGTCTTAGAAATAAAAAAAAGATAACATTCCAGGCATCTCCAAACTAGGTTAAGTCTCTAGGAACACTTAGAAGAAAATTTTGTAAGAAAGAATTTTGTCCTCCTTGGTGAAGAAGTCATTTAACACAAGCGAATACCTTAGAGAGTCCACGGGAAGCTAAAAGCCCCAATTCTAGTGAGTATCTAAGAATATTCTCTTGGAAAGGTTGAGACTGGAGACAAATAAAGCTCTAAGGGGTGAATGCAGAGGCAGCACTCTTAACTAAGACTGTGGGACAGAGCAAAGCAAAACCCAACCACCCAAAATGTTTGCTTCTAGAAGGTCCATTTCATTTGCCTTTGTTGGCTAGAAACACCTACATCTGGTGATGTAGGTGTTAAGCGCTGGGGAGAGAGCTGCAGGGTGCACACTGAATTGCATCCTGTGCTGCACGGCGCAAAGGCCTCTGCTGGACTCTGCAACAGTCTGACCTGGTTCCCACCACCTCTTCCATTCCTCTGAGGCTTGCTGGGTTACTCCATCAGATTTCTATGAACAGGTAGACTTTGTGTGCACTTGAACGCAAAAGTTTTTTTAAAAGTTAAAAAGAAAGAAGCAAAGCTTCTGGGAAGAAGGCAGGAGACTACTTAGAAAATGTAGTCCATTCACTCCCTGGGAAGTAGCTGTCATGGACACAGTGTGACCTAAACATGCTCACTCCCAGGACCTCTGGGGCTTTTCTTGATAGCTCTTTATAGTCACTGCTGTGGAAACAGACCCAGTTTTTTATTTGGGGGTAATATAACAATTTAAAGATCAAAGAGGATAAAATCAGCTCATTCTTCATTAAGGTTCAGCATGTGCAGGGAGAATCCTGGAAGGACCAAACTTACTTTGATACGGTGAGAAAAAATACAGAGCACATGCACATATAAACGTGTTCACTTAGAATCTTAGCTAATGCTGTCTACACTCCCTTCTCTGGACATAAATTCAGTGCTCATTCCGTGCCCAGGGCAACCATCTGCACTACCCAATTTCAGTATCTGCAACCTGATTTCAGACTATCTGGTAAACTTTGAACAGTGCAGCCCCACATACAGCCAGCAAACCTTTAACCATGGACTTGCAGAGACCCACCTGTGGACCATGGCCCCCGCCCCGCACTGCTTCCTCCTTCCTGACACCCCGTCCCACAGCCTGCCACTGTGGTCATACCTCCTCTGCTCAGTGGACAGCTGGGCTCAGACTAAACTCCAGGTCCCTGTACTGTGATACACATACTGTTCCCAAGCAGAGAGCTGGTGATCAGGGGGACCACCTTGTAGGCTTCCCTTCTGTCAAAGATTACTCCTGTGCTACCAGTTATTTAGAGATAACTTCCAGATGGATAAATTTAAAAACTGAAGTTAAACATGATCAGAAGAAAATATAAATAAATAGGTTTAAAATCTTGAGAAAATAAAACCATCTCAGGCATAAAATGCAAAAATCATTACAAAAGGATTGAGAAAATCAACCACATAAAGCTAAATTTCTGTATGACAAAAAAAATTTAAAGTAATATATACGTATATATGGCAAATTACTAATACCCGGAATGTATTTCTACAACCAATAAGAAAAGGAACAACTCAAGTGAAAGCTGCCCAGGGAATGAACCAGTGCTGCCCTGCAGTGGAAATACAAGTAGCTGGAAACATAAAAAGGTGTTCGGTCTCACCAGAAACAAAACAAAACAAAAGCTCAACAGTTTGGCAAAAATTTAAAAGATTGTTAATTCAGAGAGTTAATGAAAATGTGGGGAAATACCTATTCTTATATTGGCTGGTGGAAACATAAATTTGTATAAGCTTTTAGGAAGACAAGTTGGTGCATTTTTTTTTAAATGAAAACACAATTTGACCAAACAATTTCACATCTGGGTATCCTGACTAGAGGAAACGATCATATATCTGCCCAAAGACATACCTATAAGAATGTTTACTTGGTCCTGGCCAAGTGGCTCAGTTGGTTGGAGCATCATCCCCATATGCCAAAGCTGAGGTTTCAATCCCCAGTCAGGGAACATACAAGAATCAACCAATGGCCCTCACTGGTGTGGCTCAGTGGATTGAGCCAGGGCCTGCAAACCAAAGGATCGTGGTTCGACTGCCAGTCGGGGCACATGCCTGGGTTGCAGGCCAGTTCCTAGCAGGGGGCACATGAGAGGCAACCACACACTGATGTTTCTCTCCCTCTCTTCTTACCTTCCCCTCTAAAGATAAATAAATAAAATTTAAAACCTTAAAAATAAACACATAAATAATAAAAATAAAAATAATCAACCAATGAATGCATAAATGGAATAAGTCAATGTTTCTCTCTCTCAAATCTGTAAATTTTAAAAAAGTATATCTAAAAAAAGAATGTTTATTGTAGCATCACTGGTCAGAATGGAGAACTAAAAACATCTTACTTGTCTACTAATTAAACTATGTAAACCTTTTGGGGGTGTAATTTCCATTTAAAAAATATCTGTAACTCAGTTTTCCAATCTGTAAATCTTATGAAGCTCATGGAAAAACTGATGTTCTGGTTGCTGATGAGTTTGCTATATGTATATGTTCTACTTACTTGATACTTTTCACTTGATATTGGATAAATATCAACCTAGAAGGTTGGTCCTGTTCTTTTCCACATTATCACCAACTAAGTGGAGGCAATCTGGGTGGGATGAAGAATGACAATGGACAGACTCAGAACAGAAAAAGACTTCAGTAGGCCAGAAACAAGGACCCAGTTATGTGAGATGACACTTCACTTATTTCCTCTTCATCTTCTTTTTGGGTATATTTTCCAATTTTTCCACAATGACCATGTATTACTTTTACCATTAGGAAAAATAATACACTACTAAAAATATTAATGACATCACATATTTTTCTATAATGAGTAAATAAGAACCTTAATAATTGTATGTTTTTATTTTGGACTAGATCCTGGAGTAATGCCTTCTTGGATATTTTTTCCCCAAAAAATTTCTGAGGAAGAAGAGTGAAGACTTGGTTATAGATGAGGGAAAAAATTGCAATTAAGAAGGCACTAGAGCCCTCCCCAGCGTGGCTCAGTTGGCTGGAGTGTCATCCTGTAACTGAAAGGTTGCAGGTTTGATTCATGGTCAGGGCACCACATGCCTAGGTTACGAGTCTGATCCCTAGACTCGGTGCAGTCGTGTGTGATCCCTGGTCTGGGAGCCTATGGGAGGCAACGAGATTATGCTTCTTTCTTCCACTGGTGTTTCTCTCCCTCCTTTCCTCTCTCTCTAAAACCAATGAGAAAAAAAAGAATGTGCTAGGAGGTCAGGCAAGAACTCTTAACATTTTTTTCCTTGTGTGATAGATTAAAGATAGCTAGAGATTCTCTGAAATCTTCCAGCTGAGAGGTAGAATCTAAGTCTCCTCTTGAATCTGAGCTGGCTGTAATAATTTGCATGAAGGTAGAGGTAGTAACTTGGGTTTCCCAAGGCTAAGTCCTGGGAAACTTTAAGTATCTTCCCAGAGCTCCTGAAACCCACTCTCTGGGAAACTTGAGGCTCCTGACGTGTGTGGGAGTCCATGCTAGCCAAGGGCAGAGGCTTTCTGAAAAGAGACTGGCCAGACCGACTGGTCCAGCTTCTAGCCATGTGAGGCTCTGGACATGGTGGAGAAGCGAGAAGGAGTCAGGCCTCAACTGCAGGCATGTGAACAAAACAGACAGGGCTATAGTTTGATACACAGCTACAGTTAACTTCTGAGGCAAGCTACTTCACTTCCACTTTACTTCTTTTTTTTTCTTTTTTTTAATATTAAATTTTATTTAGTTACTTTTCAAGTACTTTTTTTTTTAATCTATTTCTCCCCCCCCCCCCCGCCAGGTCTCCCCCCTCCCTCCCATTCCCCCCCCCCCCCAGTCCTCATCTCTGTGTCTTTCATACTTGTTCCTCAAAAACCCTCCCCCCTTTTCCCCTTAAGTTCCCTTCCCTCTCCCTCTGGTCGCTGCCCACTTGTTCTCTATTTCAGTGTCTTTGTTTTTATTCTGTTTGCTTGTTTGTTTTATTCTTTAGCTTCCTGTCAACGGTGAGATCATATGGTATTTGTCCTTTAATGCCTGGCCTATTTCACTCAGCATAATGCTTTCCAGTTCCATCCATGTTGTTGCAAAAGGTAGTAGCTCCTTCTTTCTCTCTGCTGCATAGAATTCCATTGTGTATATGTACCACAATTTTTTGATCCATTCGTTTACTGATGGGCACCTAGGTTGCTTCCAACTCTTGGCTATTGTAAATTGTGCTGCTATGAACATTGTGGTGCATAGGTTCTTTGAAATTGATGTTTTAGGATTCTTGGGGTATAATCCTAACAGTGGAATTGCTGGGTCAAAAGGCAGGTCGATTTTTATTTTTCTGAGAAAATTCCATACTGTTTTCCATAATGGTTGTACCAGTCTGCAATCCCATCAACAGTGAACTAAGGTCCCCTTTTCCCCACACCCTCTCCAACATTTGTTGTTTGTTGCTTTGTCTATTATAGCCATCCTGACTGGTGTAAAGTGGTATCTCATTGTGGTTTTAATTTGCATCTCTCTGATAGCTAACGATATTGCTACGTGCAAAAAAAATGAAACTTGAGCACCAACTTACACCATACACCAAAATAAATTCAAGGTGGATAAAAGACTTAAATATAAGCCATGACACCATTAAAGTCCTAGAGGAGAACATTGGCAAGAAAATCTCAGATATTCCACGCAGCAACATTTTTACGGATATGTCCCCTAGAGCAAGGAATATAAAGGAAAGAATAAACAAATGGGATCTCATCAAAATAAAAAGCTTCTGCATGGCTAAAGAAAACAGTATTAAATTAAAAAGACAACCAACTGTATGGGAAAACATATTTGCCAATGATACCTCAGACAAAGGTTTAATCTCCAAAATATACAAAGAACTTACACGACTCTACTCTAGGAAGACATCGAACCCAATTAAAAAATGGGAAAAGGACTTGAACAGACACTTCTCTAAAGAGGACATACAGAATATCCAGAGACACATGAAGAGATCCACTTTACTTCTTTTACATCCTCAAGCAAATAACTGTGGAGTTGCCTCAAAATTCCTTTCCTCTTAGGATCTTATTTATATTACTGCTTTAATCATTTATTTCATCAAGTCTGAAAACTTCTGCTTATCTATTAAGATTTTTAAAAACATGGCCCTACTCAATCTAGTTAATGAAATACCTTTAACACTCTTAAATACAGGAAGCATGTTCAGGTCTAATGCACTGTTTGTGTTGTCCATCCTGGAAAACCTGAGGTGGGTGAGTGGGCGATGAGGTAGGAGACTTTCTACTCTGGTTTCATAGCATATTCACAGTCACTAGGGCAAACTCACCTTTATTATTATTCTTTCTCAAAACTTTCTTGGCCATTCTTGTTTGTTCTTCCATGTGAATTTTAAATTACTTGAAGTTCAAAAAGAAAGAACTCCTCTTGGGATTTTAATTGGAATTTAACTAAATTTAGAAATTTATTTGGAATAACTTACTTTTAAAAAACGATTCTTCCATCTCTTTCCAGCCGGCGCCAAGCCAATGGGTATCTCTCGGGACAACTGGCACAAGCACAGCAAGAGAAAGCCCTACCACAAGAAGCAAAACATGAGCAGAGGAGCTCTTCTGCCAACACTAAGATTGGCCCCCAGTGCGTGCACACAGTTCATGTGTGAGGAGGTAGCAAGAAGTACTGAGCCTTCAGGCTGGATGTGGGCAACTTCTCCTGGGGCTCAGAGTGCTGTATGCATAAAACAAGGATTGTTGATGTTGTCTACAAAGCATCTAACAATGTACTGGTCTGCACTAAGACCCTTGTAAAGAACAGCATGGTACTCACTGACAGCACACTGCACCACCGACAGTGGTACGAATCCCACTGTGCACATCCCCTGGGCCGCAAGAAGAGGACCAAGTTGACTCCTGAAGAGGAAGAGATTTTAAACAAACAAACAAAAAATAGAAGTAAATTCAGAAGAAATATGATGAAAGGAAAAAGAATGCCCAAATCAGCAGTTTTTTGGAGGAGCAGTTCCAGCACGGCAAGCCTCTTGCATGCATTGCTTCAAGACCAGGCCAGTGTGGCCAAGCAGATGGCTATAGGCTGCAAGGCAAGGAGCCGGAGTTACACCTGAGGAAAATGAAGGCCTGGGAAGGCAAATAAATCCTCCTCCCTACTTTCTTTAAAGCTCATGTTAAAAAAAAAATCATGTAATAAGGTGTGCATTCTAGGATTAAAACACACACACACACACACACACACACACACACACACACACACACACACACACACACACAAACTGATTCTTCCTTCTTTTTACCTCTGTTGAAAAGAACTGAGGATTTGAGACTTGAGAAAGAGTGGGCCTGAAGGCCACCTTTTGCTCTGCATACACAACGAGGTCCAGAGTGGTAAGGTACAAAGAGGAATAGAGCAGGAATACCCTCCACAGATGACAGCTTTCCAATGAGAGAGGGCTGCTCTGTCTCCAGAAACACACAGGCAGATATGGCACAACCTCTCCCTGGAGACAGACTCAAAAGGATACTGACATCAGAAGAGTGTTTGGAGCTACATCTTTCCTGCTTCTCCTTTTTCATATAATGTTATAGAGCCCCCATCCACAACATTTCCTCCCCGAGGGCCTCTGTCCTAGGCCTGGTGATGCCTGGTCTAATTTCACTGCAACTGTGCTGTTGCCCAGTACCTTCTGAACCACCCAGATGGGCCCACATCCATGCCGGTGCCCTTCTGTGGGTTAGCACAGCCTGAGACGCGGAGTGAAGATGACACATGGTGCATGGAGCAGGGGAACTCGGGCCTTCACTGCAGCTCCGTGAGCAGGCTCCTCTGTCCTCGGCTCAGCTCCCTAGATTCTCTGCCAGGTTCCACCCCCAGATCCAGGCCATGCTCTAGATTCCTGGAGAAGCACTCTTCTACAATTCCCTCCCTCTCCTTTCCTCTACTGCCTTTCCCTTGAGTTGATTACCTCATTTTAATTAATTTCACTCATTATCTTAGCTTACTTTTTCTAAAAAAGGTAATGGTAATTTGCAGATATGCTGGTTCCACTCATCCTAGAATTACCCCATCACCCACTTTCCAGATTATGTTAGCACCCCTAAAACCCACCCTTCCCCTAGCTAGTTGAGTGTTTATCTATAGCACCAGTCACCCTAGGCAATGGTAAAGAAACCATTTTATGAATCATTTGCAGTATTGAGTCAACTCTCCAGGCTGAAAGTAGAGCTCAACCCATGGCTCTTTATAGAGCCCGCAAATGTTCATCAAGGTCCTCTCTGTGCACTGTGCTGAGGGGAGGACAAACAGGAAGCCTGGTCCTTGGCTTGTATGACTCACTACACAGTGGAGCAGGCAAAGCAAGACCGACTCTGAGTCTGGACTGTGGAGGCGTGATGTGGTTTGGGCTGCAGAGAGAGAGTGCATCTCAGATATGGTGTGGTTCTGAAAACACCGTAAACAAAAGTCTATTTTTTGTCTTCTTTTAAAAAAGCTGATAACCTGATTGAATAAAGCCTTAGAAAGCTAACATGTAAATCACTGTAAGGAGGAAAAATCCAACCCAAATTGTGACTAGCTCCTAGTCCTGGATGTTTCTCTGTCACTAAAGCAGCTGTGTGACTAAGACTATAGGCAAATGACTCAACTTTTCTGGATTTTTTTCCCTCATTTCAAATGAAGTGGTTGAATTGTATTAGTGGTTTTGAAATGACCGGACATGACAACAAGTGCTGGTGAGGATGTGGAGAAAGAGAATCCTTTTGGACTTTTGGTGAGAATGCTGGCTGGTGCAGCCACTGTGGAAAGCAGTATGAAGATAACTCAAAAAATTAAAAATGAAATTTCCTTATCACCCAGCAGTTCCACTTTTGGGAATATAGCTGAAGAAATACAAAACACTAATTCAAAAGAACATAAGCACCCCTACATTCATATAGCATTATTTTATAATCACCAAGATATGGAAGCAGCCCAAGTGTCCATGAGTGGATAAAATCACTATGGGACACTTACACAATAGAATACTACTTGGCAATAAAAAGAAAATTTTACCCTTTGCAACAGCGTGTATGGACCTAGAAAACATTATGCTAAATGAAATAAGCCAGTCAGAGAAAGACAAACACCAGATAATTTCACTCATATGTGGAATCTAATGAGAAAACTGAACTAACATGCAAAATAAGAGACAGATTCATAGAGAGCAGGCTGGCAGCTCTGGGGCTTGGGAGAGGGAGTAGAAAGATCAAGCAAAAAGGAAAAAGGACTCATGGACATGGACAACAGTGTGGTGATCGTGGTGGGGGTTATAAGGAGGACAAATGGTAACAGAAAAAATACAATAAAGAAAGAGAAATCATTAGGTATGAACCTAGTTCTTCCAACTAAAGTTTCTGTAGAGCTTTTTTTAAATTAGAGTTTGAAAACCACAAGATTAAATGACCTTTTACCAGCTTCTTTTGCAATCTTCCATACATATTTATCATACATTGTCTGATCCCACAGTCACCAGCCACCCTTTTGGAGAGTGCAGACCTAGAGCATCTCCCTCTTCACAGGAAGTTCTGTGGGACAGCACAGCTCTGTACTTCCACAAACATGTCTATACATTTCCCCTCTTCTTATGCAAATGGTAGCATGTTATGCACAGTTTTGCACTACACAGCCCCTCCCCCCACTTACTAATAGCTAATGATATAGGTCTTTCACAACACATAGAGAGTTACAGTGCAGAGACTAAGAGATTGGATTAGGAAACCAGACAAGCATTACATTTTAACTGATTACTTACTACTTGTACTGCTGTGGTCATTTACTTAACCTCTTTATGCCTTAGTTTCCTCATCATTACAATGGGTCCGGAATAGATACCTAACAGGATTGTAGTCAGATTATGGTACATGCACAAATAACACACAGAGTGCTTAGAGCAAGGCCTGTTATGTGGTAAATAGTCAGTCGGTAAATACTAGCCCCCTTTTCATCACCATTAGCTGCTTTGTTCTTTTCTAATGGCTGTGTATGGCTCATTGTAGAACAGATAAACAGTGTTTAGGGTGTGTCCAACCTTTTGTATTTACTCAGCACACACGTGGGCTGAACTATGCTGGATTCTACAAAATTGCCCTTAAAGAGGTTCTTCCACTTTTCATCTTAAATGCTCCTTGCCCCACAACATAAATGACTACTTACTTACCTATGCATTCTTAAGAGAATCCACAAAGTTTCAGAGAACTACATGATTTTTTCCCATACTATGATGCTTCAAATAGAATATTTTTAGTGCGGGGAAAAATTTTTTAAGGGACAAGGTACTTCCATATTTTTTGGATGTGCTTACTAAGAACATAACACTTAATAACTGAATAATTTCTTCTGAAGAATTTAGTTCCAAGACCAAGTTTAATTTATACTAGCCATCTTCACCTCCTACCTCCCAGAAAGACTGGATTTAGCCTCTGAAATCACTTCTTGTGGCTAGACTACTTCTTTTCCCCAGATGAATATTTCATAAATAAGAGAACAGAAAAAATACTCTGTAGGTTCACTTGGGACTGTAATTGTTTAAACAGACTCCCATGCTGTCCTGAGGGATGGAGAGGGGATGGCAGTGAACATCAAGCCTCGTCTTTCTAAATGATGGCAAGATAATAGTTTCTGGTGCTGACGGCGCCCTGCTGCAGTACCAGCAGCTGGCACATCTGATCAACAGGGGCCCCCGCCGGGACCAATGATGAACAGGGAGGAGGGAGGACAAAGGCTCCTTAAATCACCCTCAGCCCAGATGGGGAAAATATTCTCACAGGTTTCATTTTGAAAATCCTGCTTTACTTCCCGAAGCTGGCAGTACATCTAGCATTTCTATACCTATGAAAAAATGTGTGCACTGGCAACATCTGGATGCAGATGTTTCCTTTAAACAATCCTTTAGAGGCAGAAGACTCCACTCACTCACGTCAAGAGCCTGTAACTGGAGTCTAGTTCTCCCTCTAAGAGCCTGCCAGATTTTGCCCCCTTGTTTTCTCCCTTTCGTTGGAATTCATCAGGAAGCGACTCCCTAGGCTCCCAAGGCTGCTGAGTTGAGCCCTGAAGTTGGCTTCTGTCTCCCCAGTGTGCCTGGGATTGGGGATATGGGGGGACTACATTTTATACCTCTGAGAAAAGGGACAAAAAACCCTGCTAAGTATCCATGTTAGGTGAATCCTCCTACACAAATATGGGTCTAATTCAGCCCACAGAGCTGTTAAAGGTTTGTTTCTTTTTTAAGACTTTATTTACTTTTGGAGAGGAGAAGGGAGAAAGAGAGGAAGAAACATCAGTGTGTGGTTGCCTCTCGTGTCCCACTACTGGGGACCCGACCCGCAACTCAGGCATGTGCCCTGATTGGGAATCGAACTGGCGACCCTATGATTTGTAGGTCAGCATTCAACCACTGAACCATACCAGCCAGGGCTGTTAAAGGTTTTAAAGCCATGGTGGGGTATGGTCTCCAGAGCTGTAGCTCTAGGAGACTTCAGGGTCCCTGCTGAGTTCTCCTGGGACAAAGGCAAACAGACAGAAAAGCAGAATGAATGATACAGGCTGCCACACAGATGAACCTTGAAGACACTGTACTAAGTCAAACAACCCAGTGCTAGAAGGCCAGACACTGCACAAGTCCACATGAGGTCCCTGGAATCAGTAAATTCAGACACGGAGAATAGAAGAGAGATTGCCTCAGGCTGGGGGAGGGGAATGGGGACAGAGTGTCAGCTTGAGAAGGTGAAAAAGTTCTGAAGACAACAGAAACTTTAGTTGGAAGACTAGGTTCCATACATAATCATTTCTTTTTTTATTATATTTTTTCGCATTAAAATTTATCCTTCTAATATCCCCACCCTGCAATCACCCGCTGTTGCCTATGAGTGTTTTATCCTTTTTGCTCAATCCCTCCACCCCCAACCCAAGCTGTCAGCCTGCCCTCTCTCCACCTGAGTCTGTCTCTATTTTGCCTGTTAGTTCAGTTTGCTCATTAGATTCCACATGTGAGTGAAATCACATGGTATTTGTCTTTCTCTGACTGGCTTATTTCACTTAGTGAAATGCTCTCCAGGTCCATCCACACTGTCACATAGGGCACCACGACAATGTGAATGTACTTAATGCCACAGAACTTAGTACTACTATTAAAACGGTAAATTTTATGTTATGTATATTTTATTATGATAAAAAAAGAGATCAAGGACCCCAAGAACAGCTGAAAATATGGGAAAGATCTCATTCTATGTCCCCACAAACACTGATGAAATTAGCTCTGTGGATTTCACTGGATTATGATGAACCCTCCCTGTATTTAAACTTTGGAGAATATCCTGCCCTCCTTAGAAAACTGCAAAGTAATTTTGCCCCATCTGAATGAGAAGTTTCCAGGTATTCCTTTAAATCACTGTCCTGTGGTTCTGTGTGGCTGTGCTGTTGTGGTTTTGTCCTGTGGACCCCAGTTCAATACAGTCTGGCAGAAGCATCATAGCCTCATGGGAATCTGACAGCACGAGATATGCAGCACCCGTTCCTCCTCTCCTGCCAGAGCTTTCTCACCACACTATCCCTTCCAGGTTGCTTTCTGGCCCATCTACTCCGGCTCACAAGGCTCCAGGTTTGTTACAAGGTCTTCCAAGTCCCTCTTTCTCCCAGGCACGATGATAGCTCTGGACTGTGCTCCCCTGGTGAGCAGCCTGTGTGTGTGTGGCCTGTGCCGGAGGCCAGAGCAGCTGGGCCAGAGCAGCTGAGCTGACTCTGCCTCTGACTTCAGGCCTTCACGGAGCTTGCTGAACCATTTCTCATGACTCCAACTGGTGTCTTTAGCTCTACATTTAAAAACTTTTGATTAGATGAAAAAGGACTATTTACTTCAATTTGGTGAGAACTGACTACCCCATTATGCTACTCAGATTCTCAGGCAGAATGTCTCAGCTCTTCCTACCTTTTCACCCACACGCCTCACCATGTGTGCTGTTAGGTGACTGGGAATCAGGAAAAAGAAAACCAGTTAGAAAAGTTTACTAAAAATATAAAATAAGGTAGCTGAAGTAAGACCCAATATACACAAATAAGCTACCAGAAATGTGGACGGCTAAATTTCCCCATTAGAGGAACTTTCAGATCATGCATGAAGCTCAACTATAAGAAATACATCTAATGCAGGCAACTCAGGGAAGACTGTACATAAAGTATAAAGATAAATAAAAGCTGAACAGAAATGGGGACAGCAAAGTTAGTATCATAACATGCAAACTTTTATGTCAAAAGGTTTAACTGAAAAAAGGTAAAATCTACAGAGAAAATATGAGCTTCAAACCTTAAGTTTATTTTTGAACTATCTAAAGCAAAAACTCTTAGAAATCAAATACTTTGATAACAATCACAATCAAAGGAAGACACTTCAATGCACCTCACTCAAATTTCAGTGGATAGACGGGCCCCACCCTAAAGGGCCAGTCTGGGCTCCAGCAAGGTCAACGAACAAGTGAGGGGACCCTCTTTACATTTGTGTAACTATAGGTCCTAGCAAGGCCCACAGAAAAGAGCACCCAGTCCCAAGGAAAATTTAAGCCTTTGCTTCTAGAGAATAGGAAAATTGAAAATTCTAAATGAGAGGCTTCCCAACTTCTACTCAACAAAATTCCAGAAAAACAGGTTTTTGTTTGTTGGAAGCCACATCAGAGTTTGGTATAGGTCTGTCCTGTGCCCCAGAGCATAACATGTTCCTTCTGGCCAGGAATTCACTCTGTCACAAACCTGCTGGAGAAGGCAGCAAGATACTTACTGTATTTTTTGACCACGTACATGTCATAGGGTTTTCTATTGATATATATATTTTTAGAGACAGAAAGAAGAAGGAAGAGTGAGGGGGAGAGGGAGAAAAAGACACACATACACACACACATACACAAAGAAACATTGATTTGTTGTTCCACGTATTTATGCATTTACTGGTTGATTCTTGTACATACCCTGACCAGCATCCAACCTTGGTATATCAGGACAATGCTGTAACCAACTGAGCTCCTTGGACAGAACATGATACGTTTTTTTGTGCTTGCTAACATCATAACAAAAAAATCAGGTGTTATTAATTTCATCTGTACCTAAACCAAGCAAAAAGCCAAATGCCCCTTTATTATTAATAAAGTATAAAAACAATATACTTTGTTTCAAAAAATTACCAGAAGATGAGATTTCCTCCCAGGTATAATATACTATAGTATATGCATATACTATGGCCAAGTTAGAATTTTATCCTTAAGAATGTAAGGATGTTTCCCCCAATTAGGAAATTAATATATAATGTAATGCATATATATATATATATATATATATATATATATATATATATATCCATTACATAAATGGCTTAAGGTTGTTCACTTTATGGTTGCTCAACAAATGACAAAGGAGTTTGATACAACTCTTTCCTATTTTTGGATTAAAAAACTCTTATTAAACTCAAAACCAAAGTTTCCTTTAGTTGACAGAGTATCAGGAAACAATACTAAAATTACATGTAAAGACTAGATATTACTATGAATGGGAAACTATCCATTATCAATAGCATTCAACATTTTCTGGCCTTTCATGAATGCAATATAAAAGGTACGTGAAGCATGAGTATTGGAAAGAAAAGAAGTTATTTGCTATAGTATAGCCTGAAAACTCTAGAAAATCTGCAAATATAATCAAATAATGAAAAATGTTGAGATGTGAAAATTATAACAAATATCAATAACGATGACAGCAAACATTTATGGCCCCGTCCTGCGGCCCAGTGCACTGGTAGATGCCCACTGGCCACTTTCTCATTTCTCTGCATAGTAGCAGTCTGGCAAAGGAGCAAACTAACAGATCCGTGGAAAGGTCTAGAAAGTCCAGACACCTACTAAATTCCAATTTATGCCAGGATCTATCAAGTGGTTAAACAAAGACTGTTAAATAATGATGCTAAAATAAATGACCATCCATTCAGGAAAAAAGTTACAATACCATCTAGTAAAATAAAGACAAACTGCAAAAGAAGAAAAGGTTTAAATACTCAGAAAAGATGGTCCAGATCCTAGTGACAGATGAAGATTAATATTTTTAAGGTATAATGAGCTCTGAGACTTTAAGGTAAAGATGGTGGATTGAACATATGTACTTCCATTCCCGCTTTTAAGCTCAACCAAAACCATTGAAAGATTTCCGCCCCCCCCCCCCAAAAGCATTAATTGATAGGGAAAGAGTGAATAAAATTCTAGCAGCCAAAAAGCAGCTGGTCCAGAAAAAACTAACAAAAGAGACCAAAGAAAACTAAATCTCAAGTTGGCAGTGGGGAAGAGCAGAGACCCTATCTGATTTTACCACACAACCTCCCAAAAGCTCAAGAAACTGGAGGTAGGAGGTGCTCCAGGAAGTGGGTAGGAGGTGGGTAACAAGAGCAGGACTGGGCTGCGGGTGCCCCCTCTGCTTTGCACAGACAGAGGCTGGCCCTGCCCCTTACCTGAAGCCTGGGGGTGTAAAATGGGGTCCCCAGACAGGGGGCCCATTTTAATTCGCACTTAATGTTAAGTTGCACTTATCTATTTCTGGGTTTAAAAACAAATTGTCTGTAAACACAAAACAGAAGCAAGCTTATTTTAGGTACCAGAGCACTTCAAGGTGAGCCATGAGTGGGGGCCTGAAAACACACATCAGGGGTGATACTGGGGCCCAAGCAGTTGACAGTCCCTCCTGCACCAGTTTCTTCTCTGCTTTGCTCCCCAAGTCCTGGTTGCCAGGCTGACGCCCATGGGCAGGTCCTAGGAGGTCCTCCTCGAGAGAATCCGGCCAGTCCAAGGGGAAAGCCTTGAAGAGAGACATTAGGAGTTTTTCCTGGATGGGGACAGGCGCCAGCATCCCACCGCAGGGAGCTGCCGCCAGAGCTCCGCATGCACCAGTCTTCTGAGGAAGTCTCCAACACACTGCCAGTGGCAGGAGACACCAAGGGAACAAAGGCACCTGCAGCAAAGAGCCACGGCAGGTAGAAGATCTGGGTATAAACACAAGCTATGACTCTCAGCAAGGCGAACTGATGTTGCATCCATGAAAAACCATCAGAATGCTATAAAAGTCCAGGGTCCAAGAGAATCCCTAGAAGTTAAAAATGTGATAGCAGAAACATACAAAAGGACATTAATCAACTTTAAAAAAAGATTCTGACATGTGGTACAACATGGGTGAACCTTGACATTCTGCTCAGCAACAAAGGGACAAACACTGTTTGATGCCACTTCTATGAGGTCCCTAAAGCAGCCAGACTCAGAGACAGAAAGTAGGATGGCTTCCAGGGGCTGGTGGGCAGGGGAGTAAGGAGCTGTTGCTTCATGGGTGTAGAGTGTCAGTTCTGTGAGACAAAAGAGTTCTAGAGATGGTTACACAACAATATGAGTGTATTGTGCTTAAAACTAGTGAACTGCATATAAAAATGGTTAAGATGGTAAACTTTGTTATGTGCATTTTACAACAATTACATTAAAAAATAGAAAGGATACAAAAAATTATAGCAGAAATGAAGTATCTTAATAGATTTTAGAAGATTAAGTTAAGGAAATAACTCAGAAAACAAAACTACAAAGGGATGGGAAAAAGTCCAAAAAGATATAATTAGGGAACCAGGGTAGGAGTACCAGAGAAAGAAAACAGAGGAACGAACATTACCAAAGAAATTATTTAAGAAAATTACATCATGAAGAGGTGCAGTGGGCATCCAGCAAGGCACACCACCCTGAAATTTGAGAACATTGCAACCAGCAGCTCTGATGAGCTTCTAAAGATGAAAAACATGACATAACTATTTTGTTCTCCCTGCAACACTGGAAACTACAAGGTAACAGGGCAATGCCTACTACAAATTTAAAAGGGAAATACTTCATGACCTCAAATTTTTTTATCCAACAAATCCATCAAGTGCTAGGATAAAATAAAGCTGCAAAGTAAAAAAATTTACCTTCCATGATCCCTTTCTCAGAAGATACTGAAGAAACCAAAACAAAAATGTAAAGAAAAGAATAGGACCCAGGACACAGAGGATCAAAAAAAAGAGAAGCAAAAATGTAAGAGTAAAGGGATAATCTGGTCCGACAGCTGTGCACTAGCACACAGATAGAGGCTGGTGAAATCCCTGACACCTATGGTAGATAGAGATATTTCATAAGGGTTTGGGATTGAATTAGTGACACATGCCTAGCAGGTACCAAAACTCCAGGCTCCCAGAAGGAAAGCAAGTGTTCCACATAAACCACTGTATTTGTACCACCTCTTAAGGCACAGTAGGCTCCTGCCAGTGTGGCTCAGTTGGCTGGGCATCATCCTGCAAACCAGAGGGTCGCCAGTTCCATACTTGGTCAGGGCACATGGCTGGGTTGCAGGCTCCACCCCCAGCCAGGGCATGTAAGAGGGAACTGAATGATGTTTCTCACATCAACGTTTCTCTCTGTCTTTCTCCCTCCCCTCACCTCTAAAATAAAATTTAAGAAAAGGCAGAGTAAGTCTCTCTTATCAATTCTGGGAATGGTGGGAACCCTCTTGAAATCCAAGTTAGCAGACGCCAGTCAAGAGCCAACCCTGAAAACAGCCTTTGTGCAGACAGCCATCAAGGGCCTGGCAACAGCATGGGCGCTCTGTATTCCGGAATCATCTTTCTCTCAGTTCTAGTTCCCAGACTACTGGGGAGGGGCTGTTGGGCCAAGCTCAGTAGTCTGAGATAAATCACTAGTGACTGGGACTGTTCCACTGCTTCCTGATCAGCCACATACAGTACATGAAGAGGGAGCGGTCTCAGCCCATCTGCTATGTAAACAAACTCATGGGTATTTGTACACACTTTAATTTGGCATTTTGTTAACTTGGCATTTTTTTTCTACTCACAGTTTCATTTTATTAATTTCTTTATTGTTCGAGTACAGTTAGTTGTCTCCATTTTCCTCCCACCCCCCCACCCCAACCATCCCCACCTCCCACCCTCGATCTTACCCCACTTATGTGTCCTTTATACGTTTCTGAAAACCCTTCCTCCTTTTCCCTCCTTATCCCTTCCCACCTCCTCTCTGGTTACTGTCAGTTTGTTCTTAATTTCACTGTCTCTGGTTATATTTTGCTTGCTTGTTTGTTTTGCTGATTACATTGCACTTGTAGGTGAGATCATATGGTATTTGTCTTTCACCACCTGGCTTATTTCACTAGCATAATGCTCTTCAGATCCATCCATGCTGTCACAAAGAGTAGCAGCTCCTTCTTTCTTTCTGCTGTGTAGAATTCCACTGTGTAAATGTACCATAGTTTTTTGAACCACTCATTTACTGATGGGCACTTAGGTTGCTTCCAGCACTGGGCCATTGTAAATTGTGCTTCTGTGAACATTGGGGTACAATATTCTTTTGGATTGTTCTAGGTTCTTTTGGATAGGTGTTTCAGGATTTGACCCAGCAAATCCAAGCCATGGAATTACTGGGTCATAAGGCAGTTCCATCTTTAGTTTTCTGAGGAAATTCTATACTGTTTTCCACAGTAGCTGCCCCAGTCTGCATTCCCACCAACAGTGCACTAGGGTTCACTTTCCTTCACATCCTTGCCAGCACTTGTTGTTTGTTGATTCGTTTATGATGGACATTCTGACTGCTGCGAGGTGGTATCTCACTGTGGTTTTAATTTGCATCTCTCTGATGGCTAGTAAAGTTGAGAATCTTTTCATATGTTTCTGGGCCCTTTGTACGTCCTCCTTGGAGAAATGTCTGTTCATGTCCTTTGCCCATTTTTTAATTGGGTTGTCTTCTTGGAGTGGAGTCATGTGAGTTCTTTATATATTTTGGAGATCAAACCCTTTTCTGAGGTATCACTGGCAAATATGTTTTCCCATATGGTTGTTTCTCTTTTCATTTTAATGCTGTTTTCTTTAGCCATGCAGAAGCTTTTTATTTTGATGAGATCCCATTTATTTATTCTTTCCTTTATGCCCCTTGCTCTAGGGAACATACCAGTGAAAATACTGCCGTGTGGAGTATCTGAGATTTTCCTGCCTATGTTCTCCTCTAGGACTTTTATTGTGTCATGATGTATACTTAAGTTTTTTATCAAGTTTTATCAAGTTTTTACCTTCAGTTTATTTTTATGTATGGGGTAAGTTGATGATTGAGTTTTATTTTTTTTTGCATGTAGCCATCCAGCTCTCCCAATACCATTTATTGATGGTACTCCCATAAAAAATGGGGTATTTTTACTCCATTTTATGTTTCTGCCCCCTTTGGTGAATATTAGTTGACCATAGAGACTTGGGTCTTTTCCTGGGTTCTCTATTCTGGCCCATTGGTCTATGTGTCTGTTCTTATGCCAGTACCAGACTGTTTTGATTACAGTGGCCTTGTAATATAGTTTGATATCAGGCACTGTGATCTCTCCTACTTTGTTCTTCTTTCTAAAAATTGCTGTGGCTATTGGGGGTCATTTATGGTTCCATATTACTCACAGTTTCATATATACACATAAAACCGAGACTGGGAAAGGGAGCACCTAAGCACGCTGGTTCTGGAGACAGAGCCAGAAGCCATGGAAGAGCCATGGAAGTATGGGTTGCAAGAGTGAACTGCATATCTACCACAATGGGGGAAATATAGCTTTTCTTCCCTATTTCCCACCTAAATTCTATTCATAATATAAGACAACAGCTGGTGCCATTTAAATTGTCTGCACAAATCACTGTGTGGTTGGCCAAAAAGTTTTGTTTGTTTCCATATAATGGCTTTAGTAGTGCTTAGTTGTCTTTAACTTCAGTAGAAACAATTTTGCTAGATTGTATTATGACAGCTATAACATCAGCATGCTTTTGAAGAAAAACATCAAAATTGGTGAATTTTTGTGTAGCCATTTTAATATTGAAGATGGAAGAAAATATGCAACTTTTCTGTGTATTATGATGTATTATTTCAAGAAAGATAAAAGTGCAACTGAAACTCAAAAAAATTTTGTGTTGTGTATGGAGAAGGCACTGTGACTAATCAAATGTGTCAAAAGTGGTTTGCGAAGTTTTGTGCTGGAGATTTTGCACTGGATGATGCTTCACAGTAGGGTAGACCAGTTGAAGTTAATAGTTATCAAATCGAGCCATTAATTGAGAACAATCAATGTAATACCATATGGGAGCTAACCAACATACTCAAAACATCCAAATCAATAAAGTTATTGGTAAAAAATGTGTCTCTTATTTTACAGAAAAAAACCTAAATGGACTCTTTGGCCAACCCAACAGGTACAGAAACCGACAATGGGTGGAAAGGGGCCTCAGCAGAGTAGAGGCCAATACTGAGATTCATTTGCTATTGAGATGCTGTCTTTATAATGAGGTCAGGGAAAGAACCACTTTGATGACAATGAATAAATCAAAGCCATTTACATTCTCTGAATTGTGCATGTAGCCCTCAATAGACTCACAAGAAAGAAAGAAAGAAAGAAAGAAAGAAAGAAAGAAAGAAAGAAAGAAAGAAAGAAAGAAAGAAAGAAAGAAAGAGAGAGAGAGAGAAAGAGAGAGAGAGAGAAAGAAAGAAAGAGAGAGAGAGAGAAAGGAAAGAGAAAGGAAAAGCAAATAAAAGAGAAAAGAAAAGAAAACAACTAGAGTCTCGAATGGCCCAATGCACATAGGCAGCCTACTACTGGACAAGCCTATGCTAGTATTTGTCTGTGGGAATTCAGAGACAAAAAAACAGACTTGTCAGCACCATGGGTGTTCTTTCCAGATGCAAAAAAAGATTTGTTTTGGACAATACAAAAAGTGCTTTTTTCCTCTAACAGAGAAGAACATGTAGCTTGTAGCTAACTGGTTAAAAACAGGTTCAAAGATATCTTATTTGTGCCTTTATGACAGCACAGCTACTCCCTGCCAGCTGAACTGTAGCGAATTCAGAAACTGAGCAGATGCAGATAAATTTTCAAGTACAAATCTCTTGCTATCTGAACACCTGTTTCTTCCTATCTGAGATGCAAGGACCAAAGGTAGTTTTAATAACAGGAGATAACTTGGGTGCATTTTTATCTAAGGGAGGAGTTAGCCAACTTCTTCTGTGAAGAGCCAGGTAGAAAATAATTTTGGTTTTCTAGCTCAGATTTTTTTACACAACCCCGCAGTCGCAGTATAAAAGCAGCTACAGGCAAAAAGTAAGTGATTGGGTATGACTGTATTCCAATAAAACTTGATAAAAAGGTGTGGTGCTAGACTGATCTGAGTTGAGACTTAAATCTAGCGTAACAGGATCAGACCTGTTACAAATGGCAAAAGTTTTGATGACATTCAGTTATTGCAAATGGCAAAGTTTTGATAACATAAAATGTTTGCTTTCACTGTTTTTAAAAAATAAGATGTGGCCGGTCAAAATGAAAAGTTGTGAGTTATACCATGTGCCATTCAGGATAATGACATTTTAGGTATACTACTAAAAAATGCCACTTTTCCTGAAAAAAATTATATCAGTCTTGTATGTTTATATTTTAATTAAGAAGATGTGGATTTAAAAATTGACTTAATTGTCACATGGCTCTGAAGTGGCCCCAGAGAGGTGTGAATGGGGCCTGACCCCCAGGCTCCCAAGCCCCTTCTTTATACTGTAACTCTTTATGTGCTGTTCTTCCACTTTAAAATTTTTCTCAGAAAGGATCTGGTTTAATTATTGACTGCAATATACTTTTATAACCTTTTCCCTCAGACTTTTGCCCCCAAATTACATGCCATAATATAACATTTGATGCAAAGAATATATTTGGATTCTGAATCATCATAATAAGGTAAATACCAGTGAATCCCACCTACCAAATAAAAACCAGCATAGTATACCTTTGTATCTCTCTTTGACTTTGTCTGACTTCAGTTCTTTATTATACAAAGCAACAGCAATTTCCACATCCTCTATGCTCTGCCTTTTAAAGAAATAACAGAAAAGAAATAACTTTTCACTAACATAAATTCACCCTTTTAAAATGAACAACTCAGTACATTTTAGCACATTCACAAGGTTGTGCAGCCAAAACTAATTCCAGAACATTTTTATTACCCCAAATGAAAGCCTGGACCCCATCATTCACTAGCCTCCCTCCCTCAGCCCCTGGCAGCCACTAATCTACTTTCTGACCCTACTACTTTGCCTACACTGAGCATTTTATGTAAAAGGAATCATATAATAGGAGGCCTTTTCCATCTGTCTTCCTTCCTTTAAAAAGATGCAATTACTTTTTTTTTGCTAAAAATGTACATATTCATTGAAGAAAATGAAAAATACATAAGAAAGCATGATTAAAATTTAAGTACTTATCCAGTGATAACCACTGTTAATGTTGGTATAATATCTGTATAAATTATTTAACAGAATAGGAATCACTACACAGATTGTTTAGAATCTGTTGACTTAAATATAGTGGGCACACCTTTTTCTGGTTCCTTTAAATATATTTGTACAAAATAAGATTTTTAAGCTTAATTCTCCCACTGTTAGAAACTTGCATCATTTCCAGGTCTTTTAAAATAATTTTAAGTAAATAAAACTATAATAAACTTGCTCAAAATTATATCTTCATAGGCACATGATTACTTTCCTGAAACACAATTTCTGTGTTGAAGGGCACACTCATTTTTTAGATTCCTGACACATATTTCTCCTGCAAAAGGCAGTATTCATGCATACTCCCACCAACTGTGGAGTAGAAATCTCATTTTGACCATTTCATCATTAAAAGAAAATCTTCCCAAAGTGGATCTCATATTTTCATTCATATTTCTTTGATTCCAAGTGAGATTGAATAGTTTTCGTTTAGTTTAGTTTAGTTTAAAAAACAATTTAAATATTTTTGGCTATTTATAATTACCTATCATGCCTGTTCGAGATTAAAAAAACATTTCCATTTACATGGAATTCACAACAATACACTCAAGGATCTACAGCCATAGATGGCCTGCTGACAAGGCCATCTTGAATGTCTACCACCATAGATGGTGCTGCTGACAAGACATTCGAAATTATGGAAGGCAGGACCATCACTCTGCACCCCCTGGAGACCAGCGAGGGGTGCAATGATGCGCAGCTGGGGAGGGGTGTGTGACCTCAGGCGTGGCCATTCTCTGGCTGGGAACCCAGGAGCCTGGAGTCCTATACTCACTTGAAATAAGCCCACACTCCAAATGTTTAACTCCTCAGTCTCGTCCCAACACACTCTGTACATTGCCCACCAATGTCCCCAGCCACACAGGTCTGAATCCTGTCCCTCCAGCATATCAAGCACCTTCGTGTCCCAACCTCTTGGACCAACTGTTCCCTCTGCCTGGCAGTCCTTTTATTCCATCTCCACAGGGCTGGCCCTGCCTGTCCTTCTGGCCTAAGTGAATGCCCCGCTTTCTCAGACAGGTCTTTCTCACCTGGAGCTCCCCCAGGTTCCGCTGCACAGTCCTGCTTAATTCCCTGCACAGTGAGTGGGCCTGTTCCCCTGCCCTCCTCTTTCATTTGTTATCTGTTCCCTGACCCTTGACCCACCCTCTTCCAGGAGGTCTAGACCTGGTTTCGGAGTACCGATATCCAGCAGCTGCCCAGCATATGTTTGTTAAGTGTATGTACAGATGCATGAATAAAACTAGTTTGGTGACTATACTCCAGCCTTGAACTAAAACTAGTTTGGTCATTCTGTGATCAACTCACCTAACTGAGAGTCTCAGGTCAGGGTTGGAAATGCCCTGCATCAGAATGGCTGGGAGGCCCACCACTGGCTGCAGCCAGGTACAGCCCTGCTCCTGAGTGGCAGTGGTGCCCAGTCCCAGCACCTCTGTCTCTGCAGCCTCACCAGGGTCGGTCCTGCTGGGGCTCTCTGTCTCTCACTTCCTCTGGCCTCAGGGCTTGGGAAAGAAAACAATGAAGTCCTCAAATTTTGATTCAGCCTTGGTTAAGATTAAGAGACACAATGTTATGTGATAGGATGATTTGGGAAGAGAGCTGTTGAAAATTAAATTTTCTTACTAAATAATCTTTACTGAATTACTTTACTTAAATAATCTTACTAAGGGAAAGATAAAGAAGAGATGGTTACAGGATATTTATATACCAGTGACTACAGAAGCTCTGTGAAGAAAAACGTAAGTCAGGAAGGACAAAGGTCTTACGTGAGTTTAAACCATGGAGCTTCTATTATATATCATAAAGCACAGTTTCCTGAGAAGGAACAAGGAGCTCCTTGGACTCTTCAACTATTACCATGGGGTGCCACGTGTTCCAGGGAGGGCAGCCAAGCAAGGTACCACTACGAAGTCTAGGGTGGCCGTATTTAGCCAAGCTCCCTGGGGAACTCTGCAGAGATTTACACCAAATTCCACCTCTTTGTCAGAGTGTGTTACAGGCCACCAGGACAGGAGAGAAACGATAAGGACCTGCAGCACCACACTAGTCACTGTCAGCTTCACAACTGCAAACAGCACTAACGGTTTAGTGGTAGAAAATCCCAATCAGCCAGGGACCCCTCTCAGCTCCTTCTTATGTGCTCCCTCTGACTTCACACCCACCAATAGTGTAATGAGCCCTCCTTCTGCATCAGAGAAAATGCTCGGCTTTTACATGGTTCATGAGTCAGGTCTGCTCAGAAATCTCCCTTTTGCCATATGTAGGAAGGAGATTACACAAGGGAAGGACCACTTGGGATCTCTCAGAATTCTGCCTATCACATCTACCATCCGGCCTTCTGTCCCTTCAAAACCCTCACTCTCTTCACACTAGAGATGGACATTTTTCTGTCCACACCTCAGATGGGAACTAAAAGCAGACAAGAAAGGGAGATGTAGGGGCTCTGTGGGTGAGGTCTACCCCTGGTTTGAGACAGAGCTAACATGAACCCTGACAGTTGTGGCTCAGTGGGTTGGGTGTCATCCTGCAAACCAAAGGTTGACGGATCAATTCTAGGTCACGGCACATGCCTGTGACCCAGATGGGTTCTCTCCCTCTTATTCTCCCTCTCCCCCCTTTCTAAAAATGAATAAAATTTTATTTTTTAAAAGGAGATAGAACTAATAGGCATAAGAAGCACAAAGCCCAGGACTGAGAGCAATTTGCAGAGACTTTCTGGAAATCTGGCTTTTTCCAAAAAAGATTCAAGGAAATCTGAGCTGAGCAGAATGTTGGGAAGGATCTCCCCTCTGAGGGGCGCCCTGTCAATGCAGTGTGGACCTCGTGCCCTAGCGAGTGCATGCCTGTGGCCTTACACTCCACCTCAGTCCTGGGACAACTTCAATATGCCACAACGCTGCATCTGGGCTCAGTATGTGGGTCTGGACTGCTGGCCGCAGTTTTAAGTGCTGCTAAATTGGACAGGCCACCTTGTATTAGTAAAACTGCAACTGATATTATCGCTAAAGCGATGACCTCCTCTTTCTGACCTTCCTGGCCTAGTACCTGGTGTGAGACAAACCTAGTGAGGACACAAAGTTCTCACCTCCTTCAGTGAGGAAGCCATTACTCAATGTCCTCTCTTCATCTTTGTGTTAGAATTCCACCTGCACACCAAACGCACCAATCCTCCTCCCTGCTCTACTTTTCTCCATAGTACTCATATTACCAGTTCCTCATACAGGGCCTACCCCACTTTTTTATTGTGATTAAGGATTATCCCCGTGAGAAGTACACCCTGTGAGTACAGAGGTTTTTGCCTATTTTCATTTCATTCACTGCCAACTTCCCAGCACCTGAACTATTTATTACCTGGCACTGAATAGGCCCCTCAGTAAAAATTTATCCAGTTAACAGATGAAGAGTTTTGATATGATCTATCATGCTATTCACTGGTAGGATAAAAAGAGAGTTATTTTAAGAAGAAATGCACATGGCTACTGGATTTCAAAAAGCCTGTGAACTATCTGAGTTTTCTACAATTTATTTTTGCCTTCCTGAGTCTGAGAAAACAAGATTTAGAAGGCTTATGAAGCTTCTTAGGTGAACAGGTCTAAACAGAGGATACTTTATGAAAATGAGAAGAAGATAATGTAAAAGGTACAGAAACAAGACTGTTTTACTCTTGGGTACAGTCTGATTTTAAGACACTTTGCTGCTGCTGATACAAATAGACTCCCTGCCCTACTACTTTTTAACCCTCTGAGCTGGGCCTTGGCCGAGGCCTGTTCTCATCCCTGTTTCCTTCTCACTCTCTGTCCAAAGTCCTGAGGCTAGGAGAGGGGAGTTGTGGTGCCAGCATGTTCAGAAAAAATTTTTAGTATGTTTTATTAATTATGCCATTACAGTCGTTCTATTTCCCCCTTTCATTCCCTTCTACCCTGCACACCCTCTCCCTTACCATTCCCCTCCTTTACTTTATGACCACATGTCTCAAGTTCTTTAGATTCTATATTTTCCATACTATTCTTACCCTCCCCCTATCTATTTTTTATCTACTGTCTATGCTACTTATTTTCTGTACCTTCTCCCCCCTTCTCCTCCTCCCACTCCCCTGTTGCTAACCCTCCATGTGATCTTCATTTCTATGGTTCACTCCCGATCTAGCTGTCCTCTTAGTTTGCTTTTGTTTTAGGTGTGGTTATTCATAACTGTGAGTTTACTGTCCTTTCACTGTTCATATTTTTTATCTTCTTTTTCTGAGGTAAGTCCCTGTAATATTTCATAAAATAAGGGCTTGGTGATGATGAACTCCTTGAATTTGACCTTATCTGAGAAGCACTTTATCTGCCCTTCCATTCTAAGTGAAAGCTTTACTGGATAGAGCAATCTTGGATGTAGATCTTTGGATTCATGACTTGGAATACCTCTTTCCAGCCCCTTCTTGCCTGTAAGGTCTCTTTTGAGAAATCAGCTGACAGTCTGATGGGAACTCCTTTGTAGGTGACTGTCCCCTTATCTCTTGCTGTTTCTAGGATTCTCTCCTTCATTTTAATCTTGGCTAATGTAATGATGATGTGCCTTGGTGTGTTCCTTCTTGGGTCCAACTTCTTTGGGACTCTCTTAGCTTCCTGGATTTCCTGGAAATCTATTTCCTTAGCCAGATTGGGGAAGTTCTCCTTTATTATTTGTTCAAATAAGTTTTCCACTGGTGATTGTTCCTCTTCCCCTTCTGGTGCCCCTATAATTTGGATGTTGGAATGTTTAAAGATGTCCTGAAGGTTCCTAAGCCTCTCTTCATTTTTTTGAATTCTTGTTTCTTCATATTTTTCTGCTTGGTCGTTTTTTTCTTCCTTCTGGTCCACTCCTTTGATCTGAGTCCCAGTTTCCTTTCCATTACTATTGGTTTCCTGTGTATTTCCCTTCATTTCAATTAGTTTAGCTTCCATATGTTCCTCTAATTTGTGACTAAAATTAACCAGTTCTGTGAGCATCCTGATCACCAGTGTTTTGAACTGTACATCTGAAAGTTTGGCTATTTCTTCATTGCTTAGATTTATCAGCTCTGGGGCTCTGAGTTGTTCTTGAGCCATGTTTTGATCTGTTCATGCCTGCTATGTATGAGGAGTGGAACCTTAGTTGTTCACCAGGGTGGGGCCACCCAGGTCGCTGGTTTGTGACACTGTATGTGGGGGCGGAGTCAGAGAGGGACAATGGCGGTTCCCTCTGCCCCTTCCTGCCACTGGGGCCTGCATGGTCTGTCTCACTGCTCGATCCTTCACTGGTTTATCTGCACATGAATGAGTGACCGGGGTCAACCCTCAGTGGTTCAGCCACCTTTCACCCTCAGTGGGTCCGCCCACTACTCCACACCTGGGATCCGCCCTCGGCTGCTGGTGTGCCTGGGTTGCACGCCCTGGTCAGTCTGGTGGATCTTTCCTGCCCGACCCTGCTCTGCTGCTGGCCCTGCCCCTCTTACCAGTCTGGCTGAAGGGTCTGAAGGGTTCATTGTCAGACTTCCATATAGTTCAATTTCTGTGGTTTGGCTGTGTTTTTGTTGCTAAAACTTTATTGTTTTTAAACTTAGCTGTGCGAGAAGGCACACCTACACCTCCATCTTGGCAGAAGTCAGCATGTTCAAAATTTTTAACAAAATGGGGTAAAGGTATAGGAAAGCTGGGACTGAGTAAGTAGAAGGGTGTGTGTGGGAGTTAGCAATTTTAAAGGGGGTGTCTAGCCCTGACCAGGATGTTCCCCATGAAGCGAAGGGTCACTGGTTCGATCCCCAGTCAGGGCACAAGCCTGGGTTTCAGGTTTGGTCCCAGGTTGGGGTGTGTACAAGAGGCAAGAGATCAATGTTTCTCTGTCACATGAATGTTTCTTTCCCTTTGTCCCTCCCCTTATCCTCTGACCATAAATAAGTAAATAAATAAGTAAATAAACCTTTAAATGAAAAAAATAAAGAGGTGTCTATTCAATGGGAAAAGTAAAACAACTTCTAGAGGAAAACAGAAAAATATTTTCATGACCTTGAAAGACACAAAATTTCTTAATCAGGATACAAAAAGCACTAACCATTAGAGAAAAGACTAATAAATTAGACTTAACTAAAATTAAGAACTTTGGTCAACAAAAATTCAAAACACCGTGACAGAAGATATTTGCAATTATACATCTATTGGACAAAGGACCAGTATCCAGAATATATGAAGGACTCCTGAAAGCAGTAGGGACAACCTGATTTTAAAAATGGGTAAAAGGCCTGAGCAGGAATATCCAAAGGAGACTACCCAACTGTCTAATTAACCTATGAAGAGGTGTTCAACCTCATTAGCCAGCAGAGAAATGCAAATCACAGTTACAGTGAGACACCACTACACACTCAACCAATGACCAAGAATAACAGGACTAACAACACCAGTACTGATAATAATGTAAAAACAGATCTCTCACACACTGCTTCTGGGAGGAAGCTTGTAGAACTGCTTCAGAAATCTGTTTGGCACTGTCTAATGTATGTTCTTGACTGCATGCCTACCCTGTAGCCCACTAATTCCATCAGTCACTGATCCATAGGAATGAGGATGTATGTGTTCCAAAGGACATGTGCATGAACATAACAGTACTATTTATCATAGCCCCAGACTAGAAATAACCCATCTGGCCATCAATAACAGAATGGATAAATAAATAATGGTATGATCATATAATAGGTTACTCAATGGTAAAGAAAATAAACTATGGCTATATGCAATACAAATGGATCAACCTATAGGTTTATATGGCTAAAACTACAGCTATAGGCAACAAGCTACATGGATAAATCTTAATACTGTGTGACAAGCCAGGTCCAAACATTATAGACTTTATAGAAAACCACGAGGGAAAGCACCGAGGGGACAGCTGTCGTTGGGCATAGTGAGGGCTGTGACTGAGGAACCAGCCGTGCTCAGTTCCTGACGAGATTGGGTGTGTTCAGGGCGTTATGGTCACAGACTCGGTTTCCAGATGCGAGCACTGACGACATGGTTTTCACTTCACAATTCATGAAACTAATTTACATTTGATGTACTTTTACCTTTGTGTACATATGATACTTCATAGTGAAAAGCTTAAACTTGTATCAGATACTACTTTCTTGTCTAACTTTCACAGAAAACAAATACTTTTCTGATAAACTGAAGTTCCCAAACTAAAGGCAAGCAACTCAAAGTAAAGAGAAATTTTGAAAGCTCAGGTATATGGGACCTTTAGGTGAGTTAGGAAAAGGTACCCTTTTGGGGTAGATGCTTCAGCAAAGCTGTGTCCTTAGGCAGATGCAACCTGCTGGGTGCCCTGGTTGGGGGTTTGGCTCTCCTCTCACAAAGGGAAGACAGCCCTTCCCATGATACAGGGAGCGTGGCATTTCACAGCACAGTGGGTGGGATACAGTGCAGACTGGCTTTTGGTGCCACTACCTCTCTGTCTAGACACATTTGCACAGAGCAAAGATGGAAAAGTCTACCTGGCTGCCCACCTAGGAAACTGGCAAGATGACAATGACATGCCCACTGGCCTCTGCAAGCCTATGCACGCACAGAGCACTTCCTGGCACAGACGACCCCTGTCCAGAGCTGGCTGGAGCTGGCCAACATGGCCCCTTACCTCGTAGCCTTCTGTTTTCTTCTGGCACCACTTTAGCAGAGCGTTGCGCTTGGAGCCACCGTATTCCCGGGCCAAGGCGGCCAGAGGGTCTCTTCTTTCCACACTAGTTAGAAAGAAAAAAGAGCACACAGTAAAGAGAAGTTCTGACAAATTAACAAGTCGTCAGAACCCTCAAATACGTAAGAAATAAATAATTAGATTAGAAAAGCAAGTCTAGGTCATTCCAGTGAGACTGAAGAAAAACAATCAAATCAGTCACATTAACAATACACTGTTATGTCTCATGGTATGAAAGAAAAATTAAATTATGTTTCTTGGCTATTGAAGTCTAGAAAGATTTTTTTATTTTTAAATCTATCTGTTGCTCTAGTTACCTAGTCTTTTATTTATTTGCTTAAGTACAGGATTATTTCAATGAAAGATACCTAAAGAAAAAGCACTTTCCATGTTTTCAGGCCACACCACAGCTACATGTTGTATAAAGGCAGGTTAGAAGGGCTGCTTATGGTGATGGGAATGGAAATGAAAGGCAAAAATCAATAAAGATGACTCATGGTCTAAAGGTGGCATAGTCCTCAGTTCATGGTACATTAACTGAATTTTGAGCTTCCATTTGGCCAAAGGAAGTGATTTTACCCAATACTATGGCATTCTGAGAATAAGAGTTTATGTGCCCCCTCTTCAATTTCTCTATAACAGTTCTGTTAATGTGTAAGTTTTTATACTACCTAAAATTATCCAAATTCTAGAAAGGGACTTCAGACAATACTGTTCCTTCCATGAAGAATGCAGGAGAGGGCGATGGTTCTTCTGCCCCAGGGGAACATTCTCTACCCCTGGCTCTGTGTGCAGGAGCAGAGCAGGGGGCGGGATGCCTCTGGAGTAGCAACTGTAGCAGGCAACAGTTTAAGAGAAGCAGGGATTTACTCCTAGCTGTACACATCATCAGGGCACAAGAATGTTCGTAGCAGTGTGGCAGGCAGTAGACAGGCCTGAGCACAGCAAGGATGATCGGCCAGTTTCAGAAGGTCACCAGGGCAGAAAGCTTCGGGTGCCTAGCAACGAGCAACACTGGAAAAATAAGAACTTCATCCTGAGGGTGACCTTTCCTCCCCTAGCATATCCCTGGTCATACAGTTCAGAGCCCCTGACCTTTCATATCACTGGTCAAGTGGTTTGAACCATGCTCTGACCTTTCCTTCCCTGATATGTTGGTAGTTGTGCGGGAGACTCCCTTGGAGGAAGAACAAGGAGCTGAAGAGTGTCCTTATGTGACTCCCAGGTGGGCTCTGGTGCTTCCACCCCCTTAAGTATTAACCCTGAGGAACAACATCCAGGCCTCTGTTGTGTTTCAGCTCCAGGCCCAGAAAAGCAGCAAAACCAGACCAGCAACACCATGCTGACCTCAGGACCAGCCTCACTGACTAATGATCCCCTGCCCTAACCAAACCCTGAGGGGACACACTGGACAGCTGATGAATATTAGATACTAAGATCCTCGCCCTGGGACCGCCTCCTAAACTCCCTGCCCTTAAAAGCTCCAGAGGAAGCAAACCAGCGCCTTTCCCCAGCCCCAGCCCCCAGGCAGGTTTTTCTTGCCTCTCCTTTTCTCTGAAGCTTCAAGGGCCATTTTTGGTCTCTGTAACTTGTTTCCTGGGTCCATTTCTCCTATGATTCACTTTTTCTACCTCTGTGACTTTCTAAATTACCTTTATCTCACAGTTTGAGTCTTGGCTCTGAGTCCTAGCCAGAATACAAGTACAGAGCTTGCTGAACTGAGGTCCAATTGCCAGTAACAACTGCTGCTGTTTTCCGGCCAACAGCAGCACTTTTTATAATAGTAAACACTGGAAACAACCAAATGTACATCAGGAAAATGGGTAAACTGTGGTATATAAACAGTGGTGTATATATATATATAATAGAATATTATAGCAATAAACCCAATTAACTGTGGATGTATGCAATAACTTGATTGAGCGCAGGAACAATTTTGAATGAAAAATCCCACAATGTTTCTATTTATACAAAATTGTAAACATGCGATTTAAACAACACATTGTTTATATTGTTTGGGCATACAAAATAGATGGTGAAACTGTAAAGGAAAACAAGGAAACATATATAAAATTCAGAGTGGCAGTGACCTTAGAGGGGGGCTAAAAAGGGGCAGGGAAGGGATGCAAATGGAAGGGGCTGTTAGGAAATTTCAAAAGTACTAACAGCACTGGCTGGTATGGCTCAGTGGATTGAGCACTGGTCTATGAACTGAGATTGCTGGTTTGATTCCCGGCCGGGGCACATGCCTGGGTTTCAGGCCAGGCCCCCAACTGGGGATGCGTAACAAGGAAACTGATGCATGTTTCTCTCCTTCTCTTTCTCCCACCCTTCCCCCCTCTCTGCAAACAAATAAAATCTTTTAAAAAAGTGATAATAATTTTCCTTAAACTGGAAGATAAGGTATCCAGGTGGATCTCCATTGTATTGATATTCTTTATACCTTATACATATTTTATTGTTATTTTGTACCCATCCAATATTTAATAAAAATATTTAAAATTATTTTAAAAGGAGTAATGGGATAATTTTAGACCATTGGCAATCTGAATCATGGTACAGACATTTTAAGAAAAACTTCATGCCTGAATTAAAATTTTTCTTGTGTAATCTGATGAATGCTTTTCCTTTTGTTTGACAAATGTGTAAACACAAATCCAGGCGTTTCTGTGGTCTGAGCTGTGTTAAGCACGGAGTGTGGCAACTCTGCCGGTGTTCACGGTGCCGGGCCTGCTCTCTTTCATTTCTCCGAGCGGGATTTCTATCCTGGCAAGTTAGGGGACACTGAGATGAATGTCTGGGAAAGACTTTTTGTGTGAATGGATGACTAAAACATTGACCAAAGTTTTCTTTAAAAAACAGAGCTAACTAGATATGATTGCAAAAAAATTGATAATGACAGGATGAGAACTTCCAAAGTAATTTCTATCCTGTCATTGGTTATATTCATGGTCTCACTGACATAAATATAAAATTAAGTAATAAATTAATTTCACTCATTTAAGCTTTCATGATTAAGGTTATAATATAAATAGCATATTAATACACATATAGCCTTTTTGTATACATTTCTGGCATAAAGCAAAGAACAATTTCAGAATAGCACTAATTTTGGTTCTTAAAACCTGTTTTGATTATTTGAATCTCTTGCACATAAACAAGACCAATATGTAATACCCGGAGCTTTAAATTAAACCTATGAACGATATGACTTCATCACTTTGGGCTCCAAAATAGACTACACCCAAAGATATGACAACAGTTGAACTTTGCAGACTTTTACAAAATCCTTTTATAATATTCATAATGGAAGTTATAGTGTCTATTATAAAGCTATTACTCCTAAAATAGCCAATTCAGTATACTTATGTACCTACCTATTAGTGCTTATTGAGTAAAATGCTGTGTGTTGCATAACACAGGTTGAGAATTATATAAAAATGTAAGATGAAGTACCTAATGTCTGCTAAATTGTAGCCAATCTGAGGGCAGAGGCATGCACACTACGCAACCATGAATGAATGGGTTGGCTAAAAAGTCTATTTAGTTTTTTCCATAAAATAATAGATACATTTTTCATTTTCACCAATAACTTTACTGATTTGGATCTTTTCAGTATGTTGCTATCTCCTGCTATTGGTTTCTAGTGGGTAGAGGCCACGGGTGCTGCTAAACAGCTTCTAATGCATAAGACGGCCTCACAGCAAAGGATTATTTGGCCAGAATGTCAATAGTACCAAGAAACTTGACAAACCACTTTTGACACAGTTGATCAGTCACAGTATCTTCTCCATACACTGCAGAAATATTTTTTTGTGTTTCAGTTGCATTTTTACCTTTTTTTCCCTTTTTTCTTCATCAGCATGTGGTTGCCTCTCATGCACCCCCTACTGGGGGTACAGTTTGAGTCACAACCTAGGCATGTGCCCCGACTGGGAATTGAACCGGCAACTCTTTGGTTCGCAGGCCAGTGCTCAATCCACTGAGCCACACTAGCCAGGGCTTCATTTTTACCTTTTTTGAAATAATAAAGCACAATATGCCAAAAATGTTGGGTATCTTCTTCCATCTTCAATATTAAAATGGCTACAGAAAAATTCATCAATTTTGATAAGTTTTTTTAAATGCACACTGATGTGACAGCTGTCACAATACAATCTAACCAAACTGTTTTGAATGAAGTTAAAGACAACTAAGTACTATTAGAGCCACTGTATGGAAAACATGTAACAGACTTTTTGGCTAACCCAATAAATACCCAAATGAATGTAAGATACCAAAGGCAAAGAAAAGGGCTGTTGGTGCTACCAGGGTAGTTAGCTAAGACCTCATGCATCATTTGACCTTGAAGGAGAAATGGTATTTAGGAGTGAAAGGACTAAAGGAAGATAACTCAGGCTAGAACCATGTAAGCAGGCAGAAATTCTTATGTTATGTTACAAAGGCCTTGAATAGAACAGGCTCTGATGGAGGAAGAACTGGCCTCTCTGAAGTACGGACCAAAGTATAGACATAGAGAAGTGGGAAGTGTGTGATGTGGCCTGTGCAGGAAGCATGTGGTGTTTTAAAAGACTGACTCACCACAGAGGGTGGACAAGTAGCTGGAAGAAGTCACCAGGAGCACTGGAAAGGGAGGAGGTGGCAGAGATAAGAGAGGAAAGACAGGCCTCTGCAGTCTGTCTGCTCCACCTCCTATTTCCTCCCTTGCACACCGCTGATGCACTCTCTGAACACTGGCCTAGAAGTGCTCCTCTAACTCTTCTTACATACCATTGTTTACTGTACCACTGCCACCACACAAATCAGAAACAGAATTCTACAGACTTAGTGGTTCCCACCACTTTACCACAAGGAGGACAAACATCTTACCTTCGCAATGAAGAACATTCGCAACATGGCTCCAACCTACCTTTCAGTTGTGACACCCCAACTGTCCACCTCCCAGCCCATGTTGACTGGATGCGTATTGTACACATGCCAGAGTAACTGCCCTAACAAAGCCCACAGGCTAGTCTACCCAAACTACACCAGCCACCTTTCCCCAAGCCTGGATCCAGCGCCCCGAATAATGGTACCAACAGGCCCGCTGGTAGAAAGGCTGCTTCCTCTCTCCAGCCTTTCCTGATTTATTGACCTCAACCCCCCCACCCCCAAGCACTTGCCTCCAACTGCTCTTCCTGCAGCTTTTCCTTCACTCTGCATAGGGCTACTGTCCCCTCCTGCTGCAGGCAGCTACTGTGACTTAACCATTTGCATTCAGGAAATATATGCAGTGCCCATAGGGATAAAACGGAAGGAAGATTATGAAGCTATCACCCAGGGCGTTTCTGATTTCTCACTGTTGAAAACACAGTACCTGAGTTTGCTTTGTGGTTTCAGGCCCCTGGGAGAAGTGCTCAGCAGTCGAGTGTTCCCAAAGCCCAGAGAGGGGGGTCTGCTCAGTGACTCAAGTGAGGGACTTTTACGAAGATAGGGGTCTGGTTTCAGGTCCTCGGCTCGTCCCTTTAGAAGATCTGTGTGAACAACAACATAACCTTCATCTCCTGAAGAAGAGAAATGTGACTGGTCTTCGTACTTGTTTTCTCAAGGACAATACAATTCTCATTTTATTCCCTAGTACAACAGGTAACAGACACAGATATAGGTTGTGAATAAGTAATACAAATGCAAATAGGGAAATGGTATTTTCTAGAAAAAATTCTTCAGGCAGAACGAACTACATAATTCAAAGGGACTAATGCCAAATCAGCCCGTGTTCGAAAATTACTATGAATTTCAAGATGGCACCAGCGAGCATCCACACTACACCCTTATTAGGAGCCTGTGCAACTGCACAGTTCACATGCCCACGGAGCCAGCTCTGTCCTCAGGTCAAGTACCTTGTTTTCATTGATGGGCATCTGAGAGAGAGGGCTAGCAGGAAGATGCCTAAAGGGATTATTGGGTCACAGATGGTAGCAGGCCAAAAGCTGAAAACCAAGAATGATAACCATTTTACATGTGAAAGAAATCATTACAATCACAGGGCCAGACTTACTAAAATTAAGTAAAAATAATTCCTTTAAGGCTCCTCTCTGCTGTCATATTAATACGAGTCAAAACAAGCAATGAAACGGGTTGACTCCTCCCGATGATATTTCTTAATGGATCACAAGAGTATAGAGTGGAAGGAAATTTCTGGATTGCCTGGTTTGTCTTTACAAAGGAAAGGGGAGCTCGGAGAATTAAGCAACTTGCTCTGTGCCACAGGCAGAGCCGACAGTCACCCTCTAGGATACCAAAAATTGTCATGGAAGAAAATAATATTAGCCCGGTTAGTAGCCACCAATTATGGGTAGTAAAATTGGGAGTGAGGCTAATTAGCTCAGAAGAGCAGAGAAAAACAGTTTACATCACTAAAGAAAACAACAAAAACAGCACATCAATTCCCTTTTGCAGCTTCTGATGACCTCAGTGTTGTTGAGGCAGCATGAAAACAGCAATTTTCTCGTGTAATCCTTTTCAGTTTAGTAAACAGAATCACCCACGTAAACAGGTGCCTGGCAGGGCAGAGAGGGTGCATGGTCAATGAACTATTTACTTCAAGGCAATCACTGTTGCAGTCTTAGCAATGGCACTGACCTTGCCAGTTAAAAGAATGGTTTCTCTACAGCAAGGAAAATTTTAAAGTTGGAGGGACAGAGAAGACACAAATATGACCAAAAGATCACCTAAATACATTTGAAAATGGTTAAGATAAATTCTGTCCTAGGCACCATATTTTTCGGACCATAAGACACACCTAGGTTTTAGAGGAAAATAGGGAAAACAATTTTCAAGCAAAAAATGTGGTACAATATTGAATAACATAAATAACATAATATTTCACCAATGTAAATGTAAACAGAACTTAACAGCAGCATTAACAACCATTATTTCTCCCAAATTGGGGGGAGGCATGTTTTATAGTACAAAAAATACAGTATTTTACTATAATTTAAAAAAAAAACTTGCCTAGATGCACCGTGCTATGCATGTAATCCGGTTATTCGCAATTTTACACTAAAGAGCAAGTGTGGAGAACTCAAATCAGGCAATTTTCAATGCTTTGCTTGACGTCCCCTCTGTTTCTAGTGAAGGTTCAACTCTTTCGCACAGGGTGACGACCTGCTCAAGGCCACACTCACCCCTTCTGTGTTCTTCCTTCCGCTGACCTCAGACTACCCACTGGTCTTCGGTTATAATTACCTTCTTCCTGGAGGTCTTCACTATGACTCGAAGTCCTACCTGAACTTTTATCACTTCCTTATGAAGCCACTAATTACAGCAACCTCCAGCCTCCTTACCAAAAGGCCACACTGTAGAAAAAATTAGGAAAATTCCTGTCCTGGTCCTCAAGCTCTTCCAAAGCTGTTAACATCCTCTGAGAAAAATGGCATATCTGCATTTTTGAGAGGAGTGAAGCACAATACAGAGAGGTGGAATAACTGGGCCAAAGCCGGGCTGTAGGTGGTAGGGCCAAGATCCAAACCCAAGCAGTCCCACTGCCTTAGCTGCTACTTCACACTGGCCCTCATATAGGGAGGTCCAGGGGGAGTGAAAAAGTGACGTGGTGAGGACTACAGATTACGGGCTCCACATCACCATCAAGAAGGGGATTTTAAAAATACGTGTAAGAGGATTATATTCAAAGACAAAAATATCTCATAAGAAACCTACTTTAGAAATTATGGAAGCAAAGACTTTCAGAATCAATTAAGATTTTTTTTCTTAAAATACTTTTAAAGATATTCTCCTGAGATTCAGTAAAAAACTCCTAAAGTCTGACATTTCTCCCACACACATGCACACTGAGAATTGCAGCTAGCAGGAGATAGGATCTAATAATGTTCATAACACACATACATTTAGAGTTTGAAATTGTTTGGAATAAGTGCCACTGATTTTTTCTATGCTCAGTTTCACTCAAAGAAAAGTTCACCCCACAAAAAAGTAAGTCAAAGAAGTACTTCATATTTAAGACAATTTACCTGAGAGGGGAAGGTCTGGAAGATCCAAGCGCTGAGTCACTCCTCTGCTGGCAGGCCGCATGCTGCTGTATGTTGAATGCCTCTAAAAACCAAAGGGCACACCAGCATAGGTGGTCTTGCACATGTGTATGCACAATAGTTCTCAAGCTCATTAGGGGCAGTTTTTAAAACAACTTATTAGTTTGAATAAATAATAAATGCAATTGGCACAATTCTCAAAAAGGCCAGAAAAGACACAGAAGTAAAAGAAAGTCTCCCTTTCATTTCCATCACCTAGTTCTTCTCCCTGTGGGTAATCATTATTGATTAGCTTTATGAATATCTTATTGGAATAGTCTGTGTATATTCAAGGATATGTATAAAAATACTGTTTTTAAATGGCTAACAGATATATTGGGTTGTTTTTTTCTGTAAGATGGCTCTAGTAGTGCATAGTTAGTTGTCATTAACTTTGTTTAAAACAATTTGGTTAGATTGTATTGTGACAGCTGTCATATCAGCATGCACCAAAAATACTTACCAAAATTGGTAAATTTTACCAATATTGGTAATATTGAAGATGGAAGAAAATATGTAACATCTTTGGCATATTATGCTTTATTATTTCAAAAAAGGTAAAAACACAACTGAAGTGCAAAAAAAAAAAGTTTTGCGCAGTGTATGGAGAAGGTACTGTGACTGACTGAACGTGTCAAAAGTGGTTTGTAAATTTTCCTGCTGGAGATTTCTTGCTGGAAGATGCTCCACAGTCAGGTGGACCAGTTGAAGTTGGTGGCGATCATACCACAAAGGAGATAGCTGACATACTCAAAACATTCAAATCAATAAAGTTATTGGTGAAAATGAAAAATGTGTCTTTTATTTTACAGGGAAAAAAACCCCAAACAGACCTTTTGGCCAACCCAATATAAGAAGATGCTCAACATCACCAATCATCAAGGAAATACAAATCAAAACTACGAGATATCACATCACAATGGTCAGGATAGTCATTATAAAACAATAACCACAAAACAGAAAATAACAAGTGCTGGCAAGACATGGAAAATTGAAAACCTTATGCAGTGTTTGTGGGTATATTAAGTATTGCGGCCACAATAAAAAAGAATACGAAGGGTCCTCCAAAAATTAAAAATAGGATTACTATATGATCCAGCAATCCCACTTCTGGGTATATATCCAAAAAATTTGGAAACAGGGTCTTCAGGAGACACCTGCCGGGCCAGTACTAGTCATAGCAGTCAAGACACGGAAACAGTGTGAGTGTCCGCCAACAGGTAAATGGATTAAAAAACTGTATTTATCTAGTTTCATTAAGTACTATAAGTGTACTGTTTATTTAAATTTAAAACAAATTATTTCAATGATCTATTGCTGCCTAACAAGAAACCCACAAATCTTTGTGGGTCAAAACCAATTATTCATTTGCCCATAATCTGCAACCTGAACTGGGCTGGTGTTGAGAAACATCTTGCCTGGTTTCAGGAGCTGTAACCCCACCAACAGGCTAAAAGGCCCCAATGCCTAGGGGACCTTGTGACCATAAGCCACTAAGGAGATAAAACTTGTCTTTTCAGCAAGGGAGCAGCCTCTGCCCCCTTTACTTCTCCCTGCTTGGCCCCTGGAGGATGGCTGGATAGTAAATGATTCATAAAGGAAGGAACAACTTAAGACAGGCACAGCTGAGAAGGGGCCATGAGGGAAGGACTGAGGGGATTGTAGAGGAGGGACAAAAGACCTTCACCCATTGGCTTTGTCAGAGGCGGAGTCCTCATTTTACCTATAAAAAATCTCCTAACCTCTTGGCTGCCTTGCTTCCCCCATCTGATTCAGGCCCGAAACAATGCCAAAGGAGGGTGCAGCCCTGTGCTAGAACTGGCAGTTCTTGGTGGTGGTGGTGGTGGTGGTGGGGGCAATCAGGCCTAAGAAAGAATGCATAAAGTCCTGTGAAACCTGCTTTGCTAAGAATGTCCTCAATCTATCGCTTCTCGGCCTTTTGGCTAAGATCAAGTGTAGAATGTCCTGAATTTAAATGTTAAGGGTCCAAGCATAAAATAGATTTGTTTCCCAAGGTTTTACAGCCAATTGGCAGCAAGACTCTACCAGACCCTAACTCAAAAAAACCTCCATGATCCCAGAAATGTTATCTGTGAACCAAACCTTTCTTTGATATATATCCCTATGCAAGCTAAACTCAGTAAAAGCCCACTGAGAGAGAGAACTGACACCTTTCTCCTCTGAGAGACTGGTCAGCCTTTCCTCCCCAAGCAGATCATGTCTTGGTAGACTTATTCTCATCCATGGTGGCCGGGAGGCTCTCCAGGCAGAGCCTCCCAACAGGTTGGCAGTGGCAGTTCTTCTTGGCCACATGGAGTTTTGACAAGGGCAGCTCAACTAGGACTCAACTCCCAGGATTCCAACGGGGGTGGCTGGGAGGGCTCAGGGCTGGGTAACCCTCTCTCGGTCCATGTGGCTTTTCTATCTGATAGTGTATTTGACTTTTTAATGTCATAGCTGGTATCAAAGAGGGTAGAAGTGGATGCTGCAAAGCTTTCTGAGTCCCACATCCACAAGTTACAAAAAATCATTTCTGCCACATTCTGCTGACCAAAGCAAGTCAAGGAGCTATACTAAATTCAATGGGTGGAGAAGGAGCCCCTTCCACTGGTACAGGAGTAATCAGTAGTAGCCAATTTTTCAGACACACTATCACTCAGCTTTTTGCTTTTGTTTTACCCTAGTAAGACCTTACAACATTGTTTCCAATAAAAGTGTGGTTTGAAAAAAAAGAAATTGTGGTATTTACATACAATAAAATATTTTCAGTCTTAAAAAAGGAGGGAACTCTCACATGCTACGACATGAATGAACCTTGAAAACACTACGTGTCATGCTGGCAGGGACTATACGGGTGGTGGTGTGGTCATAAAGCTGACCCTAGATCTTGACAGAAGCGGTAGCCCTAGGCAGGCACTTAGAAAGACTTCTGATTCTGGCAGAAATAGCAGTGCCACCTTTGAGATATTCTGGGAACTTTTTCTGAAGCACACCGTGGACTAGAGCCATCTCTTCCAGCCCTCCCTGTATTAAATTCCTTTCTGCATTACTAGCTAGGGTGATTTCTGATATTTGAAAATTAATCATGATATACGCATACAGAAATAGCCTCTTAAGGGGAAAAAATTTGTAAAAGAATTTCACTGTATTGTTTTCTTAAGTTTAAAATAAGCTAAATGCCCAACAATAGAGGAGTGTTTAAATAAATCACTGTACATTAGGTACCTTTAAAAAAATGAATGATTTCTCCAAATACTGACATTGAAAAATGTCTCTGATATAGTCTTTCATTAAATAAGTATTTATTGAGCTACTACTATATAACTATATGCTGGCCACTGTTCTAGACAGGAGATATAATAGCAGGCAAAATAAAAACCCTTGCCCTCAAGGATTATATTCCAATGACAAAGTGAAATGAGCCAGTGTCTGAATAATCCAACTTATAAAACTTATCCTCCCTACACAAACACTTTTACGATAAAGAAAAATGTCTAGAAGGGAATACAAAAGCCACAAACAGTCGTTATTTCTGGGGCTAAGGCAAAAGGAAAATTTCTAACTTTTCCCCAAAACAGAAAATTTTGGGAAAAGATACTTTAAAATCACCACAAAAGCTAAAAAATTGGTAATAATCCAAAAGTCAACCATCAGTAGAATTACCATAACAGAATACTATATAGCAATGAAAAATAACAAACTGCTGCAACACATGAATGAATCTAACAGGCATAACTTTGAGCAAGACAATCCAGTCACAAAAGAAAAGCTGCTGTATGATTCTACTTAACATGAAGTCTGAGAGCACTAAAACACAGCTACAGTGACAGAGGTCAGGATGATGATTACTTTTAAGGGACTACAGACAAGCTGGTGAGCTGTAGGGCCTCTGAGGTAGGTGTTGGAAGGGCTTGAGGGATAGGGGATGCATGGTGTGCATGGAGGCATTTGGGCCCTCTTTCTCAGACGTATGGACCCACCGGGCATAAGCCCAGCCAAGTGGTGTGTGGCACCTGCTGTGTGCCTGCTCATAACAGCCAACTGTGAAACCTTCAGGAATTTTGCAATTATTGAAATTAAACTTATTAAAAGCAAAAGTAATAGATACTCAAAACTCAATGCTTCCTAATTATCTGATTACATTGTACTACTGAGGTATTTATAATTACCATTATTTGTACAGTAGAAATACTATGTAATGCACATCTCTTCTCAGTGGCATGTTCATCAGTGTCATAGGTATAGCCTGAAACTGGCAACGATGGTAATATTTACATCACAGAAATTGGCAAACAGTACAAATCTAGGTTCTGTCCCCAAAGTGCCAGTTGTTAAATATTTAAAGAAAACTAGTATTTATAGCTCAATTTAAGTAAGTAAAAATGAGACATGGCCTATTGCAGTTTTATTAAATAAATTTGATGATTATTATAAAATAAATAATTGTTATATTTGGTTTTATAGATAAGGTGAGGAAAGATACCTTCAAAGACAAAAAAGGAAAAAGAAAACAAAACTGAAAAATATCCCAAACAATATACATAGCTACTAAGGACAAGGTACCTGTTCATAACAAGATCAATCTTAGCTCGGGAGGACCACTGTGCTGAATGGTACTCACAACATCAAAGCTCTAGTCTTAGAAAATGCCAGGAAGCTTTGGTCTAAAACCTTCAGAACACAGCACAGGTGATAGGCTACATCCAGTGAACTCTTCAGAATTTATAAATTGTAAACATTCTCTCTCTCTCTCTCTCTGAGGGTATTTTGGAAATTCTTTTGAGAAAAACACTTAGGTCAATTAGTTCAATGTTCCTTTCTAATATAAATTACAACCTTCATTTAACCAAAAACTTCAAAAGTGAAGCTAAAGAATAAAACAAACAAGCAAACAGAATAAAAACAAAGACGCTGAAATAGAGAACAAGTGGGCAGCGACCAGAGGGGAGAGGGAAGGGAACTTAAGGGGAAAAAGGGGGGAGGGATTTTGAGGAACAAGTATGAAAGACACAGAGATGAGGACTGGGGGGGGGGGGGGAATGGGAGGGAGGGGGGGGAGACCGGGGGGGGGGGGATGGGAGAAATAGATAAAAAAAAAAATGTACTTGAAAAGTAACTAAATAAAATTTAACCAAAAACTTCAAAAGTGTCACATTATGGAAAACAAAAAGAGTTATCATAATTTTATGAAGTTTATAATGTCTCTCTTGTGCCTTTATTAGGCATTAAAGGTGTAAATTTTAATGAAAGTTAAACTATTATTATTATAGGCTTATTAAAAAGAATGTTTAGCAGGCCTCAAAAAATGAAGCAATTGGTTTTTACTTCCTTTCTGTTGCTTGTGTACTGGACACTGAATAATGTGGGTAGCACTGCCCACTGGCCACGCGCACAATGCTCTTCCAATACCTGCATGGGAGAAACAGCAGCTGCTGGAGCGGTTCTCACTGGTATTCCACTCAGGGGGCTTCTGGGGGTCTTATGGACAGGAATACTCTGCCCAGCTCCACCTGCCAAGGGATGGGAATGTTTATATGTCAGTGAGTTCAAAATAGCAATACTTCCTGATTTCTTAGTTTTGGTGACTAAAAAAGTATCCCATGCTGCTAATAAAATATTATGCATACCATTTTCTTCTCTGGATTAGTGTTGGGGAATGAGAGGCCAGGAATTAAGTAAATGGGGCTGGTCTTATATATAGGACACACACACACACACACACACACACACACACACACACACACACACACAGGAAAAGATGTGTGATAAGGCTCCTACAACAACAAGGAGCAAAAAAATTCTTGCACAAAACATTATTGTTAATTCATTTCCCATCTTCATAGATTGAATGTAGTCATTGAGATTTCATGTCTTTCAATAATTGTAGCCTACTGTTCATCTAACATGGCTGCAAACTATTTTACCAGAGATAACCAGGTATATCCTCAGATTAGCTAGTACTACAGTCTTCCAAAACAAAAAACATATTTGTTGTAGTCAGGTGAAGAAATATATTGTTATTTTGGATAGACCCACATTTGTGGGGGGTTTTGTTTACTATATTTATGGGCGTACAGTATAGATATGCACTTTTCTCATATATATAGATAACAGTGAATAAAGGTGACTGTCAGTCAGCCAGACATTTCCAGAAAAAGGTGGGGCTACACTAAGTTCAGGAATGACAGATTAACACAGGTGCTTAGGTATATGACAGGATGAGGCACAAAAAAGTATAACTGCCTGTTGCAAGATGAGATAGGCCAGGGGTAGCAACAAGAGAGATGAATGCAAGGACTTGGTGCCTCATTCTCTAGATGATGAGGCCTATGGCTGACTCTGCTAATTCTCATCAGACTGTAGGGGCAAATAAAATGGCAGTGACCCACTGGGAACCACCCTGCCTGGTTTCAGAAGCTATAACCCCCCCATGGCTAAGGCTGAGTGAGAGACCTTGGGACCATAAGCCACTGAGGAGACAAAGCTTATCTCCCTGTCAGGAGTGCTGCCTCTGCTCCTTTTACTTCACCCTGCCTGGCCCCCAATGCTTGATCAATTAGGCAATGATGGGTAAAATTCCTCAAGAGGGGAACGACCTAAGACAGGCACAATCACAGGGAGTCCTCAGGGAAGGACTTGGGGGGCTATAGCAAAAGGGAATGATGGACCCTTGCCCCTCGGCTTTGACACAGCCTGAGTCCTCATTCTGTCTGCGAAAAGTCTCCTAATCTCTTGGCTGCCTTACTTCCCCTGCCTGACTTAAGCCTGAAACAATGACGGAGGGCAGTGCAGCCCTGTGCTGGAAAGGGCAGGTTCCCCGGGTGATCAGGCCTAACAAAGAATACATAAAATCCTATGAAACCTGCTTTGCTAAGAATGCTCTCAATTAAATGATAAGGGTCCGAGAAGGAACTGAGTTTGTTTCCCAAAGTTTTGTTGCCCATTAGCTAACAGACCCTGACTCAGAATAAGCCCTGGGAGTTCTCTGTATGTTATCTATTGTTTGATGCTTACTGCCCAACAGTAATTAATGAGCTTTACCTGTATTCCTGTATAAAATGAACCTAGTAAAAGCCCACTGAGGAAAAGGCTCTTGGCCCTTCCCCTTTGAGATTGGCCACCTTTCCTCCCCAAGCAGTTCATGTTTTGGTAGACTTATGCTCATCAGTGATGGTCAGGGGGGCCCTGAGGGCAAAGCTCCCCCATAGAGACCTGGATTTACTGGGAAAAGAGGCGGAAAAGGAATGGGGCAAGGCAGGATGAGGCGGAAAGAGGAGGCTGCATTACATGTGAGCCAGAGTCCCATTGTTGCCTCAGTGGAGCTTCAGCCAGGCTGCAGCAAGTCTCTTGTACATGGCAGTTTCACGTGGAATGGTCTAGAAGAAGCCTTGGGCTTGTAATAATTTGGGGCCAGTGTGGAGTAGATATGGGTGTGCTATTTGGGGCCCTGGTCTGAATTTGAGTTTTGTGTATAAAACAAAACAATTAAATACCTGGGCGTCCCAAGTCAAATGACTTGATAAGGGACTTGACGGTGGTCGCAGGCTCCAAAGGTGTTGGAGATGTTCTGTTGACACAGACACCATGCCACCGGCCAGGAGCATCGACCTCCAAAGGCTCAGACTCTTCATGCACAGGTCTGCAGGGCAAAGAGCAAATCAGATTGAAAAGCAGGGGAAGGAGATGCTCCATAGGGAAAATACATGGATGGAAACAGAGGCAACAGGTAGAAAACAGACAGCTGGAAGGAGAAGCCCAAATTTAAAATCCTGTTCTCTGTATCAGCTTCGCATCTTTAGGAAATAATGTAGGTGCTGCTCTCAATTTTTATAAGCTGTTTTCTTGGGAATGGCCAGAAATAGTATTTTAATATGTAGAGTAACATTAGCTCTAAGTAAAAAGAATGTGAATTTATTCTGCAAACTGGAAAAAATATATACAAAGGTTATTCATCATAAATATTTAGCCTACTATTTGTGGTGACTATAGAAAATTGGCTTGTCGGTGTGTATTCCAACCCCCGACAGGGTTGGGAAAGGTGGCCTCTCAGGACTCCCCTGCAACTAGAAGTTTAGATGGGATTTAGGGTCCATCAACCAGAAAGATGGGGCAAGGCCTGGATCGGGACTGAGGTGGGGAGGGGAGGCAGGGCACGGGGCATTCACCCTGCTGAGACAGATGGTGGCAGAGGCAAGACGCTCCTGCCACACTTTGGGGGGCAGCTCTCCGCCTGGGAGGTCAGGTTCCTGACCCTGAGGCCACTCCATTCATGGCAGAGGCAGTGGCTCCCTGGCAGCCCGATCCTGTGCTGTGACTTTGGGCATGTTGTTCCTGGAAGCTCAAGCAAGACTGTTTCTTTAACTCTCTCAACAATGCTGCAAGCCATTTAATGCCTGTCTGCTTAAACCAACTAAACTACGATCTATTTATACAACAGAATCCCAGGCCATACACTGTTTGCCCTTCCAGACCAAGAATGGTAACAGTATTCTGGAATAAGTAACACTACAATTCTCCATAAGGTGAAGCTTCTCCTCTCACCCAAACTTTCCTGGGAGTTCTCAACTGGGTTTCTAAATTTGAGCAAAGATGCATAGAAGAATCTTTTAAAGACAGATCACCTGATTCAATCCTCTCATGCATTTAAACAAAACGATTAAATACCTGGGCGTTCCTCATCCAGGGGACTCCAGCATGTCATTAAATCTCTTTATGAATGGTTTCCCAATCTTCTCATTTCTAAATCACTGCTCTCTTTATTATATCAAATTGCCACAGCTGTTTTGCAAGATGACTAATTTATGAAAATGGCTCAAAAAAGACTTTTTTCTGGCAGTATATTTTAATAAGGTCAGTGGGAGATTAAAATATTTACTTACTGATCTTTTTGAAATTAATCTAGTTACTCATAAGCTTCTGCGATTGAATATACTTGTCCTTAATTCTCAAAGCTTTTTTTTCTGTTGACCCATAGTGAGTGTGAACAGAATAAATTAAGTGAAACAGAACTTAAAACACTTAAATCACACTGCTCTAGACTCTTGTCTCAACAGCCCCTTCTTTTGAGTGAAAAAAAAAGCAAGATGACAGTTTTCGGAAGAAAATAGCAGGCATTTCAGAAACTTATAGGGGGTGGGTTTTAAATATCTGTATTCAATGGACTTGGTTTTTGTATTATTTTCCCCTGTAACTTCCCCACTGCATTATATAGTACAAAATCAGGTGGTGTGTATACAGAAAGAGGTACAATCAGGTTAGGTATGAGCAGAAAAATAATCTCCTATTTCTGTCACAGCCATTCTCAGGAAGGTCAGACACAAAGTAGGCCATCCTCTTACCAATGCATTTAAATAACCTAGTAGCTCATTGTGGTTTTAATTTGAATTTCTCTGATGATTAGTGACATTGAGAATCTTTTCATATGTCTATTGGCCACCTGTATGTCCTCTTTGGAGAGGTGTCTATTTAGGTCATTTGACCCTTTTTAAATGAGAGAACACCTCACACCTGCCAAAATCAACAAACGAGAGCTGGAGAGGATGTGGAGAAAAGGAAACCCTCATGAACTGTTGGTGGGAATGCAGACTGGAGCAGCTGCTGTGGAAAACAGTACAGAGTTTCCTCAAAATATTAGAAATGGAAATACTGTATGATCAAGTGATTCTAGTTCTGGGAATTCATCCAAAGAAACCCAAAACATGGATTTGAAAGACTATCTGCAGCCCTGCACTCACAGCAGCATTATTTACAATAGCGAAGATATGGAGGCGACCCAAGTGCCCATCAATAAACAAGTGGCTAGAAGAACTGGTCACCTATATAATGGAATATTACTGGGCCATAAAACAAAATCTTGCCAAAATCTTAGAATTATTTGTTACAGCATGGATGGACCTATGGTGTTAGGGTATTAGGCTAAGTGAAATAAGTCAAAGATGTACAAATACCATAAGATTTCACTTATATGTGAAATCTGAAGAACAATGTAAACAAACCAGAAACAGATTCACAGATTCAGAAAACAAATTAATGGTTGCAAAAAGAGATGAGCGTTGGGGAACTAGGTAAAAAAGGTGAAGGAATTGAGAAATTCAGGTTCATATTTACAGAATATGGGGATATAAAGTATAGCATGGGGAATATAGTCAATAATACTGTAATAACTATGTGTGGTGTCAGGTGGGGACTAGAAATACCAGGGGGAAACTTTGTAAAGTATGTGATTGTCTAACCACTGTGCCATACACCCGAAACTAATACAAATTAATGTTGAATGTAAGCTGTAATTGAGTAACATTTAAAAAAAAATAAGGAACTTATGCCCTGGCTGGTGTGGCTCAGTGGATTTGAGTGGCAGCCTGTAAACCAAAGGGTTGCTGATTCAATTCCCACTCAGGCCACATGTGTGGGTTGCAGGCCAGGTCCCCGGTAGAGGGCATGTGAGAAGCAAACATTCATTAATGTTTTTCTGCCTCTCTTTCTCCCTCCCTTTCCCTCTGTCTAAATATAAATAAAATCTTTTAAAAAATCAATAACTTGCTCCCAAAGGGCCTTGGAGAAACTTAGGGCACCCCTTCCTCAAAGGAAAATCATTTCTAAAAATTCATTTTCATTTCATTCCCTGATAACTGATTAAGAATGAAATGGAAATCCCATATCTGCTAAGGAAGTCCCTTCGGTTATCCAAGTTTCTTTGTGAATCAAAATATTAAATGATGTCAGAAGACTTGTTTAGACTCCATTAGAAAACTGCAAGATTATAAGAACCAATTACCCAGTCCTCCTGCCTCTAGTTGGTCAGTCTGCTTGGCTAGAACAATGAGTCAGCATGAGAAAACTTGCACATTAAGTAGATTAGAGAAGCTACTGGTCTTAATACCCACTATGTGATATACTAGTTTTGTATGTGTGCACAAACATGTGTGCATGCACTGATTCACAAAACAAAGACTGAAGAGCCATAAAAAAGTTATTAGAGCACTATTGGTTTTTAGTAGTACTTTCATCATAAACAGGCTTGAAAATCATCATACCAGCCTATCTTAGAATTATTTGGGATCAACCAGTAACAACCCCAGCAATAAATGAAGTATATTTGACCCTGACCATGGGTTTGAACTGCACAGATTCACTTATTCAGGGATTTTTTTCAATAAATACATGCAGTACATATAGAGAAAAAAACATATCTCTCTAGCTTACTTTACTATAAGAATACAATATATAATACGTTAACATACAAAAATATGTATTAATTGACTATGTTATTGGTAAAGCTTCTAGTCTATTAGTAGTTAAGTTTTGGGGGAGTTAAAAGTAATGCATAGATCCTGTACCCCTAATACAGTGTTATTCAATGGTTAACCATATTACTTTTCTTCTGGTTCAAGAAAGAAGAACTCTGTATTCTATAAAGAATATTAAGAAATGTTAAGCCCTGGTGTGCCTCAGTGGATTGAGTGCCAGCCTGCAAACCAAAGAGTTGCTGGTTTGATTCCCGGTCAGGGCACATGCCTGGGTTGCAGTCTGGGTACTCAGTAGGGGGTGTGCAAGAGGCAGCCACACATTAATGTTTCTATCCCCTTCTTTCTCCTTCCCTTCCCCTCTCTCTAAAAATAAATAAATAAATAAAATCTTTAAAAAATAAAAAGAAATGTTTAAGCATGACAGGAAATATATTAAAAAACCCAGCAAGGTACCAGTGTTGGGTAGACATGTGTTCAAAGCTGGTTATTCACCTCTAAGACAGAGGCTGTTAGGTCCAAGGACAATCCAAATCACCCCAAAATGCAGCTTTTGTGTTTCATAAACACAACTGATACCAACATGTAATCTTTCAATAAGCCTAACTCATTCCCTTTTCCTATAGTAGTTACCTTCTTTCTTCAGGTGCATCTTCATGGAAACAAAGAAAGCAGCTGCCCTTGTTTGAGGGCCATGTTTAAAACAACAAAAATGAGGCATGTTTCCACCTGCTACCAGCATGTGAAACTATGATGATGATAATTTTCACAAGAAATCATGTGTATGACGTAACTCCACAGTAAATACCATGTGTCTTAGAAAAATTATCTAAGGAAATTTTCCAGAAAACTCCATCATTTTATTTTTTTTAATATATTTTATTGATTATGCCATTACAATTGTTCTATTTCCCCCTTCATTCCCCCCCACGCTGCACACCCCTCCCCCATCATTCCCCCCTTTAGTTTATGACCACATGTCTGAAGTTCTTTAGATTCTATATTTCCCCTACTATTCTTGCCCTCCCCCCTGTCTATTTTCTACCTACTGTCTATGCTACTTATTTTCTGTACCTTCTCCCCCTTCTCCTTCTCCCACTCCCCTGTTGTTCACTCTTCAAGTGACCTTCATTTCTATGGTTCACTCCCGATCGAGCTGTCCTCTTAGTTTGTTTTAGGTGTGGTTGTTAATAACTGTGAGTTTGCTGTCCTTTCACTGTTCATATTATTTATCTTCTTTTTCTTAGGTAAGTCCCTTTAACATTTCATATAATAAGGGCTTGGTGATGATGAACTCTTTGAATTTGACCTTATCTGAGAAGCAGTTTATCTGCCCTTCCATTCTAAATGAAAGCTTTGCTGGATAGAGCAATCTTGGATGTAGATCTTTGGATTTCATGACTTGGAATACCTCTTTCCAGCCCCTTCTTGCCTGTAAGGTCTCTTTTGAGAAATCAGCTGACAGTCTAATGGGAACTCCTTTGTAGGTGACTGTCCCCTTATCTCTTGCTGCTTCTAGGATTCTCTTCTTCATTTTAAACTTGGCTAATGTAATGATAATGTGCCTTGGTGTGTTCCTTCTTGGGTCCAACTTCTTTGGGACTCTCTGAGCTTCCTGGATTTCCTAGAAGTCTACTGCCTTTGCCAGATTGGGGAAGTTCTCCTTTATTATTTGTTCACATAAGGTTTCCACTGGTGGCTGTTCCTCTTCCCCTTCTGGTACCCCTATAATTCAGGTGTTGGAATGTTTAAAGATGTCCTGGAGATTCCTAAGCCTCTCCTCATTTTTTTGAATTCTTGTTTCTTCATTCTTTTCTGTTTGGTCATTTTTTTCCTCCTTCTGGTCCACTCCTTTGATCTGAGTCCCAGTTTCCTTTTCATTACTATTGGTTTCCTGTGCATTTCCCTTCATTTCAATTAGTTTAGCCTTCATATGTTCCTCTAATTTGTGACTAAAATTAACCAGTTCTGTGAGCATCCTGATCACCAGTGTTTTGAACTGTGCATCTGAAAGTTTGGCTATTTCTTCATTGCTTAGATTTATCAGCTCTGGGGCTCTGAGTTGTTCTTGAGCCATGTTTTGATCTGTTCATGCCTGTTATGTATGAGGAGTGGAACCTTAGTTGTTCACCAGGGCGGGGCCACCCAGGTCGCTGGTTTGTGACACTGTATGTGGGGGCGGGGTCAGAGAGGGACAATGGCGGTTCCCTCTGCCTTTTCCTGGCGCTGGGGCCTGCATGGTCCATATCACTGCTCGATCCTTCACTGGTTTATCTGTGCACCGATGTGTGACCATGGTCAGCCCTCAGTGGGTCCGCCTGCTTCTCCACACCTGGAATCCACCCACGGCTGCTGGTGCACCTGGGTTGCTCCCCCGGGTCGGTCCAGTGGATCTTTCTTGCCCAACCCCGCTCTGCTGCTGGCTCTGCCCCTCTTACCGGTTTGGCTGAAGGGTTCGTTGTTGTCAGACTTCCATATAGTTCAATTTTCTGTGGTTTGGCTGTGTTTTTGTTGCTAAAACTTTGTTGTTTTTAAACTTGGTTGTGCGAGAAGGCACAATGCTTCCACCTACGCCTCCATCTTGGTGGAAGTCAGAAAACTCCATCATTTTAGAAGAAAAATTTGATAAAGGTCAAATGGCTTGTATACAGTGAACATTGTATTTGGAATGCAAATACAGCTCTCTTTGACCATGCCTTTTTCAAATTTTCAATACTGCATAGGTATCCTGTGAGAGGCCTTTAATAACCCTATGAGGGTTATTAAAAAAATCTGGTGGTATTTCTTAGTTAATTTCATATAACATATATTTAAGAAAATAGTACCCATATTTACTTTATTGCTCTTATTTTTATGCAGTAATATGCTCTTAGGAAGTGGCAACCCATATCTGAGAATTACAGGCCATTTAGGCAAGGTCACATGGGTCAGGAGAGGTGGTTTCCATGGACTGTGTCAGATACTCACTGACTGCTGGTCTACCTTACATTCTTTCATTATAATTTTAACATATACATATGCACATGTGTCTATATCTTTTATTTTTAAAAAGTCACCTGATCTCTCCAAGGCACTGCTTCCTAGCGTGGTTCCAGAACAGTCTATAATGTCGGTTCTTACGGCACTTACTTCATCATAAAGGACACCCCTTTGTGTTGTCTGTTTTGACCCAAGATCATGTGATTTCTTTTTTAAAGTATTCAAAGGCTAACTATGTTTGGAAAATGTCATATTATACTCCTGTTACCTTCTCAGTTGGCAGATTAATGGTTGAAAGAAGACCAGTCATATCACTCACGTTTACACCAGGTTTTTCCAAAGTGCATGAAGCCCGGTGCCAAGCCTGTCCTGGTGCTGTGGTGACCTACTTCCCAGGACTCACCTACACCCACTCAGCTCTCCAAATCTATGCCTCCCCACCTGGTGCTCTGCTCCTTTTGTGTCCTGCCTTTTGTGTTCCTTTGTGCCTTTGCTATTCTAGGCCCTTATGTGAAATGTAATTTTCTCAAAATATTTCTTATTGTTATCTATGAAACAAATCTAAAAGAAGTTTGTAGCTCCAGAGTGAAACAAATTAGTAAGTATTCTGTCTCCCAGGGCTCAGTTTCTTGAGTTTCACGTTTGAATTTCCACATAAGCATATACATGACAATAAAAAACCAACAGAGCAAGGTGGTAATCTGAACACAAGCATCTTAATTTCCAACCCCAACAATAAGAACTAAAAAACCATGAGATCTGCCCCCCAAAAGTCCCAACACTATTAATATAACAAAAACAGTTTGTATGACATCAATGTAACCTGGCAGCCAAGGAGAGTGGACTGGAATGTGCATGCCTAAACAACAACGACTTCACTGTACTAGTCAGTGGGGTGGTAAAACACCATTGAGTGACTATGTGCACTGTGTGGCCATAGCATTGAAAATGACTGAGCAAGTAGAGCAAACAAATCTGTACCAAATTTTGCATTAGGCTTGAACATTCTAGCGTGGAAAGTATTTGATGATTCAGAAGGCCACAGTTACAGGTAACTGGTGTTCAGCTGCTTCATCACAACAACACACCCACTCGTGCATCAAATCTTGTGCAGAGTTTCTTAACAAAACATCAAATCAACCAAGTGACTCAGCCCTGCTAGCTATGATTTGGCACCTTGAGACTTCTGCTGTTTCCCAAAACTAAAATCACCTTTGAAAGGGAAGAGATTTCAAACTGTTGATAAGGTACAGGACAGTACCATGAGGTAGCTGATGGTGTTTGGAAGAACTGTGTGAGGTCCCAAGGTGCCTACTTTGAAAGTGACTGAGGCATCATTGCTCTATGTACAATGTTTCTTGTATCTTATATCTTCAACAAATGTCTCTATTTTTCATAGTACACAACTGGATACTTTCTGGACAGACTTTGCACATCTTAAAAATCTTTCTTCAGTATTGGAAACTATAGGAAGATACAGCATCTACTTGCCTTAGGCTTTGAAGAATTTCTGCTACAAAAGAATAAGGGGGTAAATATGGAAAGAAAATACTAAGGTTTTATGCCCAATTCCCTGGGACAGGATACCCAGACAGTACACAAAGCATTCTCCCTGCAGGGGACCAGCAACATGAGATATGAATATCCAAGGGGCTATGGATGATAAGTTTATCCCAGACACAAAAGGCAATAGCAAACTGGGACAGATCAGAAAGCCTTAGTATATGCCCTAAAATGAACAAGCCAAACAAAACTAGACTTAGAAAACTGGCTTCCACATTGCATTCTCACCACACAGAAGAACTGGACACAAGTTAATTTCCTTCAGTAAGCCTGGATTCCTCTATACTCTGGACTTCCATGTCTCTGGTATGTAACATAAATGTGCCTTAAGAGTCTTCCTTCTAGTTTAAGATGTAAGAAGATATTTTAAAGTAGTCAGCAAAGTGAATATAGATCTAAGCATAATCTACAGACACTGCTCTTGGGCAAATGCCAGGCCCTACTACACTTTTACCCATTTAAGCAAGAAAAAATGATGGGCATAACCATGCTCTTACCTATGAATATATTTCATAATATTAATGAAGAGAATAAATCAACTCAAGAGAGAAAAGATATTTGTAAATTTATGACAGGAAAATAAATTAGACACTTGATAGCATCTGCCCTGAGATTACAATAAAATTCAAGAAAATAAAGTATATAAAAGATGACAATTTAAAATGAAAGGATGAATTTAAAAAATGGTATCAGCAATGTAATAATTCCATTAAAATATTTTAAAGTGGAACCAGCTCAAGAGAAAAAGGAAATGAGGGCATATGGAAAAGTCTGAACACAGATGACATGAACAAAGAAAGGTAAGATTTCAAGCCAGTGGGCAAAGGATGATTTTGGTAGTAAATGGTGGTGGCATGACTGGCTCTCATATGGAAAAAAAGACCTACACCTCACATCAGACCAGAAAAAAAGGGAAGAACTAAATATATGTATGTGTGTGTATATAAAATAAATGAAGAAAATGTAATAAATAGCCTTTTTCTACAAGATTAGGGTAGGAGAAATTTGGTAACAGAAACAAAACACACCCAGAAGCAGTAAAAAAACAAAACAAAAAAAAACCTGACAGCCCTGGCTGGTGTAGCTCAATGGATTGAGCGCGGACCTGCGAACCACACGATCACGGTTCGATTCCCACTCAGGGCATATGCCTGGGCTGCAGGCCAGTTCCCAACAGGGGATGCACAAGAGGCAACCATATATTGATATTTCTCTCCTTCTCTCCTTCCCTTCCCCTCTAAAGATAAATAAATAAAATCTTTTAAAAAATACTGACAGATTGTATTGCACAACAATATAACATTTTCCAGGACAAAGATGATGAAGCCAAAAGATAAAAGACCCAAAATACACTGGGATAAATACACATCCCTAATAAAATACTGATTTATGAACTGATAAGAGAAAAACAATCAGCTTTTGAGTTAAACTAGCAATTCTCAACAGAGAAAATGCAAATGGTTAAGATATAATAATATGCTCAGGGAAATGCAAATTGAAGTACCAATGAGACAGCATTTTTTGTATACTCTTACTGGCAAAAATTAAGATTAATACTCCCTGCAGCTGGTAAGGCTGTGTATAAAAACTGTGTATAAACAGCCACTCTCATCAAGAGTAAAATCTTACCAGTTTCGGGCAAGAAATCTGGCACTACTGTCTGTTAAAATTAAAAGTGTGCATATTCTCTAACGCAGCATTATACTTTTAGGAACTCAGTCTATCAAAAATAGAAACATAAGTATAAGGCTACATAAATAAGAATTATTATGGAATTATTTAGGAAAAAAAACACTAGAAAATATAACCTTGATATTCATTAGTGTGACAATATTTGAATACTCTAGGGCATGTCTGTCCACTGGGACACCATGAAGCTATTAAGTGAGTTAAATTCCTGTAAATTGAGTTGGAAGGACACCCATGATACACTTGTTAAGTGAAACCTGAACATGCAGAGTAATGTATAGACTATAATCCTATTTTTGTAAAAAACATATAAATTAACCACATATATGTATAAAATGTACTTATATGAGTAAGAGGAGAGGTAAAGAAAAATATTTACTGTGAATACTGGTTATCTTACAGGGTCATCCTAGGGGGCAAGAAAGATTAATATTTTTCTTTATACACCTCCATTTTGTTACCAGTATTGCTTACCAGTATATTTGTTAACAAATATTGCTTCATAAGTAAGAATAAATCCAGTACATTAATTCACCAAATGACAAATCTAGACTTAAAGTTCATGTGATAGTTTCCAACAGTTTTGCTCTAAAAATTAATTTATGCAAAATTAAATTAATTTTTGCTTCTTGCTCTCTATCCTAATAAAATCATGTAAAAATGACATTCATATTTAAAATCAACCTCCTGTCTACAACTTGTATTGAAAGTCCAGCTTGCTATCTCAAAGTCTGGTTATCTGATGTGGCTTTAAAGTTCTGAAGCTATATATGCACTGGAAAATTGAGAACAAAATGGCATAAAGGCCCTGAAGAAATATGGCCAGTGATTTAAAAAAAAATCAGGCAACAGTCTGTTCTAAATATTAACATTTATTTAGCACTTCATAAATCCTTACATATAAAAATATCCAATAGTCCCCAGAATAAAGGCAAATCAAAATATGGGGTGCAAATACAGCTGGGAATTTTAAGTTGAGGGTGGACTTTTCTTATTGTTTATATTTGAAAATGTCTGAGGTAAAGATGTCCCAAAATATATATTTCTATCCCAGCAGGTCTCCAATGTGACACTCACAGTGCTCCTCCTGGGTAGGAGAGCCGTCCTGTCCCTACGCTTCCTTGGACCAGACAGTAACTCGTCTTATCCCTTGGATGACATAGCTGCTAAGGCTCCAACACTGTGGACTATACACTAGTTCCTCACGTGAGAACCACAGGAGTTGCTGACCTGGATAAAGGTCTGCACAAACCTATGTACTTCCAAATGTTTAAAATCACACTTTGAACTTTATGCTTCTGAATTTAAAAAGTCTTTAAGTTTCCAGGATTAAGTTTTATTCATGAGACTTTGGTTTTAGTTGTTGTTTTCTGAGATTCCAATACAATTGTCACCGCATTAAGCTATCTGGTTTAACTACATCCTTTATTACCAATGAAACATCTATATATGTTTCCAGCAGAATTTTGGAAATCAAACTGAAAGAAGGTGGGTGGCTTATTTCAGATGAGGCAACGAAATCAGACCCCTATTTGAACAGGCTCACTGAAGCTTTGGTGTAAATAAAACAGAACTTTCTAACTTCTTCAGAATGAGACGTCACACAGATGGCTTCCTCTTTTGCCTTAAATAGTGTTAATTCCAAGATTATCAAACACCATATTTAGAAGGAATCATAAAAATAAACTCCGAAAAGTAAGACACAAGCATGGCTTGACTCATCAACTTCCTAAATTTGCCATGCCACGCTCTCTAAAGATGCAAGCTGTGCATTAATTTTTTTCATGACACATTTATACTTTGTTTTCCCCCCCCAAATTTCATTTTATGCTCCAAATAAAAGACTGCTGAATCTTCTGAGAAAAAGGAAAAAAATAAAAGGGAAGAATCATCTTTGTGCAATGAGTTGATTCCAAAAATGTAGGAAAATGGTAAAGAGACTTGATCGCAAAGATTCTGTGTGCCACAGTGGATGTTATAAGGAGACAGCTCTTCATAAAGAGCTAATATCTCCTCTACATTATTTTCCCTTTCATATAGAAATGACTGTAGTTTCCCGTCACACAAGGGCTGGGCTGTCTTTCTTCCATCAAATGCTCTGCTAGCTGACAGAGACCATGGAGCTGTGAAAATAGAAATGGGAGGGGAAAGGCTGGTAAAGGAGTTACTTAATTCAACATGATCTTAATCTACGAATGTAAGTATTAAGAGCTGATACTGTCCCACAGAAAAAAGCTAATATCTAGAATGGGACTAACATGTTTGAATTTCTACTGTTCCAATTTTCTTGAAAGCCAAAATATCTTCAGACAGGGAAATGCTAGACTTCAAAATGTCATTATGAATCTCCACTAGATCTTCACCAACAGTTGTGTTGGTAGAGATAGCCAAGATAAATAAAAATCAGGCCTTCTGTAATTTACAGGTGGCTTGTGCTTCCTTCTGCTGTCCTACAGTGAAGGCCAAAAAAGAGAAAAAGAAAAAAATTTCTTTTATTATTATAGCATAAAAATCCTAATGACCTAAGGGAAGCTCACGTCCAGGTACTTCAAAGCAAATCTGTGAAGATGGTGATTGGGGAGCAGGGACACACACATAGCTGTTTAGAATTATAGGCTATGTATCTAGTGCCTTTGGTGAAAATTTAAGCTATGAAAAATTATGTAGTACAAGAGTGAGAGACTTAAGCTTGTTGGGATACCTGAGGACCACTTTCTACACTGACCGAATAGAAGGCCATAGGCCCCTGAAAACCAAAAGTACTGCTCAGAAATTGCTTAGGGATCTGCATGAGAGCCGGTCCCCTTCCACCAGAGCCAGGGATGCTATATCAAAGCACCTGCAGCAGCAGAGCTGGAAAAGACAACATAGAGACAAGAATCTGTACCTCCAACTCCCACATTCTGCCTTCCAGTGACAACCCCAGAACTGTGGAGCAGCCGTGACGTGTTACAGCTATAAGGACAACACAGGGCAGCAGCGCACACGGATGGCATTAGCGCCGAACACAGTTGTGCACACAGACTTAAAAGCCAATTCCAGAGAGTCTGGCAGTGATGAGCAGCCATGCTGCTTGCTTCAGAGGTGACAACATGAGAACCAGGGGTACAAGCGCCACACACTTCGAATCTCAGACATTCTATTAGAAATGATACAGTTAATCAGGCACAGATTATTTAGTGATTTTAATAATCTCTCGAGATATTTTCCACGGATGCTTATTGGTGTCCTGTGATAAACACAGAGAGAATCGAATAAGTCACCCTAAAACTAGTGGGCTTTACTGAGAAAACACATAGGTCCTTTCCTGCCACTGGTTGAAAGGCCCTGTCATGACTGCTCTTCAACAATGTCTCTCTGCAGAGTGACTAAGTGTGGCCCATCGAGTTGTTAAGTCGAGCTGTATGTATGTTCTCTGTGTCTGCCAGGCCCCAGACTCAAGATTTCATGAAAAAGATTTGACGTTTTAATTTCAACAAAAGTTTTCATTTCAGTGTCTTTCTCTTAACAGTTCAAAATGAGAAGCAGCCAGAGTTGAAAAGTTCCTCATTATCCTTTCATTCATTAATTTGTACATGTCCAGCTTTAAAACATAGTCACTTTTCAGGTCCATAAAAACTGCATTGGTCTGTTCAGATTTCTGGAAGAGAAAGATGCGGTCCACAGCCCAGCTGAAAGAGGGAAGTTGCCACTGCATCAAGGAGCGTCCAAGGACTGCACTAGAAAGAAGGCGCGGTTGGCACTGCAGCTCCTAACCCTCCAGTCAGGGAGAAACCAGCTGACCAATGGGTGCTGGAAAACAACTGAGCTTACAGGGGCTGTAAACAACCACCCCAGCTTACTGCCTCGTTCCAGAGAGGAAGGAGCTTGGCCTGGGAAGAACACCTTGCCAGTTGGTAGCAAACACAAGATCAGAGCCTCATTCCCCATATATACTAACATTAGTAATTCTGACTCTTACAGTAAAAGAAAAGAACTTTGAAAATGTAACAGGACTGATGATCACTAATAAGCTAAGTTTTCAAACTAGCTAAAACACTACACTATATAATAGTTCACTGTGTCTTAGCTACTGAGTTCTTGGTAGTAAGTGCAAACTGCATTTGCCCTCCTACTAGCCTAACTAGATTCCTCTGAGCGCTCATATTTGCAAAATGAGAACTTAAATCCATTAATCCCATGTTACAATCAAGGTACTTTGCAGAGGCTCTTACCTTCTTCTCTTGCTTATATCGCTACTTAGAAGAGCTCGTCAGAGAATTCCTGCAAGTTCTTTGGTTGTGTCTAAACCAAGAGTGACTTCTGAGTTCTCATTAAATGACTGTCAAAGTCAAATGGAGCCCTGGCTGGTGTAGCTCAGTGAATTGAGCGCGGGCCTGTGAACCAAGGGATCAAGGTTTGATTCCCAGTCAGGGCACATGCCTGGGTTGCAGGCCAATTCCTAGCAGGGGACCCACGAGAGGCAACCGTACATTGATATTTCTCTCTCTCTCTCTTTCCCTTCCCCTCTAAAGATAAATAAATAAAATCTTTAAAAAAATCAAAAAATAAAAAGTCAAATGGAGTTTCAGTCAAGAACCCATTCAGTGAAGATGGAAACATTATGTCACTTCAGGACCTTTTGAGGGCATGAGTTGGTCTCAGGTCTTGATCATGTGGTAGGTTCAGGAAGTGGCTGAGCAATCACTGGGTAATAACTTGCAAATAGTCAACTCTTCAGACAGGGCAGTGTGCCAGAAAAGCATAGAATCAGACAGGAAAGCACCTCCAGCATTGTCTGAAGTCCTGCCCAATGCAATGATAGGCAAGGAACACACTGAAGCCTACAGGGTTTTAGTAATAATATGCCATGTTCTGGATTGGTGGCAATTCTAAGATATGAATAGTTTTGTGATAAGGGATTAAAATGCTAGAGGGAGGTAGGTTTGCAAATCACTGGAAAATCAAAAGAGAAACATCATGTTAAAAAAGTAACCCTAGTTTGAAGATGTAGGATATAGCCTATGGAGCCCTAAATTGTCAAGGTGCGCACAGAGATTTTCTACGACATTAGGGTTCACGTGGTATAACCAGGCCTGTACTGTAGAACCTCTGTCAGAAATGCAGCATCTCGTACGTTAGCACAAACTCAAGACTTGTCTTTTACCATTTATCTTTAAAATAATGTATGATGAAGGAACACAAGTTATGATTTGGTTCCTCTACCAAAAACAATACAAAAGCAAGATAAATGGACAAATAAAGCAAACACAAAAGAATACCCGAATGACCTCAGGAACATTTCAACAAGGAAACATATTCTGTTCTCCTTCACCCTTAACTTAGAATTCACGTGCTGCAGTGGCCAGAGGGCACCGGTGTGATTGTGACATAACAGTTTTGATTTTCAAGAGCGAGCTGTGGAGGCAGCTACACATCTTACCTTAACATTCCACGAGAGGCTCCTTTATAGAAAAGTCATGAACAAAAAAATGAGGAATTGACTGAAGAAAATTTGGCAAGAGAATCAACAGAACTCTAAAAAATCTATTTTTTCCATTGTCATGGAATTCATAATATTCCAGACCGAAAGGCTCAGAATCTAGCCAATGAACAACCATCCCGATCCTGGAAAACATGTAAAAAGGGCAAACTATACAATCAGCATTCAGACCTATTAAATTTGGTTTACAAATGCTACATTTGAGAGACACCTGAAAATTCAAAATAATTTCCTAATCTCCAAGAATCTCAAATGTAAGAACATTTATTCCTGAATGGGGATATATAACAGTGTATTAGTTAAAGCTTAAAATAATTATTTATAATCTTGTTTGTAAAGAATTTAAATTTTAAATAATAATTAACTTTAAGATCCCTTTAGGAATACCTCCTTCTGAAATTTCACTGTTAAGGGAGCTTTCTGGGGCCACAGACTGGGTGACTTCCTTCCTTTAAGAACTAGGGTGGCTCAGTGGGTGGGTCACCATCCCGCAAAGCAAAAGGTGGCTGGCTTGATTCCTGGTCAGGGCATGTGCCTGGGTTGCAGGTTTGGTCCCCAGGCAGGGTATGTATAGGAGACAACCAATCGACGTTTCTCTCTCACATCGATGTTTCTTTCCCTCCCTCCCTCCCTTCTCCTCTCTTTAAAAAATAAATAAAAGAAAAAAATAAAAGAACAGAAAGTAAAGCCACATATTAGCCAGGTATGTGTTTTCCATGTTTATCCTTTCAACAAAGTGGGTCATTTCCAGGGCTTCCTAGGGCAGCCTACAGATACTGCCAATGAAGAAGCATGCCCCTGGGCCAGGAGGAGCGAGCCCTTTACCTGGTGCTGACTCCCTCATGGCATGAGAGTGATGTGTGAGAGGCACTACTGCTGCCTGCTGATGTGAGTGCTTCTCTGCACTCACAGGCACTGAGGTTTAAGGAGCATCGCAGACAAGACTTTGATTCTTTCAACCCAGGAGATACTTGGCTAGAGTGTTTGTACATATGTAAATGAAGTTTTCCTATCACCTTAGTTAAGCCAGTGCATGGCAGTGACCAGCACTGGATGGAACATTTCTACTGTGCAGTGGCAATAGTGGTGGAGTGAGCTGAGAAAAGAGAAAAACTTCAGCACAGAGATACATAAAAGCACCACGGGAGGCCATGCATGGCGATTAAGTGAGAAGCCAAGCACTCCGTGGGAAGCCTTAGACTCACAAAGGCACAAAGGCACAAAGGCGCAGCTCCCCTTGTGACCAACCTGCTGTGGCCCTGCATGTCCCCCAGCTCCTTCTGCAGCTTAGCATTCTTCTCCTCTTCCTCCAACAGCCTCCTCTTCACAGCGCGCAGCTCCTGTTGGGCCTCACACTTGATGTCATTGGCTACCACCACTGCAGTCTGCAGGTCTGCCTGGAACCGCCTCCACTCCTCAGTTTCCTCCTGAAAATGCCAGAGTCCATGTCAGCATCATATGCCCAGCTGCCACGGCTGGCCCCCCTGCCAGGGGTTACAGAGACCCTGTGCCCAACACTGAATGATGCTGGCTGGGCTGTCCTCAGTGAGGCACTGCTCTGATGGTAAACCACTACTGAGAAAAGGCACAGGAGGGAAGCTCACTTTGGGTTATCAAAGTTCTCCATCCTGAATCTGAACAGCTGCTTTAATTTTACTTCCTGCCAACACTAATTTTGACCCATGTCATGGAAATGTACTACGAGGAAAACAGGCTAGAGAGAGTATTCAAGGTATTTTTCAAAGCTTTTCAAACTAAAAGAGGAATATTTCTAGTAAAATGCTGGAGAACGTCCCCATCCCCTGCTGTAACTGCATCTCACCTTTATCTGCTTAGTCAGAGCCTTCAGCTGCCTTTCCAGGTCTGCTTTCTGTTCCTCCAACTTCATCACATTGCCTAGAAATAAAGAAGTCAGACAGAGCTGGAAGAGTTGGGAAACTCTTGGGAGAATATAAGCCAGGTGGCAAAGGAGCAGCTCTGGATTTGGCCCCAGACTTTAAAATCCATCTATTCTAGCATAAATTCCATTCTTAGCACCCTGCAAGCCTGGGACCAGAAGCAGGAGGTTCTTCTAAAGTAGAAAATGGGAATAGAAAACAAGTGGTATTTCAGTCTGTCCTACCTTTGAAGGACAGGCTGTATAACCATGCAGCACTATGGGAAGAGACCTAAATAACTACTCACACTTATCACACTTACTTTAGACCTCCCTGATGTTTGTACCCATCATACTGAATGTCCTTTTATTGCTGTGAGGCTTTTGTGTAATAGAGGATATGACTAGTTATTAGTATGGTGGCTTTCAGACCCATTTCTAGAGTTGAAGTTCTTAATAGCATTTTAACCTCAGAATCACATGGGAAGCTTTTCAAAAGCACAGATGTTCAAGCCCAGACTCTGACCCTTGGAATGAGAATCTCCAAGGGCAGATGGAATACGGGTGTATGTACTTTAACAGCTCCCTACTTAAGAACATCTTTAGTTCTTTCCTCTCTGTGCCTCTAATTTTCACCATGTTGCTATCAGAGTCATTTCAAGGTAAATCTGATCATGCCCCCAACCTAGTTAAAATTCTTCAGCGTTCCTTCATGATCTACTTCAGAGCAATTATTATCGGCATGAACCGGAATGATCAGAGAAGTTTCAGGAAAAAACCCACAGGGTCAGGTCCTACACCAGCAGCTCTAACTCAGCATGCAGGGCCTGAGAATTTGCATTTGGGGTCAATCTGCATAATGAGAAGATGCTCCTTAACCTTAAAATATTTTTAAAAACATTTTATTCATTTATCTTTAAAGGGGAAGGGAAGGAGAGAGGGAGAGAAATATCAATGTGTGGTTGCCTCTCCTGTGTCCCCCGCTGGGAACTGCCCTGCAACCCAGCCATGTTCCCTGACTGGGAATTGAACCTCGATCCCTTAGTTAGCAGGCCAGCACTCAATCCACTGAGCTACACCAGCTAGGGCACTCCTTAACTTTTTTTATTTTATTTTTCTGTCCCTTTCTTTCAAGGATTTTATGGGGAGGAGTAATTATCCTTGGCTGGATTTGTGTGTCCCTGGGCCTCCTAGTTAAGAGACATCTTAATAATACCTTTCTATCCCTGACAGAAGTTAAGTTTTTCTTACTAGATGCACAGTCTGTATTATTTTCAATCCTGCATATGTTATGATACAAATGCAGGGAGTTGGCCTGACATCTGTTCTGGACATTAATTATAAGCTTCCTTCTTGGTGTGTCTGTGCTGACTTTTAAGGATTTGGAGACAAAACAATCAAATTCTCAATAGCACTATATCATTAAAAGAAAAAGAAAGCAAAACATGACTTCTCTTCTTTGACTTGATACTTTTCAAGTGTGGTGCTGTGTTTATAAACACACACTGACCACTGGCAATGGCAGAGGGGCATCTTGCTGTGGTTTCATTTTTTTCAAACAAAATGTTATTTGTGTTTTATGCAGTAGGTTTGTTTGCTAGTGTCTTTGCTTTAAAAAAAAAAAAAAAGCCCCTCCTGAGGCAGAAGAGTAAGAAGTAGGAAAATTCCTGGGCAAATGGAATGGGGAAACTGAGACAAGATAATTAAACCAGGCCAGTCAATATGAACAATTTACAGCCAGCTGGTGAATCGCAAGACCTTACTTCCTCTAACCAAGGACACTTGAGAGTGAGTGATTTATACCGCTCCTTCCAGACCAGAGAATACACAGCTTAAATCTCCCTGGTTGGGGACATAGACAACAGAGACCCAATTAGTGTCATTGGTGCCAGCTAAACCCAAGGACAGATGAAGTCAGGGAACAAATAACAAAAACCCAATTAGAGCCAGACAGACCCAAGATAAATGTAAAGCAGTGAAGCTGACCAGAGAATAATCCCAACACTAATTTTGATGCATCAGCATATTAAAAAACACACCTGGAAAGCTGATGAATATTTTGCTGAAGCCCTCCTTTAAGATTTTTGCCTGCAGAAGACAAAGACCCAATGCAAGCTCACTCTAGAACATGCCCATGCCCCTTTCTTGCACATGAACTTGTTACTTCCCCCTAAGGTTTCAGGGTCTCCAGGAAACCTGCAACCAGAAAAGCAGCGGGCAGTGGCAGCTTCACCCAGGCTAACCACCTTAAGCAGTCTCCAAGGCCAGTTTTTCAACTTCCCAGTGAGCTAACAGCAGCCTGCTCACTTCTTTCCTATTATGGCTTAGGGAGCCAAAGCAGAGCACCGTCCGGGCTCTCTCTCCTGCTGTTTCTTCTACCCAGAGTCTTTCCTTTGTTCCACTGCCCCTAGCTTTAGTCAATGTACTCTCAAAATCACCTGGATTCGTGTCGTGAAATCTCTTCTGTATAAAGTCAAGTATCTACCACTACAGGCCAGCCCGAGGGAGATCTGCTTGGCCTGGTCCCTTCCCATCAGTGATGGGGAAACCTGGTGCCCACATGACCCTTTTCCTGCATAACAGTCAACAGGAATTTAAAATTTTTTTCCAGCCCTGGCTGGGTGGCTCAACTGATTGGAGAATCGTCTGGTTCACCAAAAGGTTATGGGTTCATTCCTAGTCGGAGCATGTAGGAGTGGCAATTGATGGATGTTTCTCTCTCACACATTAATCTCTCTTGAAAAAGAAATCAGCCCTGACTGGTGTTGCTCAGTGGATCAAGCATTGAACTGCAAAGCAAAGGTCACTGGTTCAATTCCCAGCCAGGGAACATATCTAGGCTGTTGGCCAGGGTCCCAGGAAGGGGTACATGAGAGACAACCACATATTAATGTTTTTTTCCCTCTCTTTCTCTCTCCCTTCCCCTCTACCTAAAAATAAAATCTTTATCCTCAGGTGAAGATTTAAAAAAATTTTCCCATAGCCTCCTGATCTACAGAATCTGCCTCATCTGTAAGTTTTGAACTTTCCTCATGAGCTACACGGCCTCTGCCAGCACTAGCTGAGAGGAATTTTAACGCCTTTCTGACCCTGCGACATGTGACTATAAATTTGTCTGGTTTCTGGCTTCACAACAACACCGTGCATATGTTTTTGGGGTTTTTTTTTGTTTTTTTTTTTTAGATTTTATTTATTTATCTTTAGAGGGGAAGGGAAGGAGAGAGGGAGAGAAACATCAATGTATGGTTGCCTCTCATGCGTCCCCTGCTGGGAACTGGCCTGCAGGGAACCGGCCTGCAACCCAGGCATGTGCCCTGACTGGGAATCGAACTGCGATCCTCTGGTTCACAGGCCCGCGCTCAATCCACTGAGCTACACCAGCCAGGGCTTGTTTTTGGTTTTTAATAGGCTGTCATCATATGAAGCCACAAACTGAGCAGCTTTCCCACAGCTTCATCGCACAGAGCAGATTTCGCTGTGAGTGCTCTTGGGAGCAGTCTCAGATGCAGACTGGTGATGTCCACTTCCTCTACCCAGCAGTTTTAGTTAACAGTGAATGGTTCAATGAGCACTGCTGATTTATTAACACTGAACTCGCAGCTGGCAGCACTGTAACCCGTGCTCGAACAAGGCTGACCTAACTCACCTCCTTTCTCCACAAGGCACATTGCAGCCTTTCTGTGCATGGGGTCCATTTTAAACAGTGAAATCACCCACACACGGCATAAAATTGCAAAACACATGGCACTAAATAAGCCATGAAAAAGACACCTGTTTACAGTGGGCTAGCTGAAACCAGGGGGCGAGTGTCATGGAGTTCCGCCTACACTGGGAATGCACTTTGGGAGACTCACACTTCTCATGGCTCTGCACAAGCCCATAAATGACCTTCAGAAGGTCAAGAGAACTGATTCTGAAGCTACAAATAAATATTGGCAAGCAGGTGAGTTCACAAATATGGATTCTATGAATGGACAGCTTGAATTAGGCACATTGGGGAACTTTGCAGGCCACTAACTCTGCTATTTTTAGCAATGGTTAGTGTCACTAACTATTAACACTTTGTGTGTTAATTCTTTTGTTACAAAAGATAAACACATTAGATGAGATCATTTGATAAGACTTATTTGGACAAAAGCAGGCAATGTATAACTGATCTCTTTTAAAAACGTCTTTCTTTATTCAAAGTAAACAACAATTGTGTAAATGAGTCATATATTAGTGCCTCTTCAGTAACAAAGAGGCCACCTTTTCCATTATTTGATATCCTACCATCAACGAGACACGCTGAAATTGCTTTCTATCTGACAAAAGAGCACACGTTGTTCAAATCAGTTTATCTGTCACACGTCTTTTTATCCATCAGACCCAAAATGAGGACACACTGTCATATCTGATGAGTGGGGTCCACTGTGTGGTTCATGCACAGTGTATCTAACACTCTGAAATGGGTTTGCTCTATTTACAATCACCTCACAATGTTGACTCATGTTCAACAACCCTTTCTTTTACATTATCTATTTTCCAACTTTGTCTATGAGATTAATTATTCTGTCTTTCTTAACTGCCCCTCATCTAGGACATTACAGAACATTCAAAGAAAGACTCTTCATAAACATGCTTATATTACCGACTGCTACTGGTTTCTTTCCTATCCTGATGTGGATACCAGGGGTGATTTCACTTACTTTCCAGCTCACTGATGAGTTGATTATTATGTAACTTGACAGCTCGATGCTGTTCCACCTGATCTTCCAACTCAAATATGGTTTCCTTCATGTCTTTAATCTCTGCATCACTCTCAGATGCTTTCTCTTGCAGTTTCAGACTGGTTCTGCTCAGCTGTTCTGCTTGATGATCACATATCTCCTTCAAGTAAGAATAATCCTTTTCCATCTAGAATAAAAAGTAGGTTCCCTGGTCAATTTAACAGGAAAAAGTACCTCACACATTAGCATCAGGCTCATCAACCCACCAGCAAGGGAAGCGCTTGGCACAATTCACGCCGTCATCATTGCTATAGTCTTAGCCTTGGACATAGCCAAGTCTATACTCACAGAAATGTGATATGTGTCAAAGCACAAATGGGTGGATTCTGTGCCCCTTTCTACCAGCATAAAGAAAGCTGCACATACGTAAATATCCTTCTTCAGGCACCTGGGTAAAACTGCACTCACACTGGGAGGCTCAGGTGCCAGCTGTGGCTGCCAAACCTCACATCCACTATGGAGCAGTGCTGTCTGCTGGTCAGCCAGGAACAATGCCCCTCAGGAGCATGCCCTACAAACCCCAAATCTCTTTAACCATAAAGCATTTGTGGCTACAGTGAAGTTTTTTTAGAGGAATATAACATTAACATCAAAGGGAACACCAGTTGAAGGCATACGACACAGAAATGTGTATGCACCACACAAAGAGACACAGCGCAGCACACTCATTCATCGGACCCTTCAACTTTTAATCATTAAACACTTAAAATATACAGAAAAGCACCAAAAGAGACAAAATAACCACATACCCACACAGACTTAACAGTGGTTAAATTTTGCCACATTTGGTAATTTTTTTTACTTTAACAAGATTTGTTAAGACCGCAGCTTCCCTTCCACCCTAGAGAGTAACATGTTTTTATTTCCCTAAAACTGGTGTGTGGTCATCCCTTGAATGGTTTTTATACATAAAATTTTTACACATGTTGTTATACTATATTATGTTTTTGCAGTGTACTGTATTATATTGCATTATATTATATGGTAATGTGTTTTAGTCCTATATTATATTATGCTTATTATGCTTTAACTTCTTTTTCAGATGGACCCATATTAACATACGTTGTTCTAGGTCTTCACTGTAAATTCTGCATAGCATTCTATTGTCTGAATATACTAATTATCATGAACTTTCCCTTTTCTATAGTCTTTTAATTACTGTCACTATATAGTTTTATATTTATCAGGTAATGTAAGCTTGATACCTAGTAGATTTCTTCCTAAATTTGGAGGGATTTCTGTGGGGGCAGCTTTCCTCACAAGTCCCCCCATGTGCCATGGATGAGAGTAATCATGACTGAGACATGATGTGATCTGCTTGGGAAAGAGAGGTGGCCAGTTTCCCAGAAGAAAAGGCCTTGAGCAGTGGCCAGTTTCCCAGGGGAAAAAGGTGTTGAGCCCCTTCCTCCAAAGGCTTTTATTGGATTGTAATACACAGAAATACAGGGCGGCAAGGATCAAACAGTAGATAACATTTCAAAGAAATCTGAGGGCTTAGTCTGAGTCAGAGTCTGTCAGGAAGAGAGTTTTAGGGTTTCCCGCTCCAACCCTTAACATATGAATGAAAGCACTCTTTTTTAAAGATTTTATTTATTTATCTTTAGAGGGGAAGGAGAGAGGGAAAGAAACATCAATGTATGGTTGCCTCTAGTGCATCCCCTGCTGGGAATTTGCCTGCAGGGAACAGCCCTGCGACCCAGGCATGTGCCCTGACTGGGAATCGAACTGCAATCCTCTGGTTTGCAGGCCTGTGCTAAGTCCACTGAGCTATACCAGCCAGGTAAATGAAAGCACTCTTAGCAAAGCAGATTTCACAGGTTTATCAGGAATTCTTTGTGATGCCAGATTTTCCCCCAGGACAGACTCTTGCAAGGCAAGGAGCTGTACCTCTTCCCATCAGGTATTCAGGCTTAAGGGGATTAGAGCCAGGAAGCACTTCTCTCAGAGAACATGGGGACTTGGGCTTTGTCAAAACCGGTGAGGTGAGGGGGGGGGTCCATTGCTCTTTGTTGCAGCCCCCACCCCAGTCCTTCCATGCTGGCCTCCCAAGTGATGGAGTCTGGCTTAGGTTGCCCCCCCCCCCCGCTATGAGGAGTCTTACCCTCATTGACTTCCGACCAAGCTTTGGGGGCAGGGAGAGGGAACTGAGGCAGCGTTTGCTACCAGAGACAAGCTTCGTCTCCTGTGGCTTGCATTCCAGAGGTTGTAGCTTGCCCTTAGCCACAGGGGGTTGAGTTACAATTCCTAAAACCAGGCAGAGCGGTCCACAACAGGTTTCCATATACAGTATGTTTTTTCCAACTGTATTTCACATACTAAACCTTCCTAGGCTGAACCATCTATGGGGACAGGGACCCTGTATTCTCTCTGCACACTTATATCCCCAGAGCCTACAGTGTCAGACACATAAGAGGCCCTAATGAATGTCTATGAATGAATGGGCAGTGGAAGGCAGTACAGCACTGTCTTTCGATTGGGAGGCTGTGATACACGACACAGAAGGAAGAAGGGGAAAGAGGGAGGGAAGAAGGAGAGAGTGCCAGCATGGGGAAGATCGAGAGTACTGCTCAGACTCGGGGTGAGCTCTGCTCCCTGAAACTTGCGTTTCAGTCATAAAGATGTATGGCTCTGTACTGCAACATAAACTATGTCACTGTGGGCTGTTGCCCTAAGTTTCAAAGCGACTATAGTATATGAAAATGACTGAGGGTGGGGCCTGGAGCCAGACTGCCAGAATTTAAGTCCCAGTACTACCTGAGAGAGCTGAGGGACAGTGCCAGGGTCCCCGTGCTAGGTCCCTCTCCCACAAGGCCCATAGACACCATCTCTCCTGGGCTGAGTGCTCCCTTCCCTAGTCCCACTAGCCCCACCCTCCAACTCCCTGTCCTCTGAGCTCACACCCTGGGGAAGAGTGATCTGTCCAGCCTGTGGTGTGGACTTTCTTAGAGGGCTCTTGAGGACAAATTCTGTGGGTATCACAGACTAAGTTGTGTAGCTCTGGGGTGGGGGCCACTCCCCTCCCCCATCTCTGGCATTGCCCACGCCCACACAGGAGATCCACTAGCCCCACACTCCCATCTCCCAGTGGCCCCCCTTTGCTGTGCACTACACAGAAGTGAGCTGCTTGTGGCCAGCATGGGGGCCAGTGTGGCCCTTGTTGTGGCCTCTCCTGGGAGGCTCTCCAGGAGGGAGAGAGCTGTGCAGCTCCAGGCCAGGAGCCACTCTTCCCTCACATACCTGACCAGCACGGCCATGCTGGTCCTGTGCAAAGAGAGCCCTCCCTTCATCCATCCCAATCTCGGTCTGCTCGGGCCTGATGAACCTGCTGACCTCACCCTGACCACTCCCGGAGACCCTGCCCACCACAAAGGTCCACAGGCACCTGTGGTGCAGGCCGACCTTGCTGTGCCCTGAGAGTTTCGCTGAGTGGCCCCAGTGCCAGCACTGGCACTGAGTGTGAATCTGTTTCAGTCTGGTGAACAACACTCATCCCTACCTGGTGACTCACTGAGAACCTACCTCATGCAACCCACACACCACCAGAGGCCCTTTCAGTGATGAACCTAACAGGCAGCCACCAGGCAGAAGCAGATGTTGGGGAGTCTTGGACCTTTTGCTGACCTGCTCCTGGGGACTGGTGCTGGTGAAAGCCAACCTCGGTGTCAATTTCCTCCCATGCAGACCCAGGCCCAGCAGAGGCAGCCACAAACTGTGGATTGCTTTGTGGCTCCAAACAGGTAGCCCAGGGCCAGTCACAGGCACTGCCTAACATGACCTGCACTGGATCCCTCCTAAGAGGCCCCAGAGTCAACACACCTGCTGGAAGGATTCAGACCACATCAGAACAGGACCCAATTTGCTCCACAAGGGGCACACCCAAAGGCGGATCTCATCAGACACAGACCCTGCTGGGGTGAATTCTACTTCACAGGGTCAGCCCAGCACAGCATCTTGTGGTTCTCTGTGGTTGGGTCAGTCCTCACAGTTGGCCAGCCCAGTGTCAACCCCACCCACGGATAAGCCAACAGCAATCAAGACTCAACTACCATAGCAGCGTTCACAGAACCCCTACAAGGGACATTCGTGGAGCACCCAGCTTAGGTGATCAGGTGCCACTGAGCCCCACAGGACACCTACCACATAAGACCTCATGCCAAGACCAGGAGGCGTAGCAGCTCTGCCTAACACAGAAACAACTAGAGAGAGGCAGCCAGAACGAGGAGACAAAGAAACAGGCCCCAAATGAAAGAAACAGAGGACTCCCCAGAAAAAAAACGAATGAAATGGAGACAAGCAAGATATGGAGTTCAAAATCATGGTTGTAAGGATGCTCAAGGAACATAGAGGAAGGATAGGTGAGCTCAGCAACAATGTAAAGAAATACTAAACATAAAAATCCCCATAAAAACCATAAAAAATAACTAGGCAGAAGTAAGGAATACAATATCTGAAATAATAATACACTAGAAGGAATCAACAGCAGGTTAGATGAAGCGGAGGTCTGAATCAATACTTTGGAAGACAAGGTAGCAGAAAACACCCGATTGAAAGAGAAAAAAAAAACATTTTAAATGAGGATAGTTCAAGAGACCTCCTCCTATACGACATCTGCACCACAGGGGTACCACAAGAAAAGAGAGAGCAAGAAATTCAAAACTTATTTGAAGAAATGCCTGAAAACTTCCTTAACCTGGTGAAGAAAAAAGACACACAAGTATGGGAACTGCAGAAAATCCCAAACGGTGCAAATCCAAAGAAGCCCACACCAAGACACATCATAATTACAATGGCAAAGGTTAATAAGAGAGATTCTTTTTTTATAAATCTTCACCTGAGGCTATTATTTTCATTGCCTTTACAGAGAGAGGAAGAGAAAGAGAGAAGAACATGGATGTCAGAGAGAAACACCCACTGGCTGACTCCCAAATGTGCCGAGACTGGGAATCATATGAGCCCAGCCCAGGTATCAAACACACAAGTCATGCATGTGGGAATGAACCTGCAACTTTCTGGTTATGGGACGATGCTCCCAACAACTGAGCCACACCAGACAGGGTGGGGAGAAGAAAAGAGATTCTTAAAAGCAGCAAGAGAAAGGCAGTTATATACACGGAAGCTCCCATAAGACTATGAACAGAATTCTCAACAGAAACTTTTCAGGGCAGAAGGTAATAGTGTGAAATATTCAAAGTGATGGAAAGCAAGGAACTATGATAAGACTACCCACCAAGGCTATCATTTAAAATTGAAGGAGGGAAGACAGAGGTATAGGTAAACACGGCTCTTCTCACATAGCCACAGAAAAAATATAGAACAAGTTATCACCCCGAGAGTTTTGCTGAGTGGCCCATCAGAAAATTGAGCTGTAGAGAAGTCCGACAACTAAAGAATTAAAGAAATCACAGTCATCCAAATTGGTAGGAGGGACAGAGGGGCGGAGGCACAGATGGGCTGCTCCTAAACCCAGGTGTGATGGATATTCAATGGAGAGATATCCTGGGAGCGAGGGATGCCAGCCCCACACCAGATCACCCAGCCCAAAGTTGCAGTGCCAGGAAAATAAGTCCCCATAACTTCTGGCTGTAAAAAGCAGTGAGAGCTGGGTCAGCAGAAGAAACTATGGGATTCTCAGTCCTCTCCTCTTGAAGGGCCATCTGCCCTCTTGAAGGGCACATGGACTTACTCAGACTCACTCCCTCTGAGCCCCAGTGTCTGGGTAGCACCTTGAAGAGCACCAGTGCCATACAGGGAGGAAATGAAGTGTTTAGCGTCAGGGCAAGAACTGGAGGACACCTGGCTGGTGTAGCTCATTGGACTGAGCACAGGCCTGTAAACCAAAGGATCTCGGTTCGATTCCCAGTCAGGGCACATGCCTGGGTTGCAGGCCAGTTCCTGGCAGGGGACGCATGAGAAGCAACCATACATTGATATTTCTCTCCCTCTCTCCTTCCCTTCCCCTCTAAAGATAAATAAATAAAATCTTTAAAAAAGAACTGGAGGACAGCTTTCTCCTAGACAGAACTATGGAGAGTAGCCACTGTACCTCCTTCCTGAGCCGTACCCCACACAGAGTCACAGTGTGTTGGCACCGTGTTTGATTTTTCATCAACCTGGTTTACACAGTAAGCTCTGCCCTGACAATTAGCTAAGGGTCAACCCCATCCCACTTACAGGCCCACCCAAGCTCGTAACAGAGGCTTTTCCATATGAAGGACTGGGGTAGGTACAGGCTTCAGATCTTCCAAACTCTGCTCAAACAAGCAACAGCTGAGTCCAGCCACCCACAACTGTAGCTGAGTGGCTCCCCAGGCCTGGCACTAGCAGCAGTCATCTACAAATTGCGTTATAGCTTATGCAAAGGGAACCCAGACAGACCACAGGTGAAGGATGACCTTGGCCTGAAGCATTTGGGAAACCCAAATGTCTGTATACCCAGCAGAGTTACAAACCATGTCAGAACACCATCCAACTACCTCCATAAAGCATGGTGGGAGGTAGTTGCTGGCCAGAGGTCACAGCTGTCTGGACTGGGTAAATCCCTTCCATTGACTTGCTGGCAGCAATTAAGACTCACCTACAAGAGGAGGGAGTACTCAATCCACATGGAGAGTATTGTAGACCGCTTTGCCTGGTTCTAGGAATTGTATCTTGACCCCTTGTGGCTAAGGGCAAGGGACGACCTTTGGAATGCCAGAGCTTGTCTCTAGTAGCAAACACTGCCTCAGTTTCCTCTCCCTGCCCCCAAAGCTTGGTTGGAAGTCAATGACAGGTAGACCCCTCACAGTGGGGGGCAACCTAAGCCAGACTCGATCACTTGGAACACCTTTATGAAAGAACTCAGGGGGCTGCAACAAAGAGCAATGGACTCTTGCCCCCCAACTTTGACCTGAGTCCCCATGTTCTCTGGGAGAAACGTTTCCTGGCTCTAATCCCCTTAAGCCTGAATACCTGATGGGAGATGTCCAGCTCCTTGCCTTGCTAAAGTGTGTCCTGGGAAATCTGGCATCACAAAGACTTCCTGATAAACCTGTGAAATCTGCTCTGCTAACAGTGTTTTCATTCATATGTTAAGGGTTTGAGCAGGAGACCCTAAAACTCTGTCCCTGGCAGACTCTGACTCATAGTAAGCCCTCGGATTTCTTTGAAATGTTATCTACTGTTTGATCCTTGCCACCCTGTATTCCTGTCTATTAGAACCCAATAAAAGCCCTGGAGGAGGGGGCTTGAGGCCTTTTTCTCCTTGGAGAAACTGGCCGCTGCTGGTCTTTGTCTCCCCTGAGAAACTGGCCACCAGCCCACGCCTTTTCCCTCTGGGAAAATGGCCACTTCTCCTCCCTAAGCAGATCACATCATGACTTGGTCATATTCACTCTCATCCATGGCACTCAGGGGGACTTGTGAGGGAAGTTGCTCCCACAAGAGGGTGCATCTCAAGTACACAGCTTGGGAGACAGGACAGACTATGCCAATGGACCCTGCAGGAAACACCTACTACATTAGGCCATGCTACTAAGACACAGGGTCAAAGTAGCTCTACCTAATACACAGAAACAAACACAGGGAGGCTGCTAAAATGAGGAGACAGAAATACGACCTAAATGAAAGAAAAGAACAAAATTCCAGAAAGAGAACTAAACAAAATGGAGATAAGCAACCTATCAGACACAGAGTTCAAAACACTAGTTATCAGGTTGCTCAAAAACTCACTGGGTACTTCAACAGCATAAAAAAGACCCAGGCAGAAATGAAGGTTACATTAAACGAAATAAAGAAAAATCTACAGGGAACCAACAGTGAAGGAGATAAAGAGGAGAATCAAATCAATTATTTGGAACACAAGGAAGAAAATGTACAGCAAAAAGAAAGAAGAATAACAAAAAATCGAGGACAGTGTAAGGAGCCTCGGGGACAGCTTCAAATGTTCCAACACTCGCATCGTAGGGGTGCCAGAAGGAGAAGAGAGAGAACAAGAAAGTGGAAACCTATTTGAAAAATAATGAAAGAAAACTTCCCTAGTTTGATGAAGGAAATAGACATACAAGCCCAGGAAACACAGAGTCCCAAACAAGATGGACATAGGAGCCCACACCAAGACACATAATAATTAAAATGCCAAAGGTTAAAGATGAAGAGAGAATCTTAAAAGCAGCAAGAAAAAATCAAAGACTTACTTACAACAGAGTTCCCATAAGATTTTCGGCTAATTTCTCAAGAGAGACTTTGCAGGCCAGAAGGGACTGGCAAGAAATATTTAAAGTGATGAAAAGCAAGGACATACAACCTAAATTACTCTATCCGACAAAGCTATCCTTCAGAATCGAAGGGCAGATAAAGTGCTTCCCAGACAAGGTAGAGCTAAAGGAGTTCACCATCACCAAACCATTATTATATAAAATGCTGAAGGAGCTTATTTAAGAAAAAGAATAAGATAAAAACTATGACCATTAAAATAGCAATACATTCACAACTATCAACAACTGAATCTAAAAAACAAACTAAGCAAACAAGCAGAACAGAAACTGAATCATAGATATGGAGAACATTGGGATGGTGGCCAGTGGGGTTGGGAGTTTGGGGGAGTGGGGGAAAAGGTGCAGGGATTAAGAAGTACAAATTGGTAGACACAGAGTAGTTAGGGGATGTTAAAAACAATATAGGGACTTCTGCCAAGATGGAGGCATAGGTGGAGACACCGTGCTTTCTCATACAACCAAGATTAGAGACAACTAAATATTAGCAACAGAAAACACAGCCAGAACACAGAAAATTGAACTTTTCAGAAGTCTGATAACAACAAATTCTTCAGCCTGACCGGTAAGAGGGGCGAAACCAGCAGCTGGTGGAGCGGGGTTGCACAGGAAAACTCGGTCAGCCGGACTCAGGCTTGCGGAATCCAGGCGCAGGGTTGGACCTAGTGAGAGACCCAGCGAGCGACCTCGGGGAAACAGAGAGGGAGCAGGCTGCGGGTTGACTGTGGTCGCACATTCGTGCGAGGATAGACAAGCAAGGGAGTGGGCAATTGGATGGAACCCAGCGGTCCCCGTGGCGAGTGGCAGCGGAGGGCGCCGCCATTTCCCCGCTCTGACCACGCCCCCACATACAGCGTCACAATCCAGCCACCTGGGAGTCCAAGGCTCCGCTCCTCATACTTAACGAGCGCAAACAGACCAAAAATGGCTCAAGAAGATCTCAAAGCCCCAGAGCCTATAAATCTAAGTGATGAAGAAATAGCAAAACTCTCAGACGCACAGTTTAAAACACTGTGATCAGGATCCTCACAGAACTGGTTGATTATAGCCACAAATTAGAGAAACATATGAAGGCGAAACTAATTGAAATGAATGGAATTGCACAGGAAACCAATAGCAATGAAAAGGAAACTGGGACTCAAATCAATGGAGTGGACCAGAAGAAAGCAAATAATGGCCAAACAGAAAAGAGTGAAGGAGCAAGAATTCAAAAAAATGAGGAGAGTCTTAGGAACCTCCAGGACATCTTTAAATGCTCTAACATCTGAATTATAGGGGTACCAGAAGGGGGAAAGGAACAGCCACCAGTGGAAAACTTATTTGAACAAATAATAAAGGAGAATTTCCCCAAACTGGCAAAGGAAATAGACTTCCAGGAAATCCAGGAAGCTCAGAGAGTCCCAAAGAAGTTGGACCCAAGAAGAAACACACCAAGGCACATCATCATTATATTAGCCAAGATTAAAATGAAGGAGAGAATCCTAGAAGCAGCAAGAGATAAGGGGACAGTCACCTACAAAGGAGTCCCCATCAGACTGTCAGTGGATTTCTCAAAAGAGACCTTACAGGCAAGAAGGGGCTGGAAAGAGGTATTCCAAGTCATGAAATCCAAAGACCTACAACCAAGATTGCTCTATCCAGCAAAACTTTCATTTAGAATGGAAGGACAAATAAAGTGCTTCTCAGATAAGATCAAATTCAAGGAGCTCATCATCACCAAGCCCTTATTCTATGAAATGTTAAAGGGACTTACCTAAGAAAAAGAAGTTAAAAAAAACATGAACAGTGAAAGGACAGCAAACTCACAGTTATTAACAACCACACCTAAAACGAAAGCAAACTAAGAGGACAGCTACATCAGGAGTGGAAACATAGAAATGAAGATCTCAAGGAGGGTTAGCAACAGGGGAGTGGGAGGAGAAGAAAGGGGGAGAAGGTACAGAAAATAAGTAGCATAGACAGTAGATAGAAAATAGATGGGGGGGCAAGAATAGCATGGGAAATATAGAATCTAAAGAACTTGAGACACATGGTCATAAACTAAAGGGGGGTAATGGTGGGGACAGGGGGTAGGGTGGAGGGGAATGAAGGGGGGGGAATAGAACAACTGTAATGGCATAATCAATAAAAAATAAATTAGAAAAAAATGCAAAAAACCCCACAAAAACAATATAGGAAATGGAGTTTCCAAAGAACTTATATGCCTGACCCACGGGCATGAACAATGGACGGGGATCACTGGAGGGAGTAATTGGTGCTGGGTGGGGGGAGCAAAGGAAGAGAGACTGGTACAACTGTTAACAGCATAATTAATAAGTATAAATAAAATTTTAAAAATTGAAGGAGAAATAGAGCTTCCCAGATAAGTAGAAGCTAAAGGAGTTAATCACCACAAAACCAGTATTACGAGAGATATTAAAGAGACTTCTTTAAGAACAGGAAAGAAGAGAAACATAGTTATAAATAAACAGCAGTAAGTATGTAGCTATATATAGTCATCTTATATGTAATTAAATTAAATGTTCCAATCAAAAGACATAGGGTAAGTGAATGCATAAGAACACAAGACCCATATATACATATATATGCTGTCTACCAAAGACTCATTTTAGAACAAAAGATACATACAGGCTGAAAGTAAAGAGACTGGAAAAAGTATGTGATGCAAATAAAAATGAGAAAAAAAACTGGGATTTCAATACTTATATCAGACAAAACAGATTTTAAAGCAAAGCCAACAAGAGGATATAACCCTTGTAAACATTTATGCACCCAACATAGGAGCACCTAAATATATAAAGCAAATCTAGATAGACATAAAGGGAGAGACCAAAAAAAAAAAATCATAGTGGGATACTGACCATCAATGGATAGCTCCTCCAGAGAGAAAATCAACAAGAAAATAGGGGCCTTAAATTATATACTAGATCAGAAGGATTTGACATTTTCAGAGCATTTCATCCCAAAGCAGCAAAATATACATTCTTTTCAAGTGCACATGGATCATTTTCCTGGATAAGCCACATGTTAGGCCACAAAACAAGTCTCAATAAATTTAATAATCCCATTACTATATAATCAATTAATATATGACAAAGAAGGCAAGAATATACAATAGGGTAAAGACATCCTTTTCAATAAATGGTGTTTGGAAATTTGGACAGATACTTGCAAAAAAAAAATGAAACTAGACCAGGTTCTTATAGCATATACAAGAATAAACTCAAAATAGTTAAAGACTTTAAATATAAGACTTAAAATCCTAAAAATCCTAGAAGAACCCTGGCTGGTGTGGCTCTGTGGATTGAGTGCCAGACTGGGAACCAAAGAGTCACTGGTTGGATTCCCAGTCAGTTGTGGGCCAGGTGCCCAGTAGGGGGTGCTCAAGAGGTAACCACACATTGATGTTTCTCTCCCTCTCTATCTCCTTCCCCACCCCTCTCTTAAAATATATAAAATCTTTTAAAAATAAAACCTTTATAAAAAGAGTTTATCACAGACCCTCACACATGGTAAGCATTCAATAAAGCTTACTATTTCTCTAATAATTTGCCTATGTCTTATTGTATACAATATTAGGCATTATAACTCAGGTCCGAGATAATTACAAACATGGAAAAGACCAAAAGCCCCTTATCTGATGACTACTTTATAAACAAAAGAAGCTTTTAAGGAGAAAAGGGACACTTTATTTTAGATACTACAAGGCTGCTGTTGGACAGCATTTGGAAAGCAGTGAGGGAGGCAGAACTGGCTGGCTCCTCATTGGGACCTCAGGCTAAGAGCAGCTCACCTGGAGTCTAGAAACATGCACATTACTTGCTCAGACTACAAGGGTCAGGGGTGAGACTGGAGGGTGTAACAAGTAACCCAGAGGCTCAGCAGCCTGAGGAAACCTCCTTGTGCAATTGGGGTTGCTGGCCTCTCAGAGGCCCCTGCCTCCTGGTCCACCCTCTGTGTCCGCGAGCACCGGTAAGCGCAGGGGTACAGAGAGGGGCCGCCACCACGCATGCTGTGGGCTGTGGGGTCGGTCACCCTGTAAGTCAATATACTGTTTCCAATTACAAACATCATTCTTCCTTCTCATTTTGAAGTTATTCTCTCAAGCTTAGCGATATATTACAAAAAGCTCTTGCATTGGAAAAAAGGAAAAAACAAAGCCTAAAGTAAATAGTTTCACAACTTTTTCCCCCAGGAGCTTGTTCGATTGAAATAGGCAGGTATTTTTACATTCATTTTTACAAATTAACAAATGGAGAAGAGAAATTAAATAATTTGAAAAGAACAAACCAATTAATCAAGTAAGTAAAACCAACTCCTTGTACTTTTTGATGACTGTTCAGAGTTCCAGGCTGCCTTTCACTTCACCAGCCTTTCTACTGCCAGTCCTCTTGAGACCTGTTTCTCCAGTGCAAAAATTGCACTATCAAATTGCACCCAGCAACGATTCCCAATGTTTCCCTTAAAAAAAAAGGAAATCATTCTAAGCACCTCTCATTTTTAAAAAAATCAGCATTCTCTAGAAATGGGGTGTGTGGAATTGCACTACAAATAAACTCAAAAAAATTTCCTGGGAGCACCAATACTCCCTTGGAAAGGCAGTTAGAGCAAACAGTCCTTGAACCACCAAAGGCAGATGGCAGCAGAGACCAGTCCTCTCTGACAGGGAACAGCCTCCTCACACAACCTTCTAGGACCTTGGGATACAAGGACAGGCAGGGCAGCTCTGAAACAGACTGGGCTACAGTCTCAGCTAGTTTTACAGCCTTCCCGGGTCAGACACCAAACTGGGGAGAAGGCGTGGCCACAGGTCTGGCTCCTAGGGAAAGGGACTCTGAGATGGGGATGTTCATTCATGAAGCTTCCTGAGCAGAGCTGAGCAGGTGAGTGCAAGAGGCCAGCCATAGTGAAGAAGGAGAAGTATGAGGTAGTCACAGCAAGGGAAGCTCTGTCCCTAGGAAGCCCTTCAGAGCAGCTCCAAATTGAAGTGAGGGCTTGGGCCTCCTTGTATCCCCTCAATGGACGGCACTGGGTGCAGCTATTCCTGGGGCAAGGAGGCCCTTCTCACAGAGGGCTGGCCCTGGAGAGGCCCTCCAGCTGGCAGCCAGCAGTCATCACCCCCCACAGCTGGGGGAAGGGTGTGTCTGTCCTGAGGGGCTGAGGGTGCAGTCGAAACCATGACAGACAGTGCAGAATATACCGGTGCTGGCAAGTGTAATGCCAAACACCCCAGGCTGTCTTCCAAGATAAATGAACAAAGAAAGGGCTGTGCCAGTCTGACCACTAGATGATCTTCAAGGGCAGAAAACAATAAAAATAAATTAAGAATTCTACCTAGCCATCTTTGATAATATGTCCTCCTCTGACAGGACTGACACTCTCTGCAATCCTCAGCAAATGTAAAATGCATCAGTAGAACATCTCAGTTAAACATATTTTTATTGCTCCAAGAGATACCAGAGGGGCAGAAGGAGAACTCGGGCAGGAGAAGAAACTGCTCTCAGGCGTGAAGGCACTTTTGACCTTAGGACCTATCTATCTATGAAGGAGTGGTGACCCCAGGTCCATGTGGAGCAGTGCACCCCCTCTTAGGAATTACATGGAAGCCCAGAGTCCCACTGGCAAGACCAGCCTTCTCAAACACTGGCTCTCTTGATGTCAAACCCTCAGGTTAGTTCCCACCCCTCTCCTGCTTCACATGGTTTCAGAGCACAGCCCTACCAGACAGGAGATCCAACACCCTTGCAGGACATGACGGCCATGTGTTCAGGGCAACATGACAGTCATATCTGACCTGAAAAAGGAAGGGTGGGTACTCTGGTTTTATGGTTGAATCTTCTGAAGCTTCACCTCCAGGTGTCAAACAGACTTTGGGCTCTGTGCAACAAGGCTGAGCCTGGAACATATTTCCTGAGGCAAGTGCCCACCTTGAAGGTTTCCAGGTGAAGAGCCTGCAGGCCCCTTCCTAAGCTGACTCAACGGGCCTTCTCCTGACTTCCCTGTGAGAGCAGGCACACAGGCTCCATTCACCCAAGTTCCTTCCCTGCCCTCTTCCCAGCATGAAGTCCCAGAGCTCCATTTCATCAAGAGCTGATATAATATGGTTGTCAGCCAAATACACTAGAGGGAATGGGGAAACTGTCTGAACCGAAGATAATTGAAATGTTCACATTTTCAGCTTAAACAACTCCATCGTAACCAACTTTTCCAACAGTATCTATGATTCATGGGGAAGTGATTCCTAAGTTCCCCTTAACTCTACCAAAGACATTCACCCACCCCGCTGGGCTCCTCTGAGGTGCTGGGGATGGGCAAGTGGCTCTCACACAAGTGGTTGAGCTAATCTACACTTGAAGGCCTGTCAAGTCCATGAGACATGACCCCACAGAGCTGAGGGCTTCTCTACAGAAGTGACGCCATAGTTGAGACCTAAATCTTAAGATAGAACCAGGCCAGTGAAGAATGGGGGTCAAGGAGGCAAGGAGTGAGGTAAGAGTGCTTCTGGAAGAAGAGAGCGCCCACCTCCTTCACATGATGAGTCAGGACAAGAATATGGTCTGGCTGGGCCTAGGTGGGGAGGGCAGTGGTGGGACTTATGCATGGCAGGGGAGTGTTTGGGGCACAGGGAAACTACTGTGGGTGTCACACATTTCAGAGATCTCTGTGAGCACTTTGTGGAGAATGAACATGACTCGGAAGGAGTGAACACATGGAGGGAGTCCTGTTGGATGCTATAGCAAACGGTGTACTTTCTTTTTTCTTACAAAGAATCCCAATTTTGTACAGGAGTTGGGATATGACTGTGATTTCAAGGACAGTGCTGAGGGAGGGTGTGCAACCCAGTTCTGACCATATCATATAAAGGGAGTTGCTGAGAGGGCTATTGGGGAAAAATGTTCACTGAGGTGTCTATGGACCTGCTGAGCCTCCTGCTGCCTGGACTGTAGGACAAGATGCTGAAGATGCCATGGCCCCTGAACTCTGGCGGGAAGGCTGAGAGAATCACAGAGCTGCCAGCCTAGAGTCTTGATATTACACAGCCCCCCAGGTCATAGCAACCAACTGCCTACCTCCTGGACTTTTGGTTATGGGAGCAAAGAGTCCATCTGTTTGCTTACGCCACCAACACAAGGGGGCTCCTGTGTCTTACCGTCCAAAGCATTGCCTGGGAATCCTCATGGGCCACCTGTTATTTAAGCCAGGTTCCAAGATCTCATCCTTCCAGGAGTCCTATTCTGCAGTCATGGTGACAAGCTCATCTACCTGCCACATCCTTCTCTCAAATTCTGGTTTTGTCATTTGTGGCCAGGGGATAGCTACCCTAGTTTGGCCTGGTGACCAACATGGGTCACACAGTGATCACTGTACCTCCAGCTTTCCCTGGTCACTCACACCAAGTATTTCTTTATAATCTCCTTAATACTACAGAAGAGACATCTGAGTCTCTATAGAAAGAACTACATTCTAAGGCTATACCACCTATAAGCTTTCAGTCTTGGGGTCGGGGACAATCAGTATTTCTTCTAGGATTCAAGTCTTATAAAAATTCTGTAATTTGAAATCAAGATCCCAAATGACTAAAAATTGAAAGTCAAAAAATATAAACCTGAGCTGCATTATAGCCTGGAAAACAATAATCCCATGCAGCCACAGGCTGCTTGCTGGCTAGGGCGGGCACAGGTGTGGCTTATGGGAGGTTTTGACCTCAGGAGTCTGTAGAACTAGACCTTTTCTCAAAGTTGTACAAAGGTGTGTTCTATAGTCACACATTCGGCTGCCAGCAAAATGTACATGGAGGGTATGAGAGAGGCTGAAAAGCATGGAGATGTTAGCAAAAAGATGCAGACGAAGCAATGAGAGGAAGAAAAGGCTACAAAACATTCCCACAATTATTGTAAATGTCCTATAGATTTTACATGAGGATCAGATCCACCCATAGCCAAAAAATAAATAAAGTATATTTTAAAGCTTTTCAGAGGCTCTTCTAACAACATCTGAGTCATTAAAGTAATTTACTAAACTGAAATAGATGAACTAAATCTATTAGATTATGGGATAGTTTGTAATATTCACCTCCAGCCAAGAATTAGAGTGGGTAAGTGCAGAGCTGAAGGGTGAAAGTTGTTCATCACCACGTGGTTTGCTTTGGTGATTAGACAGTCACTGATATCTGCTTAAGGTGGTTATATCTGAAAGTTTTATGCAAACATGCCAAGTAGAGCAATTGAGAACTGAATCAGATGGACACCAGGAATGCAAAAATGACTTAACGGTATATTTCATTAGAAAATCTAGTATTGTAATTAACACCTCATTAACAAATTAAGGGAGAAAAAACATTTTGATTACATAAAAACTATTAACGTTATAGTATACGTCCAAAATCTACAGCAGGGGTGTCAAATTCATTTTCACCAGGGGCTTCGTGGTTGCCTTCAAAGGGCCAAATGTAATTTCAACTCCGTAACCATTAAGGAGTAGTTACATTTATACAGTTCTAAAATTATTTCAGCCCTTTGAAGGCAACCACAAGGCTGATGTGGCTTCTAGTAAAAATGAGTTTGACACCCCTGATCTATAGTATAGATCTTACAAGTATGTGAGATCTATAGTAGATGTAGAAAAATTCAATCTCCATCAATTTTTTTACAAAAACAAGCAAACGAAACCCTTCTTAGCTAACGCTTGCAATACCTCAATAAACAGTATACAGCAGATACCCACAACAGACATCCTTAATGGCAAAAAGATGAACACACTCTAAATAAGGATCCCTCCACCACTACACTTGTATTCAATATGGTACAATGGAAAGGGGCCTGCCTACTGCCACAGAATAAACCATAAGCCAAGTCAGGTGGAGCCAGTCTTTGTACCTTCTGGCCCAGCACTTCACACCCTTCATTATAGTTTTGTGCTACAAGTGCTCCTGTTTCCTTTGGACATGAGTCTTTTGTGCCTTATTATTTGAATTCATGGTTGCTGGTGGAGTAGTTGATATTCTGCAGTGGGGCTAAAATAAGCTGTTAGTCTGCCTAGGAGGTCTGGGTTTTACTTTTTCTATGGTAATAGAAAGGGACAGAAAGATTAGTACAAGTTATAACTTCATTGCAGTTACAGATCAATGTCCCCGTACTCACAAGACAGCACAGAGCACAAGACAGCAAAAAGCACAGGCCTAGGACCTTGATACATGCAAGAGAAACTCTGTGACACCACACCGCAAACCTTTGACCTCAGACTCTGAAAACAATGGCCAGAGACTTGTCTGCCCTACTGTCTCACATGTGATCATTCTAATCAGCAAGCAATACATGAAGATATGGAATGTATGCATACTATAATTAACAACTCGATTTAAAACGCATTGTACCTTGTACAGAGAATGCAAAGGCTTTTCCTTTTTCTCCAAATTTGACTTAGTTTATCCCCCCCAAATTCTAAATTTTATTGTCTTCCTTTAGCCAAAGCTGTGATAGAGAGCAAACTCATACATGCTTTTGTTATTAACTAAGAAAGGACAAACTTCAGTAAACAAAGAATTTTACTCAAGAAACTAGAAGAAACCAAGGAAATGTACAAAAAGCAGGATGAAAGAATTGATAAAGACAAATTAGAAACAAATTAATCAGAAATAGATGGACAATGGAATTAATAAGCTACTCCAACTGGGCTTTGTATTCATAAAACATGGAGTGACATATTCCACTTCTGAATAGGAAGATTAAATATTGTATGTTGATACCAGTGTGTACACATGCCCAAATGTGCATAAACTGGGCAAATGCCTGAAAAGACATACAACCAAATGTTAGCAGTATTTTTCTCTAAGCAGTTAAAGATAATATTTTCATCTTTATATTTTTCTGAAAATTTTAAACCTTCTGTAATTAATATGCAATTTCATGATCAAAAAGAATCAGCCATTGTTTTAAGATGCCAAGTTTTTTCTCATTGACACATATATTTTATGTAAAACCACTCTAAATACCAAAAAATAGATGAGGGACTGAAGGAGGACTTCAAAAAGGTCACCAGGGAGATTAAACATTTTGCAACAGAATAACGAAAGGGAGATTTATTCCACAGACGTTACAACTTAATGTAAAGACACAATTACCAACGGTAGTTCAAATGGGCATTTGGCTAGTACCTTTAATGGAACTGCTTCTGAACTTTCCATAAAATGATGTGAGTTGCAGACACTGACAATGATAAAACTCCCAACACCACCCACTACTCAGATCATTAGACAGCCCAATGTCAGAGTCAGGTTGCAACTAACTAATCTTAAGGCGAGGAAGCAGTAGAGAAAAATCCCCCTGGAAGTTCAAGACATAATTTATTCCTTGAAACAGTCTCAAACCCTGAAACAGGTGGGGAGATGTTTTCAATCTCACTCACCAAGGACCCCTAGATCACAAGGAACCCTAGATCAGGGCACATGCCTGGATTGTGGGCCAGGTCTCCAGTGGGATGCATGCAAGAGGCAACCACACACTGATGTTTCTCTCCCTCTATTTCTCCCTCCCTTCCCCTCTGTCTAAAAATAAATAAATAAAATATTTTTAAAAATAAAATAAAATGAAAGAAGTGATCATTTCATTTGATCTTGGGTTGGGGGAAGATCTTTCCAAGCAAAAAAGGTGAGGAAAAAAAGGGGATATGCAGACTGGGTTTGAATGATCCAACAACTTAATGTCAGCTGTTGGCAAGGGTTTGGGGAAACAGGCACTGTCATAATCTACTGGTGGGAACAAAATGAAGTAATATTTCTGTAGGGTGATGAGACTAAATGTATCCAAAGTCTTTAAAAGGGTCATACTCTCTTGCAACAAGTCAATGTCTAGAAATTTTCCTTAAGGAAATAATGAGTGATATAAAAATGTATTTACAATACCAAAAGACTAGAAAAGAACACAAACATTCAACAGGCACCTATCTGGTCTTTAAAATCATGTTTCAAAGAATAATAATGAGAATATTCTCAGAAATGAATATTCTTAGAATGAGTCTTAAATTTTTTTAACTTATGGGAAACACAAGTATATGTATGTTTATATATACATATATATACACACACGCATACATACACACACACATATATGGAAGAAAACACCAAAAACACCAAAACAGTGGTTATACTGTTCCTTAGTGGGGAACTTTGGGTGATTTTAATTTCCTGTTACTAGCAGCCAAAAGCATGCTAACCAATAAATAGATCTGAATTAACTCACACTCATTCCTCAAGACTCAGTTTACTGTCACTTTTTTCAAGAAGTCCCTACTTTGGAGGGTACACTATCCCATGTACTTGAGGTGTTCCTTCTAGGTGCGATATTCTCTCCTCTGTGACATCTGTTGTCCCTGCCTCACACTCACTGATTTGATTCACCAGATCCTCACTATAGTTTAAATTGCCTGTAGTCAGAAAATGGGGGTGTTTCATTTTTGTATCTCCAATCTGTCCGGAACCTAACAAATCTTCAAGCTAGAATGCTGGGTTCATGAGTAAAACTGACTAAGCGAAAGATTCTTTGTGCTCTGTGAATTTAAACATCAAAAAGGAGGGAAATGTTAACAGGGATGAGCAAATACTGATAAAGAGGTATCTCCTTACCTTGGCTAACAGGCTTGACACATGTTTAATTTCACCATGTGCCTTTAGTAATTCTTGTCTGAGTTCAGTACAAGACAGTTCCAGCTGATCCTTCTCAGCTCGAGCTACTTTCAACATTTCTTGAATTGCACAGCCCTCTGCTGTCTGCCCCACAGGACTGGTCTCTACACCTTTTTGCTTTTCATTCTCCAGATGAGACTTCAAAGATCCATTTTCCATCTTCAGTCCTTCCAAGGTAACTTGACACTCTTCTAGAGTTTTGGCCACCACACTGCTATTATGCCGTTCCAGTTCTAGAAACCCGTTCAGTTTCTCATTTTCTTCCTTCAGGTGTTGAATCATTTCTAAAGCTCCTTGGTTTTCCTCTTCAGCCTTCCGTAAGCTGCAGGTCAGCTGCTGCTGAATGTTGAGCAGCTTCTCTCTTTCGAAGCGGCCCTGTTCAAAAATCTCTGTATACTTCTGCTCCAGTTCCAGAAGTTTTTCTTCTTGAGCGCTGGGCTCTTCATTCTTGACTCGCTCTTGTAAGAGATTTATCAGCTTCTCATTCTCTTGACTTAGCTGTTCTGCCCTCTCTCGATGCTGATGAAAGGAAGTTTCCAAAATTGTTTTTTCATCCACCAGTTTCTCATTTTCTGCTGTCAATTCCTGCACCATTTGTTGCTGGTCTGATAATTCTTGTAAAGTAGCCTGTAGTTCTTCTGCTGTGCTATGGTGATTTTCTTCCATCTTCTGTATCTTCTCCGTGAGGGAAGCCAGGGACAGTTCACTCACGTTGTTAGGGGAACTCCCAATGGTAGAACACTTTGGACTTTTAAAGGGGTTGCTCGGGGAAAACAGGGGCCTCGAGGGGGTGTCTGCTGTGATGTGCTCAAAATCGGAGGCATCTGGTGACAAGGAAGCTTTGGTAACATCACTACTTGAAGAACCTGACGTCTGTAATACATTTGGGGGGATAGTTTTTTTATACTCATCGATTTCACCTGACAACTGATTTCCAGTTGGGTTTCCAAAGCCTGACTCCTGGGTTACGGAGGCTGGACAGCTGCTATCACCAGCATGACTTGCTTCTCCTTCTGAATTTGGAGACTGCTCAAGGTAACTCAGTTTCTGCTTCAGGGCCCAGTTTTCTTCCTCTAGATCAGCAAGCTCTTTCTGAAAAGTCTTGTTCTTCTCCGCAAGAGCTCTTATCAAAGGTTCTGAGTCACCTGGTAAGACTGATGTTCCATCTAACTTTGGGTCCAAAGTGTCAGTTCCTTCGGTGTTCAGAGTCCTTTTCTCCTTGTATTTCTTTAGTTCACTTCGAAGCTGGTTGATTTCACTGTCTTTTGCTTTGGCCTCTGCCAAGAGTTCCCGAACTTGGGACTCGAGCACGGCCCGTTCTCCACCTTCACTCTCTTGTCTGAGTCTTATAGAAGTGTTCCTCAGGGGCTTAGTGGGGGTGGGCGCACTAGAAGAAGATGGACTGGACGCCGATTTCTTTGGGTTGGAGGAAACACGTGGCACAGTTCTCTCTCTTGAGATAGTTCCCGAAAGTTCTCGAGGAGCTGGAATGCCTGTCCGTTTGGTTGTCACAGCCCCTAAAGACATAAGTAGAAACCAGTGAAACACAGCAAGCACTTTTATAAATGGAACCCGAAGGACTTCAACTAGCATCGCATGGCAACTAGCAAGGCTGTTGCCCTTCATTCATTTCTGCTGCTCTAGATAAGTACCTGGTTCTGACTGGGGTTTCTCTATCTCCTCCTGCAGCCCCATACTTAAGGGAAGCTGATTTCCATCCTGAGTTACTTAGCATAATCCCATTCAAGCCACACTTGGTGGTTCCAGGCATGGGCAGACCCCTCAACTAAGGCCAATGAAACACAAGGGAAGGTGTTCTGGGTGAGCTTCTAAAACATGATCAGACATAGGTGAGAAAACATTTATGTCTGAGAATGGCTGGCAACCATCTTGTCATCACAAGAAGGTGAGAAGCAAAAAGAAGAAAGAAGAAAACCTAATACTTACTAGCATTGTGGATTTGCTAAATCAATCCATCCTGTCTTCACCTATTGCTGGCCTTCCAATGATACAACCCAAAAGACCCTTCCTTTCCTAGAACTCACCTTGAATTGGGTTTTCTGTCCCCTACAACTTAAAGCATCTGAACTGATAATCTTGACAACTAAACAACAGGCTTTTGAGAAAATCAGATATACGAATTTCTAAAAAACACTTAAAAATTCATCATTAACATATTTTGACTAAGCACAAATCTAATTAAGGAATCAGAATAATCCTCTGGAGAGACTGATCTGATCCAATGACCTACTGCTTTTCACATATGTGGAAGCAGTGTCCTCATGGGTATCCACAGATAAATAAGAACAAATGAGATAACGGCATATTATATATTATCTATGGTACAGCTTTCAATGTTAAAGGGATTTATATAATATGGAAATGATATGGAATTCAGAATACTTATAATGGGAAATGTAAGGAATTATCTTTTTAAAAAAGATTTTATTGATTTATTTTTTTTGAGAGAGGGGTAGAAAAGGAAAAAGAGAGGAGAGAAACATCAGTGTGTGGTTGCCTCTTGTGTGCCCTTCACTGGGGGCCTGGCCCACAACCCACAGACATGCCCTGACTGGGAATGAACCGGAGACCCTTTAGTTTGCAGGCCAGATCTCAATCCACTGAGCATCAAAGAGGAATTATCTTTTATTTTCATCTATACCACTATACTATAACCATTTTAAAACTTTCATCTATACCATATCTTATACTTTCATCTATTATTACAGACAATGTTGAAAACAATTGTAAGGATGAAAACCCAGCCATCACACTTGTGTGAGCTAGAAATGAAGCCCACCTGAGGGTTTCCAATGTCAATGGAAACCAGAGCCTGTTTTACAAACTCAAAGACCATTTCATGAATCAAGGCCACTATAAATTACACAGGTATGCTCCCTGGGTGGGAGGTCACTGACACTAGGCCTCTGCAGTGCAGGAAAAGGTGGAGCAGGGGCTGCAGCCACAGACTGGCAGCAGCCACAGACTGGCAGCAGCCACAGACAGGCAGCAGCCACAGACAGGCAGCAGCTCTGGACTACCAAGGCAGAAGCAGAGCCCAGCACTGCACAGTAGCTCTAAGCCCCCCACCCACACAGCTGTGAAGACAGGAGCAACTGCTTACCCAAGCATCTTGGAATCTGATGTGACATCACCATCTGTTGTTCAGTCTCTGACAGTTGAGTGCTTTTAAAATGTTGACATAATAAAGGCTAAACTGTCATATTAATATACAGAAAAACCATGGCTTTATATTAACCTGTCAAATTAAATTACTGAGAAAGTAAGAGTACTATAACACACACTGAATACTTTCAGGTGTCCAGATGCTTTATGTGTATCATACTAGATATGCAGTGAAAGAGGGTTTATTTAATTATTCTTTTTTAAAGTATATTTTATTGATTATGCCACTACAGTTGTTTTATTTCCCCCCCTTCATTCCCCTCCACCTGGACACCTCCTCCCCCACAATTCCCCCCTTTAGTTTATGTCTGTGTCACAAGTTCTTTAGATTCTGTATTTCCCATACTATTCTTGCCCTCCCCCTATCTATTTTCTGCCTACCATCTATCCTACTTATTTTCTGTACCTTCTCCCCCCTTCTCCTTCTCCCACTCCCCTGTTGCTAACCCTCCATGTGATTTCCATTTCTGTGGTTCTGCTCCTGATTTAGCTTAGTTTGCTTTTGTTTTAGGTGTGGTTCTTAGTAACTGTGAGTTTGCTGTCCTTTCAATGTTCATCTTTTTTATCTTCTTCTTCTTAGGTAAGTCCCTTTAACATTTCATATAATAAGGGCTTGGTGATGATGAACTTGAACTTGACCTTATCTGAGAAGCACTTTATCTGTACTTCCATTCTAAATGAAAGCTTTGCTGGATAGAGCAATCTTGGATGTAGATCTTTGGATTTCATGACTTCGAATACCTCTTTCCAGCCCCTTCTTGCCTGTAAGGTCTCTTTTGAGAAGTCTGCTGACAGTCTGATGGGAACTCCTTTGTAGGTGACTGTCCCCTTATCTCTTGCTGCTTCTAGGATTCTCTCCTTCATTTTAATCTTGGCTAATGTAATGATGATGTGCCTTGGTGTGTTCCTTCTTGGGTCCAACTTCTTTGGAACTCTCTGAGCTTCCTGGATTTCCTGGAAGTCTATTACCTTTGCCAGATTGAGGAAGTTCTCCTTTATTATTTGTTCAAATAAGTTTTCCACTGGTGATTGTTCCTCTTCCCCTTCTGGTACTCCTATAATTTGGATGTTGGAATGTTGAAAGATGTCCTGAAGGTTCCTAAGCCTCTCCTCATTTTTTTGAATTCTTGTTTCTTCATCCTTTTCTGTTTGGTCATTTTTTTCCTCCTTCTGGTCCACTCCTTTGATTTGAGTCCCAGTTTCCTTTTCATTACTATTGGTTTCCTGTGCATTTCCCTTCATTTCAATTAGTTTAGCTTCCATATGTTCCTCTAATTTGTGACTAAAATTAACCAGTTCTGTGAGGATCCTGATCCCCAGTGTTTTGAACTGTGCATCTGAAAGTTTGGCTATTTCTTCATTGCTTAGATTTATCAGCTCTGGGGCTCAGAGTTCTTCTTGAGCCATGTTTTGGTCTGTTCTTGCCTGTTAGGTATGAGGAGCGGAGCCTTAGTTGTTCACCAGGGCGGGGCCACCCAGGTCGCTGGTTTGTGATGTTGTATGTGGGGGCGGGGTCAGAGAGGGACAATAGTGGTCCCCTCTGCCGCTTCCGCCCGCTGGGGCCTGCACTGTCCGTCTCACCACCGCTAGTTCCTTCACTGGTTTATCTGCGCACGAATGTGTGACCATGGTCTGCCCTCAGTGGGTCCGCCAACTACTCTACACCTGGGATCCACCCTCGGCTGCTGGTGCGCATGGATCGCGTGCCCAGATTGGTCCTATGGATCTTTCCTGCCCGACCCTGGTCTGCTGCTGGCTCTGCCCCTCTTACCGGTTTGGCTGAAGGGTTCATTGTTGTCAGACTTCTATGTCGTTCTATTTTCTGTGGTTTGGCTGTGTTTTTGTTGCTAAAACTTTGTTGTTTTTAAACTTGGTTGTGTGAGAAGGTGCAGTGCTTCCACCTATGCCTCCATCTTGGCGGAAGTCTCCCTATTTAATTATTCTTGTTAAATGAAGATTAAAATCACTAACTAATAAAATGTTTTAGTCACACCAGTTTTCTATGGTGAAGTAATCTTGGCCAAGGCTGTAATGAAAACTGGAAGGTAATTAAAGTTTCTCCGTAACTATATATAGCCAGACCAGGCAACATTAAGAGCCCGGGACCAATTATCACACCAGTATTTGCCATTCCTAATAATGCTACCAAAATTAAGGCTCCTTTTCAATTATTTGATGGCTTTGAAGATGAAAAGAGCTAAAATATGAGAGCAGATCAACTCAGTCATCATTTCTAGCTACAGTTTAACCCCTTCCTTTCACTGCCAGAATCTTACTTTGTTCTCCACTTAGGTGTTACTCAAGACTTATTTAAACTACTAGGAATTTTTTTTTTACAACAAACCAAAGTTCATTTATGAAATACACCCAGTTGCGGATTATAAAACACATAACCCAGTTGTATTTTTTACTATCAATACATCTGTTCCTTTTTCTGTTCTTTCTATTTCATCATCACTTAAAGAATCATCAGTATAATTGTTTTGATTGTCTAAAAGGTTCTTCCCATCTCTGTACACAAAATTTTAAAAATTGCAACTAGCAGAGGTGAAGTTTACAGAGTTCTTAAAATTCATCAGCAGACCAAACTAGGGTTGGTGCTTGGCTGCTCCCAAGTTTCGTGACTGTGTCTGCCCCCAGAAGGACTTGTGGTGGGCACTACTGGGTAGGAGTCAAGCAGTGGCACTGCTACAGCTTGTGATGTAATCAATCAGTGTTTCTACCCTTAGTTTCTTTCAAGTACTGTGGGTTCAACAGCCTAACTATTGGACAATATATCCTGTCACCTCTAAACTGGGCATGCTACCTAGCATAATACAAGGGGGACCCCTCAAAACAGAATTTACTTATAAAAATTGGGTACTTATTCAAAATACTCTCCATTTTCTGCAGCCAGCTGCCTGAACCTGGAGCTCCAGTTCACCCCTTTCCAGTTGTGCCATGCAGAGTAGGTGAGCACAGGCATGAAACAATAGGGAGCATGCACGCCTGCAGGGGAGGGGCAGCAGCCAACCAGACCTCAAACCTGACCTTTAGGGGGCTGTGGACCAGACGTGGCTGTTATTGCCAAACTAGATAATTGGCGAGTTAATTGAGCATTTATGTTGTAGACATCTCAAATTCTCAGGTTCTGGTGTTCTGGATTTGGATGTTCCAAGAACCAGAAATGCTATTTTCTAGAGTTGCAAGCTCTGAACTCCCAAGATCTGAATGTTCTACAGTTTGATAATTCTGAGTTTCTGTAATAATGAAGTTCTAGCATTGTCATATTTTAAGGAAGTACAATACAGAACATCCAGAATACTGAGGTTCTAGAATCCACAAGTATGAGAGTTCCATTCTAAAGCTCTGAGTTTCATCCTGGAACACCAATGGTCTGGCACAGGTGTTGGCAAACTTTCTCCATAAAGGCCCAGATGGTAAACATTAGGCTTTCCAGGGCTAGTAAAAAGAAAAAGAAAAAAGAAAAAAAACCCCACTCTCCATTTGATGCAATACATCTACTGAGATATTTTTTTCCACTGCTCCAAAGTTTTTGAACTTGTTGATTTTGATGCCTTTTAGTGCTTCTGCCATTTTTTTTGTTTCACCTCTTCCACATCAGCAAAAAACTTCTCTTTGAGGACTTTTTTCATCAGGGTTATAAAAAAAAGTTACTCGGGGAGAGATTGGGTGAACAGGGAGGGTGGGGCATAGGGGTCACACTGTGTTCCATCATAAACTGTTGAACACTCAGTGCAGTGTGGGCAGGTGCACTTGTAAATCACCCATCATGAAATAGGCAAACACGTTCAAAGAGTCTTAAAAAAAATTCACTGAAGTCGAATGCAGCCTCTCACAACAACATCAATTGGTACACTGACACAGATGGGTTCCTGAAACACTCACCTAGCAGGGGCAGACCAGTACAACAAGGGACTCACCCTCCAGAAGATACTTTCACTATTTTTTTAGTCTCCTCTTGTATACTATGACAAGAATGACAGAGTGATGCAAAGTCTGGGACCAATGGCACAGAGATGGGCTCAGCTGTCACCCTTACTTTTTCTGTCTCTTTCTCATCCTCATACTAGATCAATACTTATTCCTAGTGAGGCTGGTTGTCTGATCGCAAGAAGTGAAAATGAAAGCAAGCACCACTGAATATGATATTATATTTTTAAAAACTCGTGTTTGGTATGTTACATTTTTAAAGGCCAAATGAAAAATTATACTGTGGTTCATCACAGGTGCATCAAACCACATAGACATAGAGATACATCATAGGAAGGAACACATAACACTGAGAACCAGTGAGCATTAAGTAGGTTGGACTCTGGGTAATTTTCCTATGTCTTTTTTAGCTGTGTTTTTACGATCAATTTAAAAATAAAACAAGACTGGAACTTCCAGCTAAGATGGAGACAGAGGTAGATACACTTTACCTCCTCACACAACCAAATGAAGGACAACAACAAATTTAAAAACTAAAAATAACCAGAACTGCCAGAAAAATAAAACTGTGTGGAAGTCTGAACACCAAGGAGTTGAAAAACATTCATCCATACTGGTAAGAGGGGCAGAGATGGGCAGCTCAGCAGAGAGGACTTGAGGCAAGGCAGTGGCTGGAAGACTAGGTGGTCCCACATTTGTGTGCAGATAAACCAGGAGGAAGAACTGGAGAGCAGGACAGACTGCACAACCCAGGGTTCCAGTGCATGGAAATAAAGCCTCAAAACCTCTGGCTGAAAAAAACCTGTGGGGGTTGAGGCAGCTGGAGAAACCCCCAACCTCACAGGAGTTCAATGGAGAGACCCACAGGGTCCTACAACATACACAAATCCACTCACTGGGGAATCAGCACCAGAAGGGCCCAACCTGCTTGTGGGCAATGGAGGAAGTGACTAAAAGCCAGCCAAAAGCCAAGCAAGAAGCATTGCTCCCTCTCAGACCCCTCCCCCACATACAGGGCCACAACACAGTTAAGTAGGTTTCCCTGACCTGGCCAACACCTAAAGCCCTGCCCCTTGCTATGTACTGGGTGCACTGGGACAAATAAATAATTAAATGTGGCCCTAATGAAAGAACAGATCAAAGCTCCAAAAGTAGAACTAAGGGATGAAGAGATATCCAACTTATCAGACACAGGATTCAAAACACTGGTAATCAGAATGCTCACAGAAATGGTCACAGAATGCTCACAGCAATGGTCACATTAGTATGGTCACAAAAAAAGAGGAAGAAGTGAAAACTATGCAAAATGAAATAAAGGAAAATGTACAGGGAACCAATAGTGATGGGAAGGAAACTGGGACTCAAATCAATGGAGTGGACCAGAAGGAAGAAAGAAACAACCAAACAGAAAAGAATGAAGAAACAAGAACTCAAAAAAAATGAGGAGAGGCTTAGGAACCTCCAGGACATCTTTAAACATTCCAACATCCAAATTATAGGGGTACTAGAAGGAGAAGAGGAAGAGCAACAAGTGGAAAACTTATTTGAACAAATAATAAAGGAGAACTTCCCCATTCTGGCTAAGTAAATAGACTTCCAAGAAGTCCAGGAAACTCAGAGAGTCCCAAAGAAGTTGGACCCAAAGAGGAACACACCAAGGCACATCATCATTACATTAGCCAAGATTGAAATGAAGGAGAGAATCCTAGAAGCAGCAAGAGGAAATGAGAGAGTTACCTACAAAGGAGTTCCCATCAGACTGTCAGCTGATTTCTCAAAAGAGACCTTACAGGCAAGAAGGGGCTGGAAAGAAGTATTCCAAGTCATGAAAGGCAAGGACCTACATCCAAGATTGCTCAATCCAGCAAAGCTTTCATTTAGAATGGAAGGGCAGATAAAGTGCTTCTCAGATAAGGTCAAGCTAAAGGAATTCATCATCACCAAGCCCTTATTATATGAAATGTTAAAGGGACTTGTCTAAGAGAAAGAAGATCAAAACTATGAATAGTAAAATGACAAGAAACTCACAACTATCAACAACTGAAGCTAAAGAAAAAGAACAAAAACTAAGCAAACAACTAAAACAGGAACAGAATCACAGAAATGGAGATCACATGGAGGATTATCAGCAGGGATGAGGAGGGGGAGAATGGGGGAAAAGCTACAGGGAACAAGAAGCATAACTGGTAGGTACAAAATAGGCAGGGGTAGGTTAAGAATAGTAGGAGAAATAGAGAAGCCAAAGAACTTAGATGTACAACCCATGGACATGAACTAAGGAGGAGGGATGCTGGAGGGAGGGATGGTGCAGGGCACAGGGGGATAAATGGGAGAAAAAAGAATGGGACAACTGTAACAGCATAATCAATAAAATATATTTTTTATAAAACAGGAGGGGACAATCCTACCATAATAATATGCAGAGAGATAAATGAGTGGTAAAAAAAATCTTTTTCAGAGAACAAAAAGCACATTCAAAATAACAACAGCATGATCATTTAAACCATTAATCAGGTGACCGTTTTAAGTAGTAATTTTAATGAGCTGAAAATAAAATATTTTAGTCCCTTTTTAATTTCCTCATCTTGCCCAAACAATATATTACTGAGGTTGTTCTTTGGTAGGTCTTCTAACATGTGCCAATGAATGGTGACATTCTGAAATAAATGATCAATCTTTCCTTTATTCAAAAAGAATTCACAGAGTACCTGCTCTGTGGGAAAGACAGGTGGGACATACAAATGAAAGTTCACCATCTACACATACCACACATTTGCTACTTGGCCTCCTAAACACAAGACAACTTGCTCATTCTATTTCTAAGAGTCTAAACTATTAGATTTTTTTTTACTATGACTCCACATGAATTTTTTTCTCAAAACATTCCAATAATTTCCTTATGGTCGAATCTGATTCCTACTCTCAGTCTTCAGCCTTCTCAGCTTCTCAGCGGCAGCCGAACTTATCAGGGATCTGTCGTTTCTTTCTTTCCTGTTTATTCATATCTGACAGCTGCATCAATCACTTTTGGATTCCACCATTCAGGAAACCTTAAAAACATATTTAACCTTCCTTTCTCCTTTCTTTTTATAACTAATCAGTCAGTTGCTAAAACCTATGAACTGTTTTTGGAAATTATTCCATACTTTTCCTTTCCTTTCAGTATAAATCTAGCCCAGATCCTCTAAATTTCTGAAACACTCTCACAGGTCTTCTTGATTCTAGCCTCTTCCACCTTTGAGAGATTTTGTATCAAGTCCCTTAACTAACTCATTTATTTTTCTATTCAAACATCTGTAAGTATTTCTTCTCATCTGCTGCAGCAATGTCAAACTTCTTCCCATGGCATTCAAGGTCACACTTAATCCCTAGTCAACATTCAAAACACCCATTTAAGTCCAGCCAGTATGCTCAATATCCCCAATATACTTGTTACTTGTTAAAATATATTCCCTTTCCACTGTATCCTTCTGACTGGCATTTAAACAAGTTGGCATTCAATTCCCTTCAAATGTAAAAAGAAAGAAAGAAATACCCAAAAAACTAGAATCCACATCTTCCTCCAGAATTCTCTAGTTATGCTCACTGGCTGTCTTCCTTTCTTCCACTCTCACTCCTCTACCCATGCCGATTACTCAACCAAAACCCTGCCTGCTGAGGTCGTTCCTCATGATCTCCATGTGGTCCAATACGATGGACAGTTTTAACCCTCTCAACAGAGTTCGAACAGTTTCCTCTTTTTAGAAACACTACCTCTGATATCACATTGTCTTAGTTTTTCTCTTAACTCTATGGCTACCCTCTGTTTGTCTCCTTCGCTTGTTCTTTCTCCTCTCTTCACACTTTACATATTAGAATTCTTCAGCTCTAGGCTGTGGGCTGTTTTTCGTCTCTTTCTCTCTCTTAAATCCTCACCCAAGAGTACACTTTTGTTGATTTTAGAGTGAGACACTTGATGTGAGAAACATCAATCAATTGCCTTCCATATGCACCCTGACCGGGGATTGAACCTATAACCTTTTGGTGTACAGAACAATGCTCCAATCTACCGAGCCACCCAGCCAGGGCCATTTTTCTTCTCTTATTACAAACATTCCTGTGGTAATTCTACTCAATCCCATAATCTTAAATACCACCTATATACTGATGATTCAACTCTTCTATGGACCTCTCTGAGCAACACCTGAATATCAAACTACTTACTTGATAAGCATAAATGAATTATCCCCAAAATAACTCAAATTAAATAAAAGGAAGAACAGAAGGCTAAGAAAGCATTAACAGAATATGTAAAGGCCCTGGAGTGCAGAGAGCCATGGCAGGGATGAGACTAGTGGGGAAGAAGGCTAATTTATATAAAGTACTTAAGGAAAGTCTGCTGATTGAGATTCAAGGTGATAAACATTCATTCAAAAAAGGCAAGGGTGCTATGAAAAAGAATACAGAGAACATAAAGGAAAGCTTTCAAAAATTTTAAATAAGCTTGTCCATTTAAAAGATTCAATAAAAGGGGTGGAATGCAAAATCAATGAACTCTCTCATATGTAGAAGAAAATAAAAAAAGATGAAAATAGAAAAGATAAACACAAAGGGTTATTAATCCAGGAGATCCAACACTCAATTCACAGAAATTTCAGAAATACAGACCAATGGAAACAGAGTGGAGGAAATTATCAAAGAACTGACACAAGAAAACTCCCCAAAGTTGAAGAAAATGAATTCAGAATTCATGTCAAGCAAAACTAATGAAAAATGACCCACATGGAGATAGACACATCTTGTGTAAAGTTTCAGAACACCAAGAATGACTAACGTTTGGGGAAGGGCTGTGGACCAGGAATGAGAATGGTCATCATTACTCATTAGCAATACTGAGTTCCAGAAGGCAATAAAGCAAAGGCCTTCAAAGTTCTGAGGGAAAATTATTTTTAACCTATAATTTTATACCCAACTTAATTATAAATCAATCAAAGAGGTAGAGAATACTTTTTTTTTTTTACCTCAGATCCCATGAGAACGATGGTGTGGAGTTCTCACTCATTTTGTTCAGCTTCCGAGAATACATTTTTTTTATTTAAAAAATTTTTAATTGAATTTAGAGAGAGGGAGGGAGAGGGAGGGAGGGAGAGAAACATCAATTTGTTGTTCCACTCACTGATGCATTCCTTGGTTGATTCTTGTATGTGTTCTAACCAGGGATTGGACCTGAAACCTTGGCTTATCAGGACAACACTCTAACCAACCAAGACATCCAGCCAAGGCCCAGAAAATTTCTAGGGCAGTGAAACTGTTCTGTGTAATACTTAACCGATGGATATATCACTATGTGTTTGTCCAAATTCACATAATGTATACACCAAGAGTGAACCCTAATGTAAACTGTGCACTCTGGGTGATCATGTGTCAGTGTAGGTTCATCAACTATAACGAATGTACAACTCTGGTGAGTGAATTTGATGGTGGGGGTGGGTGGGTCAAGTAGTAGACATGTGGGAACTCTGTACTTTCTGCTCAGTTTTGCTGTACTAAAACTGCTCTAAATATCTATTTAAAAAAAAAAGCAGTGTAAGCATAATAAACGGGTTACCTCCAAGAAGTGGGATGGGTATAGGAAGATGTAAGGTAGCTGCAGTCTCGCTTTTCACAAGGGCCTTGTCCTATTTCATTTTTTTAACCCATGCATATACTACTTGAATAAGAAGAATCAAGAAATATGAATGCTTGCAAACACGGTAAGGATGCAGGCAATCAGCAACCTGGTGGTTTTATAGGCAGCACTGATCTTTTGGACTCAGAACAAATGAGATAAAAGAAGTACTACCATAAGGAACTATGTCTGTTATCAAACTCAGGGCCCCACCTTGCCTCTGGAATAAAGTAATTTTTTCCATGGCTGGACCATCCTTTGGGGAGTTTCAGTGAAGTGTTTTCTAGAGATCCATGCATAGCACACATTCAAATTACTGGAAATTCTCTTTGCAAACCAAACAGAGAAAAAAATACAAAATAATCCTAATACACACAAATGAACCAAAGTACTTACTCATTTGCTTCCTTTGTTAAAAGCCAATAGTAGGGTACACATTTAGAGATAGTTTTCATAATAGGATAAACGTTTCCTATCTTATTTTCCTTTTTTTTTTTTTTTTTTTGCAGAATGCCAAATTAATTTTGCTCACATTCCGCACAGGTTAGAGTTTAAAATGTGTAAATCTGCATCTTTCTTTTCCCCAAACATTCATACTGTTCCAGGGCCTGCTATAAACAGTGCTTCCAAACGAGGGAGATTCTGAACAAAAGGCCACTAACACACAGAAGGGGCTCCGGCCTGGGAGGACACAGGGACTGCATGGAGTTAAAAGACAAGATAGGGCAGGAGACAAAGCGACAGTGTTAGAGAGGAAGTAATGCTATGGTCTGACCAGCTTCTTCAGGCAGCCCACGCAGCTGGCTGCCATTAGCCATCTTCAGAAGAAGCCAAAATACATAACGGCTCTAGAAGGGTAGCTCCCTATGTGCCATGTGTAAAGTGCAAAACAGGCAGGGACATCTAATTTCCATTGAAACTAAAGTGGACAGAGGAACAGTTGGTCCCAGAACTTGCTCTGTCCACTGGCTAGCCTCTTTGCCCATTGTGTGGGTCAAATGAAATCCTCATCGCCTAATTGAAGAGCTTGGCACCTCTACATAGAAACTGCCCCCAGCACTCCCATGGTCTCCAGGCAGCAAACACGAAGCACGAGGGGCTGAGGGTGGTGGGGCTTTAGTGAATTAAAAAACCTGCCTCTCTGTGTGCAGCCTTCCTTACAGGAGAGATGGGAAAAAACTGACTTCCTGATTTCTGAGGCTTCATGCAACTTAGAATGACCTACTCGATCACAATTTAGTTCTGACTCCCTAAAATTAAACAACTGGCCCAGTTACAGCTGTCTCATAGTGATCACTGAGAAAATTCCAAGTTCCATCATTAAAAGATATTAAATTCATCTGCATTTATAACTGCAGAAATTGGAGAATGAGGTGGACTGGGCATGCTGAATCCTGTTTATTTTGATTAACTTAACTTTTTTTAAAAATTACCAATATGTCAAAACATGAAAGTACTTTAAGAAGCTGCAGTTCATGTGTAGGGAAATTATAATAGAATTTCAGATTTGTGTAGTGCTTTGGTTTTCAAAGCATTTTCATACATATTAATTTTAGGCTCACAAAAAATAAGTTTGAAAATTATTATCTTCATTTTTATGGCTAAGGAAATTGCAAGTCTGAGACTTCACAATTTGCCCAAGGGTAACATAATAACTATGCCTCTGACACCTAAGGAAGCGTAAAATTGTAGTATTTCAGAACTGAAAGAAACAGAAATCATGTAGTATAATCTTTCATACAAAGTAGCTATCAATAGCATTCAACTTCTGTTGCTGTTTACTAAACTCTCATATTCCAGTTACCACTGAGTATTTTCAGTGAAATAAAGCCTGGCATTAGACAGCCCCTTCCACTGTTGAGCAGTTCATAGTCGGATAATCCTCCTTTGTATCTGGCTGAATTCTATCTTCGTTAGCATGGCACATGTTGGTTCCAGTTCTGAAACAATCTGGAACCACAAAGAACAAATTTATTGCTTCTTCCACATGACATCTGAATATGTGAGGGCAGCTTTATTTCCCCTTGGTCTTCTATTCTTTAAGCAAAATATGCCTTATCCCTCCCACCAGGCCTCACAGAACCCAGGGTCCTTCATTAGATGAATGGCCTGGAGATCCTGTGATTTAGCAAGGGCCCTCTGAAATGTTACCCAGAATCTCAAGGATGCTGCAGATATGTCATTATGAGTTAGAAATCTTTTCATCGCAACAGTAAACCTAACTCAAAGCTTGCTACAATAAAAAAAGAAGTTTTTGGCTCACGTAACCGAAAGTCTAGGAGTGGGTCCAATTTCAGGTCCTACTCAATCAAAATACACTATAGCATAGGGTCCATTTCTCTCCATCTCTTGCTCTGGACTTCCTCAACAGGACATCTTCAGTAATCTGCCTTATCTCGTGGCAGCCTGATGCATCAAATCCAATGAAGAGAGCTAAGTCTCTCCCAGAAGTGCCTACAAATGTTTCCTTGCATTTCATTCTGACTGTGCGTGTACCATCCTTGAATCATTGAGGTCAAGGTGATGTCCAGATCCACTGAAAGTGGGAAAAGAGTGAATTACTCAAGGAGAATTCCTGAAAGAACATGGAAGGAGATGCTAGAAACAAACATCAAACAAAGAGTGTTCCTAATGTGGTCTGATACAGTGCTTCCGTGGTATAGTAGTACACTGGTATAGTAATACAACTTACAGAAAACTGTACCGTATACTAGTTTAAAACAGACAACAAAGGCTTTGGACCCCAGTGGGGGATATTAGCCAACAATCAAAAACAAAAATTATGTACACTGTTTAGCATACAATTACTATACATATGCATAACATATAATACTTAAAATGTTATGCTGAATAAAAAAAAGACCAAAATGGGATACTGAATTTTAAGACTACTATGATTATGGCTAGGCAAGCATCTCCTGTCCATGAGCCCACTGATCTGCACAAAGTAGCTGAGACAGCCTCTGCCTCTCCTAACATGAGTGAACCAACACCGTCCCAATTAGAATGCTGCTTGAGGAACCCTCATGTTCCAGAGACCACTGTTTCAGGACAAGTTTCCCTAACTTCATAGGTTAGAACCACCATTTTATTTTGCCCATGATTTTGTAGGTCATGAATTTAGGAAGGGCTTGGCCAGACAGTTCTCACTGAAATGCTCTCAGGTGGCTGCAGTCCAAGAATGGCTGGAGCTGCAATCACCTGAGGACTTGGCTGGGCCATACAACCCAGCTGGCTCACTCTTGGCTCTGATGGTTGACCCTGTCAGACAGGAGCTCAGCTGGGCAGGTGGGCGGAGCACTGTGGCCTGGCCTCTCCAGCATAGTGGGCTCAGGGTGGCCGGACTTGCTCTAGACTGGCTCAGGGCTCCAAGTGGGAGTGTTTCTGCACAGCCTCTTATAACCCACCTCAGCAGTCACACAGTGTCCCTTCTGCTGTAGTCCACTGGCTGAAGCAGTCCTAGGCTGCCTGTTTTCAAGGTCCAGAGTCCCTGATGGAGGAAGTGGCCAAGTCACACTGTGAAAGAGCATGTGGGGTAGGAGACAGAGTCACAGCCATCTCTGGAAAATACAACTCTGTTATACATCGCTCTGCCTGGTTCTAGGAATTGTATCTCGACCCCTTGTGGCTAAGGGCGAGGGATGAACTTTGGAGGGCCAGCCACAGGAGACAAAGCTTGTCTCTGGTAGCAAATGCTGCCTCAGTTTTCTCTCCCTGCCCCCAAAGCTTGGTCAGAAGTCAATGACGGGCAAGACCCCTCATAGTGGGGGGCAACCTAAGCCAGACTCGATCACTTGGGAGGCCTTCATGGACTCAGGGGGCTGCAACAAAGAGCAATGGACTCTCACCCCCTGGCTTTGACATAGCCCGCCGAGTCCCCATGTTCTCTGGGAGAAGCGCTTCCTGGCTCTAATCCCCTTAAGCCTGAATACCTGATGGGGAGAGGTGCAGCTCCTTGCCTTGCTAGAGCACGTCCTGGGGAAAAAATCTGGCATCACAAAGACTTCCTGATAAACCTGTGAAATCTGCTCTGCTAAGAGTGTTTTGATTCATGTGTTAAGGGTTCGAGCAGGAAACCCTAAAACTCCGTTCCTGACAGACTCTGACTCATAGTAAGCCCTCAGATTTCTTTGAAATGTTATCTACTGTTTGATCCTGCCATCCTGTATTCCTGTGTATTACAGCCCAATAAAAGCTGTAGAGGAGGGGGCTTGAGGCCTTTTTCTCCTTGGAGAAACTGGCCACTGTTGCCCTTTTTCCCCTGTGAAACTGGCCACTGCTCACTTCTCCTTCCCAAGCAGATCTCATCATGTCTCAGTCATATTCACTCTCATCTGTGGCACTCGGGGAGACTTGTGAGGAAAGTCGCCTCCACACAACTCATCATGCCTCAGTTGATGAGTCCAATTTTTATCCCATAAAGCCATTAACTGTGTCTCTATTTCCCAAACTGATATCTTCTTCATTGAAATGTCTCGACATGGAAGCCAATGCTAATCCTGACAAACTGCCAGTTCCAGGATACAGTGAAGGCAGTTGTGAAGTACACTCCCTGGGAAATATGCAGCTCTCCATGTTTTGCATTTTATTGGGCAAGCTGGTCCCATTTTTTCACTGTAGTGCAAAGGAGGAAAGTCTAAGATTGATGAAAACATGTTTAGAGTTTTACCACAGAAAGAATAAAACAAACTTTCCCTTACCTTATCCTTGACTTATTAATATTTTTCATTGAAAATAAGAACAAAACCAGCCCTCTCTCAGTATAACTTTATTCTTCACCAAACACTTAAACCCCACGAAGCAGGTATTGTTACACATATTTCACCTCAGAGGAAACGGAGGTATAGATGCATACAGAAAATGTGCCCAAGGTTACACAGCTTGAGACCACGGAAATGTGGTCTCCTAAGTTCATACTCTTAATCACTAAACTCTCCTCTCTGTGCATACAGAAATAATGTTCTTTCTAAAATGGAAATAATCAAAATTCCCTACTTTCCTGAGATATTAATACAAAATATGAAAAATGTATTCTTCCATGTTGCTACAAACAGGCTTGGTCTTTTGTTGGGATCTGACATCCGCATATGTGACACTGAGTTCTGTTTCATCACTGTGGTTAAAGTATCCATATCTGGAGCTTCCCCGGACAGTAGAAATAGATCTAGCTTGTTCTTTTTAAAAATATAACACTTCATCAGGATGATGACCTACAATTTATTTAACCAGTTTATACTGAAAAATATCCAGATTGTTCCTAGATTTGGGCTACTACAAAAAAAGTACTGCAATGAACAAACTTTTTCTATACCCATACATATTTAAGTACTGGTGCTTTCATTTCCAGAGGACAGAATCCCCAAAATGAGATCTGCTTTGTCAAAAGAACATATATTCTCAATAGCTACTGCTGAACTGCTTTCTGGAAAGACTGCAGTCATTGACACGGCACCAGCACCACCGTACAGAAACAATTGCTTCTCTACATCCTGATTGGCACTAGACGTTATTTACTTATTTTTTGATGGGTGAAAATGGTTTCTTTTGATTTCCATTTCTGATTACAATGATGTTCAATATCTTTGGGGTTTTTTCTCTCTCTCTTTTTTGCCTTTGAATTGCTTATTATATTACTGCCGATTGACCTGTACCACCACCTCTTTTGCCATTTAGTTTCTTCTTGTTTGTTTACAGGTGTACCTCATATATTCAGGGATAGTTTGCAATATTTTCCCCAGATTATTATACATGTCTAAGCAGAGGTTGGCTATAGTCCAGTATTTCTTTTCTTTTCCTGCATTAGTTCTGTGATTTTTTTATTGGGCATGTGGTTTCAGAATAAGGACATTTTCCAGACTCTTTTGCAGCTGGGTGTGTCTGGGTTCTGGCCAACTGGATAAAGACTTTCCTGAAGGCTCTCTGGACAAGATGTACCCACCCCTTTCCCTCATCCTGCTGCCTGAACCACAAACACCATGGCTGGGGCGAGCAGATATCGGTCTCGCATACCGGACACAGATACCACCAGGAGCCGCGGCCCGCACACTACTGAGCCCATCCATGCCAGCCTGGACCATCCACCAGACTTTAAAAAAAAAATTATTTATTTATCTTTAGAGGGGAAGAGAAGAAGAGAGGAAGAGAAATATCAATGTATGGTTGCCCCTTGTACATCCCCTGCTGGGAACTGGCCTGCAACCCAGGCATGTGCCCTGACTGGGAATCGAACTTCAATCATTTGGTTTGCAGGCCCATGCTCAATCCACTGAGTTACACCAGCCAGGGCCATCCACCAGACTTTTACATGAGAAATAAACTTGGGTCTTGTTTAAGTCAGTATTATTTGGGGGATTTTGTCACTTGCAACTAAATTTAATTCTAATATAGACAGTGACCCTGAATACAGAGTGATGCCTATTTCCCCAAACAGCAAAAAACAAATGAAGAAAAAACAAATCAAAATACAAGCTTCTTAATCAACTTAAGTAAGCCTTTATTGAAGAAACAGTCAAATCCCTACCTTAATTGACATAATATTTATATATAGATGCAGCTGACCCTCAAACAACACAGGTGTTATGGGCACCAATCCCATGCAGTCAAAAAGCCACAAGTTGTGATGCTCCCAAAACTTAACTACAGGGCCTCATTACCTTTGAGCGATGGGTTCCAAGACCCCGGAAACCCCCAAACAGACCCCAGAATCCAAGGATGCTCAAGTTCCTTATAATTTTTATAAGGTGTAGAATAATGCCTACAATTGGCCCTCCACATCTATGCATTCCTAACAGAAGACTGAAAGTACTGTCTTCAATCCATGGTTGGCTGAATCTGCAAATACGAAATCCATGGATACCGAGGGCCAACTGTATACTTATTGAAAAAATTGGGTGTGTAAGTGGATACACACAGTTCAAAACCTGTTGCTCAAGGGTCAACTGCATATACTTAAAATGTAATATGTATTTTACATATTTTCTATGTAAATATGTACTAAAATCACTCCATTCCAGGAACACAAACAACCCAATTAAAAAATGGGCAAAAGACTTGAACAAACACTTCTCCAAAGAAGATGTACGGAGAGGCCAGAGGCATATGAAAAGATGCTCAGCATCACTAGCCATCAGAGAGATGCAAATTAAAACCACAGTGAGATACCACTTCACACTGGTGAAAATGGCTATCATAAACTATTCAACAAACAAGTGTTGGAGAGGATGTAGAGGAAAGGGAACCCTAATGCACTGTTGGTGGGAATGCAGACTGGTGCAGCCATTGTGGAAAACAGTATGAAATTTCCTCAGAAAACTAAAAATGGAATTGCCTTTTGACCCAGCAATTCCACTGCTGGGATTATACCCTAAGAACCCTGAAACACCAGTCCAAAAAGAACCTATGCACCCCTATGTTCACAGCAGCACAAGTTACAATGGCCAAGTGCTGGAAGCAACATAAGTGTCCATCAGTAAATCAGTGAATCAAAAAACTAAGGTACATTTACACAATGGAATACTACACAGCAGAGAGAGAAGGAGCTCCTACCCTTTTCGATTGCATGGATGGAACTGGAGGGCATTATGTTAAGTGAAATAAGCCCGGTGGTGAGGGACAAATACCATATGATTTCACCTTTAACAGGAACCTAATCAACAAAAGAAAAAAAGCAAGCAAAATATAACCAGAGAGACTGAACTTAAGAACAACCTGACAGTAACCAGAGGGGAGGTAGGAGCGAATAATGGGGAGAAGGGTTTTTAGGAACAGGTATAAAAGACACATGGACAAAACCAAGGTGTGCGGGAAGGCATAGAAGCAAAGGAGGGAGGTGGGTTTGGCTGGGGTAGGGGGCAAAAATGGGGGGAGGTAAATGCAGAAAACTGTAATTGAACAATAAAATAATTTAAAAAGAAAAGATGTACTAAAATCATATTTATTACATTATATATGTTCATATAGTATAATCATGCATAATACCTTATTGCATTATAAAGATGTATATTAATACAATAAGTCAGTATTTATATGAACATAGTTAAAATCACATATAAAATGTATTCATTTAGAAATACTGATCCCATACTCAAGATTTCTGGATTACTTCAAGAAAACTATAATCCAAATTCATCACCTGCATGTTCCTGCACTGTCTCCATTATCACTAGAACTCCTTTTTTTAAAAAAATATATTTTATTGACCCTGGCTAATGTAGTTCAGTGGACTGAGCACAGGCCTGTGAACCAAAAGATCGCAGTTCAATTCCCAGTCAGGGTACATGCCATAAGGCCAGTTCCCAGTAGGGGACGCACAAGAGGAAACCATACATTAATATTTCCCTCCCTCTCTTCTTCCCTTCCCCTCTAAAGATAAATAAATAAAATCTTAAAAAACAAAAAAGCAGATGCACAAGTGAAAAAAATTTTATTGATTATGCTATTACAGTTGTCTCATTTGCCCCCCTTCATTCCCCTCCACCCTGCACACCCCCTCCCACCCACATTTCCCTGCTTTAGTTCATGTCCTTGTGTCTTAATTTCTTTTGTTTCTACATTTCCCATACTATTCTTGCCCTGCCCCCTGTCTATTTTCTACCTACCATCTATGCTACTTATTATTTGTACCTTTTCCCCCTCTCTCCTCCTCCCACTCCCCTGTTGCTAACCCTCCATGTGATCTCCATTTCTGTGGTTCTGTTCCTGTTCTACTTGTTTGATTATGTTTGTTTTTGTTTTAGGTGTGCTTGTTAATAATTGTGAGTTTGCTGTCATTTTACTACACATGTTTTTTATCTTCTTTTTCTTAGATAAGTCCCTGTAACATATCATATAATAAGGGCTTGGTAATGAATTCCTTGAACTTGACGTTATCTGAGAAGTACTTTATCTGCCCTTCCATTCTAAATGAAAGCTTTGCTGGATAGAGCAATCTTGGATGTAGGTCTTCGCCTTTGATGACCTGGAATACTTCTTTCCAGCCCCTTCTGGCCTGTAAGGTCTCTTTTGAGAAATCAGCTGACAGTCTGATGGGAACTCCTTTGTAGGTGACTGTCCCCTTAGCTCTTGCTGTTTCTAAAATTCTCTCCTTCATTTAATCTTGGCTAATATAATTATGATGTGCCTTGGTGTGTTCCTTCTTGGGTCCAACTTCTTTGGGACTCTCCGAGCTTCCTGGACTTCCTGGAAGTCTATTGCCTTTGCCAGATTGGGGAAGTTCTCCTTTATTATTTGTTCAAGTAACTTTTCCACTTGTTGCTGTTCCTCTTCCCCTTCTGGTACCCCTATAATTCAGATGTTGGAACACTTAAAGATGTCCTGGAGGTTCCTAAGCCTCTTTTCATTTTTTTAGTTCTTGTTTCTTCATTCTTTTCTGTTTGGTTGTTTCTTTCTTCCTTCTGGTCCACTCCATTGATTTGAGTCCCAGTTTCCTTCCCATCATTATTGGTTCCCTGTACATTTTCCTTTATTTCAATTAGCGTATCCCTCATTTTTTCATCTAATTTGCAACCAAATTCAACCAGTTCTGTGAGCATCCTGATTACCAGTGTTTTGAACTGTACATCAGATAGGTTGGCTATCTCTTTGTCACTTAGTTATATTTTTTCTGGAGCTTTGATCTGTTCTTTCATTTGGGCCATTTTTTTTTTTTTTTTTTTGTCTGAGCACACCTGTTACATAGTAAGGGGCAGAGCCTTAGGTGTTCACCAGGGCAGGGCAACCCGAGTAGCTGCGTTGTGACTCTGTATGTGGGGGAGGGGTCCAAGAAGGAACAATGGCACTTGCTCCACTCTCCGCCAATTCCCAGTCACTTCTCCCACTACCTACAAGAAAATGGGGTGCTGATTCTGGTGGGTGGGCCCATGTGTGTTCTTGGACCCTGTGGGTCTCTCCAACAAACTCTCCTGTGAGGCTGGGAGTTTCTCCCACTGCCGCCTTAACCCCCACAGGTGTTTTCAGGGAGAGATTTTGAGGCTTTATTTCCCTGGGCTGGAACCCTGGGTTGAGCAATCTGTCTCACTCCCCAGACGCTCTTCGCTGTCCATCCACATGCAAATGTGGGACCACCCAGTCTACCAGCCGCCGCTGCCCTACTGTGAGTCCTCTCTGCCCGACTGCATGCCTCTGCCCTTCCTACCAGTCTTGATGAATGTTTCTTCTTTAAATCCTTGGTTCTTGGACTTCCATACAGTTCAATTTCCTGTCAGTTCTGGTTGTTGTTTGTTTTTAAATTTGTTGCTGTCCTTCCTTTGGTTGTGGGAGGAGGCACAGTATGTCTGCTTATGCCTCCATCTTGGCTAGAGGTCAGGAAAGTAATAGAGTTTTTTTAATTAAATTCTTTTATTCCTAAATATTTTTAGTTTTTATCAGTACATAATGTCCCTCTTTGTTCTGTTCAATGCTTCTGTTCTTGCATTCTGCTTTGATATTAATGTTGCTGATCTTTTAAATAGGTGAATTTAGCTTAAGAATATTTATTGTGCAGCAATTTGGTTTTATTGTTTGCACTTCGTTTTGTTTACTACTTATTAGCTCTTGTTTCACCTCTTTTCCTCTCCTCACTTTTGCTGATTTTATGATATTGCTTCTATTTATTCTTTTCTGACCTTGCCCCTCATTACCATTCTTAATTGCTGTTATTTTGGGAATACTAAGCTTTTCTACTCTCTTTGTGGTTAATGTCCATTCCTAACAGTCTTACCCAAATCTTCATCAAAATTACAGAGCTGTTGCCCCCCTTGCCAACAAAGGTAAGATTAACTTTTAGATACTTTTACATCTCAGTGCCTGAATGCCTATACCTGCAGTCCTGGCTTTTGCTGAGACAGCCTAGAATTTTTAGTTCTGGGCTATTTCCTAGATTTCCCCTGAATGTATGATCTGTCTTTTCAGGAATATATTATGAATTCAGCCAGATCAGTTTCCTCCATTGATGTACACAATGTTTCATGCTACAAGATTCACTGCTCACCAGTTTCTTACATTCTTCATCTTCCTCTAGCTTGATGCTTCTACGGATCCAATCAGTAGATCCAATTACATATTTGAATATTTGCTCAAGTTGTGTATAAAATCTCTTCATGTGTAAAAATATACTTTTTTTGCCCTGATTCATTAAGTAATATCTTGGCAGGGGAATCTGTATCTGGCATTCAGACTACCTAACTTAAACCTTTCTTTCCTATGCTTGCGGGTATCACTACTCTGTTAGTCTGGGTTGAAGGCAGAGTCCACCTATCATTAAATAAGCTCAAAATGTCACCTATTTGCTTTCTTACCTCCACCCTCAACCTCTTGCACCTAGGGTAGCCCCTCGAACCTGCTATTATTTACACCTGCCCTAGACTTTGATTCAGGAACTACTGCTACAAAGCAGGGACTATGATGGGAAATACCCAATGGCAGCTATGATGGTTGTAGAAAGATCAAGATTCTGCCAAGTGGTGGCCCAGGTGCCAGCTGTAGGCCCTACATGGGCCACCATGTCTAGAGCAAACTGCAATGTCTATGCCCATGCAGAGCAGCAGTGCCTGGCATGAGCCAATTCCTGTGAGATTTTAGGCACTGTTTTCTAGCTGCACAGCCTCCATGTCTCACTCTCCAGCCTTGGGACAATTCCACAGCAACTGAATATCCTTTAGAAATTCTTTAGCAAGACAATACTGGCTTGCTAAAATTAGGAAGAAGCCAATCTCACCCCATAATTTTGAGAAGTATCATCCTGAGAGAGAAGAGTTAAAGAGGATGAAACTCAGAAAAGAGTACAGAAAGACTGGGGGTAGTGCAGCAGTGATAACAGCAAACACACAGAATTGTAAATTAATATATTATTGCTGTGGACTCTTCCTATTGGAAAGGAAGCATCCTGTGAGGTAGAAGGATGGATATTTAACCTATGAAAAAGTACAGAACATCTATCTCTATTGACCAACAAACCTTCCCTCACTATAAACAGCAGCTTAATAGAAGATGAAGAGCCATTCAGAAGTGTCTGTGGGCTACAACTCAAAATTCCTAAAAGTGGATTCTTGATACTGTCCCTCAAGGTCTCCTCCTGAATTTTCTGGTGTGTCCCCTCTAGGTGATAGCACCATTTTTCCAATCATCCCATCTTCTCATTAATACATATAGTCTTTAATTCATTTCTCCCTTTATGCAAAGAAAGTTTAAAATTTTACTAAAGACTATGTAAAATAATCAATGAAAATATGTATCACGTTCCTAGAAGGAAAAGGTCAATACTGGAAAACATGCTGATTCTCCCCTTAAGTAATGCAATTTCACCAAAAGTCATGCCAGTTGTTGCTGGTGGTGGTTTGGAGAGGGGGGGGTTGGAAACCAGATAAAATAAGTTCAAGAATAAATGTCAAAAATGGTTAAACAAATTACAATGAAGCAAATTTGATTTACCAGATACTAAAATACTACATAGCTACCATTAAAATCACATAATCAATGGAGCAGAATATAAAAAAGAGCAAATACATCCAAGAATATTTAAGTATCTAATATAAAAAACTGCAAATTCATCCCTGGCCTCGTGGCTCAGTTGGTTGGAGGTTTGATGCTAGGTCGGGGCACATACTCCAGGCAACCATTTCATGTTCCTCTCTCACTGATGTCTGCCTGTCTGTCTGTCTTTCTCTCAACTCAATAAACATATACTCAGGTGAAAGTAAAAAAAAAAAAAACACAGCAAACTCAAACCAGTGAGGAAAAGCAATCACGTTCAGTAAATGATGCTGGAATACTTGCTAAACATTTTAAAAACATTTTCTAGACTTCCGGCCAAGATTGAGGCGTAAGTAGATACACTGCGCCTCCTCTTACAACCAAAAGGAGGACAACAAATTTAAAAACAAAAAATTACCAGAACTGACAGAAAATCGAACTATATGGAAATCTGACAACTAAGGAACTAAAGAAAACACATTCATCCAGACCAGTAGGAGGGGTGGAGACAGCTAGCTGGACAGCAAGGACCTGTGGCAAAGAGGCAACTCGCAGACCTGGCAGTCCCACATTCGCATGCACATAAACTGGGAGGAACAACTGGGGAGTGGTGAGACAGACCACACAACCCAGAGTTCCAGCACAGGGAAATAAAGCCTAAAGCCTCATTGAAAACACCTGTGGGGGTTGAGGTGGCAGTGGGAGAAATTCCCAGCCTCACGAGAGAGTTCGTTGGAGAGACCCACAGAATCCTAGAATGTACACAAACCCACCCACCCAGGAATCAGCACCAGAAGGGCCCAATTCGCTTGTGGGTAGCTGGAGAAGTGACTGCAAACTGGAAGAGAGTGGAGCAAGCAGCACTGTTCCTTCTTGGACCCTTCCCCCACATACAGAGTCAAAATGCAGTGATGACATGGGTTGCCCCATCCTGGTGAACACCTAAGGCTCCATTCCTTATTAACTAACAGACATGCTGAGATTAATAAAAAAAAATGACCCAAATAAAAGAACAGATCAACGCTCCAGAAAAAAATACAACTAAGTGATGAAGAAATAGCCAACCTATCAGATGCACAGTTCAAAACACTGGTTATCAGAATGCTCCAGGAACTCACTGGGTACTGCAACAGCATAAAAAAGACCCAGGCAGCACTGAAGGTTGCATTATGTGAAATAAAGAAAAATCTACAGGGAACCAACAGTGACAGGAAAGGAAACCAGGACTCAAATCAACGGTTTAGAGCAGAAGGAAGAAAGAAACATTCAACCAGAAAAGAATGACAAAACAAGAATTCAAAAAAATGGAAGAGAGGCTTGGGAACCTCCAGGACATCTTTAAACATTCCAACATCTGAATCATAGGGGTGCCAGAAGGAGAAGAGGAAGACCAAGAATTTGAAAACCTATTTGAAAAAATAATGAAGGAGAACTTCCCCAATCTGGTGAAGGAAATAGACTTCCAGGAAGTCCAGGAAGGTCAGAGAATCCCAAAGAAGTTGGACCCAAGGAGGAACACATCAATGCACATCATAATTACACTACGCAAGATTAAAGATAAGGAGAGAATCTTAAAAGCAGCAAGAGAAAAAAAGACAGTTACCTACAAAGGAGTGCCCATAAGACTGTCAGCTGATTTCTCACAAGAAACCTTGCAGGCAAAAAGGGGCTGGAAAGAAGCATTCCTATTCATGAAAGGCAAGGACCTACATCCAAGATTATTCTATCCAGCAAAGCTATCATTTAGAATGGAAGGGCAGATAAAGTGCTTCCCAGATAAGGTCAAGTTAAAGGAGTTCATCACCACCCAACCCTTATTATGTGAAATGTTAAAGGGACTTATCTAAGAAAAAGAAGATCAAAAATAGGAACAGTAAAATGACAACAAACTCAGAGCTATTAAAAACCAAACCTAAAAAGAAACAAAAACAAACTAAGCAAACAACTAAAACAGGAATACAATCACAGAAATGGAGATCACATGCAGGGTTATCAGTGGGAGAGAGGGAAGGAGAGAGGGAAGAAAAGGTTCAGAGAATAAGTAGCATAAATGGTAGGCAGACAATAAATGGGGAAGTTAAGAAATGGAGAAGCCAAGGAACTTATGTGTATGTCCCATGGACATAAACTAAAGAGGGGGAATGTGGGTGGGGTGTGCAGGGTGGAGAGGAATAAAGGGGGGGGTTGGGACAACTGTAATAGTGTAATCAATAAAATATATTTTAAAAACATTTTCTTACATCATATACCAAAGTACATTCCAAATTAATTAAAATCATAACATTAAAAATGAAATATGAAATCCTAAAACATGTGACCTTTGGGTGGGAAAAATCTTTATAAGCCTAGAAACAATGTAAGAGACACAATGAAAAAAATCTGTATCCTAACAGCTTTAGAATTCTGTATTTCATGGAAACATAACAATGTATATACTACCAAAAAACCCAAACAAACAAAAAAACCCAACCCTGCAGGAATTATCCACAACAGTTTAACACAAATGAGTTGGTAGTTTTAATAGACTAAAAAATAAACCAGAATAACATTAAAACCCCAACAGCACACTGAGAAAAGACAGGAATAGAAAAATCACAAGAAAAATGAAAATAAATCTATGAGACTCAACAGACATGCAAATTAAAAGGAAATACTTTTTATCTGTCCAACTGGGAATAATGACTTAGGAAATGATGATGCTGGCAAGGCGGCCTGACACCCATGTTCACCCACACAGCTTATGGATTCGTAACACTCTAGGAGGAACCTGGACATACATACCTAGGGATTTACAAACAACCTTACATTTTAGCCAAGTAAAGTAACTCTCTAGGAATTTAGCCTAAGGATATACTCGGAAACTTCAATACAGATTTATGTAATGGAATTATTTAAAATAGAGAAAAACATGGGATCCAACAACAGAAGGCTTACATAAATTATGGTGCTATACCTAGTAGAATATTATGAATATGTTAAGCATATTTGGGAATATGTTTATGATATGAAGTGTATCTTGTAATACATTGTTAAATAAAAAAGTCAAGCCCTGGCTGGTATAGCTCAGCGGACTGAGCACAGGCCTGCGAACCAGAGGATCGAGGTTCAATTCCCAGCCAAGGCACATGCCTCGGCTGCAGGCCAGTTCCCAGCAGGGAACGCATGAGAGGCAAACATATATTGATATTTCTCTCCCTCTCTCTTTCCCTTCCCCCTCTAAAGATAAATAAATATCATTTTTTTTAAAAAAGTCAAGACATGAATCTGAATACACCTGAATACATCTGAATACACATGAATCTGATTTAACTGTGTGAAAGGATGTGTGCACATTCACATACATGCTCAGTGACCACACCACACAGAGATGTCATGAGTTATTATTTCTGAGTAATTTTATTTCCCAAGTATTCAATATATTTCTTTGGTTTCTTAATTTTCTATAAAACTAACATGTATTACTAACATAATCAGACAAAACATTTATATTAAAAAAACAAAACATCAAAACAGCTCCGCCACTCCACCAGTTAGTTCCCTTCTCTTCACAAAACACATTCCGAACGCATCACAGCACACTCTGCCTTCAACTACACATTTCTTTTCCTGCCGTCCCTGCTTAATTTCTGCAACATCAAAGATCTAAAGGTTCCCAAAACTGCTGAATTCTTTCACAACCCCTTATCTTGGCAGGTGCTGTTTCCTCTGCCTGAAACCCTTCCACCCTACCAAAGACCCTTCATCCTTCAAGACTTGGCTTGAATGTCCCCCTCCTGGGTAGCCTTTCCCAATTCCACATGAAGCAACACTGCTCCTGGTGTGAGTTCCCCACGGCTCCAGCTAGGACGTCTCTGCAAAGTGAGTGTGCCATAGTAAAGTTTATTACACATCTTCCTCCCTGTAGCAGAGTGAACAATGCCTCCTGAAGACATCCAAATCCTAATCCCTAGAACCTGTAAATAAATTACATGGCAAATTGAGGATCTTGAATTGAGGAGATTATTTTAGATTATCTGGTGGGCTCAATGTAATCACAAGGGTCTTATATGAGGGAGGGAAGAGGGTCAAAGACAGAGAAGTGAGACATGAGTGTTGAGGCCCTGCCTTCTGGTTCCAACTGCTGCTTCTCTCTCCCTGCCTGGGCTGAAGGATCATTACCCTTTAGGGAAGACAAAAGAGCTAGTTGTAGCTGCACAGGAAAAGAATGAATGGCAATGAAACAGATGTCCAGCAGCATGTGCTTTGTGGTCGGCAGAAAGTTTTTGAACATGACAGCATTCAACTGAACTGCAAAATGAAATGTTCTATTGCTGACCACCAACGGCAGGAACTGAAAAACGCCCAGTACTACACTGGCTGTCTGGTTTAATGTGACAGAACAGAGTTTTATAGCAACTCCGATAAACCAGGTTTTCTGGTTATCATCAGGCTGCCTCAGAACATGGCGTTGTCATTACTCCAGATACCAACCCTAGTGGCTACATATTAAAGATGAGCCCTGGCTGGGTAGCTCAGCTGGTTAGAGCATCATCCCAATATGCCCAGGTTGCAAATTTAATCGCTGGTTAGAGCACATACAAGAATCTATCAATGAATGCATAATTAAATGAAACAACAACAAATCAGTGTCTCTCTTTCTCTCAAAACAATCAATTTTAAAACTATGATAGTAAAAAAAAAAAAAAAAAAAGGTGAGAACCAGAACCTTGGCATTGCTGCTGGGTTTTATGTGGACACCACTAAAGATCCTTGGTAAACTAATTAGAGAACATACTCTCACATAACAAAGAAGCTTCCTGGAGTCATAAATGCCAGTTTTCCAGGGGTCTCCCAAAGGATGTCTATTTTGGCCACTCCATGGGAGATCATGGAGCTCTGACTTGTGCATTAAAGCATTCTAGAAAATTATAAATGTGTCAGCATTTGCTCCAATTTGCAATCTGGTGCTCTGTCCCTGGGGCAAAAAATAAATAAATAAATAAATAAAGCCTTTAGTGGATATTAGGGAACAGATGAAAGTAAATGGAAGGCTTATGATTCTACCCATCTTATAAAGGCCTATCCAGTGTCTCAGCTGGACATACTAATTGATCAAGGAAAAGATGACCAGCTGACCAGTTTCTCTCAGGTGGACAGTTACTATCTGATAACTTCATAGCTGCCTGTACAGAAAAGAAAATCCTCGGTGTGTTTAGTTTACAGAAGTTATTTATGATCACAGCTACTACTTCATGCAGCCTTTGTTACTGATCACGCCAGGCGTCATCCAAAATACCTAAATGCTTGAAAAACTTCAGATAATAACATCTCTTTAGTGTTATAAAAATTGTAATAAATGGAATTATAGGGAAAAAGATTTGAAAACACTGTATTTCATAATACTAAAAATGCTTCATTCTATAGTTGAATCAACTTCTGAAGAAATATATAAAACCTTAAAAAAAAGGAAAGAAACAAAAAGAAGACTTGATGATAGAACCAGAGTCTGGAGAGATAAACTTTGAAAATAAGAAGGAATGAAAACGATGGTGGCCTTTAGAAGTTGGAAAAATAAAAGAAAAAAAACAAAAAACAGATTTACCCTGGAGTTTCCAGAAGGAATGCAGCCCTGCCAACACCCTAATTTTAACTTCTAGAACTGAAAGAAAATAACTTTGTGTTGTTTTTAAGCCAGTAAATTTGTGGTAATTTGTTACAGTGGCGATAGGAAAATGATAAATTCCCTGACTACACCAAGAACAACTTGGGGCAGGCATGGAGCAGAGGTGGGGGAGGGGGGGAGGTGGATTGTGGGTCACTACCTCAGTGAAAATGACTGAAAAGTAAGAAAATGAGAAAATAAAAAGGAGTTAATAATTATTGTTAATTTACTGGTTAACATTTATTAACATTTTTTCACATATTACCTTCCAGGCATTGTTCTGAGCCTCTTTAAGGAAGTCCCATTATCCCTACTTTACAGAGGAGAGAAACAAAGCAAGGCATTCAGAAACCAGCTCACAATCCCGCAGCTAGTAAACGGAGAAACTGGGATAAGAGGCAGGAGTTTTAGCTCCAGCAGAAAAGGGTTAAACACTGACAGACTTGCAGGAATTTGCACATTTACACAAGGGGACTGAACATGGCTTAAACCAGGCTGGATTTATTACAGGAATATGCTGTATTTGATGTGCCATGTTCTGTGTGATTGTTTTCTGTGCTGATTCACACCTGGACTCAAATCCGTGGCATGATGCAGCAGGGGAAGTTGAAAGGCTGTGCAATGCCGCCCGGAGCCTACCCACCCTGTGCACCCAACACAGGCTCCCACCCCTCCCCTGCCAAGGCCCAGGGAACGCTCCGGGCTTGAGGACCTGAGCTGGGCAGGGCCAAGAGGCCCCTCAGTACCAGGGCAGAGGACCCATGGCATTCTTTCAGGTCGGGAACACTGCCAGGAGAGAGGCCGGTGACCACAGGTAGGCAGAAGCCTTGCACTCCCGCATTACCCAGCAAGGCCAGTGTGTTAACCAGATCTCTAGAAAGTCTCCCACCCATATTTTCAATAAAATTGGAAAGGAAAACATCTTCAAAGGGGAAACCTGGCATCAGAAAAGATTACTTTTGTGTGCAAAATACCAGCAATATGAACACTACAGAAAATCCAGTCAGTGAAGACGATGACCAACTAAGGAAATATACTCAAAACTCTGTGAAAAGGGGTAATGCGATGAATACAATGTCTTGCTCTCTTTTTTTTAAATTAAGAGACATGGAGGAAGAGCGAAAAGATCCAATATAAGTCTGATAGGGAAACTAGACAGTAAAAAGAAAGCAATGGAAGAAACTTAACATGAAGAAAAGAAAGGGTTTAGTCTTCCAGGGGATCACCAATTAGCGGGCAAAATTAACAGAGTTGTTCTCACCTGGACTCACCACCAAAGGCCTGCACTCCACACACCTCCAAACAGAGGTAACTCTAGTCAGAGTGAGGGGTTCTGACAGTTTGGTGATGGGCTGAGAGGCCAGAACCCCAGAATGCCTAGGTCTGGCCTGGGGACTCCTCCATCCTCTCTATGAGGCTTCAACCCAGAGGGGCTGTACCCACAGTGAACAAGTCCCACAGGAGACTTCACCCTGGAAGGAGCACTTCACTGGCAGCCAGCCAATCTCTCCTGCCAGCACTGAACAGAAGAACACAGAAGAAGATCAAGACCTCAACGAGGCCTGAAAGAGAAACTGCTTCTCCACTGTGCTCACACCAACTTCTGACACCAAATATGTGGCTTTTCCCCACACTGACCAGTTCTCCAATTCTCTGGACACCAACTGGGTGTCCTACCACCCAATTCTGATGCTCCCCATTACTCTGTGTTAACACCGGGTACAGATTCAGTCCCACAAGACTGCCCCACGTCAGGTGCTAGTCACAAGTCCCAGGTGAACAACTGTCCTTCCAACCTACCAGCTATAAAATGGGTGTTCCCACAACCTTTGCCTCAGGTTTGATAACTTGTTATAATGACTCACAGAACTCTGGAAACAGAGTTACTAGATTACTTACTGGATTAAGGGTTAAGGAAACCACTCAGGAACAGCAAGATGGGAAGATGCACAGGGCAAGTATGGGGTTAGCACAGAGCTTCCACACCCTCTCCAGTGTGCTGCCCTCCTAGCACCTTTGATACAGGGTGCAGCCAAGGGGGGGGCCCCAAAAAAAGATTTGGAATTGTGTCCAGAATTCAAAGTGTATAGGAATATTGGAGAGACATATAAGATGTTCTCACCCCTTCCCCCCACAGGTGTGAGTTGGGGGAAGGGACACATGGAGCAGAAACATGCAGGGCTGTTTTGTACAGACACAGCCTTGCAGCTAATCCATGGCATTGTCATTTAACATATCTATTGCCTTTGGCGGGTCACTTGGATATGTTAAAGGCTGTGGCCAGGCTTGGAGCTAGGGGGATGAAGTCACTTCCCCCAAGATGTAACTGGGGGCAGGTCCCCCAAGTTACAGTGCCTGCGTGGGAGCTTAGATAAGATTGGCTCTAGGACATGGGATGATTACTGCCCAGACTAACAATGGCAGCCCAGTAAACTTGTAATAATACAGAAATACTGGCAGGTGTAACTGATCTTGGGTGGAGTTGGAAATAGGGGTACAGAGGAAGAAAGGTGGGACGATTTAAAAGCCGGACATAGCAGCCATTAGATGGGAGAGCCAAGTGGTTTCAGCAGAGTGAGGACCCCCTCTTGGTGAAGTGAAAGAGGGAGCCACGTGGTTTTGGCAGAGTGCAGACCCCCTCTTCCCCAGGTGAAAGGGAAAACCACGCAGCTTTGCCAGAATGGAGATCCCTGCAGCCAGGTGAAGAAGAAAGCCACATGCTTTTGGTGGAGTACGAACCCCTGCAGCTTTGGTAGAAGAGGCCCACGCGGCTTTGGGGTGCCCCCTTTGGCCGTGTGGCCTGGAAAGCAAGAGAGACTTTGACTGGAACTGGGTACAAAGAACTCTTGTCAGTGGACCATGAGAGGGTACCACAGTACTTTGGATTAACTAGAGAGAGATCCTGCCTGCACGGTGACACAGCTGACAGTACCAGTGGCCTCAAACACAGACGTGTGCTCTTTTCCTGATTTACGGTACCCGGAGTTGGGACAGTGGGAGAAGCGGGAGCTGTGTAGGTGTAGGTGTATACCCTAAAGGACTTTGATATTTTAGTGGAGGCATTAAGCCTAAATAGCATTAAATAAACATTTTGTTTTCTTTTCACAAAACTCTGGCATTGAGAGATGTCTTTCCAATTTGCAGCGGACAGAAGAGCCCAGTAGATATTAGTATACCGTCCTTGGAAGGGGCCCTCTGTTCTGTACCAGTTTTTGGCATCCCTAGGTGGGCCAAATATTGCCCCCCTCCCGACCTCTTGTTCTGTAACACCTTGATGTGCTCGGCAACCGGAAAGCTTTCCAAACCCACCGTCAGGAGTTTTTATGAAGGTGACATCATGTAGGCATGATTGATTAAGCCACTGGCCACTGGTGGTTAAACTCAACATCCAAACCCCCATTCCTTCCCCCACAGGTCAGAGATGGGGCTGTCGGTGCCAACCCTCTAATTACTTGGTTGGTTCCTCTGGCCACCAGCCCCCACTCTCTGAGGGTATAAACTCAGATATGGTGGAAAGAGGCTTATTAAGAGTAACAAAACACGTTCCTCTTACCCCTATCCCTCAGAAATTCCATGGGATTTTTGAGCTCTGTGCCAGGAACTGAGGAGCAAATAAATATTTCTCACATATCATAACATCACAAGGCCTTTAAGTCTCACCCTCCGCTCGGCAGGGCGAGCAGTGGCACAGCCTCCCCTGCCAGAGGCACGAAGGAGGCGGCCGGCTACCAGGTCCTGGCCAGAGGTCCTGGGGAAACGGGCAGGGTGGCAGCGCAGAGTGGAGACTGAGTCAGGCCTGGGTGCTTCCTGAGTCAGCCGGTCGGGGGCAGGAGGACACGTGGTCACAGCCACGGAGCCAACTCCCCGAGAGTGAACTTTTGGAGGAAGAAAATACAAATGGGTGTTTATTTGCTTTCAGGATATCAGAATGCCGTCTTCAGAGTAACATTCATAAAGAAAATGAAAGACTGCTCGGAAAAGCAAGAGAACAGATTTCCCACTGAAGTCTTCCCATGGCTGATGGGGGAGGGTACGAAGCTCTGACCCTTGGCCTCAAGTTGGGACAACTCTGCGGGATCATCCCAGCTCCAGTTCGCCTTGGGACAGACTGAGACAGCTGCTGCGGCTGCACTTACCCTTCAGCCGCGGGCCACTGCCTTCACTCCTCATAGGGACTGTTTCAACGGGCAACCACCGTAAATTTTTGGCACACAAATCTCCATATCAAAGCCCATGTCCCTGGGAAGCAACCAGGGCTAACCTAAATACACATGTCCAGTATGTTAATTTAATTATTTTAACTAACCTTAAAATAATATTTACTGTAATTTAGTCTTACTTAGTTTTAATGTATCTTATTTTTTTCTAAGTCAGTGGTCAAAAATTCAACTGCCTATAAGCCAGACAGGTAAATAAATGCCTGTGAAAGGCAAAGTAAAGAATCAAAGGGAGTGGTAGGAAATACAACCCACGAGAGCTCAGGCCTTGTCAAAACATTCCTACTCAGGCCCTGGCCAAGTAGCTCATGTGGTTAGAACATCATCTCTATATGCCAAGGTTGCAGGTTCAATTCCCAGTCAGGGCACTGACAAGAATCAATCAATGAACCCAAGAATGGCTGGAGCAACAAATCCATGTTTCCGTCTCTCTAAAAGCCGATGTAAAAAATGCTTACTCAAAAACTGTAAGACACCCCATAATACAAATAAGGTTTACCAATCTATGTCCTCTGGACTATACTTCTACAAAGATTTAATCAGTATACACATAGTTTTACATTCAGCGTTGTCCGTTCTCCTCTGTATCAAACATCTCTCAACGTGGGATAGAATCCTGACAATCAGTCTGGATGGCAGTCTGCGTACCACCATCCATGAATCAAATCACCATAATTAAGGAACCATTCCTTGATGTTTAGATTACTAAACTGTCAGGAGGTGACCTAGCCATGTTTGTGATGGTATCAGATAGGGGTGTTTACTGAACATCTACCATAATCATTTGTGAGCCTACATTAATTTTTCTAAATTAGCTTCTAAGCACTGTTCTTGGGACAGCACTCTTGAGGATGATATAACATCTTAATATTACACAAATGTCTTCAAAGGCTAAAGAAAAAGTTCTTTGGAGATAATGGTCAAAGCTGACCATTTCACCTAAATATGAACTAAACCAGAAACCTTTAGGTCAGTTAACAGTCTGCATTCTTTTCATGCCAGAGAGCAAAGGCTAGACTTGTATTTTAGTTATTGTTTCCCTTTGTTTCTCAGAATAGATTCTGTATCCTTATTTGGAAGTTTTTTGTCCTACAGTTGGGGGAAAAAATTATCTGTAGAAATTCAAAATGCTTTCTAGTCTGGCCCCTCCAAAGCACATGACAGAATCATACACTTCTGACCAGCGGAAGGGACGTCATAGACACAGCTCAAGTCCTTCTGCCATCATAAAAACCCATCAAGGCCAGAATGGGAGAAATGAACCTCAAGTCTGTCTCTGAATCCACAATTTTGTCTAATGTTCTAACCTGTCACTCAGGGGAAACAGAGTTTGCTTGTTTCATATAACCCATTTATGATTAAGCCTCACCAGAAGTCTCCCTATGCATCAGTCCCTTCATTACACACACTGTTTCATTCCTAAAGGACTCAAGTCTAACTCTTACAGCCTTTGGGGGTTGAGTAGATTAAAACTTCCTAAGGGGTGAAGGACACAGTCACGTTAGCAAACCGTCCTGGAGCCCAGGCCCACAGCCCTTTTTTCCCCTTTCTTCTTCCCTGTTTCCTGCCTGCTTCATCGCACCTTCCCCCACACAGCCTCCACTCTGGCCTGCACGGGTCCTCCTGCCAAAAGAAACCCAGACTCCTCTACTTTTCACCAACCCTGACTCAGCCCCACCGAGCCTGGGGCTGTTGAATCAGCCCCAGCAAACAAAGGATCTTGCCCTCTGGGGGAGAAAAGGATGCCTACCAGGTGGGGAAAAGGACAAGCTGGGGAGGTAACAACTGAGCTGAGGCCTGAAAGGATGAGTAGAATGAAAGTATAATTTATCTTTCAAATGGTGGCACTTTGAAGAGTAAAAATAGTAAGTGTAAACTGACCCCAGTGGATGCTACCTAGGACTATCCTAGACCAGGTGAGTCTTACGGTCAAGCTACGGAGGGAGTCAGCTGAGGGAAACACCCCTGCACAGGGCGAGGAGGGGGATATGGAACAGGTCCCTGGACACAGAGGAGGCCTGAGCACCTCAGGGGAGTGCGAAGGTTGGAGACCAGCCAGTCAGCTCCCTGAGATACTGTCAACCAAGAACAAAAGGTCTCCAGAGAAGCTAAAACAAAATGTCTGTGTCCTAAACTTCACACCGTTTTATTATGAGAAGAATCACTTCTGGTTTATACGTAGTTCTGGCAGCTTTCGTGGCTGGTTTCCAGGCATACGGGGAACAGATTAGAGGCAACAGGTGATGGGGAAGGAAGTCCAGAGTGCTGGCACGTACATGACCCCAGCGTGGGCCGAACCACAGCCATCAAGAAGCCCCAGCGGCACCCCTGGAGTCAAGGCTGGTAACAGAATTAACCTTGACAGTGATGACCTGAGTGATGGGGAAGGAGTAAACAAAATGGGGATGTTTGTGATACTTTTCAGAACTATTTTGTATCTGAAATGGCCAGCAGAAGGCTCTAGACACCAAAATTTATTATAAAGAAGAGGTCATCTTAATGTACAGTTTACATTAACATCTAATTGCTGATCTGATTAGTATTATCTCTTGATTCTCATTCTTCCTTCTTAATCAAAATTACTAATTGAAAATCCTTACCAAGGTGTAAAGCACAAAAGCAGAATGCCACAGCTGTTTAGGTTGACGGGGAAGTTGCGAGGGACACACACGCACAGACTCTCCCCCATACCACCCCCCTTCATTAACCAGCAGACTTGACCACATCTTTGGTCTGATCTGCAAGCTATGATTCCATAACTTTGGCACAGTGTAATCAGATTGAAAGGAAAGCAGAAGAGACCACAATAAAACTATACATGTAATTTTCATAATAGTTCTATGACTACTATGAATATGCTCTTTGTTTATCTGTTAATAAATCAGAACGTTTAGACTTCTGATAATTTAACCCTTGAAGATTTTATTTTTAATTTGGCTACTGTTGCTAGAGAGAAAAGCAAGACCAATTAGAGGAAGGAGATGAATTCTTTGGCAGAAAAAACAAAGGGGATTTTAAGGGCTTTAGGGGTTGTTGCACTAGTTCTTTATTGGATATAGTTTCAGGTCAAAATTTATGATGACTTTTCTAGTTTTATCATAACCCCTGATCTTTACCATTTATCCATAATTAGGTTCAATTTGAAACAAACAGATGGAAATGAGGGGAAGATAAAGAGTCAAGAAGAAAAGCCTAATTTTTCTGAGTAACAAGAGGCAGAGGATAATGGTGAGTATTTATAAACGGATACAGGCTGAGAGAGAGTAGAGGAAGATGGGGGTGGTGGGCTGTGTCCAGCCTCTTGGACAGGGGTGCAGGGTGACAGTGAGTGGCCACATTCCCTGTGCCCACCCCAAGGGCAGTCGTTGGTCCAGGATAGTCCAGGATATGGGGGTTGTATTTGCAATGACATGGAATATGAAAAAACAGCGAGAGTAGCTTTGCTGAAGTTCATAAAATTAAATGATTTTCTTTTAATCTCAATTTTAAATATTTGACCAACCACTTTAATTTAAAATATCATGCCTATTCTTCTGTCAATTCAAAAATTTTCTGGAAATACAAGGGCTAGCAGCCATCAATACAATAAATGTCTTTTCAGCTAGGGCCTCTGCAGAGTATTAGGAGCCAGGGAGATAGTAAGGTTTACGAGGAATCTCAAGTTCTTGCTTAGCTGGAGAAGGAGGATGCTCAAGGCCTTGATGGCTGAGTGGGGAGGTGGCAGACAAACTGGGGAAAAGACATTTCATGAAGGGTTGTGACAAGGGTAAAGATGCACCAACTGGCTGGACATGGTTAGAGGACTGACCCACCAAGGTGCTTTCATCATGCTGAGATCAACGTGCTCCATGTTTTCATGCTCTGGGGCACTTTCATGTTTCTGGGGCACTACAACACAGACGGTCTCATCCGACTGAGGCCATATATAAACATTTAAAAAATGCAAAATAGATTTCAACAGACTAGACATCTCATACCTAAGGCACATTTAGGCAACACACTCACAGGTGAAACCCCAGTCTTCTCCATTCCCAAAACACTTCTCTGAGTTAGCAAGTTCAAAAGTTTAAAAATATAACATAGCAGTCAAGGCTCAACTACCACAGGAAGGCACACACAACTCACACAAAGGACACCATTGGAGCCCCTGGCTCAGGCAACCAGGGAGACTATGCCACTGGGCCCCGCAGGGCATTTACTACACAAGGCCACTCTTCCAAGATGGGAGAGGTAGCTGCTCTATCTAAAATGTAGAAACAAACACAGGGAGGCAACCAAAATGAGAAGACAAAGAAATATGCCCCCAAATGAAAGAACAGGAGAAATATCCAGAAAAAAACAGCTAAATAAAATGGAGGCTAGCAAACTACCAGATAGAGAGTTCAAAACAATGAGTATAAGGATACTCAAGGAACTCAGTGAGCATTTTGGCAGCATAAAGGACACAGAAACCGGAAAAAAAGAGCCAGTGAGAAATAAAGAATACAACAATGGAAATGACAGGGAATCAACAGATTAGATGAAGCAGAAAATCAAATCAGCAGTTTGGAAGATAAGGGAGCAGAAAACACCCAATCAGAACAGTAGAAAGAAAAAAGAATCTAAAACATGAAGACAGTTTAAAGGCCTCTGAGACAACAGCAAATGTACCAACAGTCACATCACAGAGGTACCAGGAGAGAAGGGAGAGAGCAAGAAATTGAAAACCAATCTGAATGACGGATCATTTTTCTATCCAAGTGTTTCTTGTTTCTTCGTGAATTGATTTTAGAAGTTTCATTTTCCTAGAAAATTTCAATTTGATCAGTTTTCTATTTTTTGTTCTTTAAAAAAAATCTTGACATCTCTGATTATATACCTGCTTACATTGCTAATTATGGATATTCTTTGTTATATTTTAAAATTAGCCTAACTAGCTTATCTACTTCAAAGTTTTAAGAACGAACTTATTCTTAGATTTTTAAAGATATTTTCATTTTTTAGAGAGCAGGGAGGGAGGGAGAAAGAGGAGAGAAACATTAATGTGTGGTTGCCTCTCACATGCCCCCAACTGGAGACCAGGCCTGCAACCCAGGGATGCATGCGCCCTGACTGCAAATCTAACCAGTGACTATCTGATTTGCAGGCTGGTGCTCAATCCACTGAGCCACACCAGCCACGGCTACTCTTAGATTTTTTAATTCTAGCATTCTGTTTCTTTTTTGTTTATTCATACATTCATTCATTCATTCAACACACATCTGCTAAGTGCCAACCCTGTGTCAGATGAGGTGCTGGGTGATGAGGGTGAGAGGAAGTGAAACAGACAAGTCACAATTTACTTCCCATTAATCTGTCCCTTTAGAAAACTGACTCCTGTTTCCCAGATTTCTTTTATTGTTTATTTTCTAATTTTCTGTGTATGATAATTACTTCAGTTATTTTCATTCTTTCTTTTTTCATAACAAAAGCTTTCAGAGGAATGAATTTGCTTATTATCTGTAACTTTATGAAGTACTTCAAAGTTATTACTCTAATTATTAGACTATAACTATAGTTTTAAGTTCCTACTTGGGTCAAAATTTCCAAATGGATTAAGTTTTTAAAGTTTCAACTTTTATTATCCACAATTTCATTGAGTTATGATCAGAAAATGACAAGTAGAATTTCCCTTAACATTATAATGAGGTTTTCTTTCTGGTCTAGAACAGATCAATGCTTGAACAATCTAGAAAATTTGTTTACGTGCGAGGAACTGTTGAATTCCCTCATTTAACTTGTTAGTTTTCCATTCATTTCAATGCAGGAGGCCCTGCCTGACACAAGGTCCTTTGTGGTGGTGTGTGCGTCTTTGACTGATAGCATTGTTTCAGCAGAATGACCTTTAAGTCAAACAAAGCCGTAACAGACAGCCACAATTAAAACACATTTGTGTTACTATTCAAAAAGATACCACCTTAGGAGACAGAAAGCATAAGAAAAGCAGGTAATGATCTATCAAGTCAAAGGCATTTGGAGTTAGGTGGGAAAATATTTACATATTTTAAGTACGAAAGAAGAGCAAACTCTACGTGATATTTAAACAGAGATCTCAAGCTCCTTCTAGAAGCTACAAGAATTAAGTAAAATATAATTTGAATCTAAGGTACATGGGCATCTTGACCTCTCCTTCAAGTTTAGAAGTCAATGTTATAGAGAGATCACGGATATTTTGAACCGTGATCTTTTCTTCTATAGAACTCTATTCTTCTATAGAGAAGCTGTCAATCAGGACGAGGGCAAAATAAAAATGCCCTTAGGTAAAGGCTGAGAAAATTCATGCACAAATCATCTTTTTATTGCCCACACCAAGTATGTTCAGAATATGCCCCAATCACAGCACACAGGCCTCCAGCTGATATTGGAGTCTGAAGTAGGAATCCTATTCTCATCCCTGACAAAAACCTCAGCAAACTGAGAATGCCACCCTCAAAATTATATACAAGCCCAATATTATTTACTAAAACACTTGTGTAAATAACTTTTAATCCTAAAAAGATCTGGATCAAGTAGGGAAATATTTAAAAGAATGAAATAAGTATTATGTATTAAGAAATACCTGCATTTTGGAAAGAGAACATGTGTGTTTGGAATATATGAGAGGACTTAAGAATCACTATGTTTATGAGAATAGTTATGAAATTTTTAAGGCCTAAACTGGAATTGTTTGTCAATCAGACTTTTAAAAAACAATTTAAAATATTTAAAACTTATTAACTAAGTTTGTATCTTCTTCATTAGTGATAATTAAATTTTACTGGGCTTATAAATAGAATAACAAAATACTAAACCTGAAAGTCTAAAGAACGAGTCTTTTATTAGTAACAACTGTAATGACAATTTATTAAATCAAGTATCACCTGATCATACTTTCTTAGAGCATATCTATTGTTTTTTGTCTTTATCTAGAGGAGGAGCTCTTTGTTTTAAATGGAGACTTTACTCAATCACATTACAGTAACAGATATATCTGATACATTTTTTTACTATGTGTTATCACAGATCGCCTATGTATACATATGCACATATATTAAACCTTAAAGGGCATATTTTCTTTTTTTCATCTATTTTACTGATTATGCTATTACAGTTGTCCCGTTTTCCCCCCCTTTGTTCCCCTCCGCCCTGAACACTCCCTGCTACCCACATTTCCCCTCTTTAGTTCATGTCCATGGATCATATATGTAAGTTTTTTGGCTTCTACATTTCCTATACCATTCTTAACCTCCCTGTTTATCTTCTACCTACCATTTATGCTACTTATTCTCTGAACCTTTCCCCTCTCTGTCCCTCTCCCACGCCCCCACTGATAACCCTCCATGTGATCTGTATTTCTATGATGATGTTCCTATTCTACTTGTTTGCTTTGTTTGTTTTTTGCTTGATTGTTAATAACTGTGACTTCGTTGTCATTTTATTGGTCCTATTTTTGATCTTCTTTTTCTTAGATAAGTCCCTTTAACATTTCACGTAATAAGGGCTTGGTGATGATGAACTCTTTTAACTTGATCTTATCTGAGAAGCACTTTATCTGCCCTTTCATTCTAAATGATAGCTTGGCTAGATAGAGTCATCTTGGATGTAGGTCCTTGCCTTTCATGAATATTTCTTTCCTGCCCCTTCTTGCCTGCAAGGTTTCTTGTGAGAAATCAGCTGACGGTCTTATGGGTACTCTTCTGTAGGTAACTGTCTTTTTTTCTCTTGCTGCTTTTAAGATTCTCTCCTTATCTTTAATCCTGCGTAATGTAATTATGATGTGCATCGATGTGTTCCTCCTTGGGTCCAACTTCTTTGGGATTCTCTGACCTTCCTGGACTTCCCAGAAGTCCTTCACCAGATTGGGGAAGTTCTCCATTATTTTTTCAAATAGGTTTTCAAATTCTTGGTCTTCCTCTTCTCCTTCTGGCACCCCTATGATTCAGATGTTGGAATGTTTAAAGATGTCCTGGAGGTTCCCAAGCCTCTCTTCCATTTTTTTTGAATTCTTGTTTTGTCATTCTTTTCTGGTTGAATGTTTCTTTCTTCCTTCTGCTCTAAACCCTTGATCTGAGTCCTGGTTTCCTTTCCTGTCACTGTTGGTTCCCTGTAGATTTTTCTTTATTTCACATAATGCAACCTTCATTGCTGCCTGGGTCTTTTTTATGCTGTTGCAGTACCCAGTGAGTTCCTGGAGCATTCTGATAACCAGTGTTTTGAACTGTGCATCTGATAGGTTGGCTATTTCTTCATCACTTAGTTGTATTTTTTTCTGGAGCTTTGATCTGTTCTTTTATTTGGGCCATTTTTTTTTAATCTCAGCATGTCTGTTAGGTAATAAGGAGTAGAGCCTTAGGTGTTCACCAGGGTGAGGCAACCCATGTCATCACTGCATTTTGACTCTGAATGTGGGGGAGGGGTCCAAGAGGGAACAGTGCTGCTTGCTCCACTCTCTTCCAGTTTTCAGTCACTTCCCCAGCTACCCACAAGCAAATTGGGACCTTCTGGTGCTGATTCCTGGGTGGGTGGGTTTGTGTACATTCTAGGACTCTGTGGGTCTCTCCAACGAACTCTCTCGTGAGGCTGGGAATTTCTCCCACTGCCACCTCAACCCCCACAGGTGTTTTCAATAAGAGGCTTTAGGCTTTATTTCCCTGCGCTGGAGCTCTGGGTTGTGTGGTCTGTCTCACCACTTCCTCCCAGTTGTTCCTCCCAGTTTATGTGCATGCGAATGTGGGACCACATGGTCTGTCAGCCACCACCTTGCTGGGTCCTCCAGCCACTGCCTTGCCTCAAGCCCTCTCTGCCCAGCTGCCCATCTCCGCCCCTCCTACTGGTCTGGATGAATGTTTCTTCTTTAACTCCTTGGTTCTCAGACTTCTATACAGTTTGATTTTCTGTCAGTACTGGTTGTTTTTAAATTTGTTGTTGTCCTTCTTTTGATTTTTCAAGGAGGAGACACAATATGTCCATCTTGGCTGGAAGTTCCAAAGGTCATATTTTCCAAAGTATGCCTCTCAGGACACTAGCTCTACTTAAAATTCTTCTATGGAACAAAATACGTATGAGAAAAGTGCATACTACACTCTCCTTTCAGTTAATACTGTAAGAATTATGAATTCTTGAAATCTGAATCTAACACAACAGAAGCCACTAACTCATCTGCTCAAGTCCTCCAGCCAACTTCACACCTCTCCCCCTTAACTTAGCCCCAAACTTCTGTGAATAAGAAGAAACAGGGGACAAAAAATATTTTGGACATAGAAAGTACAGTTAATAAAACATTTTAAATTCATTTTAAAATAAAAACTGGAAGCAAAAGATGAATATAGAGATGATAGTATATATGAAAATTTGGTGACATAGAGAATCATTAGAAACACTACAGCCAAAGCAAAGGAAATGTAAAAAAAAAGGGAAAAGGGATCCACAAAGCAGTGTGCTACCCTGACAGTGAGACAGGATCAAAAGGCAACCAAGTCCAAACTAAGACATGAAGTCAGAGGAGAGGCTGGGAATAGTAACATTGACGGCATTCCATGTGCGAGCCTGTCCTGACCCTTTTTACCCTTTAACCTATGAGTCACCACAGCACTCCTAGGAGGTATGTCATATAACGTCCCCTTTTCTAGATGAAGAAACTGAGGCTCAAAGCACTTAAATCATTTGCCTAAAATCTCCGGGCTACAAAGTGACAAAACAGATTATGAATAGGCAGTCTGTCTCCAAAGCCCAAACTCTTAACCACCTTGCTTTCTGTCTTCAAGAAGAAAATAATTCTCTGTAACAAATTGTAAAATCAAGAAGCTAGATAATAGGTTAAAAGCATGCTAAGCTAATTTGAAAAGAAAATATAACACTTGTACTAACTCCTCTCCAATCTCCTTACTCCTTCTAGTTCTTTTAAAATAATACTGTCTGCCACAAACCACAACTTAAGCAATGTAAGATTACATTTCCTTCTCTGTAAACCTCAATGCACTACCCGGTTCTTCAGTAAATAATACCTATTGGATCCTAACATTTTAAATGCTGATTGTTTTTCAATTTTTAGAATCAACCTATAAACGATGCACAGAAAATTTAATAATACTCATTAGAAAACAAAATGTCCTAGACATGTAAAAGGCTGAGAGGCAGACTAGGGGTAGGGTGTGAAGGATGCCGGGGAAAACGCAGAAGAAATTTAGGGAAATCATCTCCTCATTTACCCGGGCAAGATGATTAGCCAAGAAATACAGGGAGTAAGTGACAGAAGATTTCCTTAAAATTTTTAAGTTTTTAAAGTAAAAATTTCATATAGCAAACTTGAAAAACATTTACAGTGAACAACTATATATCCATCACCTGTATTGCATCATTAACATTTTACTATAGTATCAAGAAATTTAGAAAATTTAAGTATGACTTGCAAAAATCAGGGGGTGGTGAGAGGAATACAGCAGCAAAAATGCACTCAATTCAACTTTCAGAGTAAGGGCTGCTAAATAGTCTCAAAAGTCAATAAATCAAGATGAGTATAGATACAGCACATAAGATAGAATTATCAGACAACCACTATTTCTTTGAAATACCTAAAAAATAAATGGACTGACAGATGGAGAGAGGAACAAATAGACGGACAGATATATGAGTAAAGCAAATATAGCAAAATATTAATCGCGGAATCTCAGTGGTGGGTATGTGGCCATTTACTGTACGTGTCTTTCAATTTTTCTGATGAAAACTTTTGTAATAAAATATTGACACAAATGTGGTTGACAGCAGTCATGTCTGGAAAGGGATGAGCTATTCACCAGACTCCACCCAGATTGTCCTCTGCCTGGAGATAATTTCCGGTCCTTAGCATCCAGGTGAGGCTACATGATCATGGAGGCCAGTGGAATGTGGGTAGAAACTGTTCGTACAATGTCTAGGCCAAGCTCCTAACAGCTCCTGCAGGATCCTCTGCATGCCTGGTCTGTTCTCCTGACTGCTGGCAGATCCAGTGCAACTTGGGAGCCAGGCACTGAAGACCAGTTCACCAGCCTGAAACTCTGACACCTGTAACTACCCAGACTGACACCAACTCACACTAGACTATGACATGAGGAATAAATCAACTTTTAATGCCTATTTTTGAGATTCCTCTTTGACCACAGCATTAATTATAACTAATATAGAGTAGGACCTGAAGGTGTAAGGGAAGAAGCTTTTACTTTTGTTTCATATCATTTGAGGTCACTGTTTAAACACACACATGAAAATTTAAACCAAATAGTGAGGAGCTAGCAGTGACAGAGGGGAAAACCTTCTAAGCCCACCTTCTACTAAGACCTGCTTAGCATACTGGACACCTTTGTGTGACTATAAAAAGGCAAAAGTGCAAAACAGCACCCTTTCCTCTGGAATGATACAACCTCAGCTGGGCCCACTCACCCCTTCTCCCAGAGGCCTTTGAACAGTGCACAACCTGCAGGACAACAGCCAGCAGCCCTCTCTGACAATGCAGATATGGGACAACCTGGCAGGAAATTGAAGGATGTTCACTGGGACATTCTAAGAAATATGCTCATCAACGTGTTCAGATTCCAGCTGCCCTCAATCATGCAAATATTCTTGTCTTTTACTTGAGCCATTTTCTCTTGCCCATTCTGCAATACCACAATAAAGTCACAGTGGCCCAACTCAGAGGTTCATAGATACCACCAAAGAGGAATCTTGCTGCTCCCATTACCAATTCCAGAGCTAGAAAAGAGGCAGCAGCTAAGACCCTGTCTACTGCTTCAGGTGTTCCAGAGGGAAGGGACCTGGAAGAGACTGGGTACTACCAACTCTTTTAAGCCAACGGGGAGGGGGGGGGCTTTAGATGGGGATTTTACCTCATTTACCCTTTAAATACACTACCTCCACTCCTGCCCCCAAAACTGAGGTCCTGTGGAAGCCAGCCATGAGGTGTGTCACTGAATCTCTACTAGAGAAAGGACTTAGCATTCAGCTGCAAGGACTGTAGTTAGCTGACACCTCCAGCTGGATCCCAGGATCCCAAGGCCACCACCAGGATCCCAGGACTCAATCTGGCTTTTGAGGCGAAGGCACAGTCTTTCCAGGTAGCCTCCAGCAGTGACTGACCACGACAAGAGGATAAGGACTGGCCATTTCTGCCGGACCTGGGACTCCTTTAAGGGGCAGTCCGCTCTGAACTCCTTAATCAGTGGGCCAAGATTTCAGCAGATCTGCATATTATCTGAGGCTCTACCGGCCCAAACCTGCTGCCTCCCCCTCTTCCTTTCTTAAGTGTTAGACTGCATCATGGAGCAGGGGTATCTAACCTTTTGGCATCTCTGGGCCAGAGTGAAGAATTGTTTTGGGCCATACATTAAATATATTGAGACATGTAATCACAAAAAAATCTCATAATGATATAAGTAAATTTATGATTTTGTGTTGGATTGCATTCATAGCCATACTGAGCTACATATGGCTTATGGGCTGCAGGTTGGACGGCCTCTGGTACAGCTTTCCTGGCCCAGTTCTGCCTCTCACCCCTTTTTCTTAGGTGTTACTCTCTAATAGACCTCATTCATTCCTAATTCTGTTTAAAGGTTTGTGTCTCAAAGTACAAAAGTGACACAATTCGGAAACTGTAAAAGTCAAACTGGGGTGTTGTTCTTGCCTCATCCAGCCTCCCTCTACTTTCCTTTTACCTGTACCACTAATCCTTAGGCCCCTTGCTCTGAATCAGAGGTGCCCACTGAAGAAGCACTTCTGATTCTGGTCCAGTGCACAACTGCCTTATTCCAGCCCCCACAGCAGAGCAGACTGAAGATACATTAATCTTAACCAAAACTCTAATTTCCAGGATCTCACTGATGCATTCGATAGCATTTCATCACAGCATTAAAAGACCCATTAAAATTATACTCACACTTTCAACCAACAATTGTCCAGCATTCAAAGACTTTCCTAAGATTTTCTAGTCTTATTTGCAGCAAATCAGACTGAGTACCCATTCTGAGATGATATGACATGATCTGCACTCTTTGAAAAAGAGTAAAATAAATGCAGTAAAATAAATCACTGACATAAAAGTCTCCTTTTCATATCCTATCCATTAGAGTGCGTTAAAAAGCATGGTCACTTAGAAATTGGAACACAAGCGCCCAAGTAACTCTTAAAAGCTCTAAGAAGGGGGACAAACTCTTCCCAATATTGATACAAAGGAAACAATACACAGGGGTTTTCACAATACCTGGGCAGTTGTGTAATAATGAAAGCTGTTTTTAAAATGTTTCATATCATTTACCTAATAGTTTATCACAGGGCTGTTTATGACAAAGGCATCCTTTTTGCAAATATTGGTTATTCTCCCCAAAGAAGTTTGGGTAAGCGCTGTGTAATTTAGACAATAGCCTCTATGTAATCCATGCAGTCACCCCATCTCAAAAACTTTTCTTCACAGTATTTCCACGTGGCAAAACTTCCAATCCTGGTGTTGTACCACTCTAGTGCACCACAACTGCCAGGGTGGCACCACTTCAGCCCAGCCCAGCCCAGCCCTGCACCAGGGATATGGCCCATGCTTGCCTGGCCTCCCTGCCAAGACCCTCAGCTGAGGCCCTGGGCAGGGGGTGAGTTCAAGGAGTAAGTCATGGACAAATTGCTCCACCTCTCAGAACCTCATTTCCTCATTCAATTCAAATTTAAAAGTTACTCCCTCAAAAATTTTTTTAGAGTTCTGGCTCTGTCATAAAAAACACTGTCATGTCACCTGCCACCCAAGGACTCCTGCATGATGTGGACTATCACTCCCCAGTCAGTAAAGACGCAATTTTTGAGGCTAAATAAAATCCCATTTGCTTCACGTGATGGTACAGAAAAGTTCTATTTTGTTTTTAAATGCGACCCCGTGGTTATCAGCATCAGCATCTAAATCTGTGCTGGAAGTCACAATGAAAACCGACTCTAACAAACTCGTTTAATTTCTGAGAAAATAAAAATTTTATAAACCGGAGAAGTTTTTGGTATCCTAGAACACGCACAGGCTATTCTGAGTAGGAAACAGTCGCAATCAAATCCTTGGTCTAACCGTAAGTCTGCTGGGCGAGTTATCACCTTCCACGGGACTGCACAAAGTGTGTGGTATGTAAATTATGCGCTGCAAAATGGACAATGAACCAGAAAACGACCGCCAAGGCACATTTTCCGTTGCAAATGCCTAGAAAGTATGCAAGAACTGCCTACACAAGGCTTACGAGAATCCCTCTCCAGGTGGCAGACAAGAGGACCAGTCGGAGTCCAGCATAAAATCTTTACACAAGACTACCCCACCCCCCGCCCGACCCCCTCCACGCCCGCCCCCATCGCTGCGTCCAGTCCGACCCAGCGCTTCTAGGTACATGATTACAGTGAGTGGCATTTCCTTGTGACCGAGCAGCACAGGTAATTTTACAACCCTATTAGCGCATTCCAAAGGCAAGACTCACATCCCGGGAACTTCACCTTTCCACTCTCCCCCTCGGCGCCTGCAGGCTGCTAGGCTGCCACCGGCCGTGGAGGCGGGTGGGGGAAGGGCGCCCGACCAGAGAGGGGGCGCGGCGCGACCCGGGCCCACCGCACAGACCTGGTTCTGGATCTTCAGGCCGCCCGGAGTGGTTGCCCATGCTCAGCCGATTCGGCAGCTGCCGGCTGGCCGGTCTCAGACTAGGCGTCTAACGCGCAGCAGCTCTCGCTGGCTCCGGCTGCCTAAGCAGCTGCGTCCGGCGGGTTTGCTCCACTCAAAGAAAAGGCCGGGCGCCTTCCAGTCCCCGGCTGCCGCCCGCCAAGTAGCTCCAAGCCCTGCAGGCGGGCCCCGCCCCTCATCTGCATACAGCCCCGCCCACCTCAGTTCTCCAGGCCCGCCAGGCGCGGCCCGCCCACCCTCATCTGCACACCGCCCCGCCTCCGCCTAGGGCTCCGAAGGGTCCGGAGGCTCTCCCTGGCCTGGGGTGGAGGGGACGCACCACTGAAGGACTTCTGGCCTCTTCGGCGGGCGCGAAGCATTGAGGCTGGACAGGCCTGGGAAAATCCAACTGCGGGAGGCTGAAGCCAAGCGCCACCTGACAGGCGAAATCCTGCGCCCTGAATTAAATCTGTGAGGACGAGGAAAGCCTAGGGTTGGCATAGGACAGGCGCTTACTGTTTTTGGCGTAAGAAGTGAATGAATCAATGGGCGAATGATCAACTCCTCAGAAAGTGAAGGAAAATAACGCTTTCACAAAGATTATTCAAGATGATACCACAGCTACTAAAAATCCGCACCAGTCCTAAGTGATAACTGTTTTTCTATCAGAACTGACTGACTTGGGAAAATTACCCCAAACTTTTATAGTTAATCTTACAGTTAAAAAGCACTTAGAATTAAATCTTATTGTGAAAAAATATATAATAAAATCATGAGTAGCTCTACCTCCCGCATCACTTAAGTACCGTTGTCCATTCTCAGTTCTCATGTTATCAGCATCTTACATCACCATTTACTACCCTCAACTCCTCACGGCAGTCAAATCATTCGGCTTTTAGAACACCATGCTCTCCTAGTTTTCTCCCCACATCTTGGGTCGCCTCTTCTCAGTTTCTGTTACTGGTTTCTCCTCATCTCCTTGACCTCCATCCTCTGTGCCCTAAAGCTCAATCGTCTCTGTCCGACCTGGCCATCTCTTCTCTAACTTGGCCATCGCAACAAACTTGTAGCTTTTAAATACCACCAATATGTCTTCAGTCCTCTCTCCAGAGCTCCAGATTCATTTACCCGACTACCTTCTTGACACTTCACTTAGATGTCTTAATAGGCATCTCCAATTTAACTGGAACAAAACCCATCTTAATTTTTCTTCCATAGACGTTTCATATATCTTCTCCATCTCCATAAATGGAATATATTGGAATATGCATTGTAAATGCCACCCTATCTCGGCAGTTCTCACCACTTCCACTGCTGCTATGTGGTCCAAGCCATGGTCATTATCTATCAGGATTACTTCAACTGCCTCCTAAACCGTCTACCTTCCTCCATCCCTGCCTCTCTGTAGTCTAATCTTCACATAACACAGTGATGCTTCTAAAACCTCAGTCAAATCATACCACTTACAATGCTCTAATAGTCTTTTGTCTCATTGGAAGGAAAAATCCAAAACCCTTACAACGGCACCCAAGGCCCTGAATAATCTTCCTCCCACACCTCCACCTTCCATCAGTGAACTCACTTTCCCCCTCTCACATTGATCTTATTTTATTTATTTATTTACCTATTTATTTTTAAAGTATATTTTAATGATTACGCTATTACAGTTTTCCCAGTTTTTCCCCTTCATCCCCCCTCTGCCTATAAACCCCCAGCCCTCCAGCATTCCCCCCCTTAGTTCATGTCCATGGGTTGTACATATAAGTTCTTTGAGTTCTGTTTCCTGTACCATTTTTTACCTCTCCCGATCCATTTTACACCTACCAATTATGCTTCTTCTACCCAGTACCTTTCCCCCACTATTCCTTTCCTCCCTCTCCCCACTGAAAACCCTCCAAGTGATGTCCATTTCTCTGATTCTATTCCTGTTCTAGTTGTTTCCTTAGTATTTGTTTTCGTTGTTTTTCTTTTCTTTTTTTTAGGTTCATTTGTTGATAGTTGTGAGTTCGTCATTTTACTGTTCATTGTTTTTTGTATTCTTCAATTTCTTAGATAAGTCCCTTTAACATTTCATTTAATAAGGGCTTGGTGATGATAAACTCCTTTAACTTGACCTTATCTGGGAAACACTTAATCTGCCCTTCCATTCTAAATGAAAGCTTTGCTAGATGGAGTAACCTTGGATGTAGGTCCTTGCTTTTCACGACTTGGAATACCTCTTTCCAGCCCCTTCTTGCCTGTAAGGTTTCTTTTGAGAAATCAGCTGATAGTCTTATGAGCACTCCTTTGTAAGTAACTCTCTCCTTTCCTCTTGCTCCTTTTATGAATCTCTCTTTATCTTTAATCTTGGGTAATGTAATGATGATGTGCCTTGGTGTATTCCTCCTTGGGTCTGACTTCTTTGGGACTCTCTGAGCTTCCTGGACTTCCTGGTAGTCTATTTCTTCACCAGATTGGGGAAGTTTTCCTTCATTATTTGTTAAAATAAGTTTTCAACTTCTTGGTCTTCCTCTTCTCCTTTTGGCACCCCTATAATTCAGATATTGGAATATTTAAAGATGTCCCAGAGGTTCCTAAGCCTCTCTTCATATTTTTGAATTCTTGTTTCTTCATTCTGTTCTGGTTGGATATTTATTTCTTCCATTTGTTCCAAACCATTGAGTCCTGGTTTCCTTCCTGTCACTGTTGGTTCCCTGAATATTTTGCTTTATTTTACTTCGGATATCTTTCATTTGTTCTTTCATTTTCCGACCAAGCTCAATCAGCTCTGTGAGCATTTTGATTACCAGGGTTTTAAACTCTCCATCAGATAGGTTGGCTATCTCCTCATTACTTAGCTCTTTTTCTGGAGTTTTGGTCTGTTCTTTCATTTGAGCCCTATTTCTTTGTCTTGGCACACTTGTTAAGTTGTTAAGGGGTGGGCTCACATTGATCTTCTTACAGTGGCCTTCTTGCTGTTCCTCAAATAAGTGAAGCATGCTCCCACCTAAAGTCCTTTGCACTGGCTATTCCTTCTGCCTAGAATGCTCTTCCCCTCACATTCCTATATTACATAGGCCATATGATCAGGCTCTCTCTCTTTTGAGGTCTCTGGTAAAAAAATTAATTGTATTAAGAGGGGCTTCTCTTGTTATACCATATTAAATTGTAAACCAGAATTTCAACACATGCACTTCTCTGCTTCGTTGATCTCCATGACACTTATCACCATTTAGTATACTATAGGCTCACTTGTTTACTGGTTTATTGTCTTTCCTCTAGAGTACAAGGTTCATGAGAACTACAGGCCTCTTCTCAGCAATGTCCATGTCTGGCTCGGATTCCTCTGACAATCAAAGCTACCTCCCCCACCTTGGCAACTATATCAATAATTGTCTTTATAGCTTTATCACTGCTGATAGAGATATATGGAAAGATAATCACCATCAATATAGGTTTAACACTGTTTGCTTTAAAGAGTTGGTGTTCTGGATCACACTTTAACTTACATTCATTATCTGAAAATTTTAAGCTATCAAGCATTGATCATTTTAATAAAACCATTGTCATTTTTACCAAAAGTTATTTATTACCAAATATAATAATTGAAGTGGCTTTATGTACACTATACTGAGTATATCAGGAGATGAGATTTTCCATGCCTCAGAGGGGCTTAGATTGCTATATTATTCAATAAATAAAGTTCAATATTTGTTTTGTACATGACACCATTCAAAAGAAGAGGGGAACCTCCACTTTCTTAATAAGCCAAAGTTGAATTTGCTAAACAGAGACTAGATTCACACAGAAAATCAAAAGAAATTTGACCATGAGAAGAAAGAATACAAGAGAGTAACAAAGATTAGTAACTAAATTGAAAGTAAAGTACTTCAGGCAAGTAGCATGTATATTGGTCTAAAGAAACACTCCAATGCTAAGAAAGTGACAGGAAAAGCCAAGGGAGGGTCTATAAACACAGAAAACAGACCAGTGGTTACCTGGAGCTGGGGATGAAACAAGCGTCCACTGGAAATAGGACAAGGCATCTTTAAGGGGTAATGGAAATGTTCTAAAACTTAGTCGTGGATAGTTATAACTCAGTAAATCTGCTAAAAATCATTGAATTTCACATTTGAAATGGGTGAATTCTATAATACGTAAATTATAATTCAATAAAGCTATTTTTTAAGTCAGGAGAGATAAATGGATGAGGCTCAAAGATCATATATTATTTCCCGACAAAAAAGAACCCCATTCTCACCCTGAATCAATTAGCATTAATAAAGCCTGGTGGGTGGGGGTGGGGTGGGGGTAAGATGCTAGGAATAAAGGCTAGAAAGACAAGGGTGTTGAAGAAGAGGAGATAAAGGGAAAAAAGAGAGTCATCGCCCATATTCAGGATGTGCTTGCTTATTGAAGGTGCTGCCAGCAGGGCCAATGCACTGGGTTCCACCCAAAGCAACAGAGAGTTTTTAAGGCTGGAAACAGACACAGTTCAAGGTGGGATATGGTAAGCATCTAAACAGAAATGCAAAGGTAGTGCTACAGAACATCTCTGAAAAGAAAAAAGCATATCCTACTGTGAGATCAAGAAAGGATTTATGAAGGAGGTGCTGCTTGGAGCCATCCTCTCCAGGTGAACAGCCTTTCTGTCAGTGTCCAGAGTGGCAGGAGGGGCAGGAGCAGTGGAAGGGAGGTGCCTGGCAGGAACACGTGCATCCCTGACTAGCAGGCCCCAGCCGCAGGGCTGTGTCTTTGTCCATCAGAGTGAACAAAGGCTTTATTGTGAAATAGTACTGAGTGTGTTCAAAGAATAAGTCACCCTGTGGCCCAGGACCGGAGCTCAAGGCAGGAATAGGGAATGGAGAGGGCTGCAGTGGCACCTCACCGACCCCACGCAGAGGTTTGCCCTCGGTTCCTTACCCAGTGAGGAGTACCTGGAGGTGCCAGAGCACAGAAGGGGTCTGAGGAAAGCTGTGATTTAGCAAAACTGATAGGGGACTCAAGAGCTGGAAAATTTTAGTTTAAGGTAAAAGGTTATGAGCCTAGTAAGTAATGTATGTGTCAAAGCTTTTGTTTCAGAAACTACAGATAAGGCCCATCCTGTAACCTGGGAAAACAGTCGACCTCCTGGGGCACTGCTAGAGATTACTACCTGGGGACAAGTGGAGGCATCTGGCCACTGTATTCCAGGGAGAGACAGATGACCACCAGCCCCTGGGAACAGCTAACTGCCCAGCATAGGAATGTTGCAGCTTCTTTCACCTAATCCTCCCTGAGTCTCAAAGCCCTCACCACATCTTGTTTATTCCCTGTTATAAAAAGTCTGGCCTGGAAAGAGAAGGGAATATGGTCTGTTAGGGTATGAACCCACCATCTTCTCAGACCATTGGCCATCTGAATAAAGAATCCATAAAGATTCAATCACTGTCATTGCTTATTGGGTTTGGTAGTGACAGGCAGCCTGATCACTGGTGTCTTTTTCAGTTTCAAAATGACCCTGGTGATACAAACCCTGCTTTCCTATACACCCTCAAAACATACCAACACCTCGGGCAAGATGGATACTCCTGGTTGGTAGGTTCCTTTCCATGTTACAGAGCAGATGTCCAAGGGGGGGGCAATATTTGCCCCACCCAGGGATGCCAAAAAAACTGTTAAAGAACAGATACACTTGGGCCCCAGACTCCATAGCATGGTATACTAATAATGTCCGGACCCCCCTGCTGGGTCCGATCCTCAGTCACCAATTGGAAAGACATCTCTCAATGCCAGAGATTTGTGAAAAGGAAACAAAATATTTATTTAATGCTATTTAGGCCTAATGCCTCCATTAAAATATCAAAGTCCTTTAGGGTACACACACACACACACACACACACACACACACAGTGCTCCCTTCTCCCCTTGTACTAACTCCGGGTACCGTAAATCAGGAAAAGAGCACACATCTGGCTGCTGGTACCATGAGCTGTGTTACCGTCCAGGCAAGATCTCCAGTTAATCCAAAGTCATGTGGCACCTTCCACTGGCAAGAGTTTTTTGTACCACGTTCCAATCAAAGTCTCTCCTGCTTTCCAGGCCAGGTGGCTAAAGGGAGCACCCCAAAGCCGCGTGGGCCTCTTCTACCAAAGCTGCAGGGATCTGCACTCCACTAAAAGCATGTGGCTTTCCCCTTCACCTGGCTGCAGGGATCTCCATTCTGGCAAAGCTGCGTGGTTTTCCCTTTCACCTGGGAAAGAGGGGGTCCTCACTCTGCCCAAAACCGCATGGCTCTCCCCCAGTGGCTGCGGTGTCTGGGTTTAAATCCCCTCACCAATCTTCCTCTGTACCCCTATTTCCAACTCCTCCCACAATCAGTTACTCCTGCCAGTATTTCTGTATTATTACAAGTTTACTGGGCTGCCATGATGAGTCTGGGCAGGTATCGTCCCATGTCCTGGAGCCAATCCTCTCCAAGCTCTTATGCAGGCACTGAAACTCAGGGGACCTGCCCCCAATTACATCTTGGGGGAAGTGACTTCATCCCCCTAGCTCCAAGCCTGGCCACAGCCATTTAACATATCCAAGTGACCGCCAAAGGCTATAGATATGTTAAATGACCATGCCATGGATTAGGTGCAAGGCTGTGGCTGTACAAAACAGCCCTGCATGTTTCTGCTCCATGTGTCCCTTCCCCCCAACTCACACCTGTGGGGGGGAATGGGTGAGGACATCTTATATGTCTCTCCAATATTCCTATACACTTTGAGTTCTGGACACCATTCCAAATCTTTTTTTTTTTGCCACTCAGCTGCACCCTGTATCATCCAGATCAACTGTGCACTTCTGCTTCCATCATTTGGGTTGTCTGCTTACCACAAGTCAGGTGTATTTGTTCCAAACCTGTTTATGCTAGTTGTACTCCTGAATTTATTTACATAACTTAATTATTATGTAAACCAATGAAGTGAGCAAGAAAGAGATACAGTTTCTTCAGAAGCCATGCTGAATTCTTTGAAAAGACTCAGTGAAGGTGAGCCGTTATAAAATGTGTAGTCCTGACCAGTGTGCTTGGTTGGATGTTGGCTGACAAACTGAAAGGTCACCAGTTTGATTCCTGGTTGGGGCACAGGCCTGGGATGTGGGTTTAGTCACCAGTCAGAAATGTGCAGGACACAGCCAATTGATGTTTCTCTTTCACATCAACATTTCTCCCAGACATCTGCCCTCCCTTTCCTTCTCTCTAAAAGATAATAATAATAAAATTAAATTTAAAATGTGCGAAGCAACTATAAAAGATTAGGGAAGTATTTGTAAACACATGAAAAAATTCTGTATACAGTCTTCTTCTGAAGTACCTAAATTCTTGCTCCTGTTTAAAGAAACGAAAACTGACAATCATGGAAGATGTATTACAAGTGTGGAAAGAGGTTAAAGAACCCCAATCAATGGATCTGCTCTAAGAAAATACTTCGGCCCAATGGGTAAGTAAATATACACTTGTATGTTTTAAGTGAAAATAAAATATTTAAAGTATATGTTATATTTTTTAGGATTCCTTTATTTAACCAACTTTATCAATTAATTGACTGAAACTGATCCCAGTCTCAAAGGACCAGAGTGTGGAGTGAACATGAATAAGTGCACAATTCCAACCCGAAGCATCTGTGCTTTAGGAGAGAGATGCTATGCTGGGTGGGGTCAGGAGAATCCAGAGGAAATGAAAAGAAGTGGAAAAGAGGGAGCGGGAAAAGGCAATTACACATTAAAGGAAAGGAATCTGACAGAAGTGACAAGAGAATTTACCTGGGTGACAGAAAAAATGGCATTGTAGTCATGCTAAGTCCAGATGCTAATGGCAGCAGTTAAGCAACTCTACAAGGAGGGCGGTGAGTTTCATTTAGGCAATTCAATGAGAATGCAATATAAAATCCAGGAAAGCAGGGGTTTCCATTCTTTTGTTAATTGCTGCATCCCTAGAACCTAGAAGGATGCTTGGAAAACAGTAGATATCCTAAATACTTCTTAAAGGAATGAATGGATATGCACACATGCAGAACAACCACAAGGCGTTTTCAGCAAACAGTTGGAGTGTTTCCAGAAAACAGGGTGCACGTTGGGACAGGGGTGCAATCTTGGGAGTCATCAGGAACTTTGTCTATCTTGTAATCTTAGGGCCTGGAATAGTGTCTCCCATGTGGAAGGGGACAAGAGAAGATATCAAAGAAAAGGTCTTCGACCTTAATAGCAATGCCTTCAGAGTTAGAAAGGACTCCAGTGAAGATCTAATCCTATTGCCCTACATCATCGCCACTAGGGAGTTGTTCAGTGTGGAATGAATACATCTCTAGTGATAACAGGGAATTCTTTCCTGTGACATACCTCTCTGAACTTCTGTAGTTACTAGCACATTTTTCCATATACTAAGTCAAAACTTGGACCTAATTTTACCTCTTCGAACCAAAAGGAAAAGTTTCATTTTGACCAGAAAGGAATTGGTTGACCAAGTGCAAGTGATGAAAACTTCTGGAGAAAAAAACATGTCATCTTAGGAAAGCAAAGCTGAGAGAGTCTGGGCAAGGTGCCCCAGAGTCTAAGGCAAGTGGAATTTTTTTTAATTGCCTAAGTAGCATATTCTGTTTAGGAAGATGGTTTGAGAGAAAAATCTCATTTTATAAAAGTGTCTCCATTTCTGGTTCTGTTCTTGGTTCCTCACATATCCTGTTACATTTCATCCTGACAACTTCTGAGAAGGGTGTGATTAATTTCACCTCACACAGAAGGAAAAAGGCTCAGAGAGGCTAAGCAGCTTATGCAAATTCCCACATGATGCTTTGCCAAGAGGGAGATTCTGACCCCCAGTGGATAATGGACACTGATGGAGATTCCTAAAGCAATTGAATCTGTTGTCCTCAACATGCTCAGGCAAACATGAGAGCATGGAGAAAAACTGAAAAATAGGACACACAGCCATGGATGAATATGAGCTTGGCTGAAACTATCAGAAAAGGGCCCGGAAAACTAAACCTGAAAAGGTGCTGAGGTGTATTGAAAATGGTAAGGAGAAAAGACACCTGGCTGTCCTTGCAGCTCTATCTGTATTTCTGTCTTCTCTCGTGCATGTATACCCCAAAATGGTCTATGCCCTATAAAAGGTAGTAAGAGGAAACTGATGTCCAAGAAAATCACCCAATGAGCCTGAATGTCCTGGTCCAGGAACTTACAACCCCCAATGCTGAGGTAACTGGTGAATAAGGTCATGGACTGCTATCAGTTACCACTGAGAAATGATGAAACAAAGCCAGAGAGAGATGTACACCAGAACAAAGAGGCTCTTTGATATGGAATGGTCTCCAAAATACACTATGCAGAGAAAAAGCATTCATGCAGAAAGGTGTGTCCATTTATGCAACCATGTGTGTACAGAAAAAGAAGAGGCCGCACATTTGCTTCCCTACACACTGGGTATCTGAAAAGATACCAGATTGCCAAACAGTGGTCAATGGGTGGCTGCTCAAAGGTTGAGAGCAAAACTTTTCACTGTGCCCTTTACATCTTGAAGCATGTGAATTGCACTACCTATTCAAAAATTAAATAAAGCTTAAAAATTTTACCCAATAAAAGACTAGAATTTGATAGAATAAATTTTTAAAGAAAAGCTCTGTAAGTGCCTAAAATGACACACAGATATCATTAGGAGCCAGTATGGACAAACTAGGGAAAATCACTGAGAATAAGCCAAACTGCTCTAGGTCTCTTTCCACCTGCTTTCATTTCCAAATCCACAGACAGCTACTCCCACAAGTAGGAGTGGTAGTGGTGGTGGATTAATTAAGGTCACAGAGCTAGGACGTGGCAGGCACAACAGAACAAAGGTAGGTCTATGTTCTCCACGCTACCTTTCCTACAGTCTTGTCACTCCACTGACTGCATCCAAATCTTGCTTTCTGCTGTGCTAGCATCAACCTCACATATAGTTTCTAATATGTACCCTGCACATAGATTAGCAAATACATATAAATTTAATTTATTAGAAATCCCTTAAGTTAATGTTCCAAAACTAATTCCCACATCATAAAATCACCACAACTGGGCTGTCTTTTGAGATCAATCAAATAAAGATAAGTATCACATCCAAATAGCATTAAGAAAATCTGAACAAGTTCAATTGCAGGGAGAGGAGGCATTCACATTACATACTTCAACAGTGACTATCTGTACTGTAATTTGCTTAGGGAAAATATTTTCCACAGTATTAAACTGATTTTTGACATGGATATCAATATACAGGCAAAGACAATTCAATGGTAACCTCAGTCATCCAAATAAACTTTCAGGAAGAAAGAATACAACACTGAAAATCCACTGTGTTGGCAGCCAGGAAAAGCAGCACAAGAGAGCAGATCTGAGCCTGTTCTCCACTGAGGGACTTGAACATGGCTGAAGGTCATGGCCAGGTTCAAGGACTGGAACTTTAATATTCCATTAATTCTGTGGAAAAACCTTCTGTTTCCTTTCCATCTAACGTGATGATTACACAGAAGCAGAAAAGCAGAACTTTCTTCTGAAACATAAAACTTGTTCTATGGTGGGAAGCTACATTTCCTTTCCTTTTCTCCTCTTCCACAATAAAGCCCAGGGTACTGGTACTGGCCATGTCATTCTGACCATGAACCAGTCTGAAAAAAAGGAGCAATAGCCACAATCATTCTCTTAGAAAAAAGTAAATTAAAGGCATACATTTGGGAAAGGAAGCTGATCCCAGCTGTATTTACTCACAGTGCATCTTCAACACTTCAGTTAGTAGACACCAGTTAGTTATTAACATAAACATCCATCACAGATAACACAATATCATCATCTCTGAGGTTCATTTAAGTTTTATTACTCTAACACATAGTCCAATCCTCTTTCTTGGCACAGGCATAACTTTACATACACTGAAATCTAACTGTAATGCTGTGGTTTTGACTCCATAATGTAGAGAGAATATAAATGTATGAATGTCTTCTGAGTAATTAAAAAGAAAATGTTAACCTATTGGGTGCTATGGGGTATTCAGCCATATTTTATTTGCTTTATAGAATGACTTTAGTGTCGAATCCCTTGTTCCTTTCAGATTCCTAAGGGAGACTTTTTTTTAAATGTTTCACTCCCGGAAAGAGTTGTGTGTTTCATTAGTAACTGGCTCCTTTTCATCTTGTCATCACAAATCAGGCTTTGCTCTTTCCTTTGGTTTCTAAGAAACTCAGCACCAAACTAGTAGCCAACTGTGTACCTCCCTTCTGTATGCTTTTCCTCCTAGCTTCTGATTTTTCTATTTCCTCAGTGCCTGGTTTATTTTCTTTCCAAATTTGTACACTTATCTCTGTAAGACTTCTCAAATTCTTTCATACAAGAAAGGCATAAATTTAAAACATTAAAAAATTCTCCACTGAGCCTGGTGTAGCTCAGTGGATTGGGCACAGGCCTGCAAACCAGAGGATCGCGGTTCGATTCCCAGTCAGGGCACATGCCTGGGTTGCAGGCCAGTTCCCAGCAGGGGATGCACGAAAGGCAACCATACATTGATGTTTCTCTCCCTCTCTCCTTCCCCTTTAAAGATAAATAAATTTTTTAAATCTTTAAAAAATTTTTAAAAATCTACTCTTTATTTTTCTTAAAAAGTTATTTCACAAAATTTTCTCTCAACTATACACATTTAAAAAATATAAATCTAGCTGATAAATGTGTCGAATGTTTCCTGGTCCACTTTCTGTGTGACAACTTGCAAAGCAAAATCCACAGGGATAACTTAGGAAGCTGGTAGGATGGGCGCTTAGTACCCCCACATTCTCCTCCATGCTGACCTTTCCCAGAGATGGGGTGCTGGCTGCAAGAGAAGCACCTGCAGCAGAAACAGTGGGTGAACTCCATTCTCAAGAATCTCCCCAGAGAGTCACCCTAGATAGCATCACATACACTATGCCTTGATCATTCATATTTTGATATTTTTAGGCAAAAAGAAGTAACTCTTTTTCATCAAAGAAGTCTGGAGATCCTGCTTTACAAGAATGCAAACAACTAGAAGTAGCAACCACATTTAATTGGCTTTATAAGGTACTATATTAAGAAAGCCACACCTCACTGGTGGGGCTCAGTGGATTGAGCTCTCGCCTCCTAACCAGATGGTTGCAGATTCCATTCCCAGTCAGGGCACATGCCTGGGTTCCAGGCCAGGTGCCCTGTTGCAGGTGTGTGAGAGGCAAACGACCTGTTTCTCTCACACTCTTTTTCTCCTTCTCTCTTCTTCCCTTCCCCTCTCTCTAAAAATAAATAAAGTCTTTTTTTAAAGAAAGGAAGGAAGGAAGGGAGGGAGGGAGGGAGGGAGAGAGGGAGGGAGGGAGGGAGGGAGGGAGGGAGGGAGGGAGGGAGGAAACTTATGAGAAAAAAGGGTGGGTGAAGCTCCTGGGCCCATCTTTCCTTCTCTTCAAAGAGCAGAAGGGTCAGCATGGTAGCTGAGATGAGGGGCAGGGAAAGGACGTTAGGGAGCCATGCAGGGGGACGGGTTGGAGAGCCTGGAGGCCAGAGGGTGGGGGGTGGGGAGTTGGGTGGAGGTGTCAGGATGATTTCAGACCCTAGCTACATTGAATAAATAAGTACATAAATTGAAGATAATGAGAGCCATGTTTCTCACTACCAGAGAAGATAGTTACAAACACAGAAAGGAAGGAGGCACATATATTATATATATAATATATATATTATATATATATAATAGTGTAAATATTCTACTTAAGTATATATAACGTGTAAGTTGTGTTAGGAATATGTACACACAGTGAGACTTGCAACCCTGACCATCTATTGGGAGAAATGACACCATTTGGGCCCCACGGAAATACTTCACATCTCTTTTCCATGTCCTTGAAACAAAAGGGACTGCATTGAAATGCTGTGGACTTCTGTGGATTGTACTGCTGCCCACAGTGGAAATGGAGCCTGATTTTGACTGCAGAGTGCAAAGCCAGGAGGGACTTGGAAAATAACTCACTCAAAGGATTGACTTGTTAAATCTGTTGTTTCAGATAGGGTGAATCCAATTGATCCTTACACCTGGCCAGAAGTGCCAAGGGTTTAATTTCTATTTTCTTTCTTTTTTTCAAGTCCCAAAAGGTGGTTCTGGAGTACTCATGAATTCCCCCAGTATTTGTGATGGTTGTCAAAGTGGCTAAGAAACATTTTACAATATTAGACAATTCTTATTACTCTTAAATTTGTATTTATATATAAATTCAGACATTAGTCAAATGTGATTCTGAGAGGAAAAAAACATCTTAAGAAATCAAAGGCTAAATCTCTGGATCTCTGGGCAAGGTATTATAGACACTAGTACATGTATGGGAGGCCAAAACATCCCCAGAATTTATTTATGAAAATTGTGTATTTATTCTTACATGTTTAAAGTTCAATCACCTTCAAAGTACTCTCCATTTGATTCAATACACCTATCAAGATATTTTTTCCACTGTTTAAAACAGTTTTTCAACTCATTGATTTTTAAAAAGATTTTATTGATTTATTTTTAGAGAGAGGGGAAGGGAGGAAGAAAGAGAGGGAGAGAAGCATCAATGTGTAATTGAGTCTCGCATGGCCCCACTGGGGACCTGGCCTACAACCCAGGCATGTGCTTTGACTGGAAATCGAACCAGTAACTCTTTGGTTCACAGCCTGCGCTCAATCCACTGAGCTACACCAGCCAGGGTGGTGTCTTTTGATGTCTTTTAGTGCTTCTGGATTTTTTTTTGTTTCACCTCTTCCACATTGGTAAAACATTTCCTTTTAAGGACTTTTTTTTTAATTGGGGGAAACAAAAAAAAAGTCACCTGAGAGAGATCTGGTGAATAGGGAGGGTGGGGCACTAGGGTTATGCTATTTTTCATAAAAAACTGCTGAATACTTAGTGTGGTATAGGCAGGTGTGCTCATAAATCACCCACCATGAAATGGGCAAACGCATTGAAAGAGTCTTCAAAAAATTTCACTGAAGCCAAATGCAGCCTCTCACAACAATGCCAGCTGGTACACTGACATATGTGGGCTCCTGGAACACTCACTAGCAGGGAAGCCTGTACTGCATGGGGCCCACCCTCCAGAAGGTAATTCCAGGTTTTTTGGCTACCCCCTTGTACATTTTTTTAAACTATCATAATTCCTAAGTAGGAGGTTTTACTAAGGAAGATAGTTCGAGGGGTGAAAAAAATGTTCTATTAAGAAAATCTAAATTTCAGATTCTGCTCTAGGTTCTTACTCATGTCATTTCACTTAATTCATATTATTCTATGAGATGGGCAAATTTTACTTGATTTTACAGTTATGGAAATAATAAAGTTAAGAGGAAAAAATCAGTGGAATTGAAAACAAAAGAAAAATAGAAAAAAGTTAAGGAAAAAGAGAGGTTTTTTTAAAAAAAATTTTATTTATTTGTCTTTAGAAGGGAAGGGAAGGGAAGGAGAGAAGGAGAGAAATATCAATGTATGGTTGCTTCTGGTGCATCCTCTGCTGGGAACTGGTACCGACAGGGAATCAAACCGTGATCTTTTGGTTCGCAGGCCCATGCTCAAGCCACTGAGCTACACCAGCCAGGGCTAAGAAAGGGAGTTTTTAAAAAGATCAATAAAATCAACAAACCTCTAACAACACAAAGAAAAACGGAAAATTCAGATTACCAAAATGAAATGAAACAGGATATCATTACAGACCCTGCAGCTCAGAAGATAAAAGAGAATACTCCAAATAACTCCAGACAAGTAAATTTGACAACTTAGAAAAAATTAACCAATAGCTTTAAAACAAAGCATACCCAATATGAAATAAATAATTTGAATAACTTTATAACTATCAAATAAATTTAAATTTGTAATTTTTAAAACTCTCTTCCTTGAGGAAAACCCCCAAGCTCAGAAAATTTCACTGGAGAATTCTACCAAATGTCCAATAAAGAATTAACACCAACTTTACACAATTTCTTCCAGAAATTAAAAGAGTTGAGAACACTTCCTAATTCACATTATAAAGTAGTATTATTCTGATACTAAAAACAGACAAAGCAATACCAAAAAGGAAACTACTGATGCTCATGAATACAGATGCAAAAAATTTTAATAAAGGATTAGCACATAATTCAGCAATATGTAAAAAAAAATTATATGCCATGACTCAGTGGTATTTAATGGATGCAAGGCAAGTTTGACATGTGAAAAAGCAATCAGTGTAACTCATTATATGAACAGGTTAGAAAAGAAGAATTCCATGACCATACCAATCAATGCAAAAAGTGTATTTGACAAAACTCAACACCCATTCATGATAAATATTGAAATGAAAACAAATTCTTCAGAAAAATCTTAGAAAAAAATGGGACAGAGGGAAAATTCCTCAACTTGATAAAAAGCATCTACAAAAACCTGACAGCTAATGTTATAGTTAATGGTAAAAAATAGAATGCCTTCAACCTAAGATTAGAACAAGGCAAATTTGTCCACTCTTAGCACTTTCACTCAATATTATGGTAGAAGGGCTATACAATGCAATAAGGCAAGAAAAGAAAAGAAAAAGCCCACGGATCCAAAATGAGGAATTAAAACTGTTCCTACTTGTAGAAGACATGCTTGTCTACATAGAAAATCTCAAAGAATCTAAACAAAGAAACTCTGAGAACTAATATGTGGGTTCAGTAACTTCACAAGATACAAGATAGACATACAAAAATAAATTGCACTTCAATATTCTAGCAATGAACACAAAAGTAGAAAATATAGTAACATGTAAAAATGCTAAAAACAATTAATGTAAACCTAAGGAAAGAAGTATAAGATTTGTGTGCTGAAAACAATAAAGTGCTAATGAAAGAAATTAAAGAAGATCTAAATAAATGGAGAGATGTGCCATGTTTGTGTATTTAAAAACCTCAACATAGTAAAGATATCAATTCCCAGAAGATTCGTTTTGTAAATGTAGATGAGATTATTCTAAAACTCTTATGGAAAGTAAAAAAAAAAAAAACTAAACTAGCCCTGGCTGGTGTAGCTCAGTGGATTGAGCGTGGGCCTGTGAACCAGACAATTGCAGTTCAATTCCCAGTCAGGGCACATGCCTGGGTTGCAGGCTGGTTCCCTGCAGGCCAGTTCCCAGCAGGGGATGCACGAAAGGCAACCATACATTGATATTTCTCTCCCTCCCTCCTTCCCTTCCCCTCTAAAGATAAATAAATAAAATCTTATAAAAATTATTTAAAAAACTAAACTAGATGAAACAACTTTGGAAAAAATAATAATGTTGAAGAATCTGTCTACCTGATTTCAAGACTTACTATAGAGCTACAATAATCAATATTATGAACTACTGACAGAAGGATAGACACACAGATCAATGGTACAAACTAGGGAGTGCAGAAATAAACTCACACAAACATGTCCATCTGATTTTTAACAAAGGTGAAAAAAAATGATCCAATGGAAAAAGTATACCATTTTCAACAAATGGTGCTGGAGCAACTGGACATTCACGGCAAAAAAGTGAGAGGATGCAAGATGGCAGTAGAGGAGGTAGAAGCTACAATCACCTCCTCCCAAAAACAAACTGGAATTACAACTAAATTACAAAACAATCATCCTGAATAACCAATTGAAGACTGGCTGCAGAGAAGTCTTATAACCAAGGATTTACAGAAAAGGACACATTGAGACTGGTAGGAAGGATAGAGACATGCAGCAGCTGAGGTTCCAAAGGGATATCTCAGCAGAGATCGGGGTGGGGGCGGGCTGTTCCCTCTGAGAAGCGTGGGAGCTCAACACCAAGCTGGGCTCCCCGGTGCAGAGCACCTAGCTGGGGAGAGGCACCCACATAACATCTGGTTGTGAAAAGCAGTGGGGTTTCTGTCCACCAGGAAGAGGTGGGAATCTGTTAGAGACACTGGCACCCTCAAATGTCAACACATAAAATTTCCTGCACAGCCACTGGACATGGGCTCCTGGGGTGGGGAAGGGAGGAGCAGAATAGAGTCAGCTGAGGAGAGTCTGGGTTTTGTGCCCCTGCTGAAGGAGCTGAAGGGAAAGCTGCCAGGATCACCATGCTGAGTCCCTCTCCCAGACTCCAGACACCACCTTTCTTGGGCGGACCACTCTCTTGCCTATGGCAGCAGCCTGGGGAAAAGCAATAGCCCAACCCTCTGTAGTCCCTCTGGCCCTAGAGCTTACAACCTGCTGAGAAGTACAGCCAGCGCATCTTTCAGTGACTGACCCTAACAGGAAGCCAGAAGGTGATGGCAGGAAGAGACAAATCTCAAATCTCATTGGAATGCCTTAGGACTTTTGCTGACCTTTCCCAGGCTGGTGCTGTTTGAAGCAGGACTTGGTGTGTAACTTAGTCCTTCCCACATGTACCCAGGCCCAGTAGAGGCAGTCAAAAACTGAGGATTGCTTTTTAGCATCAAGCAGGTTTTGGAGGGCAAGTTTGGAGGTTTTGGCTGCACCAGATTTCCTTCTAAGAGGCCCAGAACCAACACACACAGTAGTCAGCTTCAGATAACATCAGAGCAGGCTCAAATAAGCTTCACAAATAGCATATCCAAAGGGAGAGCTCGGCAGGCACCAGGTCCTGCTGAAGCAAAATCTGTATCATGTGATCAGTATCTGCATAGAAGCTCATGCACCATGGTTGAGGTTGATTCTCACAATCAGGCAGCCTGAGAGTTGATCTCATGCATGAATGGGCCAATAGCAATCAAGACTCAATTACAACAGAAGGGCCCAAATAAGCCACACAAGGAACATTCCTGAAGCACCCAGCTCAGGTGACCAAGGAGACTGCATACTGGACCCCACAAGACACCTACTACCTAAAGCCACCCCACAAAGACTGAGAATCATAGCAGATCTATCTAATACATAGAAACAAACATAAAGAGGCAACCAAAATGGAGACACAATGAAATAGGTCTCAAATGAAAGAACAAAAGAAATGTCCAGAAAAAGAGCTAGCTGAATGAAATGGAGGCAAGCAATTTATCAGGCACAGAGTTCGAAGTAATTATTATAAGGGTGCTCAAGAGCATGCAAAAGGGCATAAAAACCATAAAAAAGTAAGAAATGAAGAATACACTGGAAGGAATAAACAGTACGTTAGATGAAACAGAGGATTGAGTCATCAATTTAGAAGACAATGTAGAAAAAAAAACAACCAATCAGAGCAGCAAAACTATTAAAAAAACAAAAACAACTCAAAACGAGGGTAGTTTAAGGGACCTTTGGGACAACATGAAGCATAACATCCACATCAAGAGAGGGAGCAAGGGATTGAGAAATTATATGAAGAAATGATGATGAAAACTTTCCTAACCTGATGAAGGAAAAAGACAAAGGCCAGGAAATGCAGAGAGTCCCTCATAAGATGAACCCAAAGAGACCCACATCAAGACACATAATAATTAAAATGTCAAATGTTAAAGACAAAGAGAATCTTAAAAGTCACAAAAGAAAGACACTTGGTTACCTACAGAGGAGCTGCCTTAAGAGGGTCAGCTGATCTCTCAACAGAAACATTTCAGGCCAGAAGGGATTGGCATGCAGTATTGAAAGCAATGAACAGAAAGGACCTACAACCAAGGCTACTTTACTCAGCAAGGCTATCATTTAAAATTGAAGGAAAAAAGAGCTTTCATGACAAGAAAAAGCTAAGAGTTTGTTATTTCCAAACCAGTACTAATAGAAATATTAAAGCATATTCTTGAACAAGAAGAAGAAAAAGAATGAGAAGGAGGAGGAGGAGCTGGAGCAGAAGGAGAAAGAGAAAAAGAACAAAGGGATATAGCTGAAAAAATAAAATGGAAGAAAACATAGGCAGTAAAATCACAGACATTTCTCATAGCAGTATTTTTTCTGATATATCTCCTTGAGCAAGGGAAACAAAAGAAGAAATAAACAAATGGGACTACATCAAACTAAAAAGTTCTTGCACAGCAAAGGAAAGCTTCAACAAAAAGAAAAGACAACCCACTGAAATGGAGAACATATTTGCTGATACATCTGATAAGGGGTTAATATCAAAAAATGTATAAAGAACCTATACAACTCAACACCGATAAAACAAACAATTCAATTAAAAAGTGGGCAAAGGACTTAAATAGACACTTCTCCAAAGAAGACATACAGATGGCTGGTAGGCATATGAAAAGATATTCAACATCTCTAATCATCAGAGAAATACAAATTAGAACCATAGAGAGCTATCGCCTCACACCTGTCAGAATAGCTATCTTCAATAAATCAACAAACAAGTATTAGTGGGGATGTGGATGAAAGGAAACCCTCGTGCACTGTTGGTGGGAATGCAGATTGGTGGAGACAGTGTGGAAAATAGTATGGAGTTTCCTCAAGAAATTAAAAATGAAACTTCCTTATGACCCAGTGATTCCACTTCTAGGTATTTATCCAAAGAAACCCAAAACACTAATTCAAAAGACTATATGCACCCATATGTTCATTGTAGCATTATTTACAATAGCCGAGATTTGAATGCAGCCCAAGTGCCGATCAGTAGATGATTGGATAAAAAAAGCTGTGGTAAGCACTGGCTGGTGTGGCTCAGTAGACTGAGTGCCAGCCTGTGAACCAAAAGGTCACTGGTTCAATTACCCATTAGGGCATATGCCTGGGGTGCAGACCAGGTCCCCTGTTGGAGGCATGGGAGAGGCAACCAGTAGATATATCTCTCACCCATCAGATGTTTCTCTCCCTCTCTTTCTCCCTCCCTTCTCCGCTCTCAGAAAATACATAAATAAAATATTTTTTAAAAATCTAGTTCTGAATATCATTTAAGAAAAAAGCTGTGGTACATTTACACAATGGAATACTACTTGGTCATAAAAAAAGAAGGAAATCTTATCCTTTATGACAGCATAGATGGACCCGGAAAGCATTATGCTAAGTAAAATACGCCAGTCAGAGAAAGACAAATACCATATGATTTACTCATATGTGGAATCTAATAAACAAAATGAACTAACAAGCAAAATAGAGACAGACTCATAGATAGGGAATAAGCTGCCAGCTGTTGGGGGGGAGGGTTGATTGGGGGTGTAGGGATTAAGAAAAAGGAGAAAAAACTCATGGACACAGACAACAGTGTGGTGATTGCGGAGTGGGGAGGAGTAAGGTGGTAATTGGAGAAGAATATAGGTAGGATAAATGGGGTGGATGGGAATTTGACTTGAGGTGGTGAACACATAATAGAGTGTACAGACCATGTGTTGTAGAATTGTGCACCTGAAACATATAATTTTGTTAACCAGCGTCACCCCAGTAAATCAAATAAAAAATGAACCTTGACTTAAGTTTTACAAATTATAGAAAAATTAATTAAAATAGACTCCATGGTTAAATGCGAGATGTAAAACTATAACACTTTTAAAATAAAAACACGGAAGAAAATTTTCAAGGTCCAGGGCTAGGTAAAGAGTTCTTAAATTAACGTCAAAAGCAAGATCCATAAATGAAAAAACTGGAAGTTGAACTTCATCAAAATTAGAGTTTTGCTCTGTGAAAGACCTTGTGATAAGGATAAAAAAGACAAAAAGTACAGACTGGGAGAAAATATTTGCCAATCACATAGCCAATAAAGAACTAGTATCTAGCCCTGGCTGGTGTAGCTCAGTGGATTGAGCGTGGGCCTGTAAACCAAAGGATCGTGGTTCAATTCCCAGTCAGGGCACACGCCTGGCTTGCAGGCCAGTTCCCAGCAAGGGATGCTCGAGAGGCAACCATACCTTGATATTTCTCTTCCTCTCTCCTTCCCTTCTCCTCTAAAGATAAATAAAATCTTTTTTTTAAAAAAGAACTAGTATGTAGAACATATAAATAATTCACTGAACTCAACAGTAAAAATACAAATCAAATAATCCAAATAAAAAGATGACTAAATGACATAAACATTTCACTGAGGATAAAAAAAAGCCCATGAAAAGATGTTCAACATCATTAGCCATCAGGAAATAAAAAATAAAACTCTAATCAAACATCACTATACATCTATCCCACTGGTTAAAATTAAAAAGTGATTAAACACCTCATACTGGCAAGGATGTGGAGAGACTAGATCACTCATATGTAATGGAAGATAGAACATGGAATGTAAAATGGCATAGACACTCTGGGGACACCCTTTGGAAGTTTTTTTAAAAAACTAAATCTGCAACTACTCTATGACCTAGCACTTGCACTTCTGGGCATTTTTTTTCCAGAGACACGCTTCCACAAAATGACCACACAAACACCTGTACATGAGTTTACAACAGCTTTAGCCATAATAGCAAAAACTTGAAAGAACCCAGATTCATAGAGAATTCTTAAATTGTGGTATATCCACATCATGAAATGGTATAAAAAAATAAAAAAGGAACAAACTCCTAATACACACAGCAACCTGGTTTAATGTCCAGAGAATTATGCTGAGTGAAAAAAGCCAGTCCTAACACCTTACATACTGTATGATTCTATTTTTATAACACTCTTGGAACAACAAATTGTGGAAATGGAAAACAGAGTGGTTGACAGGGTTAAAGAGTAGGTAAGATTAGAGGGAAGTGCATGTGGCTGTAAAAGGGCCACAGGGAGGACCTCACAGTGATGGAAATGTTCTATGACCAGACTGCATTAATGTCAGTGTCCTGGCTGTGGTATTTTACTATCCTTTTGCAAGATGTTACCAACTGAGAACCTGGGTAAAGGGTACAGGGCAATCTTTCTCTAGAATTTCTTACAACTGATGTGAATCTTCAATTATTGCCAAATTTAAAGTTTAATTAAAACCATATGAAATATATTTTCAACCCGCATACTGTGCTGACTTTACATTTTTGATGAAAATTTAAATAAAAACTATTCACTCTGAATACCATCACATATTTTTCTACTCTTTGAGAATGATTACAAATCATGAAATTATAGAAATTAGAAAATGCTAACAATGGAACTTGGGGGAAAAAGCTGAAAATTTAAAAAAAAAGAAATTTGCCACACAAAATTCACCCATTACTGATTAAAACAATGAAAACAAGCAAGAATACTATTTTCATCAAATCCATAACGTAATAGGTCATCCAAAATTCCTGAAACGTCATATTCATTAGTAGTATATTTAATTACTGATCAGAACATTGCAAACGAATAGTGCGTCCTCATTTGTATTCTTGCCCTAGGTCTTGTAAATGTCAGGCATGTGCCTGCTTCCTACAGCCCACTCTCTTCTCTTAGGATACAACGGCATTCCTGAAGATAACAACAAAAAACTCTTTATAATGATCTGAGTCCAGAATGTAATCCTATTTTACATAGAAACACAAAACCACTTTTTACACAATTATACACTGAATTTACAGGGAATGCAACTAACATGTGAATCAAATCAAGGAAGACAGCACTTTCTCTGGCTCAGAAATTTACCCTGAGCTTTCGGCAATGCTGGAAGTCACAGGTATTAACAATGTCCCCCACCAGTCCAGCATTTGAACCCCAGCACTGGGTCCCTTATGTAGCATTTATCTTTTCTACAAGCATCTGTATTCTAGGGCAGTCAATCTCCAGCATTCATGCAATAAAACATGTTAATTTTATTAGAACTTGTTTTCCTTTTATTTCACTTCTATGTGTACAAGTAGGGTATTAAGTTGATTTTTTTCTTTCTTCTTGACTGCATTTCACTCAGAAAGCTAAGCATGGGGAAGTTACTGAGGCCAGCTAACATTAAGAGCAACCAGCTGAAAGCAGCAAAAGCCACAGCCGTGCTAATAGCAAAAGCAGTCATGCAACCAGAAAGGGAGAGTAACGCCATCTTCAGGTATCCACCAAAACAACAACAAAATAAAGAAGATGGCAAAACTTACCTCAAGGCTTTTGTGCCCTCCATTCTCATGCTGGCCAATGCAAAATTTTTTCCTTCTTCCTTTAATTGGACATAATAGATATGCCCTGATGTTCCCCAGTGGAATCCTCTACCATGAAATCCCTTTCAGTGTCCAGTTCTGGACATAGACTTCCCTCTGTGGATGGTCCTAGAAACATCACTAGGTCTACATGGAAAGTGAGGGCTGTTCATAAAAGGGGAACCATCTGAAGAACCTGGCAAGTGTTCATGCATGAAGCAAGGTTATCAGAAGAAACAGGAAATTTTAACCATCTCTAATCTGTATCCTCAATGAAATTCAGGGAGATTTTATAGCTATGAAGTCAGAGCAAGAAGGCACAAAGAAGAACCAATTTGAGATCAGAGAAATTAGACTAAAGTGGAAATAAAAAAGGCAAAGCAAAGCACATTAGATGAGAAACTTTAAAAAAAATCAGAGAATGAATGAAAAGTAATAAAAAAAATATGAGATGTGGTGCAAGACATACCCAGGAGACCAAATATATACATACTTGAATTTCCTGAAGGAGACTCCAAAATAAAGAGAAGAGCAATAATCAAAGTAATAAAAGAATGTGTAGGGACTTCCAGCCAAGATGGAGGCGTAGGTGGAAATATTGTGCCTCCTCGAACAATCAAGTTTAAAGACAACAAAGTTTTAGTAAAAAAAAACGCAATGAAAACACAGAAAATTGAACTATATGGAAGTCCGACAACAAACCATTCAGCCAGACTGGTAAGAGAGGCGGAGCCAGCAACTGGCAGAGCAGGGTTGCGCAGGAAAACTCAGCCAGGCCGACCCAGGTGCTCCAGTGGCGGTTGGCGGATCCCAGGCGTGGGGTTGTAACAGGCAGACCCAGTGAGGGCGCAAGGTGGCAGGCTGACCGAGGTCACACATTTGAGCACAGATAAGTCAGGTGAAGGAGCGAGCAGTGAGATGGACCGCACAGGCCCCGGCAGCAGGAAGCAGCAGAAGAGACTGCCGTTGCCCCTCTTTGACCCCACCTCCACATACAGCCTCACAGCCCAGCGACTGAGTTGCCCCACCCTGGTGAACACCTAGAGCTCTGCTGCTCATACGTAACAGGGCAAACAGACCAAATCATCATAGCTCAAGAAGAACTCAAAGCCCCAGAGCCAATAACTCTAAGCAATCAAGAAATGGCCAACCTATCAGATGCACAGTTCAAAACACTGGTGATCAAGATGCTCGCAGAACTGGTTGATTTTAGTCACGAATTAGAGGAACAAATGAATGCTAAACTAATTAAAATGAAGGGAAATGCACAGGAAACCAACAGTGATGGAAAGAAAACTGGGACTCAAATCAAAGGAGTGGACCAGAAGGAGGAAAAAAATGACCAAACAGAAAAGGATGAAGAAACAAGAATTCAAAAAAATGAGGAGAGGCTTAGGAACCTTCAGGACATCTTTCAACGTTCCAACATCCAAATTATAGGAGTACCAGAAGGGGAAGAGGAACAGCCACCAGTGGAAAACTTATTTGAACAAATAATAAAGGAGAACTTCCTCAATCTGGCAAAGGCAATAGACTTCCAGGAAATCCAGGAAGCTCAGACAGTCCCAAAGAAGTTGGACCCAAGAAGGAACACACCAAGGCACATCATCATTATATTAGCCAAGATTAAAATGAAGGAGAGAATCCTAGAAGCAGCAAGAGATAAGGGGACAGTCACCTACAAAGGAGTTCCCATCAGACTGTCAGCGGACTTCTCAAAAGAGACCTTACAGGCAAGAAGGGGCTGGAAAGAAGTATTCCCAGTCATGAAATCCAAAGATCTACATCCAAGATTGCTCTATCCAGCAAATCTTTCATTTAGAATGGAAGGGCAGATAAAGTGCTTCTCAGATAAGGTCAAGTTCAAGGAGTTCATCATCACCTAGCCCTTATTATATGAAATGTTAAAGGGACTTATCTAAGAAAAAGATAAAAAATATGAACAAAGACAGCAAACTCACAGTTATTAACAACCACACCTAAAATAAAAGCAAACTAAGAGAACAGCTAGATCAGGAGTGGAACCATAGAAATGATCTCATGGAGGGTTAGCAACAGGGGAGTGGGAGGAAGAGAATCGGGGGAGAAGGTACAGAGAATAAGTAGCATAGATGGTAGGTAGAAAATAGGGGGGAGGGCAAGAATAGTATGGGAAATATAGAATCTAAAGAACTTGAGACACATGGACATAAACTAAAGGGGGGAATGGTGGTGGAGGGGGTGTTCAGGGGGGAGGGGAATGAAGGGGGAAATAGGACAACTGTAATGGAATAATCAATAAAATATATTTTTTAAAAGAATGTGTAGGGTGCATTTAATAAATCCATCACCAATGCTAATAACAGCTCTGAGAAAACAGGAAGAGAAGAGTTGGATATCAAACAACATCTCAGTCAACTCTGCATTTTATTTAATGGCGAAACACCAAAAGCACAGTAAAATGAGAACAAGGGCATCGCTAGCATTTAACACAGCTCAGGTGACCATCACAATACAGTGCAGAGCGCACCACAAATAAAAGGTACAGTTCCCAGAACGCAAGAGACAAAAAGCATTGCTATCTGCAGCTGCTATAACTGTCCACTTGGTAAACATGTGAGAATCAGCTGAAAACCATTAGTACCAGTAAGGCAATGAGTCAGTTACAAATTAAATATTTCAAAATATTTAATTAAAAATGAGTGCTCACTTTAGCAGCATATATACTAAAACTGGAATGACACAGAGATTAGCAGAGATGAAATGCACATTCATGAAACATTCCATATTTTTAAAAAATGCAATGACTAAGGAATTCCACACAACACCAAATAAAAGTATACAATCTAGGCATAAATTCAACAAATAAAAAGAAGCAGGAGGAGGAAGAAGAAAGCAAAGATTAGGGAAAGACAAAAAGAAGACAGAGAGCCCTGGAAAGACAGCCAGGTTTCTGGATGGCAAGAACGCAAAAATGTCAGTATTCTTGGGGAGGTGCAGGGAGTGCTCCCAGCTCTCTGACCACAGCCTCCCTGGAAAGGACTTCGATCCTTGAAGCCCAAACCAGCTGTGCACCTTGTGCCTTTACATCAAGTCAGAGAAAAGCCTGGCACCACTCCAAATGCCAGACTGGCTGACCGCTCACTGCTGGCAAGTACAGGGCCATGAAACCACTGGATGCATCATTAAGCTAAGAATCCAGGACTTTACTAACATGAGTACCAAGTTCAAAAGCTCCTCACACCAGGGTTACGTCAGACACCACCAAAAATTAAAACTCATTCCTGGCCCATCACTAATGACGGAATGAAGAAAATGTGGTACTGAAGGGGTGCCCCCTGAGGCCAGTGGGAAGAGACGGCAGTTTGGGATCCAGTTCCTGAGCAAGCCAGCACATCTCCACCACGATGCCTGGGACAATGTGGGGCAGGCAGGAGAGCAGGCTGCTGTGGCAGAGAGGAGAGAGGCCAGAGAACAGTGCCCAGTGGGTGTGTCTGGAGAAGAAAGTGAAAGAAAAGTGGGTCCCAGGACACTAAGTGTCTTGCCCAGAGCTGCTGCTGAGATTGATGCCCACAAATATTAGAATGACTCCTATAAAATCCATGAAAATGTGTTTTTCAAGGACAGATATTGGCTTTGCACTGCTTTCACAGAGTTGGCACCCAGGCCAAACCAGAACCCCTGGGCAGATTTGCTCTCAGAGGACCAGAGGAGGGGAGTGCCTGAACACAGAAGCAGTGAGGCTGGCCCTGGTTTAATAACAGAGGGAACAGTACAAGAGTTCTTCCAGCAACCTCTTCATGTGGGAGAGGCTGTAACTCAGAAACTCAATCTGAGGAATCTGTGCTCATGAGGTTCCTGGGTCCTCAGCCACCTACCAGATACTCAAGGTCAGCTGTATTGTGGGAAACAGTCTTTCCAATTTTACAAACCGACAACAGTACAACTGGGCCAGACAAATTCAGCATTTGATCCCTCTCAGTGTTTTGGCTTTGTTTACATTTTCTGTGATAAAGATAAGGGCTGCCCAATCCCCAAAGATAGTCTTGATATCCTCTTCCTCATGCTATTTAGTTCTTCCAGCAGTTACTCCAGACAAGATACGGAAGGCTATCAATAGGCTGAGCAGGCTTCTGTACCCTAGAGGGTGATACTTCTAAATGATGACTGCAAGGACATGGCTCAGCTTTGGTTTTCAAAAGGTCAAGTCCCTCTGAAAATGCCTGTATGAGAGGTGACAGCCCCAGGGTTCAATTCTTCACACAACATGAACTGGAAACACTTTTCATGACTGCTGGACTGGGAAGGGTTCAGAACATGGTGCATTGCCCATTGCAAGTGAATCGAAGGAAACAGCTGACAATGTACCAAGTTTGGATTTGGTGCAAATATCACAAAACTCTTCTGTCCAACACTGGCCACTCATTGGCTTGTAGAAAAGAACATCCACAAATGGTGTTTTGTTGATGTTGGACAGCTCAAGGTTTAAAACAAACTGGAGCCTTGGACCTAGAAAAAATTACTTTTTATGAATATTCTAACAATCACGCTGGCTGGTGTGGCTCAGTGGATTGAGCAGCGGCCTGCAATCAAAGGGTCTTTGGTTTGATTCCCAATTAGAGCACATGACTGGGTTTTGGGCCAGGTCCCCAGTAGGAGGCACTCGAGAGGCAACTACATATTGATGTTACTCTCCCTCTTTTTCTCCCTTCCTTCCCCTCTGTCTAAAAATAAATAAATAAAATCTTAGGAGGGGGAAAAAAGATTCAGCCAATCATGCTTCACATTTGTGAAACCTTTTAATACATACTTTTCTCCAGTTTTCTTTGAGATCTCAAAGAATCATTCTTGCCATTTGTACTATCTTCATAACTGAAGTATTCATAGGAATTAGGAAATTTAAAGGTAACAAGAATTTATTTCCATGTGAAAGTATCATATACAATAAAGTGTCATTTGACTATAAGTTTCATTAAATTACTTGGGACTTCAAATACCTGGTTCCAAGGTGTTTTAAGGGCTTTCCCCCTTCTGAGTGACCTGTGTCTTATTTGCAAAATTGTCTTATTTTTCATTGTGCCCTTCAATGTTTGACACAGAATGAATTGGTAGAACTCCATTTTGGACACATTGCGTCACCTCTGAATGTGATCCTCAACAGTGTACTATGTTTTATGTTCTGCTTTTTATCACTTATCTCTTTCACATGCTTCTTTCTTATGGCCCATAAGTTATGTGATATATTCTTTTTTCTTTTCTTTAAAGATTTTATTTACTTATTTTTAGATAGAGGGGAAGGGAGAGAGAAAGGGAAGGAGAGAAGCATCGAATGGCTGCCTCTCACAGGTCCCCAGCTGGGGACCTGGCCTGCAACCCAGGCATGTGCCCTGACCAGTAATCAAACTGGTGACCCCTGGTCCACAGGCTAGCACTTGATCCACTGAGCCACACCAGTCGGGGGGCTATATGATGAATTCTTAATTTTACCAAATAAAAATTCCAATTCCTTATTCTTAAAGAAAGAGAGAAAATGTGGTATTTGCATGCAATAAAATATTATTCAGCCTTAAAAAAAAAGAATTTCTACACATGATACATCATGGGTGAACCTTGAGGACATTATGCCCAGTGAGTAAGCCAATCACAGAAGGGCAAATACTGTGTGACTGCCCATATATGAAGTCCCAAAACTAGTCACAATCTTCTCCGTATAGAAGCAGAGTAGAATGGTGGTGATCAGGGTCTAGGGAAAGGGGGATAAGAGGAGTTGCTGTCTGGTGAGTCTAGGGTTTCTGTCACATGAGATGAAAAAGTTCTAGAGACCTGGCATACAACAGTGTGTCTATGGTTGACAATGCTGTATTGTATGCTTGAAAATTTATTATGAGAGTAATCTCATATATGTTTAAAAGTTTGTTAAGAAGGTAGGTCTCATGTTAAGTACTCATACCACAATAAAAACAATGCATTAAATGTAGAAAAAATAGAAAGTAAAAATACTGAATCTGAAGTGTTATTTTTATCACAAAATGTATTCATCAGTAAATTATCCATGTAGGGGTTCCACTCCAGATGGTGAAATATGTAAATGCTGTGCGCTCCTTCTCCCACAACTACATAAAAATTACAACTAAATGATAGAACAATAAATGTGGAGAACCATCTAAAGACCAGCTGAACAGAAGTCCTGTAACTAAGGATATAAAGAAGAAGCCACATGGAGACCGATAGGAGGGGCAAAGACATGAACCTGAGGGTCCCACACATAGGTGTGTTTGTTGAGAACTGGAGGGATATCAGCTGTAGAGGATCCACTAAGAAGCCAGGCATTGCAGCCCCACACCAGGACCCCAGCCTGGAGCACTAGGGCCAGGAAGGGGGGCCTCGAAAACATCTGGCTGTGTAAATCAGCAGAAATTCTGTCCATCCTTAGCATCAATTTCACCCACTGAGGTGCTCAAAGTCATCAAGGCTCAACTACAACAGGAAGGCACACCTACCCACACAGGGGACACCCCTGCAGCACCTGGCTCAGGTGATCAAGGAGACTATGTCCTACTTGCAAGACTGGGAGACATAGCAGATCTACTAATACATAGAAATAAACATAGAGACTCAGCCAAAATGAGGAGACAAAAATACATGTCCTAGAGAAAGAACAGGAGAACTCTCCAGAAAAAGAACTAAACAAAATGGAGGCAAGCAATCTACCGGATACAGAGTTCAGAACATGGTTATGAGGATGCTCAAGGAACTTAGAACATCAAGAGACAGCAAACATAAAAAAGGACATAGAAACCATAAAAAAGAACCAGGCAAAAATGAACACTACAATAATTCAAATGAGGAATATACTCAATGGAATCAACAGCATATTAGGTGAAGCAGAGGATCAAATCAGAGAATTGAAGACAAAGTAGCAAACAACACCCAATCAAACAGCAAAAAGAAAAAAGAATAAATAAAAAAGGACAGTTTAAGGAACCTCTGGGACAACAATAAGAATTACAACATTCACATCATAGGGGTAACAGAAGAAGAAGAGAGAGAACAAGGGATGAGAATCTGTTTGGAGAAATAACGACTAAAAACTTCCCTAACCTGGTCAAGGAATTGTAAGTTCAGAACTGCAGAGAGGCCCGCACTAAGATACATCATAATTAAAATGCCAAAGGGTAAGACAAAGAGAGAATATTAAAAGCAGCAAGAGAAAGGCATTTAGTTACCTATAAGGGAGCTAGCTCCCTTAAGACTGTCAGCTGATTTCTCAACAGAAACACTTCAGGCTAGAAGAGATTGGCACAAAATATTCAAAGTGATGAAAAGCAAATATTTACCACCAAGACTACTCTATCTAGCAAGGCTATAATTTAAAAATGAAGGAGCATTAACTCTTAGTTGGGTGATGTGCAGTTGGCATTGAACATTCAATTTTTTAATTTTTAGAAAACACTGGGATGACAGTGACATTCTTTTAAGCCCCATATATACTATATATAGAATCATCCAAATGAGCACATTTGTGTATCGCTGGTTTTTGTAAGATTCCTGTGTGGCTACAGGAAACTTCTCTGGCAAAGTGCTTTCTCCAAAAGAGACAGGTGTTCAACCCTCCTCCTCCGAGTACTAGTCAGATCTCTTCTCACTCAGCCCCACTGCTAATGTGAGTGGAAAGATGACCCTGTGTCTATCTCTGACCCACCCAGCAGGATCTGGCAATCCCACTGTGAGGCGTATATACCAAGTAGTTGGAGAGCAGGGACTCAGACAGCTATGCTCACACTAACGTTCACAGCAACATTATTCACAGTAGCCAGGAGGTGCAAACAACATGAATTGATGGGTGACTGGATAAACAAAACGTGGTTTATCCATACAGTGGAACACTATTCAGCCTTTAAAAGGAAGGAAATTCTGACACATGCTACAACATGGTTGAACCTTGAAGACAGTATACTAAGTGAAATAAACCAGACCCTAAAGTGCAAATATTGTATAATTTTCCAATTATATGAAAAACCTAGAATAGGCCAATTCATAGAGACAGAAAGTGAAATGATGGTTACCAGGGGCTGGGGAGAGAGAGGAATAAAGAGTTACTGTTTAATGATTACTGAATTTCAGTTTTGCAAGATGGAAAGAATTCTGGAGATGGATGGTGGTGGACGCACAACGGTGTAAATATGCTTAATGCTGCTGAGCTTTACACTTAGAAATTATTAATGTGATAATTTTTATGTTATGCATTTTATCACAAGTCCATCAAGAGGGTTTACTGGGGATGGCTGGGGTTAGAGGGAGTGGTGGGTAGAAAATGGAGATAATTGTACTTGAACAATATTTTTTTTAAAAAGAGGCAAAAAAGAGGGTTTAGAATTGTTGACTCTACCCTTTGAAATATATACCCAAAACCTGACTACTGACCCCAGCTCCATGGCTACAACCCTGTCCAGGTATTGTGTCCAGCAAGAACTGCTGATCTGGTCTCTCCACTCAGCTCATCCACTCATGACAAGCAGGGAAAGTTCTCCTTTCAAAATGAAGTTCAGTCATTTTGCTCCTGCTCTCTCATTCCCTCCTCTCCCACTGCTCTTCTCCTCTCACTTATGTGGCTGCAGCCACTCTGGTATCCTTTTGTTCTTGGATGGGTCACCCACTGGTCTACCTGGCTGACTTCCTCACCCCATCCAAGTGGTGTTCATGACATTCCATGAACGCAGGTATCTTTGTCCTGTTCACTGATGATCTCTTTGAAGGCTGGGCACATATCAGCCCCTCAAAAATAATTGTTGAATTAACAAATAACGGAAAGGAGGGTTGTTTCTAGTCTGGAAATGAAATCCTTCAAAACCTGGGCAGAAATGCTCAGCTGTGTTTCGGACAAGGCTGCCTCCTAATGGCTAGATTTCTTCATGGCTAGTTCTCTGGACCTAAGAGGAGCAGTTAATGGGGTAGACAGAAAGGGCAAGTACCTAAGCCCAAGGGACCACCCTATTCCTTAAAAATCTATACCTATCAGGTAAGGGGAGATATACACAAAGGATAACTTAGAGAGAAAAGGAGGAGGAAGAACCTATCTGGCTATAATGCAGATATGTTGATAATAATGATAAAAACAACCAGAGGAGTGGATGTTGAATGTGGAAACATGAAGTGGGCATGGGAGACAGAAAGCCAAACTCATGTAAACTTTATGAAGCCAAGTTTCCTGGTGTGAATACCACATTCCACTTAAGGCTGTGAATGAGGAGAGGTGACAGACAAAGGCCAGCAGGGTAGCGGACAGGGTTTCAGCTAGGGCAGCAGTTGCTCCTTCACTCCTTTGCCCCTGCTGTGTTTCTGCTCTTGCGGAACTAAAACTTCAGCAAAGCCCCAGGTGATGGTGTAAAGTCTGGACACCAGAACCTAGAAACAATCTGGAAAAGACTTCCAGAAAATTCATGCATCTTATTTGAGCAGTTTCCACACCCCATGGGTTACATGGTGAATTAGCACTATATGCAAGTGCGAGGGCCCATATAATTACTATTACTAAAAAACTGAGAATTTCCTGCTAGTACTAGGTTTGACAACCCTCCCTAAGGACAGATCAATCCCTAGGAAAGTGCGCAATACAAGCTGATTGCAGGTTTAACTATGGTGAGGTTAAAAACCACAATACTGTATTACAATTTCATGAGAAGATCCTTCTAAAAATTAATACAATTGAAAGAAAGCACAGATAATAACATATACTATGTATTACAGCAAACTTGTCACAGAATTAAAAGTTCAAAAACTAAGACTTGAGGGACAGTCTTAAACCATAAAGAGAATTCTGTCCCCTAAGAGTCTATATATAATTTATAATTACATCTTCCTTTTAAGAGGAAATCAACTATATATTGCTAGCATTTTTCTTATTTTCTTTAATTTTATTCTTTTTCTTTACAGCTGAATCTTCAGAGATTGAATGTAAGTCTAGTGAGCAACCAATGGGGGGCTCTTTATAACACACAAAATCATTTCTTTCACTTCCCTATTTTTCATGCAAGTAATATAAAGGAAAATGTGACCCAATATTAAAATGAACACCTAACACTACTGCACAATTACAGAAGTGGTGGCACCTACTACAGAGTAGCACAAGCTGATGGCTGAGTAGCATTCCATTGTATGTATCTATCACATCTTTTCATCAAACACTCTCTCGAAGGCCATTCAGTTGTTCCCATGTCTTGGCTACCACGAATGATGCTGCAATGAACATAGGGGTGCATATATCTTTACAAATAAATATCTTTAAATTTTGGGGGTAAATACCCTGAAGAGGGGGTGCTGGGGTATACCATAATTCTATACTTACTTTTTAAGGAGCCTCCATAATGTTTTGCATAGTGGCTGTACCCGTTTACCTTCCCCCCCCCCAGGAGTGAATGAGGGTTACTTTTTCTCCACATTCTCTCCAATCCTTATGACTTGTCTTGTTGATAATGGCTATTCTAACAGGTGTGAGATGGTATTCCATTGTAGTTTTGATTTGCATTTCCCTCATAGCTAGTAAAGTTGAGCATCTTTTCATATATCTGTTGGCCATTTGTATGTCTTCTTAGGGGAAGTGTCTATTCAGAACCTCTGCCCATTGTTTAAATTGGATTTTTGTTGTTGTTGAGTTGTATGAATTCTTTATTATCAGATATTAACATATTATTGGAAATGTTGTTTGCATATATCTTCTGCCACTCAGCAGGTTGCATTTTTGTTTTGGTGATGGTTTCTTTTGCTGTGCAGAATCTTTTTACTTTGATGAGTCCCATTCATTTATTTTTGCTTTTACTTCCCTTGCCTTTGAGGTCAAATTCATAAAATCCTCTCAAAGGGGGAGGGTTTAATGGAACAAGTATAAAGGACACATGGACAAAAACAAGGGGGGGTGGAAACGGGAGGGAGGTGGAGAAAGCTGGGTGGGTGGGCAGGGATGGGAGTAAAAGGCAGAAAACTCTACTTGAACAACAATTAAAATTCAAAAAAAGAAACAAAAAAAGATAGTCCGCATATAAGTGAAATCATTAAAAAATCCTTTCAAAGATCAAGGTCCATAAGTTTATTATCTATGTTTTCTTCTATGTAACTTATTATTTTAAGTATATTTTATTGATTATGCTATTACAGTTGTCCCAGTTTTTTCCCCTTTGTCCCCCTCTGCCCAGTTTCCCCTTTCCCTCCTGCGACCACTCCCCGACCATAGTTCACGTCCATGGGTTGTGCATGTGAATTCTTTGGCTTCTCCATTGCCTATACTGTTCTTAACCTCCCCCTGTCTATTCTGCCCCTACCAATTATGCTTCTAAATCCCTATACCTTTTCCCCCATTCTCTCCCTTCTTCCTCCCAGCTGATAACCCTCCACATAATCTCGTTTCTGTTCTAGTGGTTTGTTAAGTTGCTTTTTTTTTTAGGTTCAATTGTTGATAGTTGTAAGTTTGCTGTCACTTTACTGTTCACAGTTTTGATCTTCTTCTTTTTCTTAAATAAGTCCCTTTAACATGTCATGTAGTACTGGCCTGATAATGATGAACTTCTTTAGCTTTACCTTGTCCAGGAAGCGCTTTATCTGCCCTTCCATTCTAAATGATAACTTTGCTGGATAGAGTAATCTTGGTTGTAGGTCCTTGTTTTTCATCACTTTGTGTACTTCTTGCCAGTCTCTTCTTGCCTGCAAAGTTTCTTTTGAGAAATCAGCTGATGGTCTTATGGGAACTCCTTTCTAGCTAACTCTCTGCCTTTCTCTTGCTGCTTTTTAAATTCTCTCTTTATCTTTAAATTTTGGCATTTTAATTATGATGTGTCTTGGTTTGGACCTGTTTGGATCCAACTTGTTTGGGATTCTCTGTGCTTCCTGCACTTGTATGTCTATTTCCTTTGACAAATTAGGGAAGTTTTCTCTTATTATTTTTTCAAATAATGTTTCAACTTCTTGCTCTTCCTCTTCTCCTTCTGGCATCCCTATAATTTGGATGTTAGAAGCCCTTTTGGAGATGTCCCAGAATCTTCTCAAACTCTCATTATTTTGAATTCTTGTTTCTTCATTTTGTTCTGGTTGAATGTTTATTTTTTCCTTATGTTCCAAATCGTTGATTTGAATCCTGACTTCTTTCCCTTCACTGTTGATTTCCTGTGGATTTTTCTTTATTTCTCTTAGTAGAGCCTTAATTTCTTCCCTTATACTTTTGCCATATTCAGTGAGATCTTTGAGCCTTCTGACCACGAGTGTTTTGAACTCCATGTCTAGTAGGTTGGCTATCTCTGCATCATTTAGTTCTTTTCCTGGGGCTCTGCTCAGTTCCTTTATTTGGGCTATATTTGTCTCCTGATTTTGGCAGCCTCCCGTTTCTGTGTACTAGTTAGAGCCACTTTGATTCCATTTTAGGTCACCTGTTAAATTGTATTGGGTGGAGCCTTGGGTATTCACCAGGGCGGGGATACCATGGCTCTATGTGTGTGTGAGGGATCAAAGAGGGGACAATGCTGCTGCTGGATGACTTCTGGGGGCTTGCCTGGCCTTCACTCCATTTTCATTCACTTCACCTACTTCTCCTATGTGACTGGCGCTACTCCAGCTGCTGTCCCAGTTGTGGTTCCTAGGGTGGGCGGGTTTGCATCCATTCAGGGTTTTCCTGAGAAAATCACGATTTCTTCTGTTGCCACAACAGCCACTGGGTTTACAGCCAGAAGTTATGCAGCTTTCTTTTTCCCTGTCGCTGGAGCCCTGGGCTGTGCAGTCTGGCCTGGGGCTGGACTCACCCACTCACAAGGTGTCTCCTTGATTTTTATCCACCATACACAAATGTGGAGCTGCCCATTGTGCCAGCTGCCTTGCCATCTCTCCAACATGGGCTCACTGCTGCTACACCGAACCTCTCCACCCCAACTCCCAGTCTCTGCCCCTCTTACCCATCCGGATGAATTTAAATAGCTTCTTTAAGTCCTTGGTTGTCAGACTTCTGTACAGTTCTGGGTGTTTCTCAATTTTAAGTTAGTTGTGTTCCTTCTCATGGTTGTGCAGTGAGGTGAGGCATGTCTAACTATGTGTCCATCTTATGTAACTTATTGTTTCAGATCTTGTATTTAGGTTTTTTATCTCCTTTCAATTAATTTTTGCATATGGGGACGAACAGCAGTCTAATTTCATTCTTTTGCATGTGGCTTTCCAATTTTCCCAGGATCATTTTTTAAAAAAGAACTTCTTTCACCATTGTGTGTTTTTGTCTCCTTTTTTGAAAATAATTTGCCCATATAAGTGTGGTTTTATTTCTGGGCTCTCAATTGTGTTCCATTGGTGTCAGTGTGTTTTTCTACCAATGCCATGCTTTTTTATTATTATGGATTTGTAGTATAATTTAAGTCAGAGAGGGTGATATCTCTGGCCTTTTTCTTTTTTCTCAGGATTGCTTTGGCTATTAGGGATATTTTGTGGTTCCATACAAATCTAAAGATTTTTTGTTCTATTTCTTTAAAGTAAAAAATGTCATTGGGATTTTGATGGGGATTGCATTAAAACCGTACATTGCTTTGGGTAATGTGGCCATTTTAACTATGTTGATTCTTCCAATCCATGGACACAGAATATCTTCATTTCGTTGTGTCTTCTTCAATTTTCATTAATAATGTCTTTTGATTTTCAGTGTATAGGTTCCTTGTTAAGTTTATTCCTAGGTTGTTTTTGTTTTGTTGCAATGGCAAAAGGAATTTTTTAAATTTCTTTTTCTGAAATTTCATTGTTAGTATATAGGAACGCAGTGGATTTTTGTACATTGACTTTGTATCTTGCAATTTTACTATATTGTTTCTAATAGTTTTTTTGATGGAGTCTTTAGGGTTTTCTATATAAAGAATCATATCATCTTCAAAAAGCAACAATTTTGTCTCTTCATTCCTAATTTGGATGTCTTTTATTTCTTTCTCTTGCCTGACTGATGTGGCTAGGATTTCCAGTACTATGTTGAACAACAGTGGTGAGATTGGGCATCCTTGTCTTGTTCCTGATCTTAAAGGAAAAGCTTCAGTTTTTCTCCATTTAGTATGTTATTAGATGAGGGTTTGTCATATATGGCCTGTATTATGTTGAGGTACTTTCCTTCAATACCCATTTTTGAGTGTTTTAATCATAAGTGTATGTTATATCTTGTCAGATGTTTCTTCTGTATTTATTGATATGACCATATGATTTTTACCCTTTGTTTTGTTAATGTGGTGTATCACATTGATCAATTTGCATATATTGAACCATCCATGTACCCCTGGAATGAACCCTACTTGACTATGATATATTTTCTGTTTAATGTATTATTGTATTAGAATTGCTAATATTTTTGTTTAGGGTATTTATATCTGTAGTCATCAGAGACACTGTAGTTCTCTTTTTGTGTTATTTTTGCCAGATTTTGTTATCAAGGTAATGTTGACCTCATAAAATATGTTAAAAAGTACTGCCTCTTCTTTAATTTTTTGGGAAGAGTTTGGGAAAGATAGGTATTAAATCTTCTTTGAATACTTAAGAGAATTCACTAGAAGTCATCTGGTCCTGGACTTTGACTTTATTGTAAGTTTTGGATAGTTGTTTCAATTTCCTTACTGTTTATCAGTCTATTTAGATTTTCCAGTTCTTCATGATTCAGTCTAGGAAGGTTATATATTTCTAAGAACTTGTCCAATTCTTCTAGGTTATTGAATTTGGTGGCACATAGTCATATTCTAGTATGATCCTTTGTATTTCTGTTATGTCTGTGATTATTTTTCCTCTTTCATTTCTGCTTTTGTTTATATGAGTCTTTTCTGTTTTTTTTTCCTTAGTGAATCTAGCAGGGGTTTGTCAAATTTATTAGTCTTTTCAAAGAATCAGCTTTTTGTTGCATTAATTTTTCTATTGTCTTTTTGGTCTCTATGGTATTCAATTCTGCTCTGATTTACTATTTTCTTCTCCTGCTGGCTTTGGATTGAGTTTTTTTTTTTTTTTTTTTTAGAGTTCTTTAAGGTGTCATGTTAGGTTGTTTATTTGGGATTTTTCTTGTTTCTTGAGATCAGCCTATAATGATATAAACATCCCTCTTATTACTGTTTTTGCTGAATCCAGAAAGCTTTCATAGGTCATGTTGTCATTCTCATTAGTCTTCATGTATCTTTTGATTTCTTCTTTTATTTCTTCTTTGACCCAATATTCTAAAGTAGCATGTTGTTTAATCTCCACATATTTGTTGTTTTTCTCCCTTTTTTTTTTTTTTTGGCAGTTGATTTCCAATTTCAAAGCATTGTGGTTGGAGAATATGCTTGGTATGATTTAAATCTTCTTAAACTTATTGAGACTTGTTTTGTGTCCCAGAATATGGTCTACCACTGGAAATGTTCATGTGCACTGGGTAAGAATGCATAAGCTGGTGATCTGGAATGAAAGGCTCTGTAAATGTCAATTATGTTCATTTGGTCTAATGTGTCATTTAAGGCTGATTAGTTCCTTATTGATATTCTGTTTAGATGATCTATCCATAACTCTCAATGGGAGTATTTAGGTCCCTTACTATAATTGTGGTTTTTTTCCTTTAGTTTTGGTAGTAGTTGCATTATATATTTTAGTGCTCCCTGATTGGGTGCATATATATTAAGAACTGTTATGTCTTCTTGATGTATTATCCCCTTTATCATTATAAAATGTCCACCTTCACCTCTTATTACCTTTTTTGTCTTGGAATTTATTTTGTCAGATATAAGTATGGCTACACCTACTCTTTTCTGGATGCCATTTGCTTGGAGAATCATTTTCCACCCCTTCGCTTTAAGTATCTATCTGTTCTTGCAGCTGAGATGTGTCTCCTGAAAGCAGTATGTGACTGGTTTTGTGTTTTGATTCAGTCTGCTACTCTGTCCCTTTCAGTTGCTGAGTTCAGTCCATTTACATTTAGGGTGATTATTGATGTATGAGGACTTCCTATTGTCAACTTCTCTTGTGTTTTCTGGTAGCTCTGTGTCTTCGTTATTATGTTCCTTTGTTTTTCTGTGTTTTTAATTTGGTGGTATCCTATGATTTTCCCCCTTTCTTCTTTTGTGATATTATGTGTCTCAGTTATGGATTTTTTGATGTGTGGTTAGGTTTATGCAAAAGAAAGTTTTGTATATACAGTAGCTTTTTTTCCCCTGAATGTATCTTATATCCATTCCTCTTTGCAAATTTAGACCTTTATCCTTTCCCTTTTATGTTTCCATCACCAAGTATCCCTGTGTATGCTAAATTTGTTTCTGAATGGCAATAGCTCTTTTCTTCTCTTTTTAAAAATGTTCTTACCTACTTTATCCTTTATGCTATATTTAAGCATATAATACCCTATTCTAAATAAGGACTGGTATATCCAGCTTCTGTCATCTTACTCACAATTTTTTTGTCCTTCTGTCTTTTGTTTCAGTTATAATAGGTCCTTCAATATTTCATTTAATGGAGATCTTGTGCTCCTAAATTTCCTCAGCCTTTACCTGTCTGAAAAAGTCTTTATTTCTTTTTCATATCTAAAAGGTGACTTTGCTGGACATATTATTTTTGGCTGGTAATTTCTCTCTTTCAGTAGTTTGAATATATAATTCCTAGCTTGTAGGGTTTCTGCTGAAAAATTCTAATAATAATCTATGGGGTTTCCTTCATCTTTTTCCTAGGTGGTTTGAGAATTCTTTGTCATTAATTTTTGAAAGCTTTAATATAATGTGCCTTTAGAGATGGCCTTTTTAGATTTGAATAATTAGGTGTTCTGGTTGCTTCTTGGATTAAAGGACCTAGCTCTTTCCATAGGTTTGGAAAGTTCTCATCACAATTTGTTTGAATCAGTTTTCTAATGCTTTTCCCCTCTCTTCTTCTGGTAGACCCATTATTCTTATATTGCTCTTTCTGATGGAGTCAGAGAATTCTTGTAAAGTTATTTCATTTTTTAAAACTCTAAAGTCTCTTCTTCTACCACATGCATCGTTTCTAGATTTCTACCTTCAATATCACTAATTCTTTCCTGCATCTCATCAGCTCTATTACCTTGGCATGCTAGTTCACTTTTTAATCATTTTTTATTGAGGTTTTCATCTCTAAAACTTCTATTTGGTTCTTTGTAAAAGTTGCACTCTCTTTGGTAAAGCACTCCTTTTGCTCATTGATTTTATTTCTGACTTCATTAAACTGTGTACATATATTTTCTTATAGCATGTAGAATTTCTTCAGAACTGCAACCTTGAATTCCCTGTCATTTAAATCACATATTTCCATGTCTTTAAGTTTATTTTCTGGAGATTTTAAATTTTCTTTCTGAGTTGCCTCATTAACTTGGTTATTGAGGGTAATTAATGGAATCCTTCTCTGCCTAGACATCTATTGAAATGAAATCTGCTTTTTAAATATACACATGTTATTTACTTAAATCATTTTTTATTTTTCAATTACAGTTGAAATACAATATTGTATTAGTTTCAAGTGTAAATCTTGTACCTATCTGACACCATAGATATTAGATTATTATTGACTACCATATTTTAGGACTATAAGACGCACCTAGGTTTTAGAGGAGGAAAATAGGAAAAAAATTTGAAGCAAAAAATGTGGTAAAATAGCCCTGGCTGGTGTAGCTTGGCGGATTGAACACGGGCCTGCAAACCAAAAGATTGAGGTTCGATTCCCAGTCAGGGCACATGCCTGGGTTGCAGGCCAATTCCCAGCAGGGGACGCATGAGAGGCAACCATACATTGATGTTTCTCTCCCTCTCTCCTTCCCTTCCCCTCTAAAGATAAATAAATAAAAATCTTTAAAAAATGAGGTAAAATACTTAATAACCTGTGACCCCGCTCCACCACCACTCCCCTCCACAGCAAGGCAGGTAAGTAACATTCAGACTATAAAATGTGCCCTCATTTTCCTTCCATATTTGAAGGGAGTCCATCTTATAGTTCGAAAAATATGGTATATCCCCTATGCTGTACCTCACATCCTTATAACTTCTGTAACAAACAAAAATTTGTACATCTTAATCCCTTCACCTTTTCTAGCCACTCCCCTATCCCTCTAACCCCCCTCCCATCTTCCAACCATGAAAATGTTCTCTGTATTTATGAGTCTGTTTTTATTATGCTAGTTCATCTATTTTGCTTTTTAGGTTCTATTGTTGATAGATATGTATTTATTTGTTGTAGACCGCTCTGCCTTGTTCTAGGAATTGTATCTTGACCCCTTGTGGCTAAGGGCAAGGGACGAACTTTGGAGGGCCAGCCACAGGAGACAAAGCTTGTCTCTGGTAGCAAATGCTGCCTCAGTTTCCTCTCCCTGCCCCCAAAGCTTGGTCAGAAGTCAATGATGGGTAAGACCCCTCATAGTGGGGGGCAACCTAAGCCAGACTCGGTCACCTTGGGAGGCCTTCATGGAAGGACTCAGGGGGCTGCAACAAAGAGCAATGGACTCTCGCCCCCTGGCTTTGACAAAGCCTGAGTCCCCAGGTTCTCTGGGAGAAGCGCTTCCTGGCTCTAATCCCCTTAAGCCTGAATACCTGATGAGGAGAGGTACAGCTCCCTGCCTTGCTAGAGCATGTCTTGGGGAAAAATCTGGCATCACAAAGACTTCCTAATAAACCTGTGAAATCTGCTCTGCTAAGAGTGCATTCATTCATATGTTAAGGGTTCAAGCAAGAAACCCTAAAACTCTGTTCCTGACAGACTCTGACTCATAGTAAACCCTCAGATTTCTTTGAAATGTTATCTACTGTTTGATCCTTGCCACCTTGTATTCCTGTATATTACAACCCAATAAAAGGCCCTGCAGGAGGGGGCTTGAGGCCTTTTTCTCCTTGGAGAAACTGGCTGCTGCTGCCCTTTTCCCCCTGAGAAACTGGCCACTGCTCACCTCTCCTCCCCAAGCAGATCACATCATGTCTCAGTCATATTCACTTTCATCTGTGGCACTCAGGGAGACTTGCGAGGAAAGTTGCCCCCACATTTACTGACATTATACTGTTCATATTTTCTGTCTTTTTCTTCTTCTTAAATAAGACCCTTTAACATTTTATGTAATACTGGTCTGGTAGTGATAAACTCCTTTAGCTTTTTCTTGTCTGAGAAACTCTCTATCTGTTCTTTGATTCCAAATGAAAGCTTTGCTCAGTAGAGCAATCTTGGTTGTTGGTCCCTGCTTTTCATCATTATGCATATTTCTTGCCAATCTTTTCTGGCCCGAAAAGTTTCTGTTAAGAAATAAGCTGATGGTCTTATGGGAGTTCCCTTGTAGGTAACTCTCTGCTTTTCTCTTGCTGCTTTTAAGATTCTTTCTTTGTCCTTAAATTAACCATTTCCATTTTAATTATGAAGTGTCTTGGTGCGGACCACTTTAAGTTCATCTTGTTTGGGACTCTGTGCTTCCTGAACTTGTATGTCTATTTTCCTTCACCAAGTTAGAGAAGTTTTCTGTCATTTTTTTTCAAATAGGTTTTCAAAATTTCTTGCTGTCTCTGGTATCCTCTGGCACCCCCATGATGCCAATATGCTTAATATTTTCCCACAGGCTCCTTATGCTATCTTCATTTTCTTGGATTCTTTTCTATTTTTGCCGTTCTGATTGGGTGTTTTCTGCTTCCTAACTCCAAATTGCTTATCTGATTCTCAACATCATCTACTCTACTGATGATTCCCTATAAATGATTCTTCATTTCAGTTGGTGTATCTGTCATTTCTGACTAGTTCTTTTTTTTGTGGTGTCCATGTCCTTTTTTATGCTGTTGAAGTTCTCACTACATTCACTAACAACCATCCTTGTGTTTTAAACTTTGCATCTAGTAGATTACTTGTCTCTATTTTGTTTATTTATTTTTCTGGAGTTTTGTTCTGTACTTTCATTGGGACATGTTCTTTGTCTACTCAATTTGGCAGCCTCCTGTGTTTCTTTCTATGTGTTAGGTAGAGCTTCTATGTTTCTCGGACTTGGTAGAGTGGCCTTATGTAGTAGATGTCCTGTGGGGTCCAGTGGCACAGCCTTCCTGATCACCCAGCTTGGGCACTCCAGATGTGCCCCACCCCATGTGGACTGTTGCAGTTAGCCTTGATTGCTGTTGGCACATCAGTGAGAGGTATTTACCCCCAGGCCAATCAGCTGCAAGAACTGGGTGTGACCACTAACCACTGTGGTGTATCAGCTGTGCAGAGGCCCAACCCACAGAGCAGGACTTACTTCAGCAGGGCTCTGGTGCTTGTTGAGTCCTCCTCTTGAGTGTGCCACTTGTGGAAGTGGTTGGGTGGTGATGCTTCAACTTGGCCTGAGGCTGTCCACTGGGTGTACTGGCTCTGTGGCCTCCTGGGAGGTGCATATCAAGGCCTGTATTCTTCCCAAGGCCAGGTGGCATAAGCTACAGAGCAGTCTGCTGATGGCTCTATTGTGCTGGGCTTGGAGGTGCCCAGGAGAGGCCCAGCTATGAACCAAGGCTGGCTGCCACTAGTGCTGGGCTGAGGTCCACTTAGTGAGGGGTATGGGGCATACTGAGGCCAAATCCTTCTGGTCTGAGAAATTTTAGAAAAGTCTAAAGTATGAGCCAAGGTAGGCCATTTGTATGGAAAAGTCACTGGAAACAGCATGGGTGAACCTACAAATTGGATGGGACAGTGTTTACTGGGAGATTCAAATATAGCACCCATCTGCCAGCTGTGTGTGGGGACGGGTCTTAGAAAAGGAACAATGGCCTCTGCCAGCACTTTTGTCTGACAGAAAGCTACACCCCACCCCTCACCCCTCTAGCTCTTGCCCTGATGGCAGACAATTCAGTTCCTCCCATATGTCCCTGGTGCCTTTTGAGCTGCTGCCTCTGTACTGGAACTCAGAGGGAATGAGTCCAAATCTGTGCACAGGCTCTTTAAGAGGAAATTCTTAGGACTCCAGAAGCCTTCATCTTTCTCAACCTCAATCCCTGCTGGTGTTTATAGCCCTAAGTTATGGGGACATCTCTTCCTGGCACTGGAACTGTGGGAGGGGGTCCTGGTGTGGGGCTGGGACCCCTCGCTCCTCAGGGGGAATCTCTGCAGCAGAGATATCCCTCCTGATTTTTATCTACTACATGTGGGCGTGGGACGGTGCCATTCCACATCTCCATCCCTTCTACCAATGTTGATGTTGCTTCTTTAATTCCCTAGTTGTAGGACTTTCATTCAGCTAGATTTCAGGCAGTTCTATGATGGTTGTTCTGTAGTTTAGTTGTAATTTTGATGTGGTTATGAGAGGATTAAAGAACCACATTTACTTGTGCTGCCATCTTAAGTGGAATTTTTTCTTTTCTTTTTATTTAAAGAGTGGCACTTCTCTATTTAGTAGTTTGATAAGAAATCTTTCTTTTGTTTTCCAGTAGGTGGCACTAAAGCACAAGCTTTTAAGTTTTTCTTGCACTACTCAGGCTTCCTGGATCTCTGCAGGATGGAAGAAAATGCTCTGTTTTCCCCTGGGAGTGGGCCAGGTCTCCTCAGTTTCAGGGCTCCACCTGTGCAGGGGATGTGGTGGGCAATGTGGCTCCAAGCTTGTGAAATCCTAGTGCTATGTGTGGGGATGGGGTAAGCTGGGAGAGGCTTGTTGTTGCATTTGTGGATTTGTTCTCCTCCCAGTAATGGCTACAGGACCTCAGCTGCTTCACCTTTGTATCTTCATCCAATCATTGCAATCAACCACGGCATGCTGCTCAGGGTAAAACGCTTCTGCCTCTCCAGTTCTCAGGGCTGCAGCTATCATGCTCTGTAGCTCAACACACACTGCTGGTACAGCTCCTTCTGGGCCTGCTGCTAGCTCTGGATGGGTGAAGGGAGACAGCAGGACTCTGGGGCTTTATTCTTCTGCCTGATCATGGCAGCCACCAGACAACCATGACTGCACCTGTACATTCCATCTCTGCCCAGGTCACGGGGTTCAGGTGCAGTGCATACCAATTCCTCCAACAGGAATGCTTAACTCACTGTGCCTCTCTGCTCCTCCCAGTATAGGCAGTGCAGACAGCCACCTAATACTTCCTTCTCCCAGGACCTGCAGTGAGTTCTGGGCTGTGTCTGTGGCACCCATCTGTGCTCTCCTCCCTCCCCACTTCCCCTGCTCCCTCTGACCTGCCCAACTTTAGATGTTTCAATGTGTGGGCCTCTCAAATGTGTTTGTGTTTTGAGCAGGGCATCTTTTTTCGGATTATTGCTGTTCAAATTTTTGTGACTTCAATGGGAGAGACCAGGGGAACTTCTCATGCTATTATTTCTCTGATGTCACTCCCCTGTTCTTTTATGTTTTAAGTTTCCCATGCTCTGAACTCAAATATAATGTTTTTCTTAATTTTATTGATTATGCCATTATAGTTGTTCTATTCCCCCTTTCATTCCCCTCTACCCTAAACCCCCTGCCCCCACCATTCCCCCCTTTAGTTTATGACCATGTGTCTCAAGTTCTTTAGATTCTGTATTTCCCATACTATTCTTGCCCCCCCATCTATTTTCTATCTACTGTCTATGCTACTTATTTTCTGTACCTTCTCCCCCCTTCTCCTTCTCCCACTTCCCTTTTGCTAACCCTCCATGAGATCTTCATTTCTATGTTTCCGCTCCTGATTTAGCTGTCCTCTTAGTTTGCTTTTGTTTTAGGTGTGGTTCTTAATAACTGTGAGTTTGCTGTCCTTTCACTGTTCATCTTTTTTATCTTCTTCTTCTTAGGTAAGTCCCTTTAACATTTCACATAATAAGGGCTTGGTGATGATGAACTCCTTGAATTTGATCTTATCCGAGAAGCACTTTATCTGTTCTTCCATTCTAAATGAAAGTTTTGCTGGATAGAGCAATCTTGGTTGTAGGTCTTTGGATTTCATGACTTGGAATACCTCTTTCCAGCCCCTCCTTGCCTGTAAGGTCTCTTCTGAAAAATCTGCTGACAGTCTGATGGGAACTCCTTTGTAGGTGACTGTCCCCTTATCACTTACTGCCTCTAGGATTCTCTCCTTCATTTTAATCTTGGCTAATGTAATAATGATGTGCCTTGGTGTGTTCCTTCTTGGGTCCAACTTCTTTGGGACTCTCTGAGCTTCTTGGATTTCCTGGAAGTCTATTTCCTTTGCCAGTTTGGGGAAATTCTCCTTTATTATTTGTTCAAATAAGTTTTCCACTGGTGGCTGTTCCTTTCCCCCTTCTGGTACCCCTATAATTTGGATGTTGGGGCATTTAAAGATGTCCTGGAGGTTCCTAAGCCTCTCCTCATTTTTTTGAATTCTTGTTTCTTCATATTTTTCTGTTTGGTCACTTTTTTCTTCCTTCTGGTCCACTCCCTTGATTTGAATCCCATTTCTTTTCCATCACTATTGGTTTCCTGTGCATTTCCCTTCATTGCAACTAGTTTAGCTTTCATGTGTTCCTCAAATTTGTGACTAAAATCAACCAGTTCTGTAAGCATCCTAATCACCAGTGTTTTGAACTGTGCATCTGAAAGTTTTGCTATTTCTTCATTGCTTAGAGTTATGGGCTCCGGGGGTTTGAGTTCTTCTTGAGCCATTTTTGGTCTGTTTGTGCCTGTTAAGTATGAGGAGAGGAGCCTTAGATGTTCACCAGGGCGGGGCCACCCAGGTCGCTGGTTTGTGACGCTGTATGTGGGGGCAGGGTCAAAGAGGGGCAATGGTGGTCCCCTCTGCTGCTTCCCGCCACTGGGGCCTGCATGGTCTGTCTGCTCACTCCTTCGCTGGTTTATCTGCGCGGGAATGTGTGACCGCAGTCAGCCTGCCGCCTTGCGTGCTCACTGGGTCTGCCCGTCGCTCACTGGGTCTGCCCGTCGCTCACTGAGTCTGCCTGTTGCAACCTCACACCTGGGATCTGCCATCCCCGCCTGTCCGCTCACCTGGGTTGGTCTGTCCAAGTTTTCCTGTGCAACCCCACTCCGCCAGTTGCTGGCTCTCCCCCTCTTACTGGTCTGGCTGAAGAATTCATTGTTGTCAGACTTCTGAATAGTTCAATTTTCTGTGTTTTGGCTGCGTTTTCTGTTACTAAAATTTTGTTGTCTTTAAACTTGGTTGTGTGAGAAAGCACAGTGTTTCCACCTATGCCTCTGTCTTGGTGGAAGTCTCTCAAATATAATGTTTAAAACACCTTTTCTCTTTCTCAAAAGGAGAGTAACACTGACGAAGTTCACAGTTCCAGTGGCCACAGCCATTTAAGCTACTCAGACTGGCCTTTATGTAACGACTATCCCACCTTCCCATAGAACAATGTGCCCCACACCTGTGAGGGACCTGCAGGGTTGGTTCCAGACTCATCCCATGAATATCACACCAAGACAGCCCCAGAACATACGCCACCTGGCCTGGATGTCACATACTCATGATAACAGAGGAACAACCACAAGGACAGAGGGAACCACAACATTCCACGTGACCTTTATTTTCTTGTCTATCTCCCCACTAGATACAAACTCCCATGGGCAGGATGTCTTTACCTAAAACAGGTCCTGGCCCAGAGTAAGTGCTCAATACACATCTGACAAGGAAGGGACCCATCCATCACTGAAGTGCTTCCACACAGCCAAGATGAATGGCCTGCCCGGGTCCCTTCAGCCTAGATTACTCCAACCAGGGCCCTTTGAACATGAGCCCTCTGACTGGGATGCCTCCTACCTGGGTGGCTCCTTAGGCGGCTCTCAGCAAGCTCAGAGATGGTTCCAGCTGTGGAAGTCTTTTTCAGTCGAACTACCCCGGAAGTGGTAGTACTTCCTGGTTTGTTGAGCATGTCCTCACTACTGGCCCTCTTGAGCTAAAAGAGAGATGGAAGAAAAAAGAGAGGATGAAGAGATGCACCTTCAGTGTGGAGAACTACAGACTATGTGAGTGACTGAGCAGTCCCGTCTGCCTGGGGGCTAGATGCAGCAATAGCTCTTGGAGGAGCATGGCCTGTGTGATCACAGACAGGTCTGAAAATGATCTTCCATCATCATTTCAAAGACTACTGTAAGTTCATGGGTGACTATTACACATCATGTCACACTTTAAATAAATAATCAATTTTTTAAAGCCCTGCTTTCCTGGAAAATTTTTTTTAGAAGAGTGGGAGCTGATGAAAAAAAGAACTTTGACATGTGCAAAAGTCAGGAAGGACATGGCAATGCACCAAAAAAATTCAAGGATAAGAGAATTAACTTAAATATATGTCTGGAGGAAGCAAATGGAAGAGGTAGAGAATACCTGAATATCCACCCTATGCTCAGCCAAGTGCTCTGTATATGATCTCACACAGACAATGTGTTCAAAGGGAAGAATGAACCGTTCTCAAGGCCAGGGAACACTGCTCATGAATGACAGCGAGCAGAACACCCTAACTCCTTTTCTGCTTTATTGTCTTTCATGAAAAGGGAGAACAAACATTTGTTGAAAGAAACTGAAGTTTAAGTGGGGGACACCCATTAAGCAACTCTGGCCTGAACAGGAGAGAGTCGGTGGGGCACTGGAGAGAGCACAGTCAGAGCCTGCAGCTCCTCAGAAAAAGTTCTCCCTGTTGACAACTGTATTGGTATCTCAACTGTGGGACTTATGCTGATGCTAGAATCTTACATAACTTTATGCACCCGGAGTGTTGGATTCCAGATTTGTATTTGACAGATCTCTTCCTGTGTCCTGTCTTTATCTCTAATTGGAAGCAAGAACTAGATACCAATGCAAAGAAAAGGCTGAAGACCACACGGTGTCACTCTGCTTATTGCTCATTATGATAATATGGGTCCCCACATTTTCCAAGTCTTCCAATCTACTAACTATTTTGACTGCAGAACTATGTCCACTAGAGCCAATGCTTGCTTGGACAGATATGTATCTGAGTCTATGGAGTACAGTTTGAATGAACTGGTTAAGCGTGGTCTCTGTGCTCTACAAGAGACACTTCCTGCAAAACAGGATCTGACTACAAAGAACGTTTCCATTGGACTTGCTGGTGAAGACCTGGAGTTTATGATGTATGATGTTGATGATGATGTGTCTTTGTTCCTGGGTCTTGAAGAAAGGCAACAGAGAGAGGCATAGCCTGCTCAACCTGCTGATGAACCTGCATAGAAGGCATTAAGTGATAATCCCCTATCTCTATGTGTATCATCCAACATGAAAGAAGAACATGGAAACCTGTCCTGAAAACAATGATCTATAGTTTGAACCAAAAGAGTCAGTGGTAGAATACTGTGTTTTAGAAATCAGGCCAGGTGTGAGTTTTTCCCAAGCAATATCACTGAAATCATATAATGGGATGCATTTTTCTTTGAAGGGGTCTATGTAATCGTATTCTAGAAAGTATTGTTTTCTGTACTAATGTTTTAATGTGACGGACATAGTGTCTTGGAAGCCATCAACAAAATAAAAAGAAAACCCACTGAATGGGGGAAAATATTTGCCCATACATCTTGATAAGGGGTTAATAACCAAAATTTATAAGGAACTTATACAACCCAACATCAAAGAAACAAACAATCCAGTTACAAAATGGGCAGAGAGCTTGAATAGAAACACAGATGGCCAATAGACATATGAAAAACATGCTCAATGTCACTAATCATCAAATACAAATTAAAACCACAATGAGATATCACTTCACACCCGTCAGAATGGCTACCATTAATAAATCAACACACAGCAAGTGTTGACGAGGACACGAGGAAAAGGGAACCCCTGCGCACTGTTGGTGGAAATGTAGACTTGTATAGCCACTGTGTAAAACAGTATGGAGTTTCCTTAAAATTTAAAAAATAAACTGCCTATGGCCCAGCAATTCCATTTCTGGGAATATATCTTATGAAACCAAAAACACTGATTCAAAGAATATATATGCACCTCTATGTTCATTGCAGCATTACATACAATAGCCAAGATCTAGAAGCAGTCCCAGGGCTCATCAGTAGATGTGTAGATAACAAAGCTGTAATACATTTACACAGTGGAATACTACTTGGCTATAGAAGTGAAGGAAATCTTACCCTCTGCCACAGCATGTATGAATTTGGGGAGCACTATGCTAAGTTAAATAAGCAAGTCAGAAAAAGACAAGTACCATATGATTTCACTCATGTAGAATCTAATAAACAAAATTAACTAACAAGTCAAATAGAGACAGACTCAGAGAGAGCAGGCTGACAGCTGTCTGGGGTAGAGTCTGGCGGCTGGTTTGGGGTGATGGTGAAGAAATTGAGTGAAAAAGGAAATACTCATGTTCATGGAAAACAGTGTGGTGATAATTGAGGGTGGTGGGGGAGGGGAAGGAAGGTATAGGGGATAAATGGTGATGGATGGAGACTTGACATGGGGATTGTGAACACCTAATGCAGTGCAAAGATGGTGTGTTGCAGAATTGTGCACCTGAAACTTGTGTAATTTTGTTAACCAGTGTTATTCCAATAAATTCAGTGAAAAGGAAAGAAAAACAACAGTGTCTTTATGGTTTTAAAGATAACTATGAAATAAAATGGTTTCATCTGCTGCTGAAAAAAAAAAGAAGTGGACCCCTAAGTGATACCACACATCTGGTCCAGGAAAATTACATTCAAGGTTAGTGAGAAAAACTACAAATAAGTTTTCCCAACTATTGTAAGTCTTTTTAAAAGGATATTGGTGAAGAGGAATAGTTCTAGGACAGCAATTTTCAACTGGTGTGCCATAAGAATTTTTAAAATATGCAGTACTACTTAGTCAGGGGCATGGACCTCTTTTCTTATAGATCATCAAATAAAAAAGATGACAACAGTCAACACAATGACAGCCATCCAGTGTGAATGAATCAAGATTATACCTGTTTTTTTTTTTTTGTCAGATCAATAAAAATTTTTTTTTCGTGTGCCACAGAATTTTAGTGTTTATGTGTGCCATGAGATGGAAAAGGTTGAAATTGCTGGTCTAGAACACTGGAGACAGGGAGATGCCCAGAGCCATTATGAATATATCTGACATCTATAGAAAAACATATGTAAAAGCCTTCAAATCAACTGAGATTCAAAATGGGCAGCCCCTGCCCACTGCATTGGCAGGGGTCCAAAGGCCCTGGTCCACCTTCCTCCACTGGCCTTGGGGTCATTTACTGAGAATTAGGAGTTTAAAGATTTTCACAATTTAAAAAGATATTTTCCACTTTTGCACTGTTTACATTTCGGGTGCTACACACCCCCAGAATAGCTTGAAAGAGAAAAGTACGCTGAGAGCAAGTGTCAGTGATGTGGTGGAACAATCAGAGCTCTCGTGCTCTGCTGCTGGTACAACCATTTTGGAAAACAGGCAATGTCTACAAAAGCTGAACATTTGCACCCTAGTAATCAGCTATCCTACTCCTAGATATATACCCAAGAGGAGTGAGTACACAGGTTCATCAATAGAATATTCACAGAAGCTTTATTTATGACAGCCCCAAACTAGAGCAACCCAAATGTTCCTGAACAGGAGGGGGAGTAAATTAAATAGCAGTAGAGTATACAATAGAAAGTTCATGCAGTTTTTTAAAATTATGAATATACCAATAAGTGGATGGATCTCAAATACATTATCCTAAGTGAAAGAAACTGGAGACACAAAAGAATTTATACTGCCTGGTTGGTAGAAGTCAAAACAAAGATTACCACCGGGGGAGTTTCTGAATAGGAAGGAAACTTCTGAGCACTCAAATGTTCCACATCTTGACTGGGTGGTGGTTATACAGACACAAACACATGTAAAAACTCAATGAACTATACAGCTGAGATTAAGATTAATGCACTGCACATTCTTTACTCTAGGTGTGCTACTCCTCAATATAAAAGAAAAAGAAAATTGCGGGAGTTATAATCTGGGCAAAACCTTGGTTCCACCCTAGCAAAGTCTAACCTACTTTATCCATCTCCCCTAAATATGTTTTATTGTGGTAAAATATGCATAACATAAAATTTACCATCTTAACTGAAAGGACAAACCAGCACCACTTGCTACTGTGGTGCCATTTGCCCAGCAGGCATATGACCTTATTAAATGTGACTACCATTTTATTCATCTGAGTTTGTGTCCCCAATACAGGAAATGACTGGAAAACAAGAACAGAACTTTTCCCCTGACATTTCTCCCGGTGAACATCTCCAAAATGCTCACCTATCAACAGCAGAAGCGGCCAACATTTCACAGGGAACACTCCTGAGCTTCCAGAAGCTCTACTGGTCTGTTATTGAGGAAATGTATGTATTCACTTGAAATTTAAACTAAAGATGTCTTCCAAGTGTGCTACTGGTCAAAGATAATAAAAACAAAATAATGGAAATGATGGTCGTACCCAGGATAATAGAATAATCAGCAGCCTTCTGTATAGGGAGGGCACTTTGCCCATATTTACTTTCATCTGAAAGCGCTGGAGTAAGCAAAGCAGCAGCCAGGCCTCCCAGGATGGTGAGGCCCACAGTGGGTTTCTGCCTGAGGTTTCATGGACAGAAAGGGCAGAGCCAGAGCCCCTGGTGCTGCCTGCCCCATCCTGAGTGCCTGCCTAGCTGCTCTGCAAAGCCTGAGGGACAGAGTTGTGCAACAAACAAAAACACCCTCAAAGGGCTCATGTTCTAGCCCCAGGGAGAGGGAACACCCCTAAGCAGGTGTGTGTAAAGCCAGGTGAGGAGGGTGTATGAAGGCCAAGGGTCACTTTCCATAGGTGGTTAGGGATGACATCTGATAGGGGGACAATGAGCCTAGACGTAAAGGGGGAGAAATGGCAGATGTGTGAAATTGGGAGGGATGCTCAGAGGGAGGAATTGGACAGAGAGAGCAGCAAGCATGCTGCTGCAGGAGGACCCTGCGCATCAGAGGGATAGGGCCACTGAGTAGCATGAGACATGCGGCCGGCGCTCAGGCAGCCAGGGCAGAGGGGAGGCTGACACTACCTGAGAAAGAGTAGGGCAGGGTCTCCAAGGCATGACTGCCCACTCCAAGGGCTTTGCCCTTTGTGAATGGAGAGCCCCTAGAGGGTTTTAAGCACCACATAACATGATCTCTGTGTTAAAAGGACCACTCTGGCTTCCGCTGAGATGGAATGTTGGTGCAAACAGAGCGGAAAGACCAGTTGGGAAGCCCATGCAAGGAAGGCAATGGCATAGCCCAGGTGGTCCCAGAGGAGGCAGTGGCAGTTGGTTGGAGTTGACATTTATTTTTAAGGTAGAAGTGATAGCATCTTGCTGATGGGCTATGGGATGTGAGAAAAGACATGTTCAAGGATGGTGCCATGGCTCTGGCCTGAGCAGCTGAAGGGATGCAGCTGCTCTCAACTCAGATGGGAAGACTCAGGAGGAGCAGGTCTGGTGGGGAGTGAGACATGCCTGGGATAGAACCAAGATTCAGTTTTGGATGTGCTATGTTTGAGGTGTCCAGGAGGGGTCCTGGTTAGAGACACAAACATGGATGCAATGAACACATGGTATTCATGGGAATGGATGCTATCACCTACTGTAGAGACAGCGTTGTCCCTCAGGGAGTGTGCTGGAAATTTGTGGGGACATTTTCAGTTGTCACCATGATTGGAGGTGTCACTGATACTTAATAGGTGGGAGGACAAGGAGCCTAGATGTCCTACAATGAATGTGACATTCCTGCATAAAGACTGTCTCACATCCCCAACAATTTTCACCTATTTCATAGACATTCATGTAGGTGAAAAATACTTTGTCACAACCAGAGCCTAGAGTGTTCCCTTCATTACATGTGCAAAAACCATGTACTTTGTGCACAACTTTAAGATTCACTGACCTTTCTAAGAGTGATGAGGGGAGATCGCAGTTGGGTTCTGAGCTTTACCGAGTGTCCAGCAATCCCATCCCTCCCTCAGTGTCCTTCATGGCACCCGATTCACAGACACAAGGACCCTGAACCGGTCTGCACTGCAGCTGCCATCCCACTGTGCTAAGGAGTGTCACAGGTGCTTCCACGCAGTCATGCTGAGCCACATGCAGATGGAAACACAGATCATTTAATTATAAACTAGTGTTCTTTTATAGCTAGGACATTATACTAATTCTTCAAAACCATGTATGTATGTCGGTTATGCTACCTCTGATTTCATTCAGGGCAGTAAACCAGGTGTTGGATATGACACAGTAACTTGAAAAGAGTCGAGGCCCAAGGACTGTGCCTGTGGCCCACCCCAAATTAGAAGCCAAGGCAGGGTGAACAGTGGGCAGTGGAGGCTCCAAGATGCCCTGAGGGAGGAGACGATGGAGAAAGAAGACATTTCCAGCAACAGTGTTCATTCTGCTGACTGTCATGTAAGACAAGGATGGAGAACTGACCACTGGGTTACCAGGGTCATCAGTGACCTGAACTCCCACCTAGTGGGGTGCTGGGGGTGACACTAACAGGAGAGCCCACAGTGTCCAGGGAAGGGGATCTGAACCACTGTGAATCATTGTGCAGGTTTTCTTTCTTGATCCCAGGTGCCCCAGCTTCACCCCCTTGGCTCTGCTCCTATAGGTCAGGACAGGCCTGTTCCCCTGGGGCCCTCCTCGGAGACTCTGTTCTGAGAGGCTACTAGATTTTCTTACTGCCCTCCCCAGTCCTCCTGAGCAGGATGCTGGATGCCCAGCTTCCTGGGCCTAGGTGTTTCAGTTGATACCTTGCTGAGTTGGGACTCAAAAGCCAGTGAGGTTGAAGACTTAGAACTCTTCATGCCAGAAGAGGCAGTGGGAAGGGGCCGTGCACAGTCGATCCCATGGGTCCCAGCTTTGGTGATTGGACTCCAGGCCTTGGCTGCACTCCTCATGTTTGTCAAGTGGGTCTGTCTTGCTGCAGAAGAAATGAAGAAAAAAACACTTGTGTCTACAACTTGAACCTGCTAAGTAACATCACAGAGCTTTACTCAGGTACCACATTCACCATTTTTATTGTGTATAACCAGTGTGTTTGCCTGGGCTGCAAAGCAGCTCTCATTCTAAGGTGTCGCTCTTGCATGAGGTTAATCTTCCAGCTTCACAACAGCGGCTGCCAAGCTATAAAGACATATGTGCAACATCACTGATGTTCAGACATTACTTTTCAGCATATGATGGCTTCTTCTTAGTCAGGGACACCTAATACAATGTTACTATATACCCATACACTACCTATATTTCCCCATGTGAAACAAGCCAGCTTGAGCCAAGACATACCATGTCCATAAGCCTTGCAGCTTTAGGGCTGACCATGGCACAACCTATCTACTTTTTAAATAGACATAAACAAATTACTTGAAAATTGGGTTTCACAGAAGCATAGCTTTTCTCGTTTTGGACAAACATGGATAACATTTACAAATTATTAGAGCATACTTTAATTGGTCAGACCTGACATTGTAGGACAGAGTTTCTGCTCTAACTAAAATATTTTATGAAATCAAAATTGTTCAAAGTAGCAGCATGCAGTTAAAGACCTAAGGGGGAAATCAACATACAAAGAGACGTGGGAAGCAGGAGAGGTCCTGCAATCAGCAATCAGTGTTGCCACTTCCGGGCGAGGTGTGGCTGGCCATCTCTGCACCTCTCTGAGCCTATTTCTTCCATCAGTTGCACCACGGGACTGAATGAAATGCCTTCTAGGATCTCATCCAGCTCCAATCCCAACCCTGCCCGTCCCCACAGACTCTAATTACCAGGAGTGCGAGACAGAACACTAAAACTGCAGATAATGCTCCATCCTTTCAAAGAAACAAATTTTAAAATGCATTGTAAAAAACACCAAAAGGTGATGGATAATTCCAGTGGCCACACTCACAGGACCCAAGGGGTCTAATTAACTGTCCCTAGGGGATGACAGCTGGTGTTAGGCCTCTTTCCCCCTTCGATGCATCCCAGTACACCCCACAGCCCTCCATGAGAACAGCAACAGACCACCTCCCCAGCCTTACTCAGGCTGTGACCTCCTCCAGTTCTCTACTTTTCCTGGCCAAAGGAGACCATTTCAACAGACAGAGTCTCTTAGCCAGGGCCACCCTGTTCCTATTCACACATTTTTTTTCACATCAAATCAATTCAGTATATTTCCTGACACCAGTCATTCCACACAGAACAGCAGGGTACACTGGGGAGAAGCATGGTCTGGGATGGTTGTGAAATTGGATAGATAACACAGAGGAGTCCGGTACAGAACCATTCAGGACACTCACAAGCTTGCAGTGGGAATCTAGTAAGTTTCTCCATCAACATTATTTTTTAGTGAAAAGTCACTACAATTAAAATATAGTTCCACACCAGTCAGAACGGCCATCATAAACAAAGCAACAAACAAGTGTTGGAGAGGTTGTGGAGAAGAGGGGACCCTAATCCATTGTTGGTGGGATTGCAGACTGGTACAACCATTATGGAAAACAGTATGGAATTTTCTAAGAAAACTAAAAATGGACCTGCCTTTTGATCCAGCAATTCCACTGCTGGGATTATATCCTAAGAACCCTAAAACACCAATTCAAAAGAACCTATGCACCCCAATGTTCATAGCAGCACAATTTACAATAGCCAAGAGCTAGAAGCAACCTAGGTGCCTGTCAGTAAATGAATGGATCAAAAAATTATGGTACATATACACAATGGAATTTTATGCAGCAGACAGAAAGAAGGAGCTCCTACCCTTTGCAACAGCATGGATAGAACTGGAAAGCATTATGCTGAGTGAAATAAGCCAGGCGGTGAAACACAAATACCATATGATCTCACCTTTAACAGAACCTAAACAACAAAACAAACAAGCAAGCAAAATATAACCAAAGACTGTGAAATAGAGAACAGGCTGACAGTGACCAGAGGGGAGAAAGAGGGAATTTCAGGGGAAAAGGGGAGGGATTCACGGGAACGAGTATGGAGGACACATGGACAAAAACTGGGGTGGGGGTGGAAATGGGAGGGAGGTGGGGAGCACTGGGGGGGGGTGGGCCGGGATGAGAGTAAAAAACAGAAAACTGTACTTGAACAATAATTAAATAATTTTTTAAAAAAGTTCCAAAGATACTGTGGAAAGACAGCTGTGTTTGCCCAAGCTATAACTGAGTATACTAAAAATTTGCAGTTGGTTCATTCATTGTTTTATAACAAATTCTGAAGCCAGCTTTACATTTCAAAATATAAAAACATTAGTGCTTGATTTCACAGGTGTCCATTTTTAATGAAAAAAATTTGAGTGTGAATCCAAATGATTTTGAAGTTTTCGAGTTCCACTGGCTCATAAAAGGTGTCCTTGTGCTTCCAGATCCACATCCACATTATGTCCTTCCTTCCCAGTAATTTTCCTTCCACCTCATGTTTTCCCCTTCTATGATTATGATTCTCATTCAGGTCTTCATCATGCTACTCCACATTGGTAGATTTGTCTCTGTTCCTTTACATATTGAGACTATCAATTACACATCTGCAAAAATATTCTTTCCTGGACACTGCTTCTATCACATTATCCCATTGGTAAAAAACTTCAGTCTTGTTGGGACCCATATTTTAATTGTTCACTCATTTATCTGTTTATTTAACAAATATGTACTGAGCGTTTACTATGTATTAGGCACTCCTCTAAGCACTGAAAATACAACCACAAACGACAGACAAAATAAAACCAGTCCTCTCATGAAGCTTATATTTACTCACCAGAATCTAGCAGACCCTTCACTCTCTACCATCTATACCTAATTGGATCCTGTCAGCCTTTTCCTCTTCTGTTTTTCCCATGTCTCCCAGTTTCTTCCTCACCAAGCAGCGACCTAGTTACTCTCCAACACAGATTCTCTGAGCCAAGTAGACTCTGCCTTCTTACCTCACTCCTGCTTGCCAACACTCTTCACACTCTAATAAGAACAAGCACCTTTGCTGGTCCTCACCCTTGGAGTATCATCTCTCTTCTCATTCTCCAAATTTTGACTCATAGAGTGTAAAGAATATTTTCCTTTCTGACAAATTCCTTCACCAGATTTTCCCCGTACTATTCTTATGTACACTTGATGGCAAATCCCTTTAAGTATTCAGGAGCTGTTTCATAGGGTTAAACTTGCTGCCTTTGGCTAAATAGATGATTACAAAAATTCCATGGTCTAAGCAAGTCAGTGAGGTACAGCACAGAGAGTTCAGGACCAGCCGTTGGGTGATGGGGTTTCTCTTCTGCCTGTTACCAACCACTTAGTGTATAATCTGGAGCACCTTGAGCACATCCCTTAACTGCCTCAGACTCAGCACTCTCCCTCACTGAAATAAGGAGGTCTCACCAGAAACATGGGTGGTCTATTCAACTTCTCTTGCCATCCTTCAAGTCTATTACTTTTCATTCTGAAATCACTTTTTTATAGCCAATTTTTAAAATTGAATTTATTGAGATGACATTGATTAATAAAATGATATATGTTTCAGGTGCACAATTCTACAACACATCATCTGTACACTGTATTGTGTGTTCACAATACAGAGGCTTGACCTGGGGTCAAATCTGTTTCCATGACCATTTATCTCCCCTTTACCCTCTCCTACCTCCTCCGCCCCACTTTCCTTCTGGTTATCATCACCAAACTGTTGTCTGTGACCATGATTTTTTCTGCCTAATCCCTTCACTTTTTTCATCCAGCTCCCCCACAACCACCCTCCTCTCTGATAGCTGTCAGTCTGTTCTCTGTATCTATGAGTCTGTTTCTATTTTGTTTGTTAGTTTATTTTGTTCATTAGATTCCACATATAAGTGAAATCATATGGTACTTGTCTTACTCTGACTGGCTTATTTCATTAGCATAATGGTCTCTAGGTCTACTCATACTGTTGCAAAAGGCAAGATTTTCTTCTTTTTTACAGCTAAGTAGTATTGCACTGTATAAATGTATCACAGCTTTTTTTATCCACTCATCTACTGATGGACACTGGGGCTGTTTCCAATCTTGGCTATTGCAAATAACACTAAAATGAATATAGGGGTGCATATAGTCTTTTAAAAATCAATGTTCACTAGGGGGATGGGCTGGGATGGGAGTAAAAGACAGAAAACTGTACTTGAACAATAAATAAAAAATGCTTAAAAAAAAAAGAAAACTATAGATAGTAAAAAAAAAATCAGTGTTTTGGGTTTCTTTGGATATATTCCCAGAAGTGGAATTGCTGGGTTATAAGGCAGCTCCATTTTTAATTTTTTGTGAAACTCTACACCGCTTTCCACAGTGGCTGCACCTATCTGCATTTTCACTAACAGCGGATGAGGGTTTCTTCTTCTCCGCATCCTCACCAATATTTGTTGTTTGTTGATTTATTGATGATGGCCATTCTGACAGGTGTGAAGAGGTGATATCTCATAGTGGTTTTAATTTGCTTCTGATAATTAGTGACATTAAGCATCTTTTCATATGTCTACCAGCCATCTCTATGTCTTCTTTGGAGAAATGTCTATTCAGGTCTTTTGCCCATTTTTAATTGGATAGGGGTCTTTTTGGTGTTTAATTTTCTAAGTTCTTTATAAATTTTGAATATTAACCCCTTATCAGAGGTATAATTGGTGAACATGTTCTCTCATTTAGTGGGTTGTCCTTTCATTCTGTTGATAGTTTTCTTTGCTATGGAAAAAGTTTTAGTTTGGTGTAGTCCTATTTGTTTATTTTTTCTTTTGCTTCCCATTCCTGAGAAGTTATATCAGAAAATTTGCTATGAGAAATGTCCTAGATTTTACTGCCTTTGTTTTCTTCCAGAATTTTTATGTTTTTGAGTCTAAAATTTAAGTTTTTAATCCATTTTTAAAAATCTTCACCTGAGGATATGCTTATTGAGAGAGGGGGAGAGAGAGAAAGGAAGAGAAACATCAATGTGACAGAGAAACAACAATCATTTGCCTCCTGTATGCACCCTGATAAGTCTGTAATCCATTTTGAGTTTCTTGTTTCTTTTTTTTTTTTCTTGGTTGGTTTTTTTCTGCCTCAAAAAGCTTTATTGTTTCCATTTGGTCTAATGCATGAGAGAAGGCTGCAGAGTGGTTATAAGGAGGCCTAGTGGTTTCAGGGAGAGACTCAGGCAGAAGCTAGACACCAGGAGAACATACAGCACCCCCCCCCACACACACACCCAAAGCCTCTGGGCTCCAAAGGCTCCTAGTCATGTTTGATGGGGGAGCTTTTTGAAGAGACTCTCACCCAGCCCAGCGTGGGGGCTGGCTGGATGGAGAAGGTGAATCAGGTGGTCGCCAATGTTCTTGATGAGTTTCACCTCCAGGTGAAACCAGGTGACACCAGGATGTGGTTCTCCAGGAAGTCACAGAGATGAGGGTCTGTGTGGGCAGAACCAGGGGCTTGCAGATCCACAAGTGCCTGGGTCAGGTTCTTCTCCAAGGCCAAGGCAGCTTCCCTGGCATCCTGAGTGTCACCCCACTCACCTTGGAAAGGCTTCAGCACATTCCAGAAGAGAACTCTGCCACCGCGCTGGGTTTTCACCTTTAAGAGATGCTCAGTGCTCTTGTGCTTCCTCTCCGCTGATGCTCAGAATTAGTGGCCCATGGCCCACAGAGTCATATTGCATCAGTGGAAATAGAAGCCCAGAGAGAGTTATATGTAGCAGGCCCACAGATGCAGGTTGGCCAGGCTTCTACTTTGGCGTAATAATTTTGATGAATTTGGGAGCTCATGGTTATTTGGCAATGAGTTTAAGGTCAAAAAACGGTGTTGGCTGATCTTGGAGGCTGAGGATGGCCAAGGTGGTTCTGGTAGTGACAGGAATAGAGGCTCGAGGGTGGTTAGAGGCTGGGGAAAGGGGCATCCCTGGGGCTGTTCCATCCAAACACTGCCTAAGCAAGAGACAGATCTGGGGGATCGCTGAGGGCACTGACTGAGTTTACTCTGGTGTGTGGTGTAAGAAGGTAGTCTAGTGTTTTTTTTTTGCATGTATCTGTCCAATTTTCCCAACACCATTTATTGAAAAGACTATCTTTACCCCATTGTATGTCTTGCCTCCTTTGTCAAATATCAACTTACTATAAAAGTGTGGGTTTATTTCTGGGCTCTCTATTCTGTTCTACTGATCTATATGTCTGTTTTTACACCAATACCATGCTGTTTTGATTATTACTATGGCTTTGTAGTACAATTTGATATCAGGTAATATTCCTCAAACTTTTTTCTTCTTTTTCAAGATTGCTGTGGCTGTTTAGGGTCTTTTGTGGTGTCATACACAGTTTTGGAATATTTACCCTAGTTCTGTGAAATAAGCCATTGGTATCAAGGAATTGCATCAAATCTATAGATTGCTTTCGGTAGTATGAACATTTTAATGATGTTAATTCTTCCTATTCATGAACTCAGTATATGCTTCCATTTATTTTTATTTGCTTCAGTTTTTTTCTTCAATGTGTTATAACTTTCCAAGTACAGATCTTTGATATCCTTGGTTAAATTTATTCCTGGGAAATTTTTTGGAAGCAATTTTGAAAAAGATTTTCTTATTTCCTTTTCTGAAAGTTCATTATTGGTGTATAAAAATGCAACTGGATATTTATTTTGTATCCTTCTACTTTACCAAATTCATTGATCAGTTCTAGTAGTTTTTTGGTGGAATCTCTATGGTTCTATATATACAGTATCACGCCATCTGCAAATAATGACAGTTTTACCTCTTCCTTTCCAATTTCGATGCCCTTTATTTCTTCTTCTTATCAGATGCTGCAGCTATAACTTCTGGAACTATGTTGAATAAGTGTGGCAAAAGCAGATATCCCTATCATGTTCTCAATCCAAAAGAAAATGTTTGTAGTTTTTGCCCACTGAGTATGATGTTGGCTGTGGGTTTGTCACATATGGCCTTTATTACATTGAGGTATGTTCTCTCTATTCCCACTTTGCTGAGACTCTTATCATAAATGGGTGCTGGATTTTATCAAATGTTTTTTCTGAACGTATTGATGTAATCATGTGGTTTTTAATCCTTCATTTTGTTTATGTGATGTATTGTGTTTATTAACTTGCATATCTTTAACCAACCTTGCATTCCCAAAATAAGCCCCACTTAGTCATGCTGCATGATCTTTTTAATGCATTGCTAAGTATGGTTTGCTAATATTTTGTTGAAGATTTTAACATCTATATTCATCAAGGATATTGATCTATAATTTTCTTTCTTTGCAATGTCTTTATCTGGTTTTGGAATTAGTATAAGCTGGCTTTGTGAAATAAGATTGGGAGTCTTCTCTCCTCTTGAGTATTTTGGAATAGTTTGACAAGGACAGGTGTTAGTTCTTCTAAGAATGTTTGGTAAAATTCACCTGTGAAACCATCCAGCCCAGGTTTTTGTTCATTAAGTTTTTTAATATTATTATTATTACTGCTTCAATTTCATTAGTTGTAATCTGTCTGTTTAGACTTTCTGATTCTTCCAGATTAAGTTTTCAAAGATTGTACGTTTCTAGGAATTTATCCATTTCTGCCAGATTGTCCAATTTGTTGGCATATGGTTGTTTATAATAGTTTCTTATAATCCTTTGTATTTTTTGGTGTCAGTTGTTACTTCTCCTTTCACTACTGATTATATTTGGGTCCTCTCTATTTTTTCTTGATGAGTCTGATTAAAGGTTTGTTAATCTTGTTTATCTTTTCAAAGAACCAGTTCTTGGTTTCATTGATCTTTTTATATTATTTTTTAGACTATTTCATTTATTTCTGTTCTGATATTTATTATTTCCTTTCTTCTACTCATGTTGGGCTTTGTTTATATTCTTTTTCTAGTTTCTTTAGGTGCAAAGTTAGATGTTCATTTAAGATTTTTCTTTGTTTCTCTAGGTTAGCCTGTATTGCCATGAATTTCCCTCTACAGACTGCTTTTGCTGTGTCCCATAGATTTTTGGTTGTTGTATTCTCATTTTCATTTCTTTCAAGGTATCTTTTGATTTCTTTCTTTGATCTCATTGTTAACCCATTCATGTTTAGTAACATGTTATTTAGCTTCCAAGTGTTTTGGTGTTTTTCAGTTTTTACCTTGTGATTGATTTCTAGTTTCATACCATTATGTTCAGAGAAGATGCTTGGTATGATTTCAGTCTACTTAAATTTACTGAGACTTGTTTTGTCATCTAACATGTGGTCTATCCTATAACATATTCCATGTGCACTTGAAAAGAATGAATATTCTGCTGCTTTGGGATGGAATGCTCTGAATATATCAATTAAATCCATGTGGTCAGGTGTATTGTTTAAGGCTGCTGTTGTCTTTTTTTTCTTTTAAATCACTTTCTTTTATTTGCCTATTATTTATTTATTCATTCAATACCAAATCAATATTTAAGGGTACCTAGCCTGGGCAGATTCTAGTAGGCATTGCACATGCAAGCCTATGGTATTATAAAGCAACATATTATTTCCTGTTTCCCATATCAATTAAGCTGCAAAAAATTAAGTCATAGAATCCTTAGTGAAAGATATAATTTCAGTCATATTTTCCAATCCCTGGTAATAATGGCGGTGGTAACTCTCTATCACTGTAGTCTGCTGTTTTCTTGTTATTTCCTGTCTGGAAGATCTATCCACTGATGTCAGTGGGGTATTATTAGTCCTCTACTATGGCTCTATTACTGTTGATCTCTCCCTTTATGTCTATCAAGAGTTGCTTTATATGTTGAGTGCATAAAGGTTTACAAGGTTTATATTCTCTTGCTGGATTTTTCCTTTATTATTAAGTAGTGTCCTTTGTTTCCTACTATAGATTTTGTTTTAAAGACTGTTTAGCAGATGTAAGTATTGCTACCCCAGCTTTCTAAAAATTACAATTTGCATGAAATATCTTTTTCCTTCCTTTACTTTCAGTCCATGTGTATTTTTTGTCCTGAGGTAGGTCTATTACAGACAGCATATAAATATGGGTCTTTTTTTTCTTATCCATTCAGCTGTGCTATGCCTTTTGGTTGAAGCATTTAAACCATTTACATTTAAGTTGATTTTTTAAAGGAGTTTTACTTATTTATTTAGAGGGAATGGGAGGGGGAAAGAGAGGAAGAGAAACATCAATGTGTGGTTGCCTCTTACATAGCCCCCAATGGGGACCTTCCCCACAACCCAGGCATGTGCCCTGACTGTGAGTCGAACCAGTGACCCTTTGGTTCTCAGCCTGCGCTCAATCCAGTGACTTACACCAGCCAGGGCTAAATTGATTATTGATAAGTATGTATTTATTGACATTTTACTCTATTAACTATGTTCTTCTATGTGTTTCCCTTCTTCTTAAAAAATACCCTCTAACATTTCTTGTAATTTTAGCTTCATGATACCAAACTCTTTTAGCTTTTTCTTGTCTAGGAAGCTAGTATTTCTATTAATGATATCCTTGCTGGGTAAGGTAGCCTTGGTTGTAGGTCCTTTCTGTTTATCACTTTCAATATTTCATGCCAACCAATTCTGGCCTAAAATGTTTCTGTTGAGAAATGAGCTCACAGTCTTATGGGAACTCCCCTGTAGGTAACTAACTGACTTTCTCTTGTGACTTTTAAGATTCACTCTTAGTCTTTAGGCTTTACTAATTTAATTAAGATGTATCTTGGTGTGGGCCTCTTTAGGTTCATCTTATTGGGGCTCTCTGTGCTTCCTGGACTTCTATGCTTTTTTACTTTATCATATTAAATAAATTATTTCTTAAAATTGTTTTCTTAAAATAGTTTCTTGATCCTTTGATCTTTGTTGTCTCCTTATGGTACCCCTATGATGAAATTGAAGACACACATGATGTTGTTCTGAAACTTCCTTAAACTATCCTTTTTTATTTATTTTAAAGTACATTTTATTGATTATGCTATTACACTTGTCCCTTTCTTTCCTCCCTACTTAACCCCCTCTGCCTGTACCCCCATTTCCTCCAGCAATTCTCCCCCTTAGTTCATGTCCATGGTTCATACAGAGAAGTTCCTTGGCTTCTCCATTTCCCATACTATTCTTGACCTCTCTCTGTTATTTTGTACCTACCATTTATGCTTCTTTTTCCATGTACCTTCCCCCCCCAATCTCTCCTTTCTGCTCCTCGCTAATCTCCCTCCATGTGATCTCCATTTCTGTGATTCTGTACCTCTTTCAGTTGTTCACTTAGTTTGTTTTTGTTTTTTTAGACTCACTTGTTGATAGTTGTGAGTTTGTTGTAATTTTACTGTTCAAAGTTTTCTTCTTTTTCTTATATAAGTCCCCTTAATATTTCATATAATGATGGCTTGGTGATGATGAATTTTTTAAACTTTACCTTGTCTAGGAAACACTTAATCTGCCTTCCATTCTAAATGATAGCCTTGCTGGATAGAGTCATGTTGGATGTAGGTCTTTGGTTTTCATCACTTTGAATACTTCTTTCCAGCTCCTTCTCACTATCAAGTTTTATTTTCAGAATTTACATGATAGTCTTATGGGAACTCCTTTGTAGGTAACTCTCGTCTTTTCTCTTGCTGTTTTTAAGATTCTCTCCTTATCTTTAATCTTTGTCAATTTAATTATGATGAGTCATGGTATGTTCTTCTCTGGGACTCTCTGAGCTTCCTGGACTTTATCCTCACTTTTAAATATTATTTTTTCTCAAACTTTCAGCCAAGTTGGAGGCATAGGTACACTTTGCTTCCTCATACAACCAAAAGAAGGACAACAAAAATTTTAAAAATAAAAACCAACCAGAACTGCTAGAAACTCAAACTGTATGGGAGTCCAACAACCAAGGAGTTAAAGACAAAACATTCCTCCATAGTGGTAGGAAGGGCAGAGATGGGTAGCCAGGGTGGAGAGGGTGCATGGCAAGGCAGCAGACCAGGCTGGCAAGGTTGTGTGACAGGCCTAGCAGTCCCATTCACATGCAGATAAGCAGGGAGGAACAACTGAGACAAACCATTCAACCCAGGGTTCCAGTGCGGGAAAATAAAGCCTCAAAAACCTCTGGCTGTAAAAATCTGTGGGGGTTGTGGTGGTGGGAGAAACTCCCAGCCTCACGGGAGAGTTTGTTAGAGGGACAAATGTGGTCCTAGAATGTACACAAGTCCACCTACCTTGCTATTAGCACAAGAAGGGCCCAATTTGTTGTGGATAGCAGGAAAAGTGACTGAAAGCTAGACAAGATCTGAGGAAGCAGCACTGCTCCCTTCTGAACCCCTTCCCACATATAATGCCATAATGAAGTGAAGTGGGTTACCTTACCCTAGGGAATACCTAAGGTCCTGCCCCTTACAAGGTAACAGGTGTGCTGAGACAAGAACTATGGGTCAATGAAAGAGAAGATCAAAATTCCAGAAAAAGAACTAATCAACAAGGAGACAGCCACCCTCTCAGATTCAGCTCAGTTCAAAACATTGGTAATCAGGATGCTCAGAGAAATGGTTGAGTACAGATGCAAAATAGAGGAAGAAGTGAAGGCTATGCAAAGTGAAATAAAGAAAAATATACATGAAACCAACAGTGAAGGGAAGGAAACCAGGACTCAAATAAAAAAATTGGAACAGAAGGAAGAAAAAAACTTTGAACCAGAACAGCATGAAGAAACAAGAATTGAAAAAGAAAACAATGAGAAAAATGAGGAAGGGCTTAGGAACCTCTGGGACAATTTAAACATTCCAACATCCAAATTATAGGGGTTCCAGAAGGTGAAGAGAAAGAGCAAGAAATTGAAAACTTATTAGAAAAAATAATGAAGGAAAAGTTGCTCAATCTGGAAAAGGAAATAGACTTCCAGGAAGTCCAGGAAGCTCAGAGAGTCCCAAATAGGTTGGACCTAAGGAGGAATACACCAAGGCACATTATAATTAAATTATTCAAGATTAGCAATAAGGAGATAATTTTTCTCCTTTAAAGATTTTATTTATTTATTTATTTATTTATTTATTTATTTATTTATTTATTTATTTTTGAGAGAGGAGTAGGAAGGGAGAAAGAGAAGGAGAAACATCAATGTGTGGTTGCCTTTCACATGTCCCTAACTGGGGACCTGACCCATAATGCAGGCATGTGCCTTGACTGGGAATCAAACCAGCAACCCTTTGGTTGGCAAGCCAGCACTCAATCCACTGAGCCACACTAGCCAGGGCAGAAGAGACTCTTAAAAGCAGCAATAGATAAGGAGAGAGTTACCTACAAAGGAGTTCCCATAAGACTGTCAGCTTATTTCTCAAAAGAAAAGGGCAAGAAGGGGCTGGAAAGAAGTATTCCAAGCCATGATAGGCATGAAAGACATCTAAGATTAGTCTATCTAGCAAAGTTATCATTGAGAATGGAAGGGTAGAATAAGTGCTTCCCAGACAAGATAAAGTTTAAAAAGTTCATCATCACCAAGCCCTTATTACATGAAATGTTAGAGGGTTTTATCTAATAAAAAGATCAAAAATATGAACAGTAAAATGATAACAAACTCACAACTATCAATAACTGAACCTAAAAACAAAAACAAAAACAAAGAAAATGATTAGAATAGGAACAGAATCACAGAAATGGAGATCACATGGAGGGTTATCAGTGGGTGGGGGAGAGTGGGGAAATGGGGGGAATGGTACAGTGAATAAGAAGCATAATTGGTAGGTATAAAATAGACAGGGGGAGGTTAAGAATAGTATAGGTAGTGTAGAAGCTGAAGAATTTATATGTATGACCTATGGACATGAACTAAGATGGGGGAATGCTGGTTGGAATGGGGATGCAGGATGGAGGAGAATAAAGGGGAGAAAAAAGAATGAGACAACTGTAATAGCATAATGAATAAAATATCCTTAAAAATCCATTATTGTACATTAAAATCTGGGATAGAAAAGTTTCTTTTTTTCTTTTTGCAGCTCTGATTTGAAATTTCCTTCTACTCTGTCTTCCCATCACTGATCTGATCATCTGCTTCATTTGACATACTGTTTATTCTTCATTTCAAATTGGTTCTTTTTATGGTTACTATGTCCTTTTTTATGCTGTTGTAGTTCTCATTAAGTTCACTGAGCATCTTTATAACCATTGTTTAGACCTCTATATCTGATAAACTGCTTGCCTCCCTTTTATTTCATTCTTTTCCTGGAGATTTCTCCCTTTTCTTTTTCATTTGGGGCATGTTTCTTTGTCTTATTTTGACTACCTCTCTGTGTTTCCATGTATTAGATCTGTTATGACTTCCAGTATTGGCAGGGAGGCCTCACGTAGCAGGTGTCTTTCTGGGACTCAGTGGTCCCACAAGAGCTGGGTGCTCCAGGAATGTCTTTTTTAAAGTGATTTTTAATCCTCACCTGAGTATATTTTATTGGTTTTAGGTGGGGGACAGGGAGAGAGAGAGAGAGAGAGAGAAATATCAATGTGAGAAATAAACATCGACTGGCTGCCTCCCATACACACCACAACTTGGAATCAAAACTTAGGTATGTGCCCCAACCGAAAATCGAACCTGTATTCTTTGGCATAGCAGACAATGTTCCAACCAACTGAGCCACTGGCCAAGGCTCCAGGAGTGTCTTTTGTGTGGGTTATGTGGGCTCTCCTGTTGTAGCTGAGTTTTTTGCTATTGGCCCATTGTGGGGGTCAACCCTCAGGCCAGCTGACTGTGAGAATCAAACCCAACCATGGTGCATGAGCTTCTATATAGGTGCTGATCACTGGAAGCAAAATTTGCCTCAGCAGGGTCTGGTGCCTTCTGAGACTTCCCTTTGTATGTGCTACTTGTCAAGCTTATTTGATCCTGCTCTGATATTGTCCGAAGCTGGCCATTCTGTACGTTGGTTCTAAGCCTCTTGGGAGGGACTTCAGTGCAGATCAATGTCAGATGCTGCCTGTGCCTGGCCCTGAGCAACCTGTTTGGAGCTACACAGCGATCCACAGTTTGTGTCTACCCCTACTGGGCCTGAGTGTGTATAGGAAGGACCAAGCTGCACACCAAGATCTGCTATGACCAGCACTGGGCCAGGAGCATGTCATTAAAAGTTACAAGGCACCCAAGACCTGCCTCCAACTGCCTCCACCAGCTGGCTGCCTGTTAGGCTCAGTCATTGAAAGAGCATCTGGTGGTACTCGAGTTGCATGAAATAGGTTCTCAGTGAGTCACCACGAGGGATAAGTGGTATTTACCTGATTGATACAGGTCAAACTGGGTGTCAGTGCTGGGTCTGAGGTCACTCAACAAATGTCCCAGGGTACACCAAATCTAGCTGCCACCTGCTGGGTGCTTTCACACCTTTGTGGTGGAGAAGGGTCTTAAGGAGTTGTCAAGGTGAGGACAGCATGGTTTATCAGGCCCAAACACACCAAGATTTGGCTGTATAAAGGGAGGGCTCTGCACTGCTTGGGCGTGTGAAGGGAAAACGGTCCCTGTTCCAGAGCCGCAGAACTCAGTCTGTTTCAGATTCTACCAGGAGGCCCCTTCAGCAGGAGGGCACCACTGGGAGTTTGGATGATGAGGCTGGTAGGTCTTCCATGAGGGTTTGGTGTCAGTTAGGCTTGGGTGAAAATCGGGGAAATGGCCCCTACCCCATAGGCACATAGAATCAGTCTGTCCCGGAATTCTCTCTAGACCTCAGCAGGGCAGAGCCACTAGGATTCATGAGGGTAGAGTTGCTGGGAGCCTGGATACAGGCACTAGCATATCTCTGGTGACAGGAAGGTGCCAGTTTGGTTTATGAGAAAGGAGGGGGATGGTTCCCACCCCAAACCTATACAGTACACTCACTGACATTCTGAGTCTGTCCAGACCTCTATACCCCTGCCCAAGCAGCTGAATCCTCAACAGGGTGCAAGCTCCACAGGGTGGGGTGAGAGAAACCCCAAAAATGGATGGCTGGAGCTATTGCTTTCCTCCAGGTGGATGTTACAGGAAGAGGAGTGCTCCACCCAAGAAAGATGGCATCTGTAGTGTGTGAAAGGGACACAGCACGAAGATCCTGGTGGCTGTCCCTTCAGCTCTTTCTCCAGAGCCACAAACCCCAGAGTCCCCTCACACAACTCTAGTATACTCTACCCTCTCTTCACTGGAGCCTGGTGTGAGTGGCTATGAACAAGATTTTGTGCGTTAGCACTTTAAAAGAGCAGCAGACTCTGTGTCCTCAGCAGACTCTGTGTCTCCCTGGTGGACAGAATTTCCACTGATTTTCACAGCAAGATGCTATGTGGGTGCTTCTTTCTAGCTCTGGTGCTCTAGGCAGCAGAGCCTGGCTTGGGGTTGAGACCCCATGTTTCTCAGGGGGAAACCCTAAAGCTGAGATATCCCTCTGTAACCTCAGCCACTGAACATAGAAGTGGGGCCAGCCCTTTTCACCTCTTCATTCTTCCTACCAGACTCAATGTGGCCTCTTCTGTGAATCCTTGGTTGTAAGACTTCTGCTCTACTAGCCTTCAGTTGGTTGTTCAGGTTGCTTACTCTATATTTCCGTTGTACTTCCAATTTGGTCCTGGAAGGAGGCAAGTGTAACATCCACCTGCTCTGCCACCATCTTGGACCCCTCCTATTTTTAATTAAAGTGATTACCTGGTGGCATGTGTCCAGGAACCTGCCTAGAACTCATTCTTCAGTACTACTCTCCTAGCAGCAGTGTGAATCTGACTGCAGGTGAAAATTATTTTGAAAAGATTTTACAGTTTGTTTTCTATAGTGTTTCTGAGAAAAAATATTCATGATTTCAGCTATATGATAAGTTTAAAACCTTATTAGTCTCAGGTTGATTCCAAGTATCATGACTTTTTAAAATTCTGTACTAAAAACAACTTCTCGTGTGTTTTCCTGACACTTAGCATCAGTCATTTTTTTTGACCCACAATTTTTAATGTAGGTTCCCATAGAAATAGTGAAAAATTATTAGGCTAAGGCCTATATATTATAGTAATTAATTTTATTAGGACTCCCAATATAAAATAAACTAACATATCCTGAGTGATTCTTGAAGAGAATTACTGAAGAATTTTACCAATTACTACAGAACCAACAAGTAACATATCACTCTGATTCATGGAGATGACTCAAAATATCTGTTTAATAAAGCTGTCCTTTCATGGTATGATTACAACTACTTAGAAATAACTATTACAGGGCTTACTTTATGAAAACATAAGGTGATTCTGTAATGCATCTGCTTTTTCCAAAATCTGCCCAAGTTACCCCTGAAATGAAATGCCTATCATTTATTCCTCTAAAAAAAGATAAGAATTTAAAGATGAAAAGTAGCAGAAAGAGAATGGAAATTTTCCTTATCATCTTTGCCTCGATTTGTAGAAGTCTGAGACCTTGGCTAAAAATAAAGGCACCATCTCAGTTAACATCTAAACTCCTCTCTTAACTTCTGGTAACAAATCTAACGATCTTCTGGAGGGTGCACCTGAAACCTGTCCAGTGGTTTTTCAAATGATGGTATGCTGCATGCTCTGAGGCAAAATTCTCAGAGTAACTTAGTTTGTATCATCAAATCTTTTGATTCTTCTAGAACCTTCCAAACACAATCAAATTATCTCCAAATTAATGTGCCAAGAGAATGTTTCCCATCTGGACCCCTCCTGCTTATCATGCTATCTTTTCTTAGTTCCTTTCACTTTTCTTTCTCATTATTTCCCCCAGACTAAGCCTTCTATTTTTTACCTGTCCACCAGTCAGATTCTTTCCTTCAAATCCTACCTTCTTTCAGAATTCAAAATACAAAGTAATGAAATAATTAATTTCCCACTCACCCGAAGCAGGAAGAGAAACCTACATGTGCAGACTTGATGCCACTCCCCAGCCCAGGCAAGAGGGTGGGAGCTGGCACTGAGGAGAACGCTCCAGTCAGAATGAAGGCTAGCTGTGCACTCTGTTCCTGCTCCCCACCTCAGCCTGGCCCAGTGTCTTCCTAGAGTTCTCCAAATCTGGACGCTTCCTCTCTTCCTTGTGCTGTCCAGCTTGGCTCTGGGTTCTCTGGAGCAGACTCAGAAAGGTGCATTCTCAGAGCTGGCTGCCCTCAGTGCTCTCTGTCCAATTCTAGAAAGGTCTCCTTCTGACCAGGAGGAGGGAGGAGGGGCCCCTAGGCCCACTCCTAGCTTTCTGCAGTCTTTCATCCAATCTGCTTACCACCATTTCTTCTATGGCCCTCCTCTCACCTCTCTCTCTGGCTGTCTGATAACCAATTAATTACATAACTGTAGTGACTAAAAGTGACCACACTAATCCACTCTGAGCCTGGCAAAGCTTTGTGCAGGCATCTAATTAAATCCTCACTATAACCCTAAGAGGTGTCACCCCATATTTACAGAAATGGAAGCTTCATTAGGCTCAGGGAAGCTAAGCTCAAATCACAGTTACTGATAAAGCCAGAACTGACCCTCAGTTTCAAATGGGTTTAAACACCAGGGATGATAGAGTCTCTCTGAATAACCTGCCTGCGTGGGGAAGTGCAAGGGCTTCTGGATCCAATGCTCCTGGTCCAACTCCAGCTGCACCATTTACTGTGTGAACTCAGCCTGCTCTTTTGGTGCTGTGATTCTCAACCTCTTCACCCAACCAGATGAAGTATTAACAGCTGCTTCACAGAACTGAGAACATGGAGACCAAGGACTGGGCACACAGAAGGCACTTAACAAATGTGAGCTGCCCTCCTGACAGACACTGCTGTGTTCAGTGGAAGGCCACTGCATTGCAATGACGCAACAACATGTGGTGGGGGAGCAGTTAAATCAATGCTCGGTGGCAGGAGCCAAACAGATGTACTGGGTTTAAGGAAAGTGCTCTTCTTGTGGATGAAACTGCCCATTTCCATTTGGAAATATGAAAGAGGAAAAGTAGAGATGAAAACAAACTTTGAGAACAGACACTTTACCGCTATTAGAATCAGCCCCAGCCTTCACACATCCTCATTGCTGAGAGATACGGGTGGGAATGCTCATGAGTGATACATTTCTAATGGGTGTGGATTAGTCACAGAAAATTAATACATGGGTTCTGGCCAAGTCCAAGACAATGAAAGAGAAAGAGTTTGGGTGATTAATTCTCTGGTTTCTGAAAATTCTCCTAAATACCTCAAAGGATCAAATTGATCAAGGAATTACAGTTAAATCTAGGAATCCACTCCCACAGGGACAGGAAGAGGTTCTTTCTGTTTCTTTTTTCTTTCATTTCCTTTTCTTTTATTAATACTTATTGACTCAAGAGGGGGAAGGAGGCATAGAGAGAGGGGGAGAGAGAGAGAGACATTGATGTGAGAGAAAAACATTGATTGTCTGCCCTCTATGTATCCTAACTGGGGACTTGAACCTGCAACCTAGGCATGTGCCCTGACCAGGGATTGAACCTGTGACCTTTCGGTGCATGGGAAGATGCTATAACCAACTGAGCCATGCTAGTCACAACGGGGTGTTTTCTTAAAATTTTTCAAATATTTTATTTTCTCACCAAGCTTCTTTCTTTTACATAATAGTGTAAGCTTTACATTTACAGTGTAATTCATAACTGTATGGCATAAAGTAGAAAAGAAGAGGGGGGGAGGACAAAGGGAACAGCTATTTCAGGAATACAACGAGGTGTTTGGGCATGGAGAGCAGCAGAGCCCACAGAGAGGTTTCCTGCTGCCTCAAACACATTGCAGCACTTTACTTAATCTCTGCCTTCAGAGCCTGTGGTGGATGGGTTGCCCTGGGGCCTCAGAGTACCTTTTTAAAGCAAGAAAAGAGAAAGGCGACTGGGAAACTGTTCTGACCATCACAAAATAATGAGTCCTTGGGAGTGGGAGAGGGCACTGAGGTGTTGACTACAAGCACAATAAGCACCAGGAAGTGGAAAGCTAAAGCATTCAAGTTCGAGAACTAACAAACTAAGAATGTTCACATAGCTCAATCACCAGGGGACCCAGCAGGAAACAGAGTATAAGTAAGCCACATGCTGAAAATATCCAACTACAGCTTTCTAGACTGTGTGCCCTGTTTGCTCCAGACTTCTACAGCAGTGGTTCTAATGGCGGGGGGTTGTGTGAGGTGGGAGCAGCATGGCCAAGGTCAAGAAACTCAGTTTTAGAGGAAGAACAAGAGTCCAGGGTCCCTGGTTCTTAGACCAGCACCTGGTTCATTTTCCATCTACACTGAAATGATAACGCTGAAGCTCTGGTTTGAGAGCAACGGAGGGAATCCCAGACTTCAGCTGGAGGCCACAGGAAACATTTCGAAGCTTATTATTTCCTGTGGTTTCAAGGTGAAAAATCATCCCATTAGCCTTAGACTCCTTCCTGATAAATAAGGGAAAGAAAGATTTCCACAAAGCATCAGAAGAAAAATGGCCAACGAAAATTCATTTATCCCTTCAACAGAGGGTATGTAAAGAAAACAAGAATCAAGCAGTGAACAAAACAAAAACTAAATGAAAAAGAACTTTTGTACATCACTAACCACACCACCACAAGGCTGTACACAAACTTTAAAAATAAAATATGAACTTGCAGAAACTATGAAACACTGCCATCCAGCAGAGCTCTGTTATAAAGAGGGGCGCGATCTGGAACAAGCTGCCTAGGAGGAATTGGGTCACTAATGTGGAATGCGAACCCCAAAGAGAGGCTCTGTCCTGGGAGCTGTATTGATTGAGGTTAAAACCCTCAGAATCACTGGCCTTGGCAATTGTTCCTCCCCCAAAGTTCAGCCAACAAGCTGGCATTCCACAGCACTGGATGGCCACTGATCAGTAGTTATTGCCTTACCTACACTGTGGCTTCACATCAGAGAATTAAAAATTAATGAGCCACAGCAGCAGAAAAGAAGACGGAAATATAATATTTCAAGAGCTTTTTCAATAGGAATAATTTTAAAAGATCTACTGAAGAGTAACTAAGAGTAAAAAAAAACATCACCAGTCAATGGGGACAGGATAGTTTCTTCAGCAAACGTTGTTTGGAAAACTAGATATCCACAGGTAAAAGCATAAAGTTGGACCCTTACCTTACACCATAGATAAAAATTAACTCGAAATGGGTCAAAGATCCAAATATAAGAGCTAAAACTGTATAACTCTTAGATAAAAACACAGGGAAAAAATTTTGTGACGTTGGATTTGGCAATGAATTCTTAGATATGATACCAAAAACACAGGCAACAATAACAAAATAGATAAACTGGACTACATCAAAATTAAATTTTTTTTTGCACCAAAGGACACAGTCAACAGTATGAAGAAGTTCTTCCGAATATCAAAATTCAAATTACCATATGACTCAACAATTCAACTTCTGGGTGTATTCCCAAATAATTGAAAGCTGGGTCTCAAAAAGATACTGGTGCACCCATGTTCATTATTCACAATAGCCATAGAGGGGAAGTGACCCAAGTGTCCATCAATAGATGAATAGGTAACGCGAGCTCCATCATCCAGTGGAATGTTATTCAGCCTTAGAAAGGAAGGCAATGCTGGCACATGCTACAGCGTGGATTGACTTTGAGAACATTATGGTAAGTGAAATTAACCAGTCACAAAAAGACAAACACTTTACAATTCCATTTCTATGAGGTACCTAAAAGTCAAGTTCACAGAAACAGAAGATAGGATGGTGGTTGCCAGGGGCTGGGGGCAAGGTAGGTTGGGAGGTGGTGTTTAATGGGGACTGAGTTTCGGTTTTGTAAGATGAAAAAGTTCTGTGGAGGAGTGGTAGTGATGGTTGCAGAGCAATGTGAATGTGCTTAATGACAGTGAATTGTACACTTAAAATGTTTAAGATGCTGAATTTTATATTATGAGTATTTTACCACAATTTTAAAAAATGTGATGAGAAAAATAAACAAACAAAAACTATAGTGTAGGAGGAAACTGGGGACTTTTTGATCTATTCATGCAGAAGCATCTTGAGCCATAATATTCAGTCCTAGTTCTGGGCCCCTGTATAGGTCCCTGCCTCTGTCTGGGCTGTTAGCTGTGAAATTGAGGAGAGCTCAGAACGGAACCCTTTACAAGGCTGTGGGCAGGGCTTGGAAGACCAACTCAGGAATGTGCAGGACCCCATGTTAGGGCCATTATCACCCCAAGGCCTTCAGGGATTAGAGTGAAACCCAGTGAGTGCTAGACCAAGAGTCAGAAGCTGCAGCTTTGGTAGAGAAATGCAATCAACTCATGGAGATTGGGTGGGAGCTGGAAAAAGAAATGCCGCAAATTCATTCTCTCTCTCCCTCCAGCCTTCTGTTCACTGGCTCCGGGGGCAGCCCAGCTCAATGATAATGCCATAGGAGAGAGATGAGAGGAGATGTGGAGGAGCAGACAGAGGAAGCTTAGGACACCGGCTCTGCCTCCTTGGCCTGGCTGACTTCAACACCACCTTCCAAGGGGAGTGCAAGGGTCCCCCCTCCAGATACCTGCCCTGGTCTAGGAGGCTCATGAGGGCTCCTGGATTTTTCTGTTGACATATCTACTGCAAAGCTGGCATTTAGCCCTGACTAGGGGAAGCCTCCTGGCTGTTGCCAGTGTGAGGCACTGAGCACTATGCATAGGTCAGACCCTGAATAACCACTTTCGCCCCTGACCTCCCCTCCCTAGTCTCAGTGCAGCCTTCCCCTCACTCTCCAGACTCAAAACTTCAGTGGCAGCTTGGACCGTGCCCTGAGTCTTCTGTTTTTCAAACTCAGTCCTGCCCAGACTGGAAGAGCCCAGCATTTTTCCTCAGCAAAGACGTGGGCGGCAGCTGTCATTTTTCCCCTTTGGAAGTTCCTCCTGAAGCTCAAGCCTCCCCCAATTCCTGGCAGACTTCCAAAGTTCAGCCGGGATTGGTCCTTGCTGCTCAAACCTCCTCATTCTAACTTATTTTTAAGCTACCATTTATCAACATTGCCTACACGCCAGGCACAAGGTTCAGCGATTTCCCAGATGATTTTCTCTGGGGTCCAACACCGTGCCCCGAAGCACTTGTCATATTACTTTACAATCAGTGACAAATGATGCCAGGAGTTTAAACACACCCCAGGGGCCCACTCCAGTGGCCACCCATGCCTGGGTGCACAGCTCCTCCTTGTTCCAAATGAAGGACTGCCCAGTTGACCTTGGCATGCCATGCTGACCACCTACCCCATAGTGTAGCCAAATGGATTCTTCTCCACTGGGTCTCATCCTGGGGTCCCCAAGGCCTTCCTCTGAGACCTCCCCAGGAATAGTCTATCCCTTCCTTTGAGGCTTGTGCCAGCAAAGACTTTTGTACAGGGCTTTCTGATACTCTCACCTCCAAACCTCCAGAACATTCAGTAGCTTTCTTTAGATGCCACTGAGGCCCCGCCTGCTCCTGGCAGAGCCACACACTCCTGCCTGGAGCCACAGAACCCGGAAAGTCTACCTCTGCTCTTGCCTTGTCTTACCCATAGTTAATGCCTACTCAGCAGCCAGAGGGGCCTTTTAAAAATACTGATGCAAATCATAAAAATGGCTTATATGGTAAATTGCATGTTGTATGTTTTTTTTTACCACAATTCAAAAACTTTAAATTAATCATATTTTAAAACACAGATCAGGTCATGTCTCTCCCAGCATGGGGCCCTGCAAATGGGAGGCACTTACTAAGCAGGTGCTGAAGTAACAGGTGAACACAAAACAGAACCATACAGCAGTGGCCGTTCTTTTCCTGTAAGACCTATAAATGCTTCTAAACATTGCAAAAAAAAAAAGTCCCAAAACTGCTTTCAGGATGAGAACCCCGTTGATATAATCTGAAGCCCTTTAGCATTATGACCTTGAAATAATATTCATGTTGATATATTTATAAACATCAGCATTATAAAAATTGAGCTCATTTACTTATAAAGTGCTTGAGAAAGAGTTTCCTAAAATTATGTAACACCAAATCTCTAAAATCATCTGCTTCATCTCATTGCCTGAATTTATTCTTGAAGGATGGCTTTTAAAATTTTTGATATACATCCTAGTTTTACAGTAGTAGTAAATAATACTTTATATTTTTATGGTTCAAGACTTTAGATGCCTTGATTTAAGCACAGCAATAACTAAATTTATGTCAGATGCTTGGGAAAGTGGTAGCCATTGGTGACCATAGATTTAAGGGCCCAATAATGTAAAATAGCTACTGTAAGTGCCACAGCTTCATCCAGCCTTTCTGCTTCTTTGTTCCTAACTGGAGCCTCTACGTCAAGTGGGTAAGAGGCAAAGCCCTATGATGTTGGGCCAGCTGGTTCTGACTCATTCTGTTCCACTTCCTTCACGAACAATGCAAGAACCTCAGGGTGCACCACCCCACCCACCCAGCAAAACCCTGATGCCCTCCACTAACACATTTCAGTGCCCTTTTGTTACTGAGACCCAGGAGGGTGGGGATAAATCCACTGCCCCAGCACTGCTGAGCATGGAAGCAAAAAGGGACTCCCGTGACGAGAGCTCCTGTCCCCAGGTTCAGATGTAGGTTCCTTTACCACATCCACCGTCTCCTCTTTGCTGGCTATACTCAAGTCAGATTGGCCTTCTGGCCAAAGGAAAATAAAAACAAAAAAGAAGCATGAGCTCTGCAAACTCTGGAGAGGCAGCCTCAGAGGGTCACACACCTTGCACACGCTGCACAACATATACTTATGAATGGGACTCAACCAGAGTAACCCCAGAGGGTCATCTCACATGTCCGCTTGCTGGGGCAGTGGCTCAGCAATTCAAGAACTGTGGTGAAGGAATCCCACCCACATAGCCACATAACTTCCAAGGTGCGAGCGCTGGTGTTAACCCTTCCACACACCCTAGTCTGTCACCAGCCACAGAGGCATGCTCTGCAGCCAGAGCACTTGGTCAATTAAGTGCTTGGATTTCCTCAATGGCTCGTTTCACCTTCAGTCATTTAAGCATGACTCCTTAATTTCTCTTCCCCCTCAGAGTCGTGGGCCCATTCCTACCCACCCCTCACCACTCGTCTGCGCCTCTCATCAGAGACTGGTGCTTCAGTGTGCCAAGGGAGAGGCACCCAATGAAGGCCTCAGCTGCTTGGACTAGTTGCCAACGGTGTATGTGTGTATGGGGTGTGGGAATGACCCATTTACAAACTAAAGTACACTTTAAGCTTGGAGAAATATAAAACTTATAGGGAAAAATCAAGATTGGACTGGGCTCTTTACTCACTCTTGCTTGAAGATGGCAGTCTCCTGCGACAGGGACCTTCAGGCCTGCTGAGTCTGACGGGCTCACAAGGACACTGCCAGGCCTGAATGGAGTGGATTTTCTACAATGATGGCAGTCATTTGAAAAGGCAGCCCCTAAGGTAGTAGAGCTGGAAGAGCTTGGAGCTTCCAGTCTCAGCTGGACCCCAAGCTCACAGAGTGGCACAGCCCGCCCCCCATGTTGGAAGGCCAGCTGGGGAGGGCCCTGGTAGTCTGTCTGTCTGAGGAACTAAAGAGGCTCATGGGAAAACTCGAGTCATAGCAGAGGAGGGAGGCAGGCAGGAATTGGGCCATCAATACAACACTGAAAGAGCTCTTTCCTCAAGAAATTCTAAGGTCTCCCACTGTATCCATTGTGTCTTTGGGGACATACCAGAGACTTGGCTCTCTGGCATGTCCCAGTTACAAAGAAACCATGGTAGTGGAGCCCAGTGGCAGTGGAGAAGTGGCAGTGTGCCAGGCAAGGCTCCCACTGTGGCCCTGGGATCAGTGGAGAGGTGTCTGCAGGGTGGTGGGCAGTGAGGACTGGGGTGCAGTGGGCAGGCATCCTGGAAATGGCCCTGGGAGGGAAGCAGGGCACAGAAGACAGAGGCCACATAGCAGCTGAGCCTGACAGCAGTCTGTGTTGGCTCCTGGGACTGCCAGCAAAAAAGTGAGGAGAAGATACAACTTTTCTGGAGCTTCTATAGGCATAGAAGGCACAGAGACCTAAACTCACACCTGTGTTGTCCCGTTGCTCCAGAGTCATGGTGGACAACCTTCTGAATGTTGTGTGAAGCCCATCCCTTTGCATAGGCTGTCGGATTCTGCCATTGCTCTTGGTTTCCTCATTGTTACTGAATCAAGTTAAATCACTGAATCCAGCTGATGTCTTTTTTGTCTTTGCATTCCTGAAATATTCTCTTCTAAACAAGCTTTAGCTATTTAGTGCCAGCTGGCTAATGAAAGCAACGGATGTGCTTTGCAGGGTCAATATATTCAGTGCCTGGAATATGCTCTATCTTTCCCCAGCATGAAATACTTCTAGTATTGTGTCTTAGATATATACAATAGCAATACACACACACACATCAAAGTGTATACACACATACTAGTCACAAAAACCAAGGAATAATGTTGCATACCATTTATTGGGTAACCTTGTCATTACAAGTTCATTGCATGGTCCTCAGGAGCAAATCTACAAGGAATAGCAGTACAGCAACAGCTCTGTGATCTGCTGCTCACAGGGTGGGAGTGAAGACAAGAAGGAATAGCACTGTAGTTCGCCCCTAAGGATGTGCATTGTGATGCAGACTCACCTGACTGACTTCTAGTGAAGGAAGACAGTCCTTGTCCTTCAAAGAGCACAGCACCAACTGTCTCATGGAGGTGCCCCCACCTTCTCTTTGTTCAGGGTAAAGCACAAGGCCTGCTCTGCTCACTTCTGCCAGGCACCCTGCACTGCAACCCCAGCACAGCAAGTGACTCCATACCCAGGACAAAGGCTCCCACCACACCACACCCCTGATTCATTCTTTCAGTCTATGCCTACTTTCCCATAAAGCTCTGTGCCTGGACCTCTTGTCCAGGGGCCAGTCCTGCCTCTCCACCATGACGAGCATCCACAGTGCCCTTTACACCAACCTAGCATTCTACTGACTTCCTCTACCTAGCTCCCCAGCCCAGATGATCCCTGAGCAAAGCACTCATGTTGTCCCCTTTGTGGTTCCACCATTCTGGGCCCAGTGTCTGGTCCACAGTAAATGTTAGTTAAAGATGAGTCACAAACCTAGATACAAAATCTAAATAAAATTAGAAAACTGTTTGGAGAAAACTCTTTGTGACCTTAAGTTAGGTAAAGATTTTTTATATATAACTCAGAAAGCATGATCCATAAAATAAATTTCAAAAAATTTTATATATTTATTTATATTTAGAGGGGGAGAGAAGGATAAAAATATCAATGTATGGTTGCCTCTCGTGTGTCCCTTGCTAGAAACTGGCCTGCAACCCAGGCATGTGCCCTGACTGGGAATCAAACTGCGATCCTCTGGTTCGCGGGCCCATGCTCAATCCACTGAGCTACACCAGCCAGGGCTTCATAAAATAAATTTTTTAAAGACCCTGATAAACTGGACTTCATCAAAGTGTACAATTTCTGCTCTAGAAAAGACATTGTCAACAAAATTAAGAGATAAACCATAGACTAGAAGTGAAGCATTTGTAAATCCCAAAACTTATAAGGACTTGATTCCTGATTTTATAAGAACTCACAAAACCCAATTATGACAAAACACATAGTTCAATAAAAATGGTCAAAAATTTAAACAAATATTTTGCTGAAGAAGATACTGGGATGGCAGATAAACACACAAAAAGATGCTCGCCATCATTAGTCATTGAGTAAACGCAAACTATAACTACACGGAGAGCTTACTACACACTCATTAGGGTGGCTAAAAGGAAAAGGAAAGGAAAGAATATCAAGTGCTGGCAAGGAAATGGAGCAACTGGAACTCTCACTCACTGCTGTGGAAATGGAAAATGGCACAGCTGCTCTGCAAAGCAGTATCACAGTTTCTTATAAAATTAAACATGTACTTATCATATAATCCAGTAATCCCACTCAAAATTTGTGTCAAACAGCTGTAATGCAAATGTTCATAACATCCTCATTCATAGACTTGGTTCATAATAGCAAAAACTGGAAACAACCTAACTGTTCCTCAACAGTAAGTGGATAGACAAACTGGTGTGTCTATACAATGAAATACTTCTTAGTATATCCATAGAAAACAATGAACTCCTGGTACATGCCAAAAATAAATGAATATTAAACACATCATGCTAAGTGAAAGCAGCCCGGTTCAAAAGTCTATGTACTCTATGATTCAATTTATACAACAGTTGGGGAAGGGCAACACCCCAGGGAGAGGAAACAGATAAATGGTGACCAAAGCCGGAGGAGGGGAGGAGGGGCTGTGATACAGTGAGAGATACATATGGTTCCTGGTGCAGAGCTCCTAAAACCGTGGGGATGTCCTCAGTGACAGGAGTGTCTTTTGTCATTCAGGAGGAGCTCCTTTGGAGCACAACTGAGTTTATGCTAATGAGGTAGCTTAAGGTGGGGCCCCTGGGGAGCCTCTGGATGGGACTGGCACCGGAAAGACCCAGTGATTAGAGGGCTGGACCAGTCAGACCCCACCCACTGGTCTCTGGGAGGAGACAGGGTTGGGGGGAAGGGGGGAAGGCTACAGATTGAGCCCTATGTCGTGAACAACAAGATTTCACCAACTTCTGGGTACAGAAGCTCCTGCACTCAGGACCCTTCCAGACCTTGCCCTCCACCATTTATAATAAACTGTAAATAAATGTAAGTAAATATTTCTTTGAGCAGCAAATTAATTGAACCCATAGCCAGCTGGACAGAGGCACAGGTGATGACTTGGATTCACAATGGTATCTGAAGTGGGGACAATTCTGTGGGACTCAGTTCTTAACATGTGGAGTCTGATGCTGTGTCCAAGCAGACAGGGTCAGAATTAACTTCTTGGTGGTGTGGGAAAATGTACACCTGGGGGATGAGTAGAAAAAGGATGGCCTTGACGGGTGATGGCACTGGTGTAGGTCCTGGGTGTGGAGGCTGCACATAGCATGTATGCATTCAGCTCCAGTGGGCCGAAAGAATGCAATTTCTCCTTGTGCTAGCCCAGGCCCACCTTTCCAATCCCATTTCCCCTCCCCCTTTATCCTTTTAATGCTCTAGTCAAGCTGGGCTTCCCCCTCCCTACCCTTTTCCTTGTTTCCCCCATAGTTCCCCTGTTTAGCCTGCCTTTCCCATGTGCACACCAGTATGCACAGATCTCATCCCTCCTTCAAGTCCCAGGTCAATGTCACTTCTTCCCTGTAACCTTATCTACCACCTCCCATTGCCTACAAAAAGCTGGAAACTATTTGGTTTGTCTCTAAATTTCAAGCATATATCTGTGTCTCTTACAATTACTCCCTTTTCTTATATGATTGTGTATGTCAAGAGCATGTCTCTCCAACTAATTGTAAGCACCAAATCGGACTGCTTTTGCATTCATGCACACTGTCCGACACACTACATGTGGTAAGTGCTCAGAAGTTTCCAGTTTGATGAAGGAATGGTAAGTGGCCAGGGTGACTGGTGGCAGGTTGGTGCTCAGAAAGAATTATGTCCCCCAGGATTTGGACATAATGGTCTTTCAGTGATAAGCACACAGGACAAGGGAGTATAGGTGTGACTCCACGGCTGCCATTCTCACTGCAGTCACGCAGAGAAGTGCTCCCCCAAAGAGGCTGGCTGAAACACACATGCTTGGGATTCCCTTCCTGGAACCTGACTCAGTCCACCTGGGGTGGGTTCTGCTTCCAACTTTTCTTTTTTAAAAAAACATATCTTACTTATTATGCTACTACAGTTATCCCATTCCCCTCCCCTTTATTCCCCTCTACCTTGCATTCCCCTCCCACCAGCATTCCCCCCTCCCCTTTAGTTCATGTCCATGGGTCATACATATAAGTTCTTTGGCTTCTATATTTTCTATACTATTTTTAACCTCCCTCTGTCTATTTTCAACTTACCATTTATGCTACTCATTCCGTGTACCTTTTCCCCTATTCCCCTCTTCCTCTTTTCCACTGATAACCCTCCATGCAATCTCCATTTCTGTGATTCTGTTCTCATTCTTAGTTTGTTTTTGTTTTTGCTTTTTCAGGTTCAGTTATTGATAGTTGTGAGTTTGTTGTCACCAACTTTTCAATAAGTTCCTGGGATCACTCTGAGCAGCCAAGTTCAGGACTTACTTTCCTAAATGGCCAAAAGGTGAAGATTTATCCACAGGTGGCTGATAAACATCACACAAACATGTGTAAATGGATCATCAAACTGTAATATATCCATATCTGACAAAATAATACATAGTATATGGTTCCATTGATATGAAAAATAATGTAGAGTGACAGAAGGTTGATCAGTGTTTGCCTATGGCCAGGAGGTTAGGGGGGTGGTAGTGGCTGGGAAAGGGATTTTCTGTAAAGGGACACAGAAGGAGCTTTTTGTGGTGATGGAGATGTTCAATAGCTTGGTTGTAATGGTGGTTTCATGGGTGTGTACATTTAGCAAAAGTCATCAAATCACACACATTCAAAATGGAGCATTCACCAAGACCCAGAATCTGGAAAGCTAATGAAGACTATCGCTGTCCTTCATCTTCTATATCTAGACGGTCACCAAGTCCTATCACTCTGATTCCAACCCCCCCAACCTTCCTCTGCTCTTTATCCCCAGTGCATCACATATTGGGGTCAGAACTACCACTGCATTTCCTACTAGAGTCAGGGCCACAGCCACTGTCTGCCACACACTCACATCCCTTCCCTGCTTTAATCCACCCCACCCAACCCTTTTCAGAATGAAGACCAAATCCCACACACCAGGCTCCTCATGGCCTCACAGCCAACCCACAGCCCCACTTCTTACCATTCTCTCATGCACCCAGGGCAGAGACCTGCTCCCACATTATCTCACTGGCAGCACTGTGGTCCCTCACAACTCCAGGCCTTCCCACATGCCACCCCTGTGGCTGCAGCAGTCTCCCCTCCTCAGCTCCCTGACTCCCAGACACCATCCATGAATGGGAGGCTTTCTGCTTGCCCTGATGCAGGACCAGATTGCATCTGATGCCATACTGTATTTGCTGTACCTTCACCTAAGTGAAAGTCTGTCTGTCTTTCACCTAAGCATCATAGGGCGGGCACCATAATTTTCACCTCTGGATGTCCAGCACCAAGTGGATAACTGATGCACAGAAGGTGCTCAGTAAGTGTTTCTGGGTATTTCAGATGAATGAATACCAAAGGACAGAGTGCTAATCCACTAAAGGACCCTGCGTGAGAATAAGGAGAAGGTTGAGCATAAAGTGGTATGTGAGTTACAGTCTTGTTATGGGCTGAACTGTGCCCCCCCTGCTATTCATATGTTGAAGTCCTAACCCCAGCATCTCAGAATGTGACTGCATTTGGAGATAGGGACTTTAAAGAGGTAAAATAAAATGAGGTCATTGGTGTGGGCCAATGACCCTAATCCAATGAATGGTGTCATAAAAAGAAGAAACTGGGTCACAGACACAGTTGAGGAAAGACCACATGAAAAAACAGTGAGAGACAGCCATTTACAAGCCAAAGATAGAGGCCTCAGAAGGAACCACCCCTGCCAACACTTTGATCTTGGACTTTCTACATCCACAAATGAGACAGTTGGAATTAATTTCTGTTGCTGAAGCCTCCAGTTTGTGGTACTTCGTTATGGGAGCCTTAGCAGACTCATACAGCTCAGAAGGATGGAGATAAGTTGATAGGTAGACACTGGAAGGAAGGGCATTCCAGGTGAGCAGCACACTAAAAGACAGGGATAATTACAGGGTGTGTGCATGGAGTAGCTGCATCGTGGGAAGCAGTACAAAACAGCACTGGAATAAGGGCTGGCCAAAACCCAGGCTGAGGAGTTTGTACTTTGCTCTGTAGGTCAGAGTGCCTCATCCTCGTGTGCTTGGGGGCAACTCAGTATTTCATGTGACCAAAGAAGCATGCATTGAGACTTCCGGCCAAGATGGAGGCATAGGTTGAAACACTGTGCTTCCTTGCACAACCAAGTTTAAAGACAAGAAAATTTTGGTAACAAAAATGCAGTCAAAACACAGAAAATTGAACTATACAGAAGTCTGACAACAACAAACCTTTCAGCCAGACAGGTAAGAGGGGTGGAGCCAGCAGCAAAGCGAGGTCAGGCAGGAAAGATCCCCTGGACTGACCCAGGTGCGCAGGCAGCCATTGACGAATCCCAGGTGTGAGGTAGCAATGGGTGGACCTAGTGAGGTCTCAAGGCCACAGGCTGACCAAGGTCACACATTCATGCACAGATAAACCAGTGAAGGAGTGAGTGGTGAGACAGACCACGCAGGCCCCAGCAGTGAGAAGCAGCAGAGGGGACCACTATTGCCCCTCTTTGACCCCGCCCCCACATACAGGGTGACAAACCAGCGACTGAGTTGTGATGCTCAGCTGAGTTGTGACCCTCCCTGGTGAACACCTATGGCTCCGCTCCTCATACGTAACAGGCCAAACAGACCAAATCATGGCCCAAGAAGAACTCAAAGCCCCAGAGCCAATAACTCTAAGTGACCAAGAAATAGCCAACCTATCAGATGCACAGTTCAAAACACTGGTGATCAAGATGCTCACAGAACTGGTTGATTTTAGTCACAAATTGGAGGAACATATGAAGGCTAAACTAATTGAAATGAAGGAAAATACACAGGAAACCAATAGTGATGGAAAGGAAACTGGGACTCGAATCAAGGGAGCAGACCAGAAGGAAGAAAAAAATGACCAAACAGAAAAGGATGAAGAAACAAGAATTCAAAAAAATTAGGAGAGGCTTAGGAACCTCCAGGACATCTTGAAACACTCCAACATCCGAATTATAGGGGTACCAGAAGGAGAAGAGGAACAGCAACAAGTGGAAAACTTATTTGAACAAATAATAAAGGAGAATTTCCCCAATTTGGCACAGGAAATAGACTTCCAGGAAATCCAGGAAGCTCAGAGAGTCCCAAAGAAGTTGGACCCAAGAAGGAACACACCAAGTTATTATATAATGTAATGTATAATTACATTAGCCAAGATTAAAATGAAGGAGAGAATCCTAGAAGCAGCAAGAGATAAGGGGACAGTCACCTACAAAGGAGTTCCCATCAGACTGTCAGCGGAATTCTCAAAAGAGAACTTACAGGCAAGAAGGGGCTGGAAAGAAATATTCCAAGTCATGAAAACCAAAGACCTACAACCAAGATTGCTCTATCCAGCAAAACTTTCATTTAGAATGGAAGGACAGATAAAGTGCTTCTCAGATAAGATCAAATTCAAGGAGTTCATCATCACCAAGCCCTTATATGAAATGTTAAAGGGACTTATCTAAGAAAAAGATAAAAAATATGAACAAAGACAGCAAACTCACAGTTATGAACAACCACACCTAAAACAAAAGCAAACTAAGAGGACAGCTAGATCAGGAGCAGAACCATAGAAATGAAGATCACATGGAGGGTGAGCAACAGGGGAGTGGGAGAAGGAGAAGGGGGGAGAAGGTACGGAAAATAAGTAGCATAGACAGTAGGTAGAAAATAGACAGGGGGGAGGGCAAGAATAGTAGGGGAAATATAGAATCTAAGGAACTTGAGACACGTGGTCATAAACTAAAGGGGGGAATGGTGGGGGAGGGCGTGTGCAGGTGGAGGGGAATGATGGGGGAAATAGAACAACTGTAATGGCATAATTAATAAAACATATTAAATAAAAAAGAAGCATGCATTGCTGGGGGAGGCCCTAGGGTGGAAGTCATGCACACTGCATGTTCTAAACTGGTGCACACAAGCCATGGAAGCAGCACACATTTGTTAATTTAAAAATTCTGTATGTATTGTATTGTTTTCATTTTTTAAACAAACACTTTTAAAGACTTTATTTATTTATTTTTAGACAGAGGGAAAGGGTGGAAGAAAGAGAGAAAGAGAAACATCAATGTGTTATGGCCTCTTGTGTGCCTCCCCCTGGGTACCTGACCCACAACCCAGGCATTTTCCCTGACTGGGAATTGAACCAGCGACCCTTTGGTTCATAGGCCGGTGCTCAATCCACTGAACCACAGCAGCTAGGGCCAAAAATTCTATATGTATTTTAAAGTAGAGACTCAGGACCATGCTCTAAGGCTCTTTTGTAAAAAGTTAGAGCATTGACCAGAGCCGCAAAGGAATAATAGGATCCTGACAGCCAGAGGGTCCCATGCCATTGGCTCTACATTCAGGCCATATTGCTAATCTACCAAGATCTTCTTCCAACTTTGGCTCTCTGCTGCCCACAGTGCTCCTTTTCAAACACAGTTCAGATCCTGTCATTCCCTTTCTCCGAGTCTTCCAGTGGGCCCTCATATCCAGTAAAATCCAAGCCTCCTCATCATGGTTCACATGTACAACCTGCACATCCCCACTACTCCAGCCTGTCCTGCTGCTCCCCCTGCATTTCCTGGCTGAGAATAGGGAAGTCAGGCCCAAAAAGGACCTGGGCTCAAATCTCATGGAGAATCATGAAATTTGCTCATTCATGAACTCAGACAGCTGAGGGATGTTTCATCCCTTAGTTCACTTCCAGAACAACTGCTGTGTCTCCGACACTGTGGAGGCACCATGACAGGGATGAGTAAACAAGACCCCTGTTCACCTGGAGCTCATCATCTAGAGTAGGCAACTGTCAAGTAGTCCCCCAAATACAAAATTCCAACTAGGAAAAACTACTAAGGAAAGTCACATAGTGCTACTAGAGCTTATCCTAAGGAAGGAATGATGAAGTCATGGAGGGCTCTATAAGGAAAAGACATTCCCAGGGTAGCAGGCATCACCTGGGTGAAGAGGGGGAGAACACTGACAGGTAGAGGGAACAGCAAGGCAAGGGAGAGATCCTGGGGCAGGAAGCAGGAAAGCAAGTGTGAGGGACTGACTCAAAAACCCTGCAGCTTCAGGGATGAAGGCAAGTGGGAGCCTCCTGAGGACACCAGCCTGGAGCAGGGGCATAAGAATGGCCCTTACAGACCACCCTTCATTGCCCTGAGCCCATCAGGTGGGTCAGACCTTCCCTGGTGGTGGCCAAAGAGATGCCCAAACTGTCAGCAGCCCATGCCAATCCACAAACCCTGCTGCAGCATTCCCCAGTGCTAGAACTGCTCCCATGCAGCCAAGGCTCCTAAGCAGCACAACTGTTGCCAGGACACTGGAAACCCTTCCTTACTGGTGCTCAGACCAAAGACAGGTCCTGGTAGGCAGTGGGGGCTGGAGAAGTTCTCAAGCCCTCAGGCTCAGGAAAGACTTCTGTTCACAACCCAGACTATCACCCAGGGATCTCATCCTTTCTCTACTGCATTGGTCCCTCTCCACTTCCTCTGCTGACTCTCCTCAAGGTGCCGCTCCTTCCGTGATTTCCTTCAGGCTCCTCATTTCAAGGCCCTTTCCTGCAGCAGCAAGTGTGCTTTGAGGGCTATCCCAGAGGGACCTGGTCACTGGGTTACCGTGTGTTCTGGGCTTACCTCAACTCTTGCGATTGTGCAGAATAAGGAAGTGCTCTCTAGTCTTCTGTTCTGTCATGTCTCTCATGTGGTGTCCTCCCTGAATTCACTGACAATACAATCATTTTCTACTGGTTAAATGTCTACACCTAATACACTTTTTCCCATGAATAGTATCCCACTGTGATCAGAGAAATGCTGCAGGCTTTACAGACCATGTTGCAGCGGTCTGCCTTCATTACTGGTAACTTCTTACTTTAATTTTTAATTTAGAATTATTTCATTTTCATTGTTTCTCATTTACAGTCAGTCACAAAGTTTCCTTTCAATATATATTAACCTTATCTGGATGGACATAGAGGACATTATACTAAGTGAAATAAGCCAGTCAGAGAAAGACAAATACCATATAATTTCACTCACATGTGGAATCTAAAAAACAAACTGAACTAACAAGCAAAATAGAGACATTCATAGGTGGAGAGCAGGATGACAGGTAAGGCAACAGCAGGGGGCAGTTAGGGGATGGAGGAATAGAGCAAAAAGGAAAAAGGACTCAAGGATATGGACAATAGTGGGGCGATTGTGAGGGGGCACTATAAAAGGGCTAAATGGAAATTAAAAAAATACAGTAAAAAATGTTAGATTACGTTAACCACATAAGTCAGCTTTAGGAACTTCAATGAGTAAGTGATGGTCGTTGGCTATAGCAACTCCGTGGGAAGAGGAATGTATAATCCAGGAAGCAGTGGTCCCAGTGAGAAAAATGAAGAAACGACTGTAGTGTTGGAGAGAAGGGGGCAAAAGGTGACATGACGGAGCGATGGACTCAACAAGGCTCCAGGTGGTAGGGTGTGGCCCAGGAGGCGGAGGCCTTACCAAGGGTGATGCTGTCCCACCAACACTCTGCTCTCTGCAGAACAGCTGGGCAGCTCTCCCTGTCCCCCGCCTCCCCTGCCCCCCAACTCTGTGATCATTCCTTCCTAAGAGCCCTCATCTGCTCTCCTCCAGCAGAGCTCCCTGTTTGGCAGCTGGGGAGCAATGCTCACAGCCAGGGATGAGTCTCATGAGTGTCTCTGCTGCTACCACAGGCTGCCACAGTCTCTCCTGCTCAACCTCCCTGTGGCTGGGCCCAGGGGACTAGTCACCTAGCTGGAAAAGGGCGCAAGCTACCTGCTGGGCCAATAACTGGATAAATGCTGAACAATGGCTTTTTTATAACAGACAAGGAACATAGACAAAAAGGAAGGTGGAGAGCACAGTGAGTCTGGGTGGGGTCCAGAAGCCTCACATGTGGACATGGCCCACACACAACGTGAAAGAGCTGTTCAGAGGTCAGTGCTCATCAGTGAAATGACTTTTCCTCTGTACCACTCAGGCTGAGTTTTCTCAAGAAGTTCCTTGCTTCTTTTCTAAAACATAAGTTAAAACCTGTAAGGAATGTTAAAACACTGTCCCCTCAAATGGTCACTCTCCCTAAAATCTGTCATGTACCTTTCCAATGCTAAGCCTCTAAACTAGGGTCCTGCTCTCTAGAATTTTCTTACCTCTGAGCCTGGAAAAATATCTATTTATTTATTTACATAAGTAATAGGTACTATAAAAATTTAAATACAAAAGTATATCTAGCAAAAGGTGAAAGAGAGAGACCTTTATCTATTTTTAGTTTCTTATCCAGAGGTAAGATAAACAGTTTATTATATATATTACTTAAAAAATGAATTTTTATATGCATACAAGTAAAAATATATAGTTTAGGTTTATTAACATGAATAATGGCATTTATAATATAAATATGATTATATGCTTAAAAACATGTACAATATTTTTCTAACACACATTAAAGGTTTGCATGTTTTGTATTTTGGTAGATTTTGTAAAACTGCCGCACAGACACACTTTACTAATTCCTGCTCCTGCTAGTTGTGATTGCCAGTGCTCATCTCCATGTGTTCTCTTTGACACTGGATGTTATCTACGATTTCAGTTTTGCCAATCTGTTGAAGGCAAATTATCTTTCATTAATACTGAGGTTGAAGGCCATCTATATTTCTTCTGTGAATTACATGTTTATAAAAATAAATATAAATTGACTCTTTATAAATTGCTTTTGCCCATTTTTCCTTTGTGTATTTTTCTTTTTCTAATTGATGTGTTGGAATTCCTTTACAATAAAAAGTAATTCTCTGTGGTATGTGTGTCGCTGTCTCTCACCTGCCTGTCTTTCGATGTATGTAGAGTCAAATGTGTTATTCTTTCTGTCTCCCAAGAATACATAAAAGATTGTTGGAGGCCATAAAGAAAAAGAATGACACATTGACTTTATATATGAAGTTTGTATAATGCACATTTATATGTATATTTAATATATATCAAATCTTGTATATACATCAAATACTTTTCCTTTTTAAAAAAAATTTAGCTTTTACTTCCTCACCCCAAAACCCCACAGAGCAGATACCATTACTGTCCCCATTTTACAAGCAGTAAGACTAGGGAACACAAGTCGGGACAGCAATATGCCTCCAAAGCCCATGCTCTTAACCAAAACTTTATTTTGAACCCATGTTACTCAACATAACTAATTCCCTTTACATAGTATAAAATAACAAAAATAAATGCAATGTGATAATGACACATATGTAGTTAGCTCTGATAAATACAACAGATAATCCAGAAATTTCATTTAATCTAGAAAAGCTAACTGTATAAAAAGACAAAATTATAAAATATTAGAGAACAAATATTGCTTATAAAAGATATTGGAAAAACTGTTCAGCATTATTTTTTAAGCCAGTTTGAATCCATTTTTCATGACAACCACCAGGGTAAAAGACTAGAAGAAAAAAATCCCTTAAAAGAGGATTAAGAAGAGTTAGAGAAAAAAAATGAACAGATTTGGGCATGTAAAAATGTTAAATGACTACATATTTCTAAAAAAAATTCATTTGAAAAAGGTATACAATAGTCTTAGAAAAAACAATGAAAATATACCAGATAAATCTTATTAAAAACACATATAAATTAGCAAAAAATTAAAAGGCATTAAGATCTTAACAGATAAATGAGCAAAAGAGAAAGTACAACTTGTAAACAAACATGTGAAAAAATGTTCAATCTAATTATATTAAAAGAAATGCAAAGTTATAAAAAAGGGCTTCTGTTTTGCCTATTTTTTTATGATACTGTCACAGGTGGAATAGATACAGTTAAGCTGGCACTCTTACACAGAGTGCTGACAGAAAAAAGCTTAGCAACATACACCAAGCACCATTAAAATATTCATGCTCCTTTACTTAACAATCCCATGCCTGAGAATCTATTCTACAGACATAATCTAAAAGTAGGAAAAATACTATATGAGTAAGACAGTTACTGAAGTATTATTTATAATAGTAAAAAACAAACAAAAAACCCTCTATTTTCAAGAACAGGGAATAGTTAAGTAATTTATAGAACAATCACTCACTAGAACAATTATACACTCTTAAAAATAATTGTTAAGCCATTAACATAAAGGACATTATGTTATAATATCTAGTTGTACAAGTAGAATGAAATATAGAAATTTTAAGTTGCTTTAGAGCATGGGATTGAATTATTATTTTCTGTAATTTTTAAACTTGATTTGAAAAGACCCAAATTCTAATCCTAGCTGCACCACCACTCTGATCGGTGGAATCACCCACCGATCAGAGTGAGTTTGGCAAAGCTTTCGATGCCTCTTTCCTCACCTACACAGTAAAGACCACAACCAGAACTACCTCGTGGGACTACTGTGAGGACCATACGAGAGAGTGCTCATGAAGAACTTGACTGCTGTGAATGCCAAGGCAAGCACGCAAAACGCTCTTTTTATCATTAAAAAAATTAACCATGTTTTAAAAACAAAATTGAAGGAAAAATATTTCACGTTTTTTTTTCAGTTGGAAATTTAGTATTGTTAATTTAGACTTCCTCTACTTTTGTGTGTTTCTCCTAGTAAGAACAGACAACACTTGCGCATAAACTCACTTGGCAAAGGAAAGATTAAAGGAAGTGAAACGGCTACAATAAACCAGAACCATGTAAAAGCAACAAGTCTATGAAGCTGAGCTGTAAAGGAACAAGCGGAGCCATATTAGTGAGCACTACAGAACAAGCAGCAGATGTATGTGTTTTCTTCAACTTCTAGTGAGGAGGGGGAATCACATTTCTTATGTGAACTTAAAATATGGTCTTCCTATATGGCTAAGCTAAATATTTCATTCTAATAAGAAATTAGCTCAGTGGAAAAAGGAAATAAAAGAAGCTTAATTTCTAGAAAATAGAGTGGTGATGAGACATTTCAAAGTAGTTGAGCCCCTTGCTGGGGAAACAAGGGTGCGACGAATTACTGCTTACACAGAAACCACCTAATAAGTTACTTCCTAGAAAAGCCTATCTTTGTCATAGCTTTGAAATTCTGCCATCTAAGCCTCATAAGCACAATGTTTGCCCCAGATATCAAGCAATGGGACATTATCAGGCCCTCTGCAAGATGCCAGGCACATGTCAAAGTGCTGATCTTCAAGGGGGGAAAGGCTCCCTAGAACTTTCTCCTGGGCTAAGAACCAGTCCAGTGGGCAGTCCTCTCCATAGCATTTTAGAGTTCTTACTCTTGGTGACTTCAGAATGCACAAAAGCAGCCCTATTCACCTTAGTTGTAAAAAACAGATCTCCACACTGTTAGTAATTAGTACCCATAGACAGGACTTCTTTTCCAAAGAACTTTATACATTTAACTGGAAGTTAGCATTAATTATCCTGGTTTTGCAAGATGAAAAAAATAACAGGCAGTGAGAAAAGACTATTTTTTCAAGATGACAGAGGATGAGTTTCAAATTCACTTTCAGCACCCCCAAATATGCATGTAATATTAGTTTATCTTGCCCATGAACCACAAAATGATGTATTAATAATGAATGCCTTAGTCATACCATAATGTACGTTTGACATTACACCTAAAGCAGAAGAATGTCTTCTCTCAAAATAACTGCTCTAAGATTTTCTATCCCCTTCTTCAATGATAACCAGCTATGTACTTACTGCACCACGTTTGCTTCTTGTGCTTTCAGAGCTGATGACCTCAATCTGCAAGCCCGCTGCTCTATTCTGGGGTTTGTGCTGGCCGGGAAGGAAACCACACTCAGGAGACCAAGCAGTGAGCACTGGAGCAACGCTTCACTCAGGAAGCAGGCGGGCTCTGCTCCCCAGGGCATCTGGTGGCCTCTCTCTGGTGGCCTGCCTCTCTCTCCCCACCAATCTTTCTCTCTCTCTCTCTCTCTCTCTCACACACACACACACACACACACACACACACACACACACGGTACAAAATCATTTCTAGCCTCCTTATTCCTAAATACATAATGTGTATTTCTCAGAAACATAAGGATTTAAGATGTATGCTGCCTTAGTTTCTTGCTGATTGCTCCCTGAGATATCAAACAGAAAAAATGGGGAATAAAAGGCCATGAGAACTTCAGGGGTGAGTCTGCCCTGAAGCCTCAGGGTTCCCACTGCCATGGCCTGCAAATTGCAAAATGTTCTGTGTTGCATGGGGAACTCAGATAACAATCAGGAAGCATTTCAAAGCAGGCAATTCTGATAAGCTGACTCAAGGGACCTCAAGAGTAAGGCATCTTGATCTCCAAGGCTCTGGGAATTTGTTGCAACTTCTTTTTCATTCTAAATAAATAGTTTCATGCCTAATTTTGAATTCAGAGAGCTCCAAAATTATATGAGCACTCTTAAGAAACCCAGGGTCCTGTCTGCTGCCACTACAGGGGCCCTACAAGCCCCAGTGACAAGGCGATCTGCAATAGACAGCAAACAGGCTGCACAGAAAAAAATGGAAGAAAGTTTGTGCAGGTAAACAAGCTACATGTGTTATATCCAGTCACCCAAAACTGGAGTCGTCAGGGCTAGGCTAAACTCAGTCACTGCTATAGGTTGCTATTTTACTGGAGAGTAAGTGTGTAAAGCAGCCAAGTGGCTCCTAAATGGCAGATGGTGTGTTGGCAGAGCCTCAGTGACACTGAGCCCCTGTGGTTCAGTGTGAGCACCCCCCTGTACACGGAAGGCCATTCCAATCACAGACGACAGTGAGGAGCTGTTCTCATGCAGCTCAGCATTGGCCTTCACTTGCAGGGCTGTTATTCGGACAGGGCTGTTATTCGGACAGGGCTGTGGCTCCTCCCCCTGGCAAATGCTGCCACCTCAGGTGGCTCTCCCTCTTTGCCTTGAAGAAAGCAAGAGGTATAATGCATGGGACCTGCTCTCACTGAGGAATATCCATCCTCTTGGGAGGTGGGACATACAAGGATCTGACTTATCTGGATGTTCCTCCCAAGGGTGGCACCATGGCACAGACACGAAGTAGCAGTGGTGGGGACCTGCAAGAGACAGAACTCCAGCCCAACCTTGCAAAACAACGAATTTATTGGCTTGACTATCTGGAAAGCCTCTGGATGAACTCAAGCTGGCTGTAAGCCATGAAGCCTAAAGGGTCAAATATCAGTGGGGCTCTGCTTCCCTAAGTCTGCTTCATTCACAGCTGCTCTTGGGATGGGAAAGCCTTTCCCAGGAGCATTCCGGGATTAGAGATCTTTAGAACTCAGGATTTCAGGAGGAGGGCTACACTCCTCAGAAAAGAACCCGGCAGTGATACACCATCCAACCCAGTGGGCCAGGGAGAGGTGCCTGAGTGACTGGCACCCCACTGGTAATGAGAAGAGCAGTTCACGAAGGCAAAAAATGCAAGACACAAAAGTAACAAGCTGGTCACCCACTAGTGCATTGGATTATTAAGCCTTTCATATGATCTTACCTTACTTCTCCAATTGGACTGTAAATCTATTACTAGAAGGATATACACAGAATGTTAAAGTGCTTATGCCTGAAAATGTGGGTTCATTTATTTTTTTAAATATTTTTTCTTTATTTTTAGGGAGGGCAGAAAAGAGGGAAAGAGAGGAAGTGAAATATGGATGCAAGAGAGAAACATCGATTGGTTGCCTCTAGGACAGAACCGGAAAGCCAGGCATGTGCCCTGACCTGGAATCAAAACAATGACCTGTCCCTTGGTGGAACAACACGAAACCAAGTGAGCCATACCAGTCAGATCAGGTCCTTTATCTTTTAAATTTACATTGTAGCTTCTAAATTTTCTAAAACAAGTAGATATTAAATTGTGTAATAAAATAATATAATAAAATAAGTTATTTCATGCTAAACAAATCCTATATACAAAGCAAAAAATATATAAAAATATGTGTGAATAAACCAGGCAGTCACCCTCAAAATGTCTATAATAGTTTACTGAGGAACAAAAAAGGGGGCTGAATGAAAATATATACCATGTGCTTTCAATTAGATATTCATTCTTCACAAAATAATTTTATAAATGTGTTATAATTCCAGTACAAATACTAATAGGCCTAGAAGTGTGGTAGAATAATTCTTCTCTACAGAAGAAAATTCTTTTTTTAACCCTCCCCTGAGGACATGCTTATTGATTTTAGAGAGAGGGGAATGAAGGGAAAGAGAGAGGTAAAAAAACATCAATCTTCTGCCTCTCATACCAGGGATAGAACTTGCAAACCAGACATGTGCCCTGACTGGGAATTGAACCTGTAACTTTTTGGTTTACAGTATAACACTCAAACCAACTGAGCCACACAAACCAGAGCTGGAAGAAAATTCATGAAAAAAAAATGAAAAGAGATTTGTACTGCCAGAAATAAAAATAGACCAGAAAAGTAAAATAATTACAATGGTATGGTTCAGAAGTAGAAAGATCCTTGGTGGATCATAACAAGACCCCAAAATAAAAATTCAGGTTATGGTAAAAATGAAACTACTAATCTGAAGATAAAAGTAGATTTTTAAAAATATCATTGCAAAAATTGCCTACTCATTTCCAAAAAAAGACTCCTACCTCACACCCCACACTCAAATCAATTCTGATGAAATAAAGATTTAAGGGAGAAAAGAAAGGTGCATTATAAGAACTGGAAGACAATATAGGTTATATATCTAAACAAGGTGAAAAAGGCCTCTTGACCCCACATGCAAAGGCAGAATACACAAAGAAAAAACAGATTTGATTAATTGAAAATCAAAACCCTCTGCAAATAAAAAATACTATAAACAAAATGTAAATACCAATGATAAGATGAGACAAATATCTGAGCAAAACCTTTGGTTTGGTTATTCCATTTGTAAGAATGCATCCTATGAAAATAATTATGAATAAATACAAAGCTATATGTGTAAGTTATAAGCTTATCTTTGATTATAATAATGATGACAAAGAAAATAAAAGTCTAGCTGGTTAGATTATGGTACATCCACATAATTAAAGATTAGGTAGCCATTAAAAGTGACACTATATCAGTATTCTTTATGATACAGATACAAAAGTCCTCAACAAAATAACTACCAAACTAAATCTAGCTACGCAAATAAAGGGTTATACACCATGACCAAGTAGGATTTATCCCAGAATTCAAGGTTAGAAAAACACATGAAAATCAATGTAATATACCATATATAATAGAATAAAGGACAAAACCACAGGTAATCATCTCAAGAGATGCAGGAAAAGTATCTTACAAAATTTGCACTTTCATGATAAACAACACTCAACAAACTAGGAATAAAGGAGAATTCCTCAACTTGATAAAGAGCAACTACAAAATACCCTAGCACCTAAAATTATACTTAATGGTTAAATCTGAAAGCTTTCACCTAAGAACAGAAACAAGATAAAGATGCCTCTGCTCTTACCACTTCTAGTCAGCATTATACTGGAGACTTTAGCCAGGAAAACTAGGCAAGAAAAATAAATAAAAGCCATTTATTGGTAAGAAAGTAATACTTTACTGTCAGAAGACATAATATTGTATAAATAAAATTCTAATCTACAACAATAAAACAGCTAATAAACTTGTTCAGCAAGATTGCAGGATACAAAAATCAATTTTATTTCTGTACTCTTGCAATGAACAATTAAAATACATTAAAAAAACAATTTTATTTACAAAAGTATCAAAAAGAATAAAACACTTAGCCATATATTTAACAAAATATGTGTAACACTTGTATACTAAAACTACAAAATATTGAAAAAACAAAGGCAGGCTTAAATAAATGGACAGACATCCATGTTCATGCATTGTAAGATGCAAAAGGACAATTCTCCTCAAATTATCTACATATCCAACCTTATCAAAATTCCAGCTGCAATTTTTGCAGAAATTTACAAACTAATTCTATAATATAACTCTATAGAAATATACAAACTCAGTATAGTCAAAACAATCTTGAAAAGGCATATTAAAGTATGACTTACACATCCCAATTTCAAAATTTACAAAGCTACAGCAATCAAGAACTGTGTGGCAAAGGCAAATATATAGACAAACAGAGTGTGAGAAAAGCAGGTTAACAGTTGTGAGTACACAAAACAGAGTTTATTCTTGCCTTATTATTTATTAATTACTGTGCTATTTCCATACAGACAACTGGAAACCTACTTTTTTCCCACCCTGTATAAATTAATAGAATAGAATTGAGAGTACAGAAATGAGCACATACATTTATGGGCAGCTGATTGCAAAGACAATTCAATGGGGAAAGAATAGTCTTCAACAAATGGTGCTGGGACAACTGGGTATCTACATGTAAGAGAATGAAGTTAGGCTCCTCCCTCACATCACACATGAAAACCACCTGAAAGATGTAAGAGTTAAGAATATAATACTGTTAGAAGAAACAAAAGCGCCCTGGCCAGGTGGCTCCTTTGGTTAGAGCATTGTCTCATACATCAAAATATTGCATTCAGTCCCTAATCAGGGCATATACCTAGGCTGTAGGTTTGATCCCTGTTTGGGGCACATATGGGGAGGTAACCGATCAATGTTTCTCTCTCACAAAAAGCAATCTCTCTCTCTCTCTCTCCCCCCTTCTCCCTCCCTGCCTTTCTCTCTCTAAATCAGGGGTGTCAAACTCATTTTCACTGGGGGCCACATCAGTTTCACAGTTGCCTTCAGAGGGCTGAATGTAATTTTAGGACTGTATAAATGTAACTACTCCTTAATAGTTAAGTGAGAGCTTGGTGCTGCTGTTGGGTAGATACAAGGTGCTGGGCCGGATAAAAGAAGGTGGAGGGCCGGATTCAGCCTGAGGGCCTTGTGTTTGCCACCTGTGCTCTAAATCCATAAACATATACTCAGCTGAGGATTAAAAAAATAAAAACATAAGTGAAAAACTTTGTAACCTTGGGTTGGGTGATGTTTTCTTAGACGTTACATCAAAAATACAATGAACCAAAGATAAACTAGATGAATTGTATGCCATAAAAATGAAACACTTCTGTGCATCAAAGGACACTATCACAAAAGTAAAAAGATAACCCACAAAACAGGAGAAAATATGTGTAAATCATATATCTAATAAGGATCTATTACCCAGGATATATAAAGAACTCTTAAACTTGATAATAAAAGGAAAATCAAACTAAAAAAATAAGCAAAGTATCCAAAGAGACATTACTTCAAAGAGAATATAAAATACAAAAATGGCCAATAAATACATAAAAAGATGTTTTCCATAATCAGACATTAAGGATGTATAAATCAAAGCTACAAGGAGATACCACTTCACACCTACTAGAATGGCTATAGACAAAAAGACAGTAATAACAAGTTCTGACAAGGATGTGGAAAAACTGAAATCCTCATAGACTGTTTGTGAGAATGTAAAATGGTGTGATTACTGTGAAAAACATTTTGGCCATTCCTCAGACAGTTAAACACAAATTACTGCTATGACACAGCAATGCCACTATTTGTTGTATACTACAAATCATTGAAAATGGGGTTCATGTAAAAAAACCTGTGCATGAATGTTCATGGCAATACCATTCACAATAGCCAAAAAGTGGAAAAAAACAAAATGTCCACCAACTAATAAACAGATAAATATAATGTGTATACCCTTACAATGGAATATTAGTCAAGAGTAAAAAGGAAGTAAAAAAATGAGTTACCGATACATGCTACAACATAGATGAACCTTAAAAACATTATACTGAGTAAAAGAAGCCAAACATAAAGCCAACATATTATATGATTACATTCAAATTAAATTTCCAGAATAGGCAAATTCATAAGCACAGAAAGTAGATGAGTGGCTGCCACAGGATAATGTGAGGAACACAAACAGGAAAGGACTGTTAACAGATTGAGATTTCTTTTGGGGATGATAAAAATGTTCTGGAATTTGATAGTGGTGATTATTGTACAACTTTGTGACTATACAAGAAAATTACTGAATTTTGTACTTTAAAAGAGTGAATTTTATGGTATGTAAATTATATCTCAGTTTCAAAGTAATACTGTAACATATTTGATAATACGGAATAATATCCATATGACAATATGTTGTAAATAGTGTATACTGTAGGTGGTTACCTTAGGCAAAGAAAAAAGGCTTAGAGAAAATCGATATATTAAAAATAGTTATTCCTACTCTGGCTGGTGTAGCTCAGTGGATTGAGCACGGGCCTGTGAAGCAAAGGATTGTGGTTTGATTCCCAGTCAGGGCACATGCCTAGGTTGCAGGCCAGTTCCCAGTTGGGGACACATGAGAGGCAACCACACATTGATGTTTCTCTCCCTCTCTTTCTCCTTCCCTTCCCCTCTCTCTGAAAATAAATAAATAAAATATTTTTTAAAAATGGTTATTCCTGCCACCCTATACTATATCTGTGGATTTATTTCTAGGGTCTTTACTGGTTTATATATCTGTTTGTATGCCAGTACCATACTGTTTTGATTACTGTAGCTTTGTAATATATGCTTAAATCAGGAAATATGGTACATCTAGCTTTGTTCTTTTTTCTCAAGATTGATTTACCTATTCATGATTCTTTAATGGTACCATATAAATTTTAGAATTTTTTCTATTTCTGTAAAAAATGCCATTTGAATTTTGATAGGATTTGCATTGAATCTGTGTAATGGGGAAAGGCTAGTTTCTTCAACTAATGATGTTGGTAAAATAGATATCCACATGCCAAAGAATGGCACTGGGCTCTTATCCTATACCATACACAAAATCAAAATCAACTCAAAACAGATTAAAGACTTAACATAAGGCCTGAAACTGTAAACCTCCTAAAAAGAAAACATAATGAAAAATCTTCATGATGTTGGTCTTGGTAATGATTTCATGTGTATGACACCAAAAGAACAGGCAACAAAAATTAAAATAATCAATCAGGAATATATCAAACTCAAAAAGGCTCTGCACAGCAAAGGAAACAACAAAGTAAAAAGGCAATCTAGTTAATGTGAGAAAATATTTGCAAACTATATATCTGATAAGGGATTAATCTCCAAAATATATAAAGGATTCTTACAACTAAATAGTAAAAAAATTAATATCTGATTAAAAGATGGGCTAAGGACTTGAATAAACATTTCTCCAGAGAATACATACAAATGGCCAACAGGTATAGAAAAATATGGTCAACATCACTAATCTTCAGGGAAATTCAAATCAAAACCACAATGAAATATCACCTCACACTTATCAGGACATTTACTATTGAAAAAAAAAAACAAAACCAAAAGACAAGTGTTGGTGAGGATGTGGAGAAATCGGAACTTTTGCAAATTATGGTGAGAATGAAAAATGGTACAGCCACTATGGAAAACAGTATAGATGATCCTCAAAAAAATAAAAATAGAACTACAATATGCAGCAATCCTACTTCTGGGTATTTACCCAAAGGAACTGAAATCAGGATCTCTAAAAGACATTAGTACTCCTATGTTCATTGCAGCACTAGTCACAACAGCCAAAATGTGGAAACAACTTAAATGTCCATTGTCAGATGAACAGATAAAGAAGATGGACTATATACATGCAATGGAATACCACTCAGCCTTTTAAAAAAAGGGAATTCTGCCATGTGACAACATGGATGAACCTTGAGAACATGATGCTTAGGGAAGTAAAGTGGTCACAGAAAAACAAACATTGCATGATTTCACTTACATGAGGTATCTAAAATAGTCAAATCCATAGAATCAGTGAGTGGAATGGTGGCTGCCAGGGGCTGGGGGAGGGGAAATGAAGCATCATGAATCAATGGGCATAAAGTTTAGGCAAGCAGGATGAGTAAGCTTTAGGGATCTGCTATATAATACTGTACCTCTAGGCAACAATGAGGTATTATACACTTAAAAACTCGTTAAAAGTGTAGATCTCCCGTTAAATGTTCTTTTTTTAAAAATTTTATTTAGTTATTTTTCAAGTACAGTTTTTTTGTCTTTTTCTCCCATCCCATCCTCCCCCGCCTCTTGCTCCCCACCTCCCGTTAAATGTTCTTATTACAACAAAATAAAATAAAAAAACAAAACAAAACATCAATCACCAAAAAGGATAGTTATCTCTGGGTGGTGGGATGATGGGAAATTTTAATCATCTTTATGCTTTCAAGATTTTTCTATACTAGTTGCAACAAACCTGTAACTGTTTTATAATTTTAAATACTATTTAAGCATAACAGCAATTATGTACCCTGAGAGCAGACTTTTTGTGACTTTGATGACTTATACTTAGCAGAAAGTAAGTTCAATTCAACCCAAGAAAGTCTTTTGTAACTGTAGAAATAATTAAATCCTGGGAGAGACTTCCTTTGCAGACCATGAGATCCCTACTGTGGATTCTCTAAGAGCAGATTACGATGACAGGCTGCAGTGGCGTGTGGGGGTGCTCATCTGCAGGGCGGCTGGGCAGTGCGAATGCAGTCCTGCTCCTCCTCGGGCTGGGTACTGAGTCCAGAGCAATGCTGCAGGAAACCACGGTGCGAGCTAAGCTCATAGCTGCCTCACTGGGAAACCTGCCAGTTCTCCACAGAACAGAACTTTCTAAATCTTAGCCAAAATCTAAGCCTAAATATGTTCTTTTGCTCTTGGAAAATAAATTTATCAAATCTAAAAATAACTAGGACAAAGACAAAAGATGATAGTGACTCTAAATGGTTTTCAGACAGATGTTTAACTAATTTTTCCAAAGGCTGTCAGAGTAAAAGTCCTCAGGATTCCTCCATTAGAGCAGCGAGGTGCCCAAGAGCATGTGTTACGATGCAGGATGAAAGGGCATGCTCTCCCGGGCACAGGTGGGCGAAAATCTTCATGGGTTGCTAAATTTGATCCAGGCAGATCAAGATTTATGACCAGAAAATGAGTATAAATAGAAACTGTCTGACGACTTAGCAGGTCATAATGAATATGCTAATATGCCAAATAAAATACTAAATTTCACATAAGCATGTAGTATAGAAATATATTGCTCTTTTTTGTAAATATCTTTAAAGCCTGCCTGTAAACATTGGTTCTTACTAAGAGGAACTCGATTTCTATGTTAACCAAACCATCTCTTTAGATGACTTTTTAATTTAGTTCTAAAACATAAAATGTCAGTAGGAAATTATACAGAAGGGAGTAATTGCAGAGGGACACAGGCTGCTCTGGGATGGCTGTGGTTGGAGAAGATGCTTTCTCGTGAGCTGTGAGGTCAGGTTCTGTGCACCCGCCCTAAGAAAACAAAAAAGCAAGCCTCTTCTGTAAATGCGTGGCTAGAAACCAGAAGTTTTTCAGACTACAAGTTACAAAAGTGTATCTGTATGCAGATACACTTTCTTTTTAAAAAGCACTACCTTGGTGCTGGATAAATTCATATCCCTAAAGGAACCCCAAGAGGCCACGTAGCCAATGAGACATGTCCTCCTGATCCAGCACCGGCCCCCTTCTGCTTCCAGGTCCATACACACCTGCCACCCACAGTACAGCTCCCTCCCTGGCTGTGAAGACTGAGGCTATGCATATGTTTGCATTTGTTCAGTTAACCAGGAATAGGAAAGCAGAGAATGCTGGTTTTAAAGCAGATGTTAAAACTAATTTTGGGAGAAAGACAAGAGCCCCACAGAGTCTGAAGAATGACTCGGCACCAGTTCCCCAAAGTTCCATCATACTTCAGACATGTGCCCTTCTACCCAACTCTCCTCCTTTCAAGATTCTGAATCTAAAAGACCCCTCTCGGCTTCCAGCTGTTCTTTCCAGTTGCCCCACTACCATGCTCTCTTCTAGCCTGGCTTATCCTCAGCCTTGGTTTCCTCCCCGGCTCTGATGGACTTGCATGCCTCCTCACCCATTTGGAACCCCAAGGTCACCTTCTTCTACTATGCTCCCCATCAGCCCCTGAATACACTTACTCTGGCCCTGCTCAGTCAGTTAGCACTAACCAGGGACTGCCAAATCACACATTATTCCTTGTTCCTGACCTGGGTCTCCAAACAGAACTATAGAGACTGAATTCCCATGAGGTACATGGCCTTCAGTGTCTCTGACCAATAGATTTATTCAACTTAAACTGGCCTCTTGTTTGAAACCTCGGAAAAGCATTTATATTGTTCTAAAAACGAAATTAAATTTTTTTCAATTAAAGTTTATATTTAACATTATTTTGTATTAGTTTCAGGCAGATAGCATAATGGTCAGACAATTACATACTTTACAAAGTATAACCTCCCCCCCCATTTCCAGTACCTACCTGGCACTATACATAATTATTACGCTGTTACTGACTATATTCCTTATGCTATACTTTCCATCCCCATGACTATTTTGTAACTACCAATTTGTACTTCTTAATCCCTTCACATTTTTTACCTAATTCCCTAAACCCCCATCTCTCTGGCAACAATCAATCTATTCTCTATGAGTCTGTTTCAGTTATGTTTGTTCATTTACGTTGTTCTTTAAAATCCATATATAAGTGAAATATGGTGGTATTTTTATATCTCTGTCTGACTTTTTTAACTTAGCATAAAATCCTCTAGGTCCATCCATGCTGTTGCAAATAGTAAGACTTTATTCATTTTTTATGGTCAAGTAATATTTTATTGTATATATGTACCACTGCTTTTTTATCCACTTGTCTACTGATGGGCACTTGGCTTGTCTCCACATCTTTGGCTGTTGTAAATAATGCTCGATTAACATAGGAATTCATATACTCTTTCAAATTAGTGTGAGTTTCTTTGGATATATTCCCAGAAGTAAAATCACCGAGTCATGAGGCAGCTCCATTTTTAATTTTTTTGAAGAAACTCCATACTGTTTTTCCACAAGTGCTGCATGAAACTGCATTCCCACCAACAGTGCATGAGGGTTCCCTTTTCCCCACATCCTCACCAGCAACTGTTGCTTGTTGATTTATTGATGATGACCATTCTGACAGGAGTGAGGTGATATCTCATTGTGGTTTTAATTTTTATTTATCTGATGATTAGTGACACTGAGCATATTTTCATATATCTACTGGCAACCTATATGTCCTCTTTGGAGAAAATGTCTATTTGGGTCATCTGTTGATTTTTAATTGAATTCATTTTAGTGTTGAGTTGTATAAAGAATTTTGTATATTAATCACTTCTCAGATGTATCATTGGCAAATATGTTCTCCCACTCAGTGGCTTGTCTTTTTGGTTTTTTTTTTTTTTGATGGTTTGCTTCTCCATGCAAAAACTTTTTAATTTAATGTAGTCCCATTTGTTTATTTTTTTTGTTTGTTTCCCTGCCCAAAGATATATATCTTTCTTAGACAAATGTATGAGATTTTACTGCCTATGTTTTTCCTCCAGAAGTTGCATGGTTTTGAGTCTTAGATTTAAGTGCTTAATCCATTCTGAGTTTATTCTTGTGTGTGATGTAAGTTGGTGGTCTAGTTTCATTTTTTTTGCATGTACCTGTCCAATTTACCCAACACCACTTACAAAAGAGACTGTTTTTACCCCACCGCGTGTTTGCCTCCTTTGTCCTAAATTAATTGACCATATAATCATGGGTTTATTTCTGGGCTCTCCATTCTGTTCCATTGATCTATATGACTGCTTTTCTGCCAGTATCATGCTGTTTTGATTACTAAACTTATAGTATATAGTTTGATATCAGGTACCGTGATACTGCCAACTTTGTTCTTCTTTCTCAAGATTGCTGTGGTTATTCGTGGTCTTTCATGGTTCCGTATAAATTTTGGATTATTTGTTCTAGTTCTGTGAAAAACAGCATCAGTATTTTGATAGAAATTGTATTGAAGCTATAGATTGCTTTGGGGAATATGAACATTTTAATGATTTTAGCTCTGAGCTATAAGCATGGTATGTGCTTCCATTTATTTGTATCTTCTTCGGTTTCTTTCTTCAGGGTCTTACAATTTTCTGAGTACAGGTCTCTTACAAAAGATCTTTTTACCTCCTTGGCTAAATACATTCCTAGGTATATTTTAATGCAATTGTAAATGAAATTGTTTTCTTAATGTCTCTTTCTGATAATTTGTTATTGATGTATAAAAATACAACTGATTTCGACCTGGCTGGTATGGCAGTTGGTTAGAGCATTGACCCATAAACCAAAAGGTTGCAGGTTTGCTTCCTGGTCAGGGCAGATGCCTAGGTTGTAGGTTCAGTACTCATTTGGGGCCTGCACAAGAGGCAACCAATAGATGTTTCTCTCTCACATCAATGTTTCTCTCCCTTTCTCTGTCTCCTTCCCTTTCCCTCTCTCTAAAATTAGCAAGCATGTCCTCTGGTGAGGATTTAAAAATATATAACTGATTTCTGAATGTTAATTTTATATCCTGCTACTTTATTGGATTCATTGATCTAGTAGATTTCACCAAATCTCCATACATGCAGGGCATGTATCTGTAATCATATCTCTATACAGATATGTCATCTGCAAATAATGACAGTTTTATTTTTTCCTTTCCAATTTGGATGCCTTTTATTTCTTCTTCATGTCTGTTTGCTGTGCCTAGGACTTCCAGTACTATGTTAAATAAGAGTCATAAAAGTGGACATCCCTGTCTTATGCCTGATCTTAACAGAAACACTCTTAGTTTTTCCTCATTGAATATGATGTTAGCTGTGAGTGTCATATATGGCCTTTATTACACTGAGGTATGTGCCCTCTGTTCCCACTTTGCTGAGAGTTTTTTTTTTTTTACCATAAATGGGTTCTGAATTTTATCAAATGCTTTTTCTGCATCTATTAATATGATCATGTGGTTTTTATTCTTCATTATGTTTATATGCTGTATCATATACATTGATTCTCAGATATTTTAGTAAACTTGCATTCCTGGAATAACTCCCTTATCATTATGGTGTATAATTTTTTAATGTATTGCTGAAATTCTATTGGTGTGTTAGTATTTTATGGAGAATTTCTGCATACGTTCATCTGGAATATTTGTCTATAATTTTTTTTCTTCGTAGTGTCTTTATCTGGTTTTGGAATTAGGATAATGCTGACCTCATATAATGAGCTTGTGGTCTTCACTCCTCTTGAATTTTCTGGGATAGTTTGAGCATACATGTTAGTTCTTTCAATGTCTGGTAAAATTCACCTGTGAAGCCATCTGGTCCAGAACTTTTCTTTGTTGGGAGTTTTTTCACTACTGATTTGATTTCATTGGCTATAATCAGTCTGTTTAGGTTTTCTATCTCTTCTTGATTCAGGCTTAAAAGATTGTATGACTAGGATTTAATAATTTCTTCCATATTGTCCAAATTGTTGGCAAATAGTAGTTCATAATATTTTCTTTACTATTTCTGTGGTGTCAGTTGTTACTTCCTTTTCATTTATGATTGTATTTATTCGGGTCCCCTCTTTCTTCCTTAGAGTCTGGTTAAAGGCTTATTGATCCTATTTATCTTTTCAAAGAACCAGCTGTTGGTTTAATTAATCTATTGTATTTTAATTAAATATGCTTTATTGATTATGCTACTACGGTTGTCCCTTTTTTTCCCTTTGGCCCTCTCTTCCTGGTCTCCCCTTCCCTCCAGTAATCCACCCCTTAGTTTATGTTCATGGGTTGTACATATGAATTGTTTGGCTTCTCCCTTTCCTATACTATTCTCAACATCCCCCTGTCTATTTTGTACCTACCAATTATGCTTCTTATTCCCTGTAGCTTTCCTCCTATTCTTCCTTTTCCCCACCCCCACTGATAATCCTCTAGGTGATCTTCATTTCTGTGATTCGATGCCTATTTTCATTGTTTGCTTAGTTTGTTTTTTTTTTAAAGATTCTGTTGTTGATAGTTGTGAGTTTGTTGTCATTTTACTGTCCACACTTTTGACCTTCTTCTTTTTCTTAGATAGTCCTTTTAACATTTCCTGTAAGAAGGGCTTGGGGATAATGAACTCCTTTAGCTTTACCTTGTCTGGGATCTGCCCTCCCATTCTAAATGATAGCTTTGCTGGATAGAGTAATCTTGGATGTAGGTCCTTGCTTTCATCTCTTTGAATACTTTTTGCCAATTGCTTCTTGCCTGCAAGGTTTCTTTCGAGAAATCAGATGATAGTCTTATGGGAACTCCTTTGTAGGTAACTGTCTCCTTTTCCCTTGAGGCTTTTAAGATTCTCTCCTTATCTTTCATCTTGGGTAACATAAGTATGATGTGCCTTGGTTTGTGCCTCCTTGGGTCCAACTTCTTTGAGACTCTCTGGGCTTCCTGGACTTGTTCGTCTATTTCCTTCACCAAATTGGGAACTTTTTTTTTTTCAAATATTTTTTCTACTTCATGCTCTTCCTCTTCTCTTTCTGTCACCCACATGATTCAAATGTTTGTACATTTAAAATTGTCCTGGAGGTTCCTAAGCCTCTCCTCTTTTTTTTGCATTCTTGTTTCTTCATTCTGTTCTGGTTGAATGTTTATTTCTCCCTTTCATTCCAAATCATTGATTTGAATTCCAAGGATATAAAGGTAACAAACAGGGGGATTGAAAACATACAAGCATATCTTCTAATTTACAGAGGGGTCCTAACTGTCCCCTCTGTAAATCAGAAGATTTAATCTAATTTAAAGAGGGGTCTGTAACTGAGGTGTGGCTCAGTTGGTTGGGTGATATACTGGAAAGTGAAAGGTACTGGTTTGATTCCTAGCCAGTGCACCTACTTGGGTTGCAGGTTCTGTCCATGTGCAAGAGGCAACTAATTGATGTTTCTCTCCTTCTCTTTCTCCCTACCTTTCCTTGTCTATAAAGAATAAATACCTGGCTGGTGTGGCTCAGTGAATTGAGTGCTGGCCTGCAAACCAAAGAGTCACAGGTTCGATTCCCAGTCAGAGCATATGCCTGGGTTGTGGGCCAGATCCCCAGTGGGGGGTGCTTAAGAAGCAACCACACATTGACACCTCTCTCCCTCTCTTCACCCCTCTCTACAAATAAATAAATAATTTTTTTAAAAAAAGAATATGTAAATAAATGTATATATTTTTTAAAATCTAAAAAAGGAGGAAGGGGAAAACCATGTTGCAGAAGGCAGAAATCAGTATATAACAAAAAACAAGTGAGTAGGAGCTATTTGCTTCTTCCTTTCCTATGACCTCCAACCCATACAACAATAATGACAGACAAGGAAGAAAAGCATTCTTTCAGATGAAGTAGGAAAACTGCTATACCCTCAGTCACAAACTATGAACTCATACGCCCAATTGTGCCAAGTATGCATAGACAAAGAAGAACATGCCAAGAGTTGGGATGTGCCAACTTAGACATCCTGCAGGATACAGATGTCCCTAGAAGGCAGGGTCACCATGTCAAAGGGCATCTCCAGTGCCACCATATCTGAGCAACAAACCACAGTGGGATGTGAGCAGGAGGCAGCCTGAAGGAGGCTTGGTCCACCTTGCACAATTATGGGGAAGGGAGACTAAGGGAGAAATCATGGAAACCATTATTACCATCTGGGGCCCTCTGAGCCCTATAACAGCAATGGAAGGGAAGCATGGTAACATCTGACACAGAAGTATGATAAGAATCAGAGAACACTGAGCAGACTAATGCCCCTACAAACAATGAAGGCACACCAGAGAGACTATATATTGAAAGATAGAAAGATTTGAAAGATTCACTATGTACCTGGAAAAGTCAACTCAGAATGGCCAGCACTGAAACACTGCTAATAAAACTACTAGACTTTTAAAGATAAAGAAAAAATATTTTCCTCCTCCAAGCAAAGTAACCATCATCTATAAGGGAAAAAAATCAAATTGTCATCAGACATTGACAGCAGACAATAGAGTACCATACTGAAGAAACTCAAAAAAGAAAACAGAAACCAAGAATTTTATAACTAACCAAACAGGCTCTCAAGTATAAAGGTTATAAACTGTTTTGAACTTGGGAGAACTCAGGGAAAATTATTCCTGTGGACCCTTCCTGAGGAATCTCCCAGAGAAGAGCATTATCCAAGCAAAATATCTGCAGAGACTTCCCCATGAGGACTGGTAGTAAAAATGCAATAAGTATCCAGGAAACTACAGCAAAATAATAGTTATAAGGAAAAGAGTAGGATAAGAAATGGTTATATATTTTGAAAATGTAGTTTCACTATAACTATAAAAAGGTACTAGATGAAAATCTAAAGCCAAAAAGATTTATAATTTGATTAAACAAAAATTTAAAACTTTTACATAGTTCAAAACACCCTAAATTCAAAAGACAAGAAAAAAATTATATAAAAACATGCAACACTGCTAGTATCACATTGAAATATAAAGAGCTCTTGTAATAAATACAACAATCCAGTTGAAAAATGAGGGAAAAAACACAGAATATAAATGGTTATAAATATATGTGAAAAGAGTTCTAGTCAAGAGGGCCATGTCGGTAAACACAGTACTTAGAACCTCCCACAACCACATTAAAATTACAACGAAACTACAGAACAACCATCATTCAGAATACCTGAAGTCTAGCTGAACAGAGGTTTTATAACACCAAGGATATACAGAAGAAGCCACATTGAGACTGGTAGGAGGAGCAGAGACACAGACTGGGCTGGTCCCACAGCCACCCTGTGGTGGTTAAAAATAGGGAGGCATATCTGAACTGCAAAAATCCCTAAGGAGCAAGAGGTTCCAGCCCCACATCAGAACCCTCAGCCCATGCTTCCTGTGCTAAGAGGAAAAGTCCCCACAACTTCTGGCTGTAAAAACCAGTGAGGACTGCAGTTGAGTGAGACAAAAGGGGCTGCTGGAGTTCCAGGCGTTCCTCTTTTTTTTTTCCTTTTTTTTAATCTTTATTTTTTTTAACTTTTTTATTGATTATGCCATTACATTTGTTCTATTTTCCTCCCTCCATTCCCCTCCACCCTGCATACCCCTCCCCCACCATTTCCCCCTTTAGTTCATGAACACGTGTCTCAAATTCTTTAGATTCTATATTTCCCATACTATTCTTGCCCCCCATCTATTTTCTATCTACTGTCTATGCTACTTATTTTCTGTACCTTCTCCCCCTTTCTTCTCCTCCCACTCCCTTGTTGCTAACCCTCCATGTGATCTTCATTTCTATGGTTCTGCTCCTGATCTAGCTGTCCTCTTAGTTTGCTTTTGTTTTAGGTGTGGTTGTTAATAACTGTGAGTTTGCTGTCCTTTCACTGTTCATCTTTTTTATCTTCTTTTTCTTAGGTAAGTCCCTTTAACATTTCCTATAATAAGGGCTTGGTGATGATGAACTCCTTGAATTTGGTCTTATCTGAGAAGCACTTTATCTGTCCTTCCATTCTAAATGAAAACTTTGCTGGATAGAGCAATCTTGGTTGTGTCTTTGGTTTTCATGACTTGGAATACCTCTTTCCAGCCCCTTCTTGCCTGTAAGGTCTCTTTTGAGAAATCAGCTGACAGTCTGATGGGAACTCCTTTGTAGGTGACTGTCCCCTTAGCTCTTGCTGTTTCTAGGATTCTCTCCTTCATTTGAATCTTGGCTAATATAATGATGATGTGCCTTAGTGTGTTTCTTCTTGGGTCCAACTTCTTTGGGACTCTCTGAGCTTCCTGGATTTCCTGGAAGTCTATTTCCCTCTGCCAGAATGGGGAAGTTCTCTTTTATTATTTGTTCAAATAAGGTTTCCAGTCGTGACTCTTCCCCTTCTGGTACCCCTATAATTTGAATGTTGGAACGTTTAAAGATGTCCTGGAGGTTCCTAAGCTTCTCCTCATTTTTTTTAATTCTTGTTTCTTCATTCTTTTCTGTTTGATCATTTTTTTCTTCCTTCTGGTCCACTCCATTGATTTGAGTCCCAATCTCCTTTCCATTACTATTGGTTTCCTTTGCATTACCATTCATTTCAATTAGTTTAGCTTCAATATGTTTCTCTAATTTGTGACTAAAATCAACCAGTTCTGTGAGGATCCTGATAACCAGTATTTTGAACTGTGCATCTGAAAGTTTGGCTATTTCTTCATCGCTTAGATTTATCGGCTCTGGGGCTCTGAGTTGTTCCTGAGCCATTTTTGGTCTGTTCGTGCCATTAAGTAAGCGAAGCAAAGCCTTAGTTGTTTACCAGGGCGGGGCCACCCAGGTCGCTGGTTTGTGACGCTGTGGGGGGGGGGGGGTCAGAGAGGGAGCAATGGCGGTCCTCTCCGCTAGCCCAGTCCGTCACGTCCCACCACTCGCCCTAGCCTGTTTATCCAATTGGAATTGTGCGAGTCTGCTGCCCCACACCTTGTGGTCTCAATGCTCCCCTCTTCACTGGTTTATCTGCATGCAGATGCGCGACCTACTGCAGCCAGCCAGCCGCGCCTCTTCCCTGTGTGCTCCCGTAGCTAGCCCGCATTCCGCGCCTTCGGCTGCTTGTGCACCACCAGGTCAGGGATCTTTTTGGTCAACCTGCTCTGCTGCTGGCTTCGCCCCTCTTACCAGTTTAGCTGAACATTTCGTTTTTTTTCGGACTTTGTATTGTCGATTTTCTGTGTGGTTTGGTTGTGTTTATTGTTGTTAAAAATAGTTGTTCTTAGATTTGGTTGTGCACGGAAGCAAGGTGGTTCCACCTACGCCTCCATCTTGGCGGAAGTCTCCCCAGGTGTTCCTCTTAAAGGGCCCAGGGCATGGACTTACTCAGACTCACTAACTCTCAGCACCAGCATTAAAGGAACTGAATTATCTGGCAAGAGGATGAGGGCTGGAAGGGCAGATTCCCCTCAGACAGAAGTGCTGGCAAAGGCCATGGTCCCTTTTCTGAGTCCTCCCACTGAATGCATAGGCTGGTACCATATGTGAGTCTCCATCTACCCAGGTAACACTGTTTGCCCTGTCCTAGTGATTCCCTGAGACCCTGCCACACCCAACTTGCAGGACCATCCAAGCTGTTTCCAGTGGTTTTCCCATACAAACAGCCTTTCTTGACTTATGCTTCAGCCTTTCCTAGAATCTCTCAAACAAGCAGCATCTGGCCTCTTCTCATTATGTGGTTCCAAGTCTGGCACTAGCAGCAGCCAGACTCAATTGGCAGCTAAGCCTCTCCTGGGTACCTCCAAGCCCAACCCAAGTAGCAGTCATCTGCAGATCACTCTGTAGTTCATGCTGGTGACCCCAGGCAGAGCATAGGTGATGGCTGACCTTGTATCTCCTGGGAGGCCCCAGGGTAAGTGCACATGGTAGACAGCTTCCGACTATACTGTATTACAACTACACCACCTCCACAAGCAACATACTCAAGAGGCAGATTTAGAGGGCACCAAAGCCCCACTGAAGCAAGTCCTGTTCTATGGGGTCAGTCCCTACACAATAGTTCCTTCACTGTAGTTGCAGTCAGTCCTTGCAGCTGATTGCCTCGAGGTCAATCACTTCCAATGATAACAACATCAATCAATAAACAATACAATTGACACAGCTCACACATGGGGCAGACCTGGAGCACCCAGCTCAGGGCACAGGTGAGGTTGTGTCACTGGGCCCCACAAGGACACTTACTAGACATGGCCACTCTACCACATCCATATGTAACAGCTCTACCTAATACACGGAAACAAACACAGGGAAGCAACCAAAATGAAAAGATAAAGAAACAGTTTCCAAATTAAAGAACAAGAGAAGTCTCCAGAAAAAGAACTAAATGAAATGGAGGCAAGCAATTTACCAGATACAGAGTTCAAAACAATGGTTATAAGGATGCTCAAGAAACTTACTGAGAACTTCAACAGCATAAAGAATGACATGGAGACCTGGCCAAGTGCTTAGCTTGTAGGAACATCATCTTATACACCAAAACATTGCAGGCTGAATCCCTCATTATAGCACATACCAAGGTTGTGGGTTTGATCCTTGATTAGGGTGTATATGGGAGGCAACAAATCAATATTTCTCTCTCATTCATTATTTCTCTTTCTCTAAAATCAATAAACATATCCTCAGGTGAGGATTTTAAATAAAAGAACATGGAAACCATAAAAAAATCAGGTCAGAAATAAAGAATACACTAACTGAAATGAAAAGTAAATTAGAGGGAATCAATAGTAGAGTCGATGAAGCAGAGAATCAAATCAGCAAATTGGAACATAGAATAGTAAAAAAACACCCAATTAAAAGAGCAAAAATAAAAACAAAAGAATAAAAGAAAATGAAGACTGTAAGGAGCCTCTGAGACAACGTTAAGAGTTCCAACATTCACATCATGGGGGTGCCAGAAGGAGAAGAGAGAGAGAGCACGAAATTAAAAACCTATTTGAAAAAATAATGTTAGAAAACTTTTCTTACCTGGTGAAGGAGATAGACATACAAGTCCAGGAAGTGCTGAGAGTCCCAAACAAGATGAACCCAAAGAAACCCACACCAAGACACATCATAATTAAAATGCAAAAGGTTAAAGACAATGAGAAGATCTTAAAAGCAGCAAAAGAAAGGCAGTTAGTTAGTTACCTACAAGGGAGCTCCCATAAGACTTTCAACTGATTTCACAACAGAAATATTTCAGGGCAGTAGGTAGTGATATAAAATATTCAAAATGATGAAAACTAAGACCTACAACCAATACTATTCTACCCAGTAAAGCTATCATTTGGAATTGAAGAACAGATAAAGAGCTTCCAAGACAGAAAAAAAAATTAAGAAGTTTATCACTACCAAACCAGTATTAGAAATGTTAAAGGGTCTTTTTTAAGAAAAAGAAGAAAAAAATACAAATAGTAAAATGGCAATAACTACATATCTATCAACAATTACCTTAAATGCAAATGGATTAGATGCTCTAACAAAAGACATAGAATGACTGAATGGATAAGAAAACAAGGCCCTTACATATGTTGCCTACAAGATACTCACTATGATTCACACACACACACACACACACACACACACACAGACTGAAAGTAAACGAAAGGAAAAAGGAGACTTCTGGCCAAGATGGAGGCATAGGAAGATACACTTTGCCTCCTCACACACCCAAAAGGACAACAACCAATTGTAAAACAAAAAACAATGAGATCCGCCATAAAATCAAACTGTATGGAAGTTAAACAATCAAAGAGTTAAAGAAGAAACATTCATCTAGACTGGTAGAAAGAGTGGGGATGGGCAGCCAGGCAGAGAGGACACACAACAAGGCAACAGCTGGAGGACTGGGGCAGGTGAGCTGGCAGCTGGCAGTCCCATATTTGAATGTGGATAAACTGGGAGGAACAACTGGAGAGCGAGACAGATTGCACTTCCCAGGGTTCCAGCATGGGAAAAGATAGCATCAAAACCTCTGCTTGTAAAAATCTGTATGGGTTGTGGCAGTGGGAGAGACTTCCAGCCTCACAGGAGAGTTCCCTGGGGGGACTCACAGAGTTCTGAAAAGTACACGAACCCACCTACCTGGGAATCAGCACCAGAGGGGCCCAATTTGCTTGTGGGTAGTGAGAGAAGAGACTGAAACCCAGCAGAGAACTGAGCAAACAGCATTGTTTCCTCTCTGACCTCTCCCCCACACACAGCTCCACAATGCAGCTTCTTGTGTTGCTCCACCTTGGTAAACACCTAAGCCTCCACCCCTTACAAAATAAAAAATGCACCAAGACAAAAAAAAAATATGGCCCAAATGAAAAAGCAGATTAAATCTCTGAAATTAGAACTAAGCGATGAAGAGTTAACCAGCCTACCAGATAAGCAGTTTAAAACACTGGTAATCAGGATGCTTATAGGAATGGTTCAGTATGGTTTCAAAAAAGGGAAGGCTATAAAAATGGAAATAAAGGAAAATGTATAGGGAACCAACAGTGAAGAGAAGGAAAAAAGGACTCAAATCAACATTTTGGACCAGAAGGAAGAAAGAAACATTCGACTAGAACAGAATGAAGAAACAAGAATTCAAAAAACTGAGGAGAGGCTTAGGAACCTCCAGGACATCTTTAAACGTCCCAACATTCGAATGATAGGGGTGCCAGAAGGAGAAGAGGAAGAGCAAGAAATTGAAAATTTATTTGAAAAAGTAATGGAGAACTTCCCCAATCTGGCAAAGGAAATAGGCTTCCAGGAAGTTCAGGAAGCTCAGAGAGTCCCAAAGAAGGTGGACCCAAGGAGGAACACACCAAGGCACATCATAATTACATTACCCAAGATTAAAGATAAGGAGAGAATCTTAAAAGCAGCAAGAGAAAAGGAGGAGTTACCTACAAAACATATCCCATAAGACTATTAGCCAAATTCTCAAAAGAAAGCTTGTAGGAAAGAAGGAACTGGCAAGAAGTATTCAAAGAGATGAAAGCAAGGACCTACATCCAAGATTACTCTAGCCAGCAAATGATTGCTTCTCTAAAGCTATCATGTAGAATGAAAGAGCAGATAAAGTCCTTCCTAGATAAGGTCAAGTTAAAGGAGTTCACCATCACCAAGCCCTTATTATATGAAATGTTAAAGGGGATTACCTAAAAAACAGAAGATAGAAAATATGAACAGTAAAATGACAACAAACTCATAACAATCAACAACTGAACAAAAAAAACAAAAACAAAAACAAACTAAGCAAACAACTAGAGTAAGAACAGAATCACAGAGATGGAGATCACATGGAGGATTATCAGCAGGAAGTGGGAGGCATGAGAATTGGGGAAAAGGTACAGGGAATCAGAAGCATAAATGGTATGTATAAAATAGACAGTAGGAGCTTAAGAACAATATAGGAGATGGAGAAGCCAAAGAACTTATATGTATGAACCAAGGACATGAACTAAGGGGAGGAGGGATGCTGGTGGTATGATGGGTACAGGGCAAAGGGGAATAAAGGGGAGAAAAAATGAGACAACTGTAATAGCATAATCAATGAAAAAAGATACTTAAAAAAGATATTTCATGAAAATAAAAACAAAACAAAACAAAAATCTGAGGTAGCAATACTTATACCAAACAAAACTGACTTTAAAACAAAGACAATAACAAGAGATAAAGAAGAACCCATCAACACTGCTTCTGAGTATTTATCCAAAGAAACCCAAAACACTAAGTGAAAAAGACATATGCATCTATATGTTTATTGCAGCATTATTTACCATAGCCAAGAAATTGAAGCAACCTAAGTGTCCATCAACAGATGAATGGATAAAGAAGAAATGCAGCAAATAAACAATGGAATATTCCTTCACCATAAAAAAGAATGAAATCTTGCCATCTGCAACAACGTGGATGGACCTAGAGGGTATTGTGCTAAGTGAAATAAGTCAGACAGAGAAAGAGAAATGCATATGATGTGACTCATATGTGGAATCTAAAAACAAAATAAATAAACAAGCAGAACAGAAATGGACTCACACATATAGAGAAAAATTTGATGGTTGCCAGATGAGAGAGAGACTGCAGGGATGGGTGAAAAAAAGAAAGAGAATAAGAAGCACAAATTGGTAGTTACAGAATAGCCATGAGAATGTAAAGTGCAGCATAAAGAATAGAGTCAACAGTACTGTAGTAACTATGTATGGTGTCAGATGGGTATTAGATATATAGAGGTGATCACTTCATAAGTTATATAAATGTAATAATAGAGTTGTATTAATATAATATGATATATCAACTATAATATGATATATCAACTATAATTTTAAAAAATTGAAAAGATACAAAATAATAACATTGTGATAAATTTTCATAATGACAGATGACTACTAGAATTACTGGGGTGGGCACATCATAAGATATAATGCCAAATCACTATATTGTGCTCCTGAAACTAATTTAAGCAATCTGAGATTTTATACCAATAATACTTAAATAAAAATTTATTTATTTTTGAAAAATTTTAAAAAACATGTGAAGGGTTGCTCACACATATAATTTTAGTATATATAGTAAAAATAATGATCTATGATATATTTGTTAGACTGGCAAATACTGGTAATACCAAGTGTTGGCAGTGTAAAGGGAAATACTTATTTTTTACTGAAACAAATTTTGTGTAAGGAATTATGCTGGATACTAGAAATGAGATATGAATGTCATAGAAACAATGTTTCTATGCATTCAGAACATATTTTTAGGATTTTAATAGGGAAGAGAGAATTTTTTAAATGAGTACATAATTGTTTAAATGCAATTCTGACATATTCTAGAAAGAGCAGTACAGGGTGCTCTGAGAGTGGAGAAAAAGGAGGACCTTATGTAGTTAGGGGGGAGCATTCTCAGCCACTGTAAATTGGTCAGCTCTTTAAGAGAGAAACTGGCAAAATCTCAAATATCCAAAATTTTTATCTTAGTAATTCTGCACCTAGATATCAATTTTACCAAAATACAATAATGGACAAATATAAAAACAAATGACATTCACTGAAGCATTGTTATTACAGGAAAAAATGAAAAATAACCCAATGTCCATCCACAGAGTATTAACTAAATGAGGGCAGACCCACAAATTCAACCATCATTTTTCTTGTATTTTGATATCTAAGATACACGCAGACACACATGGAATAGCTCTAATTCAATCAATGGTGATAAAGTAAAAATTTTCTTCCTAATCATAAAAAAATAAGACATCCCCACCCTTGACTTGATAAGTACAGTATTTAACATTTTAGTTTTTCCTTTTAGGTTTTGTTGTTTCACTCAAAATGTAGGTTATAAATAAATCTACTTTACATGTGCCTTCTGCCAAAACCCACTTAAAGAAAACTGAAAAAACTATAACTTTACAGTTTCATTACCATTATGGTCTCAAAGCTAGGCTCAGCTTACAACTACCCTTTCATTTGGAACTCTTGTTAAAATACCACATTATGAAAGAATGACACACCATAACTCCTTTAAATAAAACAGACCCTAGAATAGCATGTTAGGCTTCCTTTGTTGCTACTTATAATGACTAGGTTCTGTGTGTTCTTTCATTTAATTCCTACATATAAAAGAGTTTTATATGTTTCTCTCATTACATATTGGTTCAATTTATTTCGGATACTGTTGCACTCTTTTCTAGATGAAAATGAGGAAGAGAAATTGAGCAACTGACTTAAAAGTCATAAAGCATTCACAGGAACAAGTATAAAGGACACATGGACAAAAACTAAGGTGGGGGGAGGAAATAGGAGGGAGGTGGGGAGCACTGGGGGTGGGCTGGGATGGGAATAAAAGACAGGAAACTGTACTTGAACAATAATTAAATAAAAATATAAATATAAAAATTATTTCTACTAAAAAAAGTCATAAAGCAATATAGTAGGAGTGTCAGTCAACAAAAGAAAAGCCCTAAGTCTCTTTTGCAGAGGCTGAATACCAAGTGTACATTATTCACCTCTAGGAAGAGCTATAAAGATTTGAAAGTCACTTTCAGTAATCATTCCAAGTGAAACATGTCCCACTGCCCTCCTGTTACCTAGTAAGAACAACCTCACATCTTATTATAGCCATTTTAGTATGCTGAAGCCAATAAGATGTGTGCTATTCAGCAAGAAAAACAAGTTCTAAAACATTTATTAATTGGCCACAACTTATGAACAGTTCCACTGCAACTTCTTTCCAGATCCTTTACTAGTCTCTCCAGAGTCAGAAAATTAGAAAAATACTTAGATTATAAGATTAACAATTTATGAGTTCAGTTAGCACAATTTAAGTCCAAATATTTACTGAGTGCCTCTTCTCTTCCAGAAACTGTGCTAAATATTGTGAATATAAAAATGGAAAAGATGCTGTCCTTGCCCCCAAGAAATCCAGTCTTGCAGGGGAGACACAGTGCACAAATTATTATCATACTGAAATTCTACTTCCCCAACTTTGAGTATCTAAGTGACCAAGAAAAAGGAGCAGTTGTGACTACTACTACTTTAATGCAGTACATTATCCTCCCACTCTTCTCCCTTAGAAACTTATCAACATTTCTAAATACCATTCCCTACAAAAAGGAAACAGGACTCCTTGAAGAAATAGCTAATTCCAGGTGAGGAGTACATGATGAACAAGATAAGTCTGGGACATATTATGGTGCCCAGAAATCAAAGAGGTACCTAAAGACTAACAGGGCCAGGTCAAACAGACGATACAAATGAACATGAAGGAGCTCAATGTGGTACAATTTCAACAAAAAAGTATAATAAAAGTTATGAATTATAAAATATTGATGAAAACACTTATTTCTACTAAAAGTACTAAATGAACAAAGATAAAAATCTTCTTTACAGAATAATACAGCTAATAAATGCAAAAAAATGACAGATTTTTTTTTAAATCACCATTTCATAAACCTTAATATATTCACCAATACATGCTGAAGCCATTTTTGGGGAACAAGATGTTCACATGATCTCAAAGTTTCACCCCAGAGACAATTTACCAATTATAAGAAGGAAGACAAAAGTGATCAAGTTTACTATGACCACCTTTTGGACAGCCTGACATTGTGTGCCTCCACAGGTGATGCAATAAGAGTCATACAGCATCATTTGTGTAGCCTTCTCTCCAAATTTAAAATTAATCATGAGAAAGAATTAGACAAATTCACAAAGTGGAACACTCTCTTGAACAACTGGCCTCTTAAAAAAAAAGTCACTTTCAGTCATGGCTGGTGTGGCTTAGTGGACTGAGCAACAGCCTGTGAATGGGAAGATTACCGGTTTGATTCCCAGTCATAGCACATGCCTAGTTTGTGGACCAGGTCCCCAATAGGGGGCATGTGAGAAGCAACTGATCTATGTTTCTCTTGCACACAGATATTTCTCTTCTTCTCTTTCTCCCTCTCTTCTCCTCTCTCTAAAAATCAAAATAATATATTTTAAAAATAAAAATAAAGAAAATTTACTTTCATAAAAAGAAAAACTAATTTTAAAAAAACAAGGCATAGACTTAGACTTTGAAGGAAGATGGGCCATATGTACTTTTTCTTATTTTTCCTACTAATTACAACTAAAATCCCTGAACATTAGATATAAAAGAAATATAAGAAAATGGAGAGAAGAAGGCAGACTAGGGACCTGGGGACCCAATACAATGGCAACTTCCCTGTTTTTTGTGGGGGTTTTTTGTGTTTTTTTCCCCTCATACATCAGGTTTTCAGCTAAGGAAGCAGGCAACTGCAGATAGCACAGGGCACAGACATAAAAGCCCCCCAAAAGCCTGCTCATTAGCCAAAAGGGAAGTCTAACAAGACAAAACTTTTATAAAATAAATGTTCTACTCCTGCCTGAAGACATAACCAATGATCATAAAACAACAGAAATTAAAAGAATAGAGCTTCAGAAACCAGTGGGACCATAATAAAATATACACCACTCATATCATCAGGGTTCGGGAAAGAGACAAAGAAGGTGGAAGCTGAAAAAGTATTCCAAAAAATATAGTTGAAAACATTCCAAATTTGGCAAAAGACATAAACCTATATATTCAAAAAGCTGAATCCCCAACTGAGAAACCTAAAGAAACCCACATCAAGACACATCATAGTCAAATTTCTGAAGTGCTTTTAAAAGACAAGGAAAAAAAACTTGAAAGTGAGAGAAATGACACACTTATGGGAGAAAAATCAATTCAAATAACAGCAGACTCCTCATCAGAAACCACAGTGACCAGAGGAAAGTAACACATTTTTCAAGTGCTGGAAGAAAAAGACAGCTATCTCAGAATCCTATATCCAGAGAAAATATCCTTTAGAAGTCGAAGGGAAATCAAGACACTTTCAGATTTAAAAAAGAAAATAGAGAGAGAGAGAATGTGTTGCTGGCACAATTATCCCAAAAGAATGGCTAGCAGGGGTGTCCAACCTGCAGCCCGTGGGCTGCATGTGGCTCAGGATAGCTATGTGGGCCAACACAAAGTCATTGATTTATATAAAACATTATAAGATTTTTTTTGTGATTACATGTTGCAGTGTATTTAATGCCTGGCTCAAGACAATTTCTTCCTCCTCCAGTGTGGTCCAGAGACACCAAAAGGTTGGACACCCCTGGTTCATTCTCTCAACTGAAAGAAAATGATAAAGCGAGGAATGTAGGGTCCTGGATGGTGTTGCTCAGTGGACTGAGTGCCAGCCTACTAAACAAAGGGTCGTGGGTTTGATTCCCAGTCAGGGCACATGCCCGGATTGTGGGCCAGGTCCCCAGATGGGGTCATGCAAGAGGCAACCAATTAATGAATCTCTTGTACTTTGATGTCTCTCTCCCTCTCTCCCTCCCTTCCCCTCTCTAAAAATAAATGAATAAAATCTTTAAAGGAAGGAATCTAGGAACTTCAGAAAGAAATAACAAAAATGTGTGTAATTACAATAAAATTTCTGTCTCCTCTTAAAGACTTCTAAACTGTTTGACTGTTGAAACAGAAATCATAACCCTGTCTAATGTGGTTCTAAATGTAGGGAGAAAAAAGAGAGATAAGGTTTCCATGCTTCACTCAAAGTGGTAAAATGGCTACACCATTAGCCATTATATGATAAGTTATAGTATATAATGCAATACTAGAGCAACCACTAATAATGTTATGCAAAGAACTACAATCAACAACAATTTAGGTAACTTGGGGTGGTGAACACACAATACAATATACAGATGATGTATTACAGAATTGTACACCTAAAACCTATATGCTTTTTTTCAATGTCACCACAATAATTTCAATAAAAAAGAAAAAACACTTTATGTAATTCAAAATGAAATTCTAAAAAATGTTCAAATAATCCACAGAAGACAGGAAAGCAAGAAAATAAAAAAACAGAACAAGCAAAACATTTAAAACATAAATAAAATGGTAGACTAAGCCATAACATATCAATAATCACATAAATTTAAATGATTTAATTATATGAATTATAAAAGAGATAAACAGAATGATTTTTAAACATTTCTACAAGAAACTCACTTCAAATATAAAAATATAGGGTGGTTGAAATTAAAGGAATTATGATATGTATCACACAAACATTAATCAAACGAAAGCAGGAGTGACCAAATTAGTAACAGATAAAGTGGACTTCAGAGCATTCTAGAGTCAGAGAGAAAAAAAAGGATCAATCTTCCAGAAAACACAGAAAAATTAACAGAAACTCATAGAAACTGGGAGCCCACTGAGCACACCAACATACACATAATGGGAGTACCAGAGAGAGACAAGATAAGAGGAGAAAAAATATTTGAAGAAATAATGGCTGAAAATTTCTCAGATTTATGGGAAAACAATAAAACACATTCATAAAGCTCAGTGAATTCCAAATAGAATAAACTTAAAAATGCCAACAAATAGGCACAAAACAAAAAACAAGGAGAAAATCTTGAAAGCAACAACAGAAAAACAACTCATCATTTACAAGGGAAATCAGTGAGATTAAAAGCTAACTTCTTATGATAAACGATAAAAGCTAAGTGGGATGACATTTTTAAACTACTCAAAGAAAGCAATTGTGGTTAGGAATCCTATATCCAGCAAAGCTTTTTTCCAAAAATCAAGGTGAAATAGGGTATATAACCCAAAGAATTAAAGTAGGATCTTAAATGGATAGCTGTATTCCTGTGTTCATAGCAACATTATTCACAGTAGCCCTATAGTGGAAGTATCCCAAATATCAGATGACTGGATTAACATAAATGCAATATTATTTAACCTTAAAAAGGAAATTCTGACATATGCGACAACACAGCTAAACCTTGAAAACATTATACTAAGTGAAATAAGCCATACACAAAAAGACAAGTACTGTATAATGCAACTTAGGCAAATAGAGTAGTCAAAATCATTGAGACAGAGAGTAGAGAAGTGGTTACCAGGAGCTGGGAAGAAGAGGAAATGAAGAGGTATTGTGCAATGGGCACTGAGTTTCATTTACAAGATGAGGAAGTCTAGAGATGAATGGCGATGATGGTGGCATAACATTGTAAATGTACTTAATATCACTGACTATAAATTTAAAAATGGAAAGATGGTGAATTCAGTTATGTGTGTATGTGTGTGCATGTATGCATGATAAAAAATGGAGGGAGGTAATGAAAGTATTGAAATAGACTTTCCCAGAAAAACAAAACTGAGAGAGTTTGTTGCTAACTTTATAAAAGAAATACTAAAGGAACTTCTTTAATGTAAAAGCAAGTAACCCAGAAGGTTCTGTACTTCAAATTCACAAGAAAATAAAAAAGCACCAGTAACGGTAACTATGTAATTATAAATGACAGTAAAAATGCATGTTTTTTCTTCTTCTCTGAATTGATTTTAAAAACAATTATATAAGATATTGGGTTGGCCAAAATGTCTGGTTTTTCCCTGAGATGGTTCTAGTAGCACTTAGTTGTCTTTAACTTCATTCAAAACAATTTTATTAGACTGCATTATGACAGCTGTCATATCAGTGTACATTTTTTAAAAACGTATCAAAATTGGTGAATTTTTGTGTTCTCATTTTAATATTGAAGATGGAAGGAAATGTGCAACACTTTCATCATATTATGCTTTATTATTTCAAGAAAGGTAAAAACACAACTGAAACACAAAAAGAATTTGTGCTGTGTACAGAGAAGGTGCTGTGACTGATTGAACATGTCAAAAAGTGGTTTGCTAAGTTTTGTACTAGACAATGCTCCACGGTTAGGTAGACCAGTCATAGTCAACAGAGATCAAATTGAGACATTAATGGAGAACAATCAATATTATACCATGCAGGAAATAGCCAACATACTCAGAATATCCAAATCAATAAAGTTATTGGTGAAAATGAAAAATATGTCTTATAGGGAAAACCATTTAGACTTTTTGGCCAACCCAGTGTAAAGTATATAATGTATTTTGGGGCCTATAATATAGAGAAATATATATGTAACATATTTGCCAACAACTGCACAAAGGAGATGATTTGGGGCAAAACTATGATGGACTATAGCTGGTTAAAGTAATCAAAATAACAATATATTGTTGGGAATTGTAATATTAACAAATACAATGTGTAATACCACAAAAATGGAGAAAGGGGAATAAGAGTTATATAGGAATATTTCTGTAACTCATTGAAATTAAATTAGTATAAATATGGAGTACATTCTGATAAGTTAAGATGTACATGGTATGCCCTAGAGCAACTACAAAAAAACTCTTCAAAGAGCTATAGTGAAAAAAAATCATTACAGGATACAAAGGTTTATATTACTTCTTAGAGGTGCAATAATAAATTACCACAAATTAAGTGGTTTAAAACAACTAAAATTTCTTCTCTCCCACTTCTGGAGTCTGGAAGTCTGAAATCAGGTGTCTGCAGAGCCATGCTACCTCTGAAGTCTGTCCCTGCTAGCTTCTGTTGGGTCCCAGCAATCCCAGCTGTTCCTTGAATTGTAGCTGTATCTCTGCCTGTCTTCATGTGATTTTCTTCTTTATGTGTGTCTCTCTGTGCATCCTCTTCTCTTCTGTAAAGGTACTAGCCAGGGGACTAAGGCCGCCCTACATCCAGGATGATTTCATCTCAGATCCCCAACTAATCACATCTGCAAACTCTATTATCAAATGAGTTCACATTCTGAGGTTCTAGGTAAACATGAATTTTAGGAGGACATTGAAATGTTACATTAGAAAGCACTCAATGCTAAACAAAGCAGTAAGGAAATAACAGAAACAAAAAGGGGTAATGCATATAGAAAACAAAAAATAAAATGATAGGTGTAAATCCAACTATACCAGTAATATTAAATGTGATTGGCTTAAGCATTGAAATCAAAAGGCAGAGATTAACAGACTGGTTAAAAAGATGATCCAAGTATATAGTGTCTTCAGGAACCACATTTCAGATACAAAGATACAAATTAATTAAAAATAAAAGGATGGACAAAGATCTATCATGCAAACAACCGCAAAGAAGTTGGAGTACCTATACCAATATGAGATGAGATAAACTTTAAAATGAAAATGTTACTAGAGATAAAGATAGGCATTTTATAATGATAAAAGGGAAATATAACCATCATAATTATATATGTACTTAATAAGAGAGCGCCATTTAAAAAAAGTAAGAGAGCACCAAAGAGAACTTCCAGCCAAGATGGAGGCATAGGTAGATATACCTTGCTTCCTCCCATAACTGAAGCAAGGGCAACAAATTTAAAAACAAAACAAAACAAAAAACCCCAGAACTGTCAGAAAATCAAACTGTATAGAAGTCCAACAACCAAGCAGTTAAAGAAGAAACATTCATTCAGACTGGCAGCAGGGGTGGAGACAGCAGCTGAGTTGGAGAGGACATGTGGCAAGACCATGGCTGGAGGACTGGGCAGGCAAGGCAGTGGCTAGCAGACCAGGTGCTCCCACATTTGTGTGTAAATAAACAGGGAGAAACCACAGGGAGTGAGACAGAAAGTGCAACCCGGGTTCCAGCGCAGGGAAATAAAGCCTCAAAACCTCTGGCTGTAAAAATCTGTGGGGGTTGCAGCAGTGGGAGAAACTCCCAGCCTCACAGGAGAGTTTGTTGGAGAGACACACGGTGTCCTAGAATGTACACAGGCCCACCTAGCCAGGAATCAGCATCAGAAGGGCCCAATTTGCTTGTGGGTAGTGGGGGAAGTGACTGGAAGCCAGCCGAGAGCCAAGCATGGGGTGCAGGGTGGAGATGAATAAAGGGGAGAAAAGAAATGGGACAACTGTAATAGCATAATCAATAAAACATATTTAAAAAAATAAAATGAAAAAAGGAAAATTCTGAAAAGTATAATAAAAAAGAGAGAGCACCAAAGTATATGAAGCAAAAAGTTACAGAAATGAAGAGAGAAACAGTAATTTAAGAAAGATAGCTGGAGTCTGAAATACCCACTTTCAATAATGGACAGAACTAGAATATCAAGAAAGAAATGTATTTAAACACTACTCTAAATCAACCATATCTAAGAATATCTAAGAATACTAGGTCTACAGATCACTCAGCCTAAAAGAGCAGAATATACATTCTTCTCAGGTTCACCTGGAACATTCTCATGGAAATACCATATGCTCATCTATAAAACAAACCTTAATAAAATTTTAAAAGACAAAAAAAAATACAAAGTATGTTTTCTGACCAAAATAGAATAAAGTTAAAAATCAATAGCAGAAAATTATTTGGAAAACTCACAAATATGTGAAAATTAAACAATATATACCTCAATAATCAATGGGTCAAAGAATAAATCAAGAGAGAAATCAGGAAATACTTTGAGATGAATGAAAATGGCATGACATATCAAAAGTTATGGGATGCAGCTATAGCAATTCTTAGAGGTAAATTCACCATTGTAAACAACAATACTAAAGAAGAAAGATCTCAAATCAATAACTTAACCTGCCACTTTAAAGCACTGGAAAAAGAAGGGTAAACCAAACCTAAAGAAAAAAAGAAGACAATAATAAAGATTAAGGCAGAAAATAATGAAATAAAAATAGAAAAATCCCAGAACTACAAGGTTAGTTAAATATCAAAAAAACAGTTGATTAATCAATAGAACAAATAAAAATCATACAATAATCTCAACAGAAATAGAGAAGCATTTGACAAAATTCAAACCGCGTTCAGAAAAAAACATTCAACAAAGTAGAAATAGAAGGAAACTTTCTCAACCTGATGAAAGGCACCTACTAAAAATCCACAACTGACATCACTCACAATGGTGAAATACTGGATGCTTTCCCCCTAAAGTCAGGAATAAGGCAAGAATGTCTTCCCTGACACCAATTCAATATTGTACTGGAGCTTATGGTCAAAGCAATTAGGCAAGTAAAAGAAATAAAAGGCATCCAGATTAGAAAGGAAGAAATAAAACTATCTCTATTCAGCCGTGGCTGGTGTGGCTCAGTGGACTGAGTGCTGGCCTGCAACCAAAATATCGCTGGTTTGATTCCCTGTCAGGGCACATTCCTGGGTTGTGGGCCAGGTCCCCAGTTAGGGGTGTGCGAGAGGCAATTGATCAATGTTTCTCTCACACACTGATGTTTTTCCCTCTCTTCTCCCCTCTCTAAAAAATAACTAAATAAAATCCTTAAAATAGAAATCCTAAGGAACCTATTAAAGTCAGTTAGGGCTAGTAAACAAGTTCGGCAAGTTTGCAGGATACAAGACCTATCGTATTTCTATACACATGCAACGAACAATCCAAAAATGAAATTAAGTACAAATGTCCTTACAATAACATCAAAAAGAGTAAAATAGTTAAGAATAAAATTAACCAAAGAAGTATAAAACTTAAACATTGAAAATTATAACACATTGTTAAAAGAAATTAAAGATCTTAATAAGTGGGAAGGTATCCTATATTCATGGACTGGAACTCTTTTTTTTCTTTTTTAAGATTTTACTTATTTATTTTTAGAGAGAGGGTAAGGAGGGAAGGAAAAAGAGAATGAGAGAAACATGAATCAGTTACCTCTTACACACCTCCAACCAGAGACCTGGCCCACAACCTATGCATGTGCCCTGACCAGGAATCAAACCTGCCACCTTCTGGTTTGTAGGCCAGTGCTCAATCCACTGAGCCACACCAGCCAGGGCTGAAACTCTTTACATTACTTTCAAAACTGATGTACAGATTTAATATAATCCCTATCAAAATCACAGCTGACTTCTTTGTTTAAATTGACAGACTGATTATAAAATTCACATGAATTGCAAGGACCCAGAGTTGCCAAAACAATCTTGGAAATGATGGACAAAGACTTACTTCACACTAACAATAATCAATACAGTGTAGGTACTGACACATGGATGGACATATAGATCAATGAAATAGTGTTGAGAGTACAGAAATAAACCCAATATCTATGGTTAACTGATTTTCAGAATGGAAGCTAAGACCATACAAGAAAGAAAGAATAGACTTTCAACAAATGGTGCTGGTACAACCAGACAGACACACACAAAAGATAAAGCTGGACTCTTACCTCATATCATATATAAAAGTTAATTTTAAATTAATCAAAGATTTAAAGGTAGGAGCTGAAACTATAAAATTCTTAAAAGATAATATAGGACTTTTAAATGCTCCAACATTTGCATCATAGAAGTGCCAGAAGAAGAGGAAGAGCAACGAATTGAAAACTTATTTGAAAAAATAATGAAGAAAAACTTCCCCAATATGGTGAAGGAAATAGACTTCCAGGAAGTTCAGGAAGCTCAGAGAGTCCCAAAGAATGTGGGCCCAAGGAGGCATACACCAAGATACACCATAATTACATTACCCAAGATTAACAATAAGGAGAGAATCTTAAAAGCAGTAAGAGGAAAGAAGAGAGTTACCTACAAAGGAGTGCCCATAAGGCTATCAGCTGATTTCCCAAAAGAAACCTTGCAGGCAAAAGGGGGTGGAAAGAAGTATTCAAAGTCATGAAAGGCAAGGACCTACATCCAAGATTACTCTATTCAGCCAAGCTATCATTTGGAATGGAAGGGCAGATAAAGTGCTTCCCAGATAAGATAAAGTTAAAGGAGTTCAGCATCACCAAGCTCTTATTATATGAAATGTTAAGGAGTGTTATCTAAGAAAAAGATAAAAAATATGAACAGTAAAATGACAAACTCTTAACTATCAGCAACTGAACCTAAAAGAACAAGAAGAAAAACAAAAACAAAGCTAACAACTAGTACAGGATCAGAATCACAGAAATGGAGATCACATGGAGGGTTATTAGTGGGTAGGGGGATGGGTAAAGTGGGGGAAAAGGTACAAGGGTTAAGAAGCCTAATAGGTAGGCACAAAATAGACGGGGAGGTTAAGGATAGTATGGGAAATAGAGAAGCCAAAGAACTTATATGTAAAACCCACGCACATGAAATAAGGTGGTGGTGGTGGGGGGGTAATGCTGAAAGGTGGTGGGGTACAGGGAGACAAGGGATAAAGAGAATAAAAATATTGAGACAACTGTGGTAGCAAAATCAATAAAATATACTTTAAAATAAAGAAAATATAGGAGTAAATCCTAAAAACCTTAGATTTGATAAAGAATTCTTACCAAAAGTACAACAAAAATAAAAATAAATTGGACTACATCAAAATTAAAAAAATTTTCTCCTTAAAAAAATACCATCAAGAAAGTGAGAAGATAATCTACAGAATGGGAGAAACAATTTCTATCGATAAGGGCTTATTATCCAGATCATATAAATAACTCCTACATAAAAGCAACTTAAAATGGGAAAAAGTTTTTTGAATATATCTATCTCTAAAAAAGAGATATATTAATGGCTAATAAGGACAGGAAAAATGCTCAACATCATAAGTCATCAGGGAAACATAAATCAAAACCACAGAGACATTCTATTTAATACCAACTAGGATGGCTAGAACAAAAAGTGTTAGAAAATAACAAATGTTGCCAAGAATGTAAAAAGTTAGAACACTTGTTTACTGCTGGTGGGAATGTAAAATGGTGCATCCCTTTAGAAAACAGGCTGGTAATTTTTCAAAGGATTAAACATAAAGATACCATATGACCAAGCAATTCCACTGCTTGGTGTAGCCCCAAGAGAAATGAAAACATGTCCACATTAAAACTTCTACATGAGTATTAGAGCAGTATTGTTCATAATAGCAAACATGGTAACAATCGAAATGCACATAAACTGATGAACGGATAAATAACATGGAGTGTATACATAAACTAAAATATTATTTGTCCACAAAAGGGAATGTTGTACTGCTACATGCTACCACATTGATGAACCTTGAAAACCTTATACGAAGTGAGAGAAGTCAGTTACAAAAGGCAATATACTGTATGATTCCACCCATATGACATATCTAGAATGGAGAAATCTGTAGGGACAGAAAGTAGACTATTGGTTGCTCAGGCAGGGGGAGGACGGGGAGTATATTACTTTGCAAGTATACATAATAGATGGCTTGACAGTAACTAAGTACCACTAAATGGGTAGCTTAAACAATAGAAATTTACTTTTTCATGGTTGAAGGCCAGAAGTCCAAGATCAAGGTGTCAACAGGGTTAGTTTGTTCTGAGAGCTGTGAGGAAAGGATCTGTACCCAGCCTCTTCTCAGCTCATAGATGGGTGTCTTCTCCCTGTATCTTCACATCATTTTTGCTGTGTGTGTATCTGTGTTCTGATTTCCTCCTCATATAAGGACACTTGTTTTATTTGAGTAGGGCCCTTCGTAATGAATTTATTTTAACTCAAGCACCTCTGTAAAGACCCTCTCTCCAAATATGGTCATATCCTGAGTTAAGACTTCAACATGAATTGTTGGGGGATGGTGTTAGGATTTTGACATAACTTTTGGGGGCGAGAGAGAAGCAAAATTCAGTCCACAGCAGGGAGATAAGGAGCTGGTTGCTAAAGGGTACAGGATTTCTTTCAGAGGTGATAAGAAATGTTTGTGAGTTAATTGTGAATATACTAAAATTCAGTGAATTGTACTCTTTCCATACCTGAGTTGTATGGTATGTGAATTATATATCAATAAAGCTGCCACTTATTAAGTTGAAAGAAAATGCAAATACAGGGAAGGAACTAGAGAGGATGGGAAAGAGTCCACTAAGTTTTGATAGGAGTCCACTAGGGTTTTTGCTTGTTTGTTTGTTTTTTTAACAAAACTAATATTTATTAAGACTTCTGTTATAGAAAAATTCACATATATTTTCTTTTTTAAATATATTTTATTGATTATGCCATTATAGTCATCCCATTTCCCCCTCTTCATTCCCCTCCACCCTGCACACCCCCATCCCACCCACCTTCAAGTCTTTAGTTCAAGTCCATGTATCATAAGTTCTTCAGCTTCTACATTTCCCACACTACTCTTGCCCTCCCCCTATTTTCTCCCTACTGTCTATGCTACTTATTCTCTGTACTTTTACCCCCTCTTCCTCCCACTCCCCTGTTGCTAACCCTCCATATGATCTCCCTTTCTGTGGTTCTGCTCCTGTTTTAGGTGTCTGCTTAGTTTGCTTTTGTTTTAGGTGTGGCTGTTCATAACTGTGAGTTTGCTGTCTTTTCACTGTTCATATTTTTTATCTCCTTTTTCTTAGATAAGTCCCTTTAACATTTCATATAATAAGGGCTTGGTGATGATGAACTACTTGAACTTGACCTTATCTGAGAAGTACTTTATCTACCCTTCCACTCTAAATGAAAGCTTTGCTGGATAGAGTAATCTTGGATGTAGGTCCTTGCCTTTCATGACTTGAAATACTTCTTTCCAGCCCCTTCTTGCCTGTAAGGTCTCTTTTGAGAAATCAGCTGACAGTCTGATGGGAACTCCTTTGTAGGTGACTGTCCCCTTATCTCTTGCTGTTTCTAGGATTCTCTCCTTCATTTGAATCTTGGCTAATATAATGATGATGTGCCTTAGTGTGTTTCTTCTTGGGTCCAACTTCTTTGGGACTTTCTGAGCTTCCTGGATTTCCTGGAAGTCTATTTCCTCTGCCAGAATGGGGAAGTTCTCTTTTATTATTTGTTCAAATAAGGTTTCCAGTCGTGACTCTTCCCCTTCTGGTACCCCTATAATTTGAATGTTGGAACGTTTAAAGATGTCCTGGAGGTTCCTAAGCTTCTCCTCATTTTTTAAAATTCTTGTTTCTTCATTCTTTTCTGTTTGGTCATTTCTTTCTTCCTTCTGGTCCACTCCATTGATTTGAGTCCCAGGATTGCTTCCATCACTATTGGTTCCCTGTGCATTTTGCTCCATTTCACTTAGTGTAGCCTTCACTTTTTCATCTAATTTATGACTAAAATCAACCAGTTCAGTGAGCATCCTGATTACCAGTGTTTTGAACTGCACATCTGATAGGTAGGCTATCTCTTGGTTGCTTAGAAATATTGGCTCTGGGACTTTGAGCTGTTCTTCTGCTTGAGCCATAATGTTTTGGTGTTTGTGCCTGTGATGTATGAGGGGCAAAGCCTTCGGTGTTCACCACCAGGGCGGGCCAACCCTCATGTCTAGGTTGTGACACTATATGTGGGGGTTGGGTCAGAGAGGGAGCAATGGTGCTTGTTCTGTGCTCTCTCACATTTTGGTCCCCTCTGCTGCTTTCCACAAGCAAATTGGGCCCTTCTGGTGCTGGTTCCAAGGTAGGTGGGCTTGTGTTTGTTCTAGGACCCTGTGGGTCTCTCCAACAAACTCTTCTGTGAGACTGGGAGCCTCTCCAAGCACCTTGACCCCCCAAAGTTTTTTCAATTGATGCTTTAGGCCTTATTTCCTATCGCTGGGGCCCTGGGTTGTGTAGTCTGTCTCACTGCCCATTTTTTGCCTGGTTTATCTGCACACAAATATGTGTCCCTGGTCAGTCAACCACCTTGCATGTCTCACTGGGTTTGCTTGTTTCCTCTCTGCGCTCAGGTCTGCCAACCACTGCCTCTTCCTGCCAAGACCCCTCTCTGCTGGCCACCAACTTCGCCCCTCTCACGGGTATGGATGAATTGTTTGTTGTTGTCAGATTTTGGTACAGTTCAAATTTTTGTCTGTTCTGGTTGTGTTTTTGTTTCTAAATTTTTGTTGTCCTTAAATTTGGTTGTGCGAGGGGGCACCGTGTCTCCACCTATGCCTCCATCTTGGCTGGAAGTCAGAGTCCACTAGGTTTTGAGTGTCCCTCCTGGAACACACAGAACGCTGAAGTTGCTGGTATCCAGGCAGGGAATGTTGTGAAAGCAAGGGAAAAAGAAAGAAGTCCCCAGAGAAAAAAGAATCCGGGAAGGTTACCAAAAAGAAACCACCTACACCACAAATTGTGCCAATAACTAATCCTGAGAGTAGCTAACAATGCATCCTCCACTAAGGAAAAGCAAAGCAAAATAACCTTTGTTTACCATCCCCGCTCCTTGCCCTTCACACTCAGAGAACAAGTACAGAATTCTGGTTCAAGGTCCATCCTGCTCCTACGTTCTCCACCCTCCACTCGATTATAATTCTTTCCTCTCCTTGGTACTTGTTCCTTTCCATCTGACTGATCCATTACACTCTTACAGACTCTTCCTCTTATTCTATGACAGGTGAGGGTTCCCCAGGAATCTTGCTGCAGGTCTCTTCTACACCTGCCTCTTCCAAGGCACTCTCCCCACTCTCAGTGCTCCAACTTCCAGAACAGGCTCATATTCCTCCCACAGTTGGCTACACTGGCTAGCGTTCCCTTAGTTTCCAGCTTTTCTTGGCTGTCAAAATAAGTCTGGGAAGATGTGACCCTGTGGCATGGAGAGAACCATCTCCAAGCTCTCACACAGGTGCCGTAACCAGGGGTTGCTGCCTCCCAGTTACATTATGGGTTAAAGTCACTCCCATCTCCCTAGCTAGATGCACTGATATGCAAAATAACCATTTTTGCATATCAGATATGAAGGTGGCCAGCTGTTGATATGTAAAATAACTCTCAGTGGCCCTGCTCCAGGTCTCTCATCCTTCATGGCTGCCTACCTTGTGTGCAGAGTACCCTATATTGCTTAGACACCCCAAGTTTTGGACCCCATTACAAATTCCCCATTTTTGCAGGGGGCCCTGGCTATACCGCATTACAATACTATGGTCCATCAATTCTAAAGCACACACTTTTTAAAAGATTTTATTTATTTATTTTTAGAGAGGGGGGAAGGGAAGGAGAGAGGGAGAGAAACATCAATGTGTGGTTGCCTCTTGTGTGCCCTCACTGGACACCTGGCCTATAACCCAGGTATGTGCCATGACTGGGAATCGAACCAGCAACCCTTTGGTTCGCAGCCCATGTTCAACCCACTAATCTACACCAGCCAGGGCTAAAGGCACACATTTTAATATCCCTGAAATCAGCATGTCACTTACAGTTGCTATTAGCTGGTCAATATCTCACATGTGCAAATGAGGTCAGTGAAAGAATAAGTCCACCAAGAAGCATAGTGACTTGATTTTCATTCCAGATGGCCTCATAGATAAATGCAATCCTGTGATATTTCAGGCTACAAACCAAGTAAGGATAATGGAAGAACAAGAGTGAGTTCTGGCTGCTTAGTCAACACCTTCTGTTGATATCTTTACTTAAGATCAAAGAAGTGCCAGCAACAAATTTGCAGAGTGGATGTTACAAGCTCAAAAGAAAAAAGAAAGCAAAAGCCCTGAAGGCAACCTAGGAATACTTTTACAATCAGCTCATTGCCAGTGTTCTGGATGACAAAGAGACATTATCTTTGAAAATCCCAGACACAAGTGACTTGTAGTCAAAGAGTGATTGAAAAGGAAAACTTGGGATGTGAAGAATTTTTTGAAATACCTTAACCTATTTATTTCATTTACATTTTCTTTCTTATATGTGTATGATAAAGGTATATAATATAAATTCATATATAAATACATCTAAAAGATCTTTTAATAAGTCTAAGATAAAAAGCATACATAATAAACAAGCAGGTGTCATAGTTTAATTAAAATATTTATTTTCTCTTTTTAGTGCAACTCTAATTTTTTAAAATTGATTGCATCTTAGTCAAAGAAGGACATTACATAATGATAAATGCAACAAGAAATATAACCCTTGTAAACATTTATGCATCCAACATAGGAGCACCTAAATACCTCAATACATAAAGCAAATACTGATGAACATAAAGAGAGAGATTGACTGTAATATAGTCTTAGTTGGGGACTCTAGTACTACATGACATCAGTGGGCAGATGATCTTTCAGACAGAAAATAATAAAACAACAGACTTAAATAACATACTAAATAGCATTTCACCCCAAAGCGTCAGAATATACATTCTTTTCAAGTGCACGTGGAACATTTTCATGTAGATTAACCACATGTTAGACCACAAAACAAGTCTCAATAAATTTAAGAAGACTGAAATCATATCAAGCATATTCTCTGAATGCAATGGTATAAAACTAGAAATCAATTACAAAAAGAAACACACAAACACATGGAGGCTAAAGAACATGTCACTAAGCAATAAATGGGTTAACAATGAAATCAAGGTAAAAAATCAGAAGATATCTTCAGACAAATTAAAATAACACAACAACCAAAAATCTATGGGACACAGTAAAAGCAGTCCAAAGAGAAATTTGGAGCATTAAAGGCCTACCTCAAGAAATAAGAAAAATCTCAAATAAACTATCAAACCTTGCTCTAAAGCAACCAAAAATAATAACAATGAACAAATCACAAAATGAGTAGAAAAAAGAAAATAATAAAGATCAGATTGAAAATAAAATAGAGTAAAAAAACCACAAACAATCAATGAAGTCAAGAGCTGGTTCTTTGGAAACAAACAAAATTGAGAAACTTTTAAACAAACTCATCAAGAAAACACAGACAGGACCCAAATAAATAAAACCAGAAATTAAAGAGAAGTAACAACTGACACCACAGAAATACAAAGGATTAGAAGAAAATATGATGAACAACTATATGCCAAAAAATTGGTTAATACAGAAGAAATGAATAAAGTTCTAGAAACATACAAACTTTCAAAACTGAATAAAAGAGAAACAGAAAATCTAAACAGAATAATTACAATGAACAAAATTGAAGCAGTAACCAAAAATCTCCTAACAAACAAAAGCCTTGGACCAATAGCTTCACAGGTAAATTTTACCAAATATTCAAAGAACAAACACCTGTCCTTCTCAAACTATTCCAAAAATGTTAGGAGGAGGGAAAACTCCCGAGCTCATTTTATGAGGCCAGCATTAGCCTAATTCCAAAACTAGACAAAGACACTACAGAGGAAGAGAATTATAGGCCAATATTTCTGATGAACATAAGATGCTAAAATCCTCAAAAAGTATTAGCACACTGAATTCAGGAATACATTAAAAAGGACATACACCACGACCAAGTGAGATTTAATCCTTGGATGCAAGGTTGGTTCAATATCTGCAAATCAATTACAATGATGTACCATATATGCAAAATGAAGGATGAAATCACAGAATCATATCAATAGATGCAGAATAAGCATTTAATAAAATCTGGCACCCATTTATGCTAAAAAAATCTCAGCAAGATGGGAATAGAAGGAAAATACCTCAATATTATAAAGGCTGTATATAACAAACCCACAGCTAACATCATACTCAATGAGGAAAAACTATAAGTGTTTCCTTTAATATCAGGAGCAAATAAAGTATGTCTGCTTTCATCACTCTTATTCAACATAGTACTGGAAGTCCTAGTCACAGCAATCAGGCACAAAGAAGAAATAAAAGGCATCCAAATTGGAAAGGAAGAAGTAAAACTGTCATTATTTGCAGATGACATTATACTGTATATAGAGAACCCTAAAGATTCCACAAAAAAAAACTATTAGAACCAATGGACAGATGCAGTAAAGTAGCAAAATACAAGATGAATATTCAAAAATTAGTTGTATTTTTATATACCAATAATGAATTATCAGAAAGAGAAGTTAGGAAAACAATTCCATTTACAACTGCATAACAAAATACCTAGGACTAAGTTTATCTCAGGAGGTAAAAGATCTATATTCAGAAGAATTATGATATTGAAGAAAGAAACTGAAGAAGTTACAAATAAATGGAAGCATATACCCTATTTATGGATAGGAAGAAATAACATCATTAAAACATCCATACTATCCTAAGCAATCTATAGTTGTTTTAAAAGTATATTTTATTGATTATGTTATTACAGTTCTCCCAATTTTCCTCCCTTTGCCCAGTACACTCTTCCCTCCAGCAATCCCCCCCTTAGTTCATGTCCATGGGTCAAGGATATAGGTTCTCTGGCTTCTCCATTTCCTGGACTATTTATAACATTCCCTTTCTATTTCGTACCTACCAATTATGTTTCTTAATCCCTGCACCTTTTCCCCCATTCTTCCCTTCCCCCTCCCATCTGATAATCCTCCAAATGATTTTCATACCTATGAGTCTGTTCCTGTTCTGGTTGTTTGCTTAGGGTTTGTTTGTTTTTTTGGTTGCTTTTTTGGTTTGTTTTAGATTAGCTGTTGATAGTTGTGAATTTGTTGATTTTTTAATGTTCATAATTTTGATCTTCTTTTTCTTAAATAAGTCTCTTTAACATTCCATGTAATAATAGTGGCTTGCTGATGATAAACTACTTTAGATTTACCTTGTCTGGGAGGCACTTTATCCATCCTTCCATTCTAAATTATAGCTTTGTTGGATAGAGTAACCTAGGTTTAGGTCTCTGCTTTTCATCACTTTGAATACTTCTTGCCAGTCCCTTCTTGACTGCAAAGTTTCTTTTGAGAAATCAGCTGATGATCTTATGGGAACTCCTTTGTAGGTAACTCTCTGCTGTTCTTTTGCTGCTTTTAAGATTCACTCTTTATCTTTAACCATTTTAACTATGATGTGTCTTGAGATGGTCCTCTTTGGATCCAACTTGTTTGAGACAGTCTCTGCTTCCTGGACTTGTATATCTATTTCCTTTGCCAAATTAGGGAAGTTTTCTTTCATTATTTTGTTAAATAAGTTTTCAATTTCTTGATTTTCCTTCTCTCTTTCTGGCATTCCTATGATTCAAATGTTGGAACATTTGGAGATGCCCCAGAGTCTTCTTATACTATCCTCATTTTTTTTTTGAATTCTTGTTTCTTCTTTCTGTTCTTGTTGAATGTTAATTTCTTCCTTATGTTCCAAATAATTGATTTGAATACTGGCTTGTTGTGGACCACTCTGCCTGGTTTCAGGAATTGCAACTCTACCCCCTGTGGCTAAGGATGAGCTAGCGATGACCTCTGGAATGTGAGCCACAGGAGACAAAGCTTGTCTCTGGTAGCAAATGCTGCCTCAGTTTCCTCCCTGCCCCCAAAGAATGGTCGGAAGTCCGTGATGAGTAAGACCCCTCAGAGGGGCAACCTAGACCAGACAACGTCACTTGGGAGGCCATCAGGGAAAGACTTGGGGGGCTGCAACAAAGAGCAATGGACTCTTGCCCCTGACTTTGAGATAGCCCAAATCCCCATGTCCTCTGGGAGAAGTGATTCCCGGCTCTACTCCCCTTAAGCCTGAATACCTGATGAGGAGGGGTGCAGCTCCTTGCCTTGCTAGAGCGTGTCCTGGGGAAAAATCTGGCACCACAAAGACTTCCTGATAAACCTGTGAAATCTGCTCTGCTAAGAGTGCTTTCATTCATATTTTAGGGGTTTGAGCAGGAAACCCTAAAACTCTGTTCCTGACAGACTCTGACTCAGACTAAGCCCTCAGATTTTTTTGAAATGTTATCTACTATTTGATCCTTGCCACCCTGTATTCCTATGTATTACAACCCAATAAAAGCGCTTGGAGGAAGGGGCTCAAGGCCTTTTTCCTCTGAGAAATTGGCCACTGCTCAAGGCCTTTTTCCTCTGGGAAACTGGCCACCTCTCCTCCCCAAGCAGATCACATCATGTCTCAGTCTTCTTTACTTTCATCCCTGGCACATGGGGGGACTTGAGAGGAAAGTCACCCCACTCTGGCTTCCTTCCCTTCTCTGATAGTTACCTGTAGATTTTTCTTTATTCCACTTACTGTAACCTTCATTTCTTCCTTTACATTGTTGTTGTACTCAATGACTTACTTTTTTTTAATTTTTATTTTATTGATTATGCCATTACAGTTGTTCTATTCCCCCCTTCATTCCCCTCCACCCTGCACACCCCCTACCCCTACCATCCCTCCTCTTTAGTTTATGACCATGTGTCTCAAGTTCTTTGGATTCTATATTTTCCATACTATTCTTGCCCTCCCCCTATCTATTTTCTATCTACCGTCTATGCTACTTATTTTCTGTACCTTCTCCCCCTTCTCCTCCCACTCCCCTGTTGCTAACCCTCCATGAGATCTTCATCTCTATGGTTATGCTCCTGATCTAGCTGTCCTTTTAGCTTGCTTTTGTTTTAGATGTGGTTGTTAATAACTGTGGGTTTGCTGTCATTTCACTGTTCATATTTTTTATCTTCTTTTTCTTAGACAAGTCCCTTTAACATTTCATATAATAAGGGCTTGGTGATGATGAACTCCTTGAATTTGATCTTATCTGAGAAGCACTTAATCTGCCCTTCCATTCTAAATGAAAGCTTTTCTGGATAGAGCAATCTTGGATGTAGGTCTTTGGATTTCATGACTTGGAATACCTCTTTCCATCCCCTTCTTGCCTGTAAGGTCTCTTTTGAGAAGTCAGCTGACAGTCTGATGGGAATCCCTTTGTAGGTGGCTGTCCCCTTATCTCGCTGCTTCTGGGATTCTCTCTTTCATTTTAATCTTGGCTAATGTAATGATGATGTGCCTTGGTGTGTTTCTTCTTGGGTCCAAGTTCTTTGGGACTCTCTGAGCTTCCTGAATTTCCTGGAAGTCTATTGCCTTTGCCAGATTGGGGAATTCTTCTTTATTATTTGTTCAAATAAGTTTTCCACTGGTGGCTGTTCCTTTCCCCCTGCTGGTACCCCTATAATTCGGATGTTGGAGCATTTCAAGATGTCCTGGTGGTTCCTAAGTCTCTCCTCATTTTTTTGAATTCTTGTTTCTTCATTCTTTTCCAGTTGGCCATTTTTATCCTCCTTCTGGTCCACTCCTTCGATTTGAGTCGCAGTTTCCTTTCCATTACTATTGGTTTCCTGTGCATTGCCATTCATTTCAATTAGTTTAGCCTTCATATGTTCCTCTAATTTGTGACTAAAATCAACCAGTTCTGTGAGCATCCTGATGACCAGTGTTTTGAACTGTGCATCTGAAAGTTTTGCTATTTCTTCGTCACTTAGATTTATGGGCTCTGGGGCTTTGAGATCTTTTTGAGCCATTTTTGGTCTATTCGCACCCATTAAGTATGAGGAGCGGAGCCTTAGGGGCGGGGCGGGGCCTCCAGGGTGGGGTCACTGGGTTGTGACGCTGTATGTGGTGGCAGGGTCAGAGTGGGGAAATGGCGTCTCCCTCTCCTGCTTCCCGCTGCTGGGTGAGGAGCGAAGCCTGAGGTGTTCACCAGGGTAGGCCTGCTCAGGTCATTGGGTTGTGACGCTGTATGTGGGGGCAGGGTCAGAGCCGGGAAATGGCGGCCGCCTCTGCTGCCTCCTGTCGCTGGGACCTGCTTGGTCCTGTCTCACTGCCCACTCCCTCGCTGGTCTATCTGTGCAGGAATGCACCAGCACAGTCAACCCGCCGCCCTTCACCCTTGCCGGATCCGCCGGTTGCTCACTGGGTTGTGCTCACTAGGTTGCTCACTGGGTCCACCCTTTGCAACCCCGTGCCTGGGATCCATGCGCCTGAGTCCGTCTGACCGAGTTTTCTTAGGCAACCCCGCTCCACCAGCTGCTGGTTTCACCCCTCTTACCAGTCAGGCTGAAGAATTTGTTGTTATCGGACTTCTGAAAAGTTCAATTTTCTGTGTTCTGACTATGTTTTCTGTTGCTAATATTCTGTTGTCTCTAAACTTGGTTGTGTGAGAAAACACAGTGTCTCCACCTATGCCTCCATCTTGGCAGAAGATGTACTCAATGACTTCTTTGAGCATCTTGATCACCACTGTTTTGAACTCTGCATATGACAGGTTGGCTATCTTCATTTTGTTTAGATCTTTTTTCTGGGGTTTTGTTCTGTTCTTTCATTTGAGCCGTATTTCTTTATCTCCTCAATTTGGCAGCCTCCTTATATTTGTTTCTGTGTATTAGGTAGAGCTGCTTTGACACCCTGTAAAAGGCACCTATAAACTGTGTGGGCCAGAGCCTTATGTGATTGCTAGGATGGGGAAACCCACTTCACCACTTTGTGGCTCTGTGTGGGGGGAGGGTTGGGAGAGGAAACTGTGCTGCTTCCTGGGGTTTGCTTGGCACTTGCCCCATTTCCAGTCAATTCATCCACTCCCTGTATGCAACTGGCACACTTTCCAGCTATTGTCCTGCTGTTGAATTCCAGAGTGGGTGGGTTTGTGTACATTTTAAGACCATGTGGACCCTTTAAGTAGAGTTTCCTGAAAATCTGGAAGCTTTTTCTGCTACCCCAACTTGTTTTTACAAACAAAAGTTATGGGGATTTATTTTCCTGGTGCTGGAACCCTGGGCCTGGGACTGAGATCACTCACTGTCCCTCCCAATTTTTATACAACACACATGAATGTGCAACCACTCGTGCCCATTTCACTGCTGCTGCCACTGCCACCACCTCTCCACACCACACTATGTATCCTCACCTCTCCTTTCTGTCTCTGTGTCTTCACCCCTCCTATCCATCTGAATGATTGTGACTTCTTTAAATCCTTGGTTGTTGAATTTCCATACAGTTCAATTTTCTGACAGTTTTGGGTGTTACTTGTTTTGAAATTTAGTTGTAATTCTCTTCGTGGTTGTGTGAGGGGGTGAAGCATGTTTACCTACACCACCATCTTGACTGGAAGTCAGCAATGTATAGCTTTAGTGTGATTCCTATAAAATACCGATGGCATTTTTCACAGAGCTAGAAAAAATAATCCTAAATTTTATGTGAAACCACAAAAGACCCTTAATAGGCACAGCAAGCTTTAGAAAGAAGAACAAAGTTGGAGGTATCATGCTACCTGACATCAAACTATACAGAAGGGTATAGTAATCAAAACAGCAAGTACTGGCCTTAAAACAGACACCTACATGGTTGATTAATCTATGACAAAGGGAGGTGAGAATATACAATGGGATAAAGACAGCCTATCCAATAAATGATGCTTGGAAAACTGGACAGATACATGCAAAAAGAAAACTAGACAACCTTCTTATACCATATGCAAGAATAAAGTCAAAATGAATTAAAGATCTACTAAATGTAAGACTTGAAACCATAAAACTCCTAGAAGAAAACACAGGCAGTAGTTCTCTGATACTTTTTCCAATATGACTTCTCAGACAAGGGAAAAAACAAAAAAGTAAATAAACACATGTAATTATATCAAATTAAAAAATTTTGCACAGTAGAGAAAACCATCAACAACAAAAACAGCCTATTATTGGGAAAATATACTCGCCAATGACACTTTGATAAGGGGGTTAATATCCAAAATTTACAAAGAAATCATACAACTTGACACCAAAAAACCCAAACAATTCAGTGGGTGGAGAACCTGAATAGACACTTCTCCAAAAAGGACATACAGATGGCCAATAGACATATGAAAAGATACTCACTAATTATCAGAGAAATGCAAATTAAGACCACAGTGAGGTGTCATCAATAAATCAACAAACAGCAGTGTTGGTGAGGATTTGGAAGAAGGAAATCCTGATACATTGTTGATAGGACTGCAAATTGGTTCAGCCACTACAGACAGCAGTATGGAGGTTCTTCAAAAATTAAAAATGGAACTACTGTATGACCCAACAATTCCACTTCTGGGTATTTATCTGAAAAAAGTCAAAACATTAATTTGAAAAGATATAAGCACCCCTATGGTCATTGCAGCTTTATTTACCATAGCCAAGACCTGGAAGCAACCTACGTGCCTATTAATAGATAACTGGTTAAATAAGATTTTGTACATATACATAATGGAATTTTACTCAGCCATAAAAAGAATGAAATCTTACCATTTGCAACAGCACACACAGAGAGACAAACACACTATTATTTCACTTATCTGTGAAATCTAAAGAACAAAATAAACAAAACAGAAACAGCTTCATAGATACAGAGAACAAATTGGGGGTGGCCAGATGGGAAAAAAATGGTGAAGAGATTAAGAAGTACAAGTTAGTAGTTACAAAATAGTCAGGAGGATGTAAAGTACAGCAGAGGGAACGTAGTTAATAATATTGTAATAACTATGTGTAGTGCCAGATGGGTACTAGACTTGTGGTGAGAGGGTCACTTCATAAATTATATAGATATCTAAACATTATACTCTACACCTGAGATGAATTTAATGTTCAATGCTAACTGTAATTGAAAAATAAAAAAAGAGGAGGGAGAGGCAAGATGGCGATGGAGTAGGACGAAGCAGATTCCATCTCCCTGTACACATGGGAGAGGATCCTGGCGGATCAGTGGAGGAACAGTGGAGGTGGCCGGCAGTTCCCCAGCATATATGAAAATAAGGAACCAGAAATCGTGAAGGTCATGGAGGATCCAGACAGTCGCGGTACAGTGGAGTCTCAGGGACCAGAGCAAAGACAGGAGCAGCAGGGACTTCTGCCGGTGCAGTCTGGGGACCAGTGCCTGGTGTGCAGCACCCGGCGCACCTGGGTTGCTGCCCAGCGCTCCGGACTGCCTCCCAGTGCATCTCCCTCAGACTCTTTGGGAGCCCAGGCCTGCCAAAGGGTCCTTGGGAGAGAGCTGGGTTATCAGCTCCCTCCCTGCCGGGCCAAGCAAGGTTGGGCACTGGGAGAGACTTTTGCTAGAGTTCACAGAAAGGGTGCTGAGGACAAAGGGCTGAGATCAACTGCGGACTCTGTGGTCGCCAGCCCTGGAGAACTGAGAGGCACAGTGTGGAGCTCTGACTCCGATAGTCACAGCCGCCTGGTCTGCTCTGCACCCAGCCTGGCAGCAAACCCGAGGTTGGGCAGAGGGCCTGGAGTTCCCTCACAGAACTCAGATGGGTCTGCAATTGAACCCACAGGGAACAAGGCAGCCTGGCCAGCACACGTGCCCCGAAACCAAGCCCATGGAGGTAACCCCTGGGAAAAGAGCACTGTGAGGAAGTCCTAGATCCCCTTCACAGGCCTCTGGGGAGAGGCGCCAGTTTGGCTCTTGGGAGAGCACTCTTAGAAAGACCACACTAATTGCCCCTCAGCCTGCTGCAGCCAGAAAAACCAGTTTGGCCAGTTTGAAACCAACAAGAGATGTTTGGGTTTTTTTAAAGTAATCTTTTATTTTTTCTTTTTATTATTGTTTTATCTTTCAATACTTTTTTCCTCTTTTTCTTTTCTGTTTTATTCCTTCTTCCTTTCTTTCCAAACTTATCACCCTTTCCTCTCTTCTCCTGCCTTTTTTTTCTTTTACCCACAAGCAACACAAAAAACTTGAAACTGTGAAAAGACCAGAGCTGGACCCAAAGAAGAGGATTCCCAACAATAGAGTCAGAGAGACAAATTTCACTTTGCTACAGCAGAAAAGCCACAAGTTGCTGCATATTTATATAATTATTATTATTTTTTCATTATTCTCACTTCTTTTATGTTTTAATAGAATCTTTGTATTCCTCCTCTTTCTGTATAGGCTTCTTCGTCTTGGCTGGTTATATTGTATCATTTGACAGGTTTCCCCTGTTCTCTCTTCCACAGTGTATTGCTAATTTTCTATATTTCATGTCACTTGTGTTTCTTTAGCATACTACCCAAAGTTCTATACCCCCATTCAGACAGATCACATACAGTCCATCATATAATTGTTGCTCTAATATTATTGTAAATAATAGCTGTTCTATACAACTGTAAATACTTTACAACACATCTCCCAGATCTTAGTCCACTTCACAGTTTCCTGAATTCTATTACTGGAGAAATTAACTCTATTTGCTCAGACACCACACCTATTTACTATCCTTTACTCTCATCTTACCCCAGAATCTGACCGACTGCAACCTCACTGCTTTCTAGATCTAACTCAGTAGCCTTCCCTCTCCAACAAGAGACTTATCTTGTGTTCATCCTCTCTTAAAAGTGGCAAGTTGGGTTGAAGATTACGGTTAACACTATATATAGCCTAAAGATCTACCTCTTCTCTACTGGCTGTGACTGTAAATATTATAAAATACTCTCTCATTGTCATAAATCATTTTGCCTCCCCCTCCAACTGATCACACACAAAAAAAGGAGTAGGTGGAAGCAGAGAATGCCAGGATAACCGAAGGACACAGCACCACTGAATTTCACAGGCATTCCACCACAGAAGTTCACACCATAAACCCAGGGAGTCAGAACAGATCAATTTAACAAGCTGAGGCTAACCAAAAGAGTGTCACAAACAATGGGAAGACAAAGAACCAATCCTCAAATGAAAGGAAAGGAGGAAGCCTCAGAAAGAATGTTAGATTAAATAGATTCAAGTCAACTATTAGATATTGAATTCAAAGCACTGGTTATCAAGAAGTTCAAAGAGCTCACAATGAGCTACCAGAAACTACAGAGGAGCTACGACGATCTCACTGCGAACTATATCAACATGAAAAAGAAAATAGAAACTATCAGCAAGGGACAAGAGGAAATGAAGAATACAATTTCTGAATTGAAGAACACAGTTGAAGGAATCAAAAGCAGGATTGATGAAGCAGAAGACTGGATCAGTGAGTTGCAGGACAAAGTAGGAAAAAAGCACAGAGAGAGCAAAAAAAGGAAAAGAGGCTCAGAAAGAATGAAGAGGGATTAAGAGAAATGCAAGACAATATGAAACATAATAATATCCGGATAATAGGAATACCAGAAGGAGAAGAAGAAGAACAAGAGATAGAAAACCTATTTGAAAAAATAATGAGGGAAAACTTCCCTAATTTGATGAGAGAAAAAGTCACACAAATCCAGAAATCACAGAGAGTCCCAATCAAGAGGAACCCAAAGAGGCCCACTTCAAGACATATCATCATTAAAATGGCAAAATTCCAAGCTAAAGAGAGAATCTTAAAGGCAGAAAGGGAGAAAAAGAAAGTAACATACAAGGGAGCCCCAATAAGGTTAGCTACTGACTTCTCAATGGAAATGCTCCAAGCAAGAAGAGAATGGCAAGAAATATTCCAAGGAATGAGAACCAGAGGCCTGCAACCAAGACTACTTTACCCAGCAAGGCTCTCGATCAAGATAGAAGGCCAAATAAAGAGCTTCCAAGACAAAAGAAGTCTAAAAGAATATGCCTCCACCAAACCAGCTCTGCAAGAGATGCTAAAGGGACTGCTCTAAGGAAAGGAAGGAAAAGAGAAAGAGAGGAACACAGGTACAAAAATGGCAATGAATAAGTACCTATCAATAATAACCTTCAATGTAAATGGATTAAATGCTCCAATCAAAAGACACAGAATAGCCGAATGGATAGGAAAGCATGACGCACACATATGCTGCCAACAAGAGACCCACCTCAGGACAAAAAACCTACACAGACTAAAAGTGAAGGGCTGGAAACAAATTTTCCAAGCAAACGAACAGGGAAAAAAAGCCTTTCTGAGGCTTCCTCCTTTCCTTTCATTTGGGGATTGGTTCTTTGTCTTCCCATTGTTTGTGACACTCTTCTGGTTAGCCTCAGCTTGTTAAATTGATCTGTTCTGACTCCCTGGGTTTATGGTGTGAACTTCTGTGGTGGAATGCCTGTGAAATTCAGTGGTGCCGTGTCCTTCGGTTATCCTGGCATTCTCTGCTTCCACCTACTCCTTTTTTTGTGTGTGATCAGTTGGAGGGGGAGGCAAAATGATTTATGACAATGAGAGAATATTTTATAATATTTACAGTCACAACCGTAGAGAAGAGGTAGAAGATCTTTAGGCTATATATAGTGTTAACCGCAATTTTCAACCCAGCTTATCAAAAGCCAGACTTATCAAAAAAGTCTGATAGCAATACTCATATCAAACAAAATAGACTTCAAAGAAAGGGCCATAAAGAGAGACCCAGAAGGTTACTTCATAATACTCAAGGGAAGAAGACACTAACATCATAAATATTTATGCACCCAACATAAGAGCACCCAAATATATAAAGAAAATCTTAGAGGATTTCAAGAAAGATATTGACAGTGCCCTGGCTGGTGTAGCTCAGTGGACTGAGAGCAGGTCTGTGAACCAGAGTATCACTGTTGGATTCCCAGTCAGGGCACATGCCTGGGTTTCAGGCCAGTTCCCAGCAGGGGACACATGAGAGGCAACCATAAAGTGATATTTCTCTCCCTCCCTCTTTCCCCTCTAAAAATAAATGAATAAAATCTTTAAAAAAAGAGAAAGATATTGACAGCAACACAATTCTAGTAGGAAATTTTAATACCCCACTGTCAAAAATGGACAGATCTTCCAAATAAAATATCAACAAAGATATTGTGGCATTGAATAATAGACGAAATGGACTTGAGATATATATATATATATATATATAACCTTCATCCCAAAGAAGCTAAATACACATTCTTTTCAAATGCACATGGAACATTTTCAAAGATAGACCACATTATAGGACACAAAGCAAGCCTCAACAAATTCAAGAAAACTGAAATCATACCAAGCATTTTCTCTGACCACAAGGGACTGAAACTGGAATCCAACCCCAAAGGAAAAAAACCCAAAACACACAAAATCATGGAGATTGAATGGCATGCTATTAAACAACAAATGGGTCAAGAAAACAATTAGGAAAGAAATCAAAAAGTTTCTGAAAACAAATGAAAATGAACTCACAACAACCCAAAACTTATGGGACACAGCAAAGGCAGTCCTGGGAGGGAAGTTCATAGCAATACAGGCTTACCTAAAAAAGATAGATACATTTCAAACAAACAACCTAACCCTACGCCTGCAAGAACTAGAGGAACAACAATAAAGACAGCCCAGAGCAAGAAAAAGGAAGGAAATAACCAAGATCAGAGCAGAATTAAATGACATAGAGGCTAAAGGCACAATTCTTAGGATCAATGAATCCAGGAGCCAATTTTTTGAAAAGTTAAACAAAATAGACAAGCCTTTAAGTAGGCTCATCAAGAAAAGAAGAGAGACGACACAAATAAACACAATCAGAAATGAAAGAGGAGAGATTACAACTGATATCACAGAAATAGAAGAGATTGTAAGAAATTACTATAAAGAACTGTTTTCAAGATACTTGAAAACCTAGGTGAAATGGACAAATTTTTAGAAAAATATAATCTTCCAAAACTGAATGAAGAAGCAACAGAAAATCTGAACAGAGCAATAAAAGCAGAGGAAATTGAAGCAGTAATCAAAAAAACTCCCATCACACAAAAGCCCTGGACCAGATGGTTTCACTGGAGAATTCTACAAAGCATCTAAGGAAGAGCTAACCCCTATTCTTCACAGACTATTCCAAAAAATCCAGAAGGATGGAAAACTCCGAAACTCTTTTTATGAAGCCAGCATCATCCTAATTCTAAAACCAGATAGAGACACAACAAAGAAAGAAAATTTCAGGCCAATATTGCTAATGAACATAGATGCTAAAATCCTCAACAAAATATTGGCAAATCGTATCCACCAATACATTAAAAAGATCATACACCATGACCAAGTGGGATTCATCCCAGGGATGCAAGGATGGTTCAATATTTACAAAGCGGTAAATGTAATACATCACATAAACAAAACCAAACACAAAAATCACATGATCGTATCAATAGATGCGGAAAAAGCTTTTCATAAGGTACAACACCCATTTATGAAAAAAACACTCAGCAGAGTGGAAATAAAGGGAGCATTCCTCAATATAATAAAGGCCATATATAAGAGACCTACAGCCAACATCATACTCAATGGGCAAAAACTAAAAGCTTTTCCACTAAGATCAGGAACAAGACAAGGTTGTCCACTTTCACCACTTCTAGTCAATATAGTATTGGAAGTTTTAGCCACAGCGATCAGACAAGAAAAGGAAATAAAAGGCATCCAAATCGGAAAGGAGGAAACAAAACTATCATTGTTTGCAGATGACATGATAGTGTACATGTTATAAACTCTACCCCAAAACTGCTTGAACTAATAAATGAATTTGGCAAAACAGCAGCATACAAAGTCAATGTCCAGAAATCAAAGGCATTTTTGTATACTAACAATGAATCAGCAGAAGCAGAAATCAAGAAAAAAAATCCCATTCGATATAGCAAAAACAAAAATAAAAATCTGGGAGGTATAAGGAGGTAACTAAGGAAGTAAAAGACCTGTATGCAGAAAACTACACAACACTCAAGAAAGAAATCAAGGAAGACATAAACAAATGGAAACATACACTGTGTTCGTGGACTGGAAGAATTAACATCATCAAAATGTCCATACTACCCAAAGCAATTTACAGATTGAATGCAATACCTATTAAAGTACCAATGGCATATTTCACAGACATAGAACAAACACTTAGAAAATTTATATGGAACCTTAAACAACCCTGAATAGCTGCTGCAATTTTGAAAAAGAAGAGCAAAGTAGGAGGAATCACAATACCTGATATCAAACTGTATTACAAGTCCACTGTAATCAAAACAGCCTGGTACTGGCATAAAAACAGGCACACAGACCGATGGAACAGAACAGAGAGCCCAGAAATCAACCCAACTCTCTACAGTCAATTAATATTTGACAAAGGGGGCAATAACATAAAATGGAGTGAAAATAGCCTCTTCAACAAATGGTGTTGGGAGAACTGGAGAGCTACGTGTAAAAAAATGAAACTTGGGCACCAACTTACACCATACACCAAAATAAATTCAAGGTGGATAAAAGACTTAAATATAATCTGTGACACCATTAAAGTCCTAGAGGAGAACACTGGCAGGAAAATCTCAGATATTTCATGCAACAACATTTTTACTGATATGTCCCCTAGAGGAAGGAATATAAGGGAAAGAATAAACAAGTGGGATGTCATCAAAATAAAAAGTTTCTGTGTGGCTAAAGAAAACAGTATTAAAATAAAAAAGACAACCAACTGTATGGGAAAACATACTTGCCAATGATACCTGAGACAAAGGTTTAATTTCCAAAATATACAAAGAACTTACACGACTTCACTCTAAGAAGACAACTAACCCAATTAAAAAATGGGAAAAGGACTTGAACAGATACTTCTCCAAAAGGACTTGAACAGGAGGACATACAGAGGACCCAGAGACACATGAAAAGATGCTCAATATTGCTAGCTATCAGAAAGACGCAAATTAAAAGCACAGCGAGATACCACTTTACACTGGTCAGAATGGGTATCATAGACAAAGCAACAAACAACAAATGTTGGAGAGGTCATGGGGAAAAGGAGACCCTAGTTCACTGTTGGTGGGATTGCAGACTGGTACAACCATTATGGAAAACAATATGGAATTTTCTCAGAAAACTAAAAATGGACCTGCCTTTTGACCCAGTAATTCCACTGCTGGGATTATATCCTAAGAACCGTAAAACACCAATCCAAAAAAACCTATGCACCTAATGTTCATAGCAGCACAATTTACAATAGCCAAGAGCTAGAAGCAACCTAGGTGCCCGTCAGTAAATGAATGGATCAAAAAATTGTGGTACATATACACAATGGAATTCTATGCAGCAGAAAGAAAGAAGGCACTCCTATCCTTTGCAACAGCATGGATGGAACTGGAAAGCATTATGTTGAGTGAAATAAACCAGGTGTTGAAAGACAAATACCATATGATCCCACCTTTAACAGGAAGCTAAACAACAAAACAAGCAAGCAAGCAAAATAAAAACAAAGACACTGAAATAGAGAACAGGGGGACAGTGACCAGAGGGGGCAGGGAAGGGAATTTCAGGGGGAAAGGGGAAGGATTTACAGGAACTAGTGTAAAGGACACATGGACAATAACAAAGTGGGGTAGAAATGGGAGGGAGGTGGGGAACACTGGGGGGTGGGCTGGGATGGGGGTAAAAGACAGAAAATTGTACTTGAAAAATAATCAAATAAAAAAATGGGGGGGAAAAGAAACAATACAAATGACGCCCCCCAAAAAAGAATGCAGGCAATATAAAGACATTTTCAGGCATTATAAAAACAGAGAATTTATCATCACTGACAGATCTTCTAAAGAATGTTTTTCAGGAAGAAGGAAATATCCAAGAAGAATATCTGTGATTAAGAAGGAATGAAGAAAATGGTAAACTGGTAATTAAAGCTAATAAATACTGACCTAGAAAATTGATGATAATAACAGCAATAATGTCTAATTTGGAGTTAAAATAATGATAGAGCTAAGCCAAATAGGAGGTGATTGGATACCAAAACCCTAAATAAAATGTTAACTACTTGAATATATCAGACAACTAAAAAGAACATTTTAAATTATCCCAGGACTTTAGAGACAGAAAATCTAGCGATACAATCACTTATGTTAACAATTTTAAGAAGAAAACTACATGGTCGTATAAATACATGCTATGTAAGAGCATTTGTGGGGAAAAAATCAACACCTAACCTTGACTTTTTACATCCTTAGTAATTAGACATAAAAGTAAACTTACTTAACATGATAAAGAATAAACTAGTGAGGGCCCTGGCTGGTGTAGCTAAGTGGATTGAGCACGGGCCTGAGAACCACACGATGACGGTTCAATTCCCATTCAGGGTACATGCCTGGGTCTCTGGCCAGTTCCCAGTGGGACACTCATGAGAGTCAACCATACATTGATGTTTCTCTCCTTCTCTCCTTCCCTTCCTCTCTAAAGATAAATAAGTAAAGTCTTTTTTAAAAAAATTGCAACTCTCTCTCCTCAAAGTCATTCCCCTAATTTAAAATAAAATTAAAAAAGAATAAACTAGTGAGGATACAGTGGGGATCATTTCCCTAAAATCTAGCCCAAAACAAAACCAAAAAAATGTCCTATTTTACCTTAATGGTTAACACTGTAGAGAGAGGGTGGTCAATGGAAGACAAAAAATAAGTACAAATGTTAGAAAGAGACATCTGTTGTTTCTTAACAGAAGATGGGATTGCCTACCCTGCAACAGCCAAACAAATCAACTGATAAACTATTTAAACCGATAGAGTTTAGTATGGAAGCTCAGCCTCACACCTAGATTTGGCTGTCCAAGTAAAGGTGCTTACTTCGAGGGTGAATCAGGAAAAGCTACATATCTGTAGAGCAAGATACTAGGATTGACAAGCTATTGTTCTCCCCTCCCCCCACATAGTAAATGTTGAAATAACATTGTATTTGAAGCTGGATAACAAAAATCTTCTGAAATCAAAATTTATTCTGAAGGGTTGACCTGTGACTCTGCTCAGACTACTTTATCTCTTGGCCCTAGCTCTCACAGTTACTAATGGATGGAAAAGCTCGGCAACCAGCCCAACTAATCCTTCCGATAGAGGGCAAGGAAGAGCACCTTCACCGTAACATTTTTTTTCAAACCGAAAACTGCTTATTACATAAACTTGCGTACCTGTAAATGGAGTGCCCACAAATAAAAATAAGACATTCAGGGTCAAACTTCCTTTAAAAAATAAGCACATAAAACTAATTTTACGTTAAAGATATTTGAGAAGGAGGTTGTTCATATAGCACTCCGGACATCCAAATGGTCCCCAGTGCTCACCAGGTGCACTGCACTACGACCCAGCCAGGGGACTCCAGAGACGCACAGCGAGCGTCCTTGCCAGTCAGCCTAGGGCAGGAAGAGGGTCCGAGCTCCAAGGACGCAGAGAATGGCCAAGGGCCACTCAAGCACAAAAATGCCACAGCACCTCAGGACAGCCCCAGAGGGGACACAGAAAGCTCCTGGGAGCCTAGGAGCCCGGGCCCCGCCCGCCCACGCACCTGTCTCACCAGAGCGAGAGCCGAGTGCGCCTCTCAGGCCTCAATTGTTGGGAGTCCCCTGGTCCTCGGTCCCGGGCTCCTGCGCCAAAGCTCTGCCCGGAGAGGCGAGGACGCCCATCTGCCGCTGCCACCTGCGGCAGCCGTTTGGAGGCTCCTGGGCTGGGTGGGCAGGACAGGGATGGATGTCAGTCCGAGCTGGAGGCAGGAGCCACCAGGCTGTGGCGTGGAGGCGGGGGTGGGAGAGGGACCAGGGGCCACTGCGGTGTAGACCTTTGCCCGTCCTCCTTCTGGAGGGCAGTCCTGTGTCCCCTTGCCCGTACTCCCGGGCCCCTAGCACTTGCCTACCCGCCCCGGAGAGATGATGAGGCTGAGGCGTAGAGCAGCCAGTGGCCAGCGCAGCTCCTACTCACCCGCCTTGTTTGGATCCCACATTCAGGGATGCTTGGAGAAAAGTCACCAGGATGCTCTCAGCGCCTCCCTACCCGCCTTCAGGGGGCGGGCGCGAGCCGGCGCGGGCCAATCTGGGAGATGTAGTCCTGCCTCCGCGTCTTCCCCTTTGGCCCTGTCAGCAGGGGGCCGGGCATCCAAACAAACAAAGGTGGTCCTTTGTTTCTCCATTCTTCCTGTCTCCCTCAAGGGACCACCTCTGCTCACGGCTTAATAAATGTTGGAGCACCCCCCCCCATCGATCTCTGGGGGCCTCCCTTTACTCTAGATCAGTGGTTCTCAAAGTGTGGTACTCGGACCAGCAGCTTCAGTATCATCTGGCAACTAGGTAGAAATGCAAATCCTCCTATCCATCTAGGCCATTCAGTGTTTATTGTACTAAAAACTCTAGAGTTGGGTCTCATAAGTCTGCATTTTGAAGTGGTTCTGAAGAGCCTTAAAGTTTGAGAACAACTGCTCTAGACTGCAAAATAGCTCCCTTTGCAATGGACTTCATCGCACCTATAGCATCGTCACACACATACATACACACATACCTGATTGTACACGGCCAGAGGCCCAGGCACTTATGGCCCGGTCTAGACCTACCCTGTCACTCCAGCCCTCCTTCCCCCATTATCCACCCATCATCTCCTCTAGGCTGCCTCTGAGACCCCTGAAACTCATTAAGGTCAAGACCCATCTCTGGATCTTCACTTCCCTCAATGTGGTTCTCCTCCACTGACCTATGTCAGGCTGAAGAATGTCTACCGCATGTATTTACATGGAAGTCACTTAAATGAAAGCTACAGGACAGAACACAAGACCCTGAGTCATACTGGAGTAAACGAGGATCAAATGAGGAAGGAGGTATGGAGGCAGGGAGAATGACCAACTCTTGCAAGATTTGGTGGGGAGAAGGAGAGGTTCTGGTGCCTGAGAGTGGAAGTGTTGTTGAGGGAGAATATTTTTTAAGATGGAAGCATATTTAAATATTTATTAAAAGAATCCAGTTGAAAGGGAGCTGTTATTTCACACTGAATGATTCCTGAGAATGTTGTACATCTGTTGCCTAGGGCAGAGTGCCAGGCACAGGTAGAGGGCTGAACGTAGACTAGTGGTTCTCAACCAGGGACAATTTGCACCCCACCCCCACCAAGGCATATTTGCAATGTCTGAATACATTCTTGGTTGTCACAACTGGGGTTGCTACTAGCATCTAGTGGGTAGAAGAGAGGGATGCTGCTAACCATCCTGCAATGCACAGAACAGCCTCCACAACAAAGAGCAGTCCCAAATATCAATCGTGCTGAAGTTGAGGAACTTTGGCCTAGAGAGCAGCAAGCTCTATGTTATAAAAAGAGGGAAGAAAAAAGAAGGGCAAAGGTCTGGTTTGGTAGGGAAAAGTCTAAAGGGTTTTCTCTGGAAAGAGAGCATACATAGGGTGTGTGTGTGTGTGTTTGCGTGTGTGTAAGGCTGAATTGTGGGATCTAAGCTGATTAAGAAGCAAAAGAAAGAGAAAGCTGAATGATTGGGAGAAAGTAGTAGGTTCAGCAGACTGGGAGTTTTGATGCAGGTCAGAGTAATTGGAGTAATTGGGAAAACAAAGTGGGGAGAAGTTTCTGGTAAGAAAATAGAGATGGTTGATAATGCCTAGCTCAGGATGTGAGGATAAAGGGCTAACATGGAGTAGTGGCAGAGCCACCAAGTACCCTTACATGGATTGTGTAGCCCTGGATGGAGGAATGGAGTGAACAGAGAGGCCAAGGTCATGTATGTGGTTGTGGAAGCCATTCATACACATGGCAGAACACTTTTTGCATTACTGGGAGTGACTGATTCAGTAAATGAGAAAGTAGACAGATCTGGGGGTGAGGGTAAAGTCAAATGATTGAAACCTTAAGGAAGCAAGACTTTGGATAAGACTAAAGGGGAGGCATGGTCTGGCCCTTTAGAGAACAATGGCTCGGGTGTTCTCATATATTGTCAGGAAAGTCTGTGTTTCACTCAGGACAGAGATTGAGAAGTGGAACCATTCAAAGTGCTTGAGGACAGAAGGGAATCAAAGGTTGTGAGCAGAAGTGTCAGAGCATTCTAAGTCAGGATGGGAACTGCTTGAGAGGTGGGCTCACAGGGTGTGCAGGAGGAATGAGGAGGGGCATGGGTTGGGAAGCCATCAAGAGCTAGATCATGAGTAAGAAATGCAGAGCAGGGGGGATTGTGGGTGTGGAGGAATATTTTCTCTTTTGTAAGCTGACTGATGAAAACAGAAATGAAAAATGAAGTGTGGGCCTCAAGAACATGGATTTGCCTCATTCTTCAGGGTAGGGGTTGAGGAATCATTCATCCTGACCAATGTAGTCTTAGCAAGACTTGCGAGTCTTAGTTATAATAAATTCCAAATAAAAATCTAACTTATTCCTGGAATAAGCTTACATATCATGTTTTTAAAAAAAATACAGAGGGAGATCCAAGATGGTAGCAGAACAGATAAAAGCTACTCTTATCTCCTCCCAGGACCAAACTGGAATTACAACTAACATATAGAACAATCAACCTGAATAACCAACTGAAGACTAGCTGAACAGAAGTCTTATAACCAAGAATTTACAGAGGCCACATCGAGACTGGTAGGAAGGGCAGAGATGTGAAAATAGATGACCTCACTCTCATGGGCAGCTACTGAGATTCTAGAGGGATATCTCAGCTGCAAAGCTTTCCCATCAGGATTGTGGACTCTCAACCCCCTGCAGACCTCCCCAACCCAAAACACCAGAGCTGGAAGAAGCATCCATATAACATCTGGCTGGGAAAATCAGCAGGGATTCTACCCCTAGGGAGAAACAAGAGACTTCTAGAGGCACAGGTGCCCTCTTAAAGGGCAGGTATGCAAGATGTCCTTTACAAAAATCTCTGGGCTCCAGCAGAGAGAGGGGAGAGCAGAACCGAGTTGCATGAGGAGAAACTTGGGTTTGTGGCTCCTGAAAGAGCTGAAGGGATAGCCACCAGGCTCCCAGTGCTGAGTCCTTCTCCCACAACACAAACACTATCTTTCTTGGGTGAAGAACTCTTCTATGGCATCAGCCTGGGGGTAATGCCACAGACCTACTCTCCAATCTCCTTGTTGCCCCACCCTGCAGAACTCACACCCTGAGGAGGAGTCAGCTACCTGGACCTGGGGTGTAGAGATCTGGGCAGACTCAGGGGTTCTGTGACTGGTTTGTGTGGCTCTGGGGTGGGGCCATTCTTCCTACCTTCCCATGAGCAGACTGGCACCTACCCCAAACCAGAGATCTACTAGCACCAACATCCAGGCTCCTAGTAGCACACTTTCCCAAATCCTGGTGGCCCCACCCTGCCAAGCAGTTGATCCAGGAAGTCCTGCAGAATCAGGGACAGACTGAGTTTTGTGGCTCTGAGATGGGGCCACTTTTCCTTTGCATGCCCAACCAGTGCAGAGCCTTCTCCTCACACAGCCAAATCAAAGTCTGTTTGGGCCTAATAAACTCTTCTGGCCTTAACCTGATGACTCCCTGAGATCCTGCACCACCACAAAAGTCTGCAGGCACCCAGATGGTGGCAGCTAGACTTAGTGTACCCCAGGGCTTTTGCTGAGTGGCCTCAGACGCAGCATTGACACCAAGTTGAACCTGTATTGATCCGGTGTGATGTGGGGGTGACTTCGCAAGTCCCCCTGGGTGCCATGGATGAAGGTGATTATGACCGAGACATGACGTGATTTGCTTTGGGGAGAAGAAGTAAGCTGTGACCAGTTTCTCAGGGGAGACAAAGGCCAGCAGCGGCCAGTTTCTCCAAGGAGAAAAAGGCCCCAAGTCCCCTGCTCCAGGGATTTTATTGGGTTGTAATACACAGTAATACAAGGCAGCAAGGATCAAACAGTAGGTAACATTTCAAAGAAATATGAGGGCTTCAGAGTTTGTCAAGAACAGAGTTTTAGGGTTTTCTGCTCAAACCCTTAACATATGAATAAAAGCACTCTTAGCAGAGCAGATTTCACAGGTTTATCAGAAAGTCTTTGTGGTGCTAGATTTTTCCCCAGCACATGCTCTTGCAAGGCAAGGAGCTGCACCTCTCCCCAACAGGTATTCAAGCTTAAGGGGATTAGAGCCAGGAAGCACTTCTCCCAGAGAACATGGGGACTCGGGCTATGCCAAAGTTGGGGTTTGAGAGTCCATTGCTCTTTGTTGTAGCCCCCAAGTCCTTCCATGAAGGCCTCCCAAGTGATCGAGTCTGGCTTAGGTTGCCCCCCGCTGTGAAAGGTCTTACCTGTCATTGACTTCTGACCAAGCTTTGGGGGCAGGGAGAGGAAACTGGGGCAGCATTTGCTACAAGAGACAAGCTTTGTCTCCTGTGGCTCATATTCCAAAGGTCATCCCTCGCCCTTAGCCACAAGGGGTCAAGATACAATTCTTAAAACCAGGCAGAGTCTACAACAGTATACACCATTTACCCCTATCTGGTGACTCACTGAGAACTAAACCACATACAACTTGAGTACCACCAGATGCTCTTTCAGTGACTAAGCCTAAAAAGCAGCTGGCAGGCAAAGGTAGGCAGAGGTCCATCTCAGGGTGCCTTGGGCCTTTTACTGGCCTATCTATGGACTTGCTGCTGGTGGAACCCAGGCTTGGTGCATAGCTTGGTCCTTCCCCAATACACTCAGGCCCAGCAGAGGCAGAAAGAAACCGTGGATTACTGTGTAGCTTCAAACAGGTTTCCCAGGGCCAGGCACAAGCAGCATCTGACATTGATCTCCAGTGGAGTCCCTCCCAACAGGCCTCAAAACGAACACATCCAGTGGCCAGCTTCAGACAACAGAGAAGGATTAGCTTACAGTGAAGAACAAGGTCACCAATTAGCTTCACATGCAGCATATCCAAAAGGAGATCTTAGCACACAACAAACTCTGCTGAGGCAAATTGTGCTTTGTGTGGTCAGCACCTAAACAAGTGTGTACACTTTAGCCAAGGTCAAACCTCACAGTCAGCCAACCTGAGGGCCAACCCCATGAATGAGTGGGACAATAGCAACAAAGTTTCTACTGCAACAAGAGGACAAACATAACTTACACAAGGGACATTCCTGGAGCAACCAGATCAAATGAGCAAGGAAGCTGTGCTGCTGCATCCTAGAAGACACCTACTACATAAGGCCAAACTACTAATACTGGGAAACAGAGCAGATCTAACTAATATGTAGAAACAAACACCAAGAGGCAGCCAAAAAGAGACAAAGGAACATGACCCAAATGAAGGGAAAATAAGCAAGAAAAATCTCTAGAAAAAAGATAAAAGAAAGAGAGGCAAGCAATTTACTAGATATAAGTTTAAAAATGATTATAAGGATGATTAAGGAACCCAGTAAAAATTTCAACAGCAGGTAAAAGGACATAAAACCATTAAAAAAGAGCCAATCAGAAATGAAAAAATACAATATCTGAAATGAAGAATACAGTGAAAGGAATCAAAACTAAGTTACATAAAGCAGAGAATCAAATCAGAAATTTGAAATACAAGGTAGCAGAAAACACCCATTCAGAGCAGCAAAGAGAAAAAGACTAAAAAGTAAGGATAGTTTAACGAACATTTGGGACAACATTAAGCATAACAATATCCACGTGATATTGATACCAGAAGAAGAAGAAAGCAAGAAATTGAAAACTTTGTTGAAAAAATAATGACTGAAAACTTTTTAAACCTGGTGAAGAAAAAAGGCACAGAAGTCCAGGATGTGCAGAGAATCCCAAATGAGATGAACCCAGAGAGGCCCACACCAATGCACATCACAACTGAAATGAAAAATTTTAAAGACAAAGAGAATCTTAAAAGTGGCAAGAGAAAAGCACTTAGTTACCTACAAGAAAGCTTCCATAAGACTGTCAGGTGACTTCTTAACAGGCCAGAAGCGAGTGGCATGAAATATTCAAAGGTATGAAGAGCAAGAACCTATAATTAAGGCTACTTTAGGAAACAAGGTTATTATTTCAAACTGAAGGAGACATAAAGAGCTTCCCTGACAAGAAAAAATTAGAGCTTGGTACAACCAAACCAGCAATACAAGAAATGTTAAAGGGCTTGCTTAAAAATGAGGAAGGAGAAGGAGAAAGAGAGGGAAAAGGAGGAGGAGGAGGAAGAGAAGAAGAAGAACAATAATAACAATAACAATAACAACAACAACAATAACAGAAGAAGAACATAGTCAAAAGATAAAATGGTGGTAAATAAGTATCAATAATCATCTTAAATTTAAATGGCTTAGATGCCCCAATGAAAAGACAATAGGGTAGCTGAATGGATAAGAGAACAAGACCCATATATATGACATCTTCAAAAGACTCCCCACAGAATGAAAGATACACACATACTAAAAGTAAAGGGATGAAAAAGATATGTTATGCAAGTGGAAAGGGGGAAAAGGCTAAAATAGCAATACTTACATGTGATGAAATAGACTTTAATACAAAGGCTATAATAAGAAACAAAGAAGGACACTACATAATTATAAAAGGAATAATCCAACAAAAGCATATACACTTGTAAATACGTATGCACCCTACATAGAAGCAAACTAATATATAAAGCAAATATTGATGGACATAAAGGGAAAGACTGACAAAAATGAGGTCATAGAAGGGGATCGTAACAACACATTGACATCAATGGATAGATCTTCCAGACAGAAAATCAACAAGGAGATGGCAGCCTTAAATGACACACTAGATCAAATGGATGTAATTGATATTATCAGAGGATTTCACCTCAAAGCAACAAAATACACATACTTTTCAAGTGTACATGGAGTGTTCTCTATAGTAGACCTCATGTAAGGACACAAAACAAGTCTCAAAAATTTTAAGAAGATTGAAATCATATCGAGCATCTTCTTTGACAATAATGCTATGAAACTAGAAATCAGTGACAAGAAGAAAACTGAAAATCACACAAAGACATGGAATCTAAATAACATGTAATTGAACAATGAATGGGTTAACAATGAGATAAGGAAGAAATCAAAAGATACCTTGAAATAAATTAAAATGAGAACATAACAACCCAAAATCTGTGGGACATGGGGAAAATAGTCTTAAGAGGGAAATTCATAGCATCAAAGGCCTATCTCAAGAAATAATACAAAGCTCAAATAAACATCCAATGTCAAAAAAACTTTAAAAAGAAAAGCGAACAAAAAACAAAGTGAATAAAAGAGAGAAAATAATAGATATTAGAGCAGAAATAAATGAAATAGCATCTTAAAAAATACAAAAGATTAATGAATCCAAGAACTGGTTCTTTCAAAAGATAAAGAAGTTTGACAATCTTTTAATCTCATCAAGAAAAAAAGAGAAAGGATCCAAATAAATAAAATCAGAAATGAAACAGGAGAAGTAACAACTAACTCCAAAGAAATACAAGGGATTGTAAGAAACTATTGTGGACAACTATGTGCCAACAAATTGGACAATCTAGAAGAAATGGATAAATTCCTAGAAACATACAATCTTTCAAAACTCAATGAGGAAGACTCAGAGAATCTAAATAGAGAGATTACAACTAGTGAAATTGAAGCAGTTATAAAAAATACTTGAGGACTAACAGCCAAGATGGAGACATAAACAGATATACTTTGCCTCCTTGCACAAAGAGAAGGACAACAACAAATTTAAAAACAAAAAACAACCAGAATTGCCAGAAAATTGAACTGTATGGAAGTCCAACCAAGGACTTAAAGAAGAAACATTTATCCAGACTGGTAGGAGGGGTGGAGACAGGCAGCTGGGGCAGAGAAGACTCACAGCAAGGAAGCACCTGGTGAACCAGGTGGTCCCACATCTGTGTTCATAAACCAGAAGGGACAACTGGGTCACGAGACAGACCACACAACCCAGGGCTCCAGCACAGGGAAATAAAGCCTTAAAATCTCTGGCTGTAAAAACCTGTGGCGGTTGTGGCACAGGCAGAAACTCCAGGCCTCACAGGAGAGTTCATTGGACAGACCCACAGGGTCCTAGAATGTACACAAACTCTCCCACCCAGAAATCAACACCAGAGGGGCCCAATTTGCTTGTGGGTAGTGAGAAAGATGACTGAAACCCAGAGAGAACCAAGCAAAGCAGCATCTTTCCCTCTCTGGCCTCTCCCCTGCATACAGCACCATAACCCAGCAACATGGTTTGCCCTGCCCTGGTGAATACCTAAGGCTCCACCCCTTACTACATAACAGGTGAATGGAGACAAAAAAATATGGCCCAAATGAAAGAACAGATCAATGACAACAAACTCATAACTATCAACCACCAAACCTAACAGAACAAAACCAAAAACAATTAATCAAACAACTAGAAGAGGAACAGAATTACAAAAATGGAGATCACATGTAGGGTTATCACCTGGGAGGCAGAGGGGGGAGAATGGGGGAAAGGTATAGGGAATAAGCAACATGAATAGTAGGTACAACATAGACAGAGAGTGGTTAAGAAAAGTATAGGAAATGTAGAAGCCAAAGAACTTATATGTATGACCCAGAGACATGAACTAAGGGGAGGGGGGAATGTGGGTGGGAAGGGTGATGCAAGGTGGAGGGGAATAAAGGAGGGGAAATCAAACAACTGTAATAACATAATCAATAAAATATTTTTTAAAAAGGAAGAACAGATCAAAACTCCAAAAATAGAAGTAAGAGATGAAGAGATAGTCAATCTATCAGATGCAGAGTTCAAAACACTGGTAATCATGATGCTCATTAAAATAGTTGAGTATGAGGACAAAGGGAAGGCTATAAAAAGGGAAATAAAGAAAAATGCACAGGGAACCAGCAGTGACAGGAAGGAAACCAGGACTCAAATCAACTATTTGGAGCAGAAGGAATCAATAAACATTCAACCAGAACAGAATGAAGAAACGAGAATTCAAAAAAACTGAGGAGAGGCTTAGGAACCTCCAGAACAACTTTAAACATTAAAGTCCAAATCATAAGGATGGCAGAAGGAGAAGAGGAAGAGCAAGAAATTGAAAACTTATTTGAAAAAAATAATGAAGGAGAACTTCCCTAGTCTGGTGAAGAAAGTAGACTTCCAGGAAGCCCAGAAAGCTCAGGGAGTCCCAAAGAAGTGGACCCAAGGAAGAACACACTAAGGCACATCATCATTTAGTTACCCAAGATTAACGATAAGGAGAGAATCCTAGAAGCAGCAAGAGGAAAGGAGAGAGTTACCTACAAAGGAGTGCCCATAAGACTGTCAGCCAATTTCTCAAAAGAAACCTTACAGGCAAGAAGGGGCTGGAAAGAAGTATTCCAAGTCATGAAAGGCAAGGACCTACATCCAAGATTACTCTATCCAGCAAAGCTATCATTTAGAGTGGAAGGGCAGATAAAGTGCTTCCCAGATAAGGTCAAGTTAAAGGAATTCATCATCACCATGTTCTTATTATATGAAATGTAAAAGGGACTTACCTAAGAAAAAGAAGAAGATCAAAAGTTTGAACAGTGAAATGACAATAAACTCACAACTGTCAACAACTGAACCTAAAATAAAAACAAAAACAAACTAATCAAACAACTAGAACAGGAACAGAATCACAGAAATGGAGATCACGTGGAGGGTTATCAGTAGGGAAGGGGAGGAGGTAGGATGGGGAGGAAAGGTACAGAGAATAAGAAGCATAACTGGTAGGTACAAAATAGACAGGGGGTGGTTAAGAATAGTATAGGAAATGGAGAAACCAAAGAACTTATATGTATGAACCACAGACATGAACTAAGGGGAGGAGGGATGCTGGTGGGATGTGGGGTACAGGGCAGAGGTGAATAAAGGGGAGAAAAAAATGGGACAACTGTAATAGCATAATCAATAAAATATTTTTAAATACTTCAAACAAACAAAAGCCCTGGACCAGATGGCTTCACAGGTGAATTTTACCAAACATTCATTGAACTAATACTTCTCAAACTATTCCAAAATATTCAAGAGAAGGGAAGACTCCCAAGCTCATTTTATGATGTCAGCATTACCCTAATTCCAAAACCAGATAAGGACACTACAAGGAAAGAAAATTATAAGCCAATACCACTGATGAACATAGATGCTAAAATCCTCAACAAAATATTATCAAACTGAATACAGCAATACATTAAAAACATTATATACCATGATAAAGTGGGATGCAAGGTTGGTACAATATCTTCTAATCAATAATATAATATACCACATACAAAAATGAAGAATAAAAACTGTATGATCAGTCCTGGCTGGTGTAGCTCAGTGGATTGAGCATGGGCCTGTCAAGCAAGGGGTCGCCAGTTCTGCTCCCAGTCAGGGCACACGCCTGGGTTGCAGGCCAGGTCCCCAGTGGAGGATACATGAGAGGCAACCATGCACTGATGTTTCACTCCCACTCTTTCTCCTTCCCTTCCCTTCTTTCTAAAATTAAATGAATAAAATATATTTTTAAAACTGCATGATCATATCAACAGATGCAAAATACACATTTGATAAAATCCAGCACCAATTTATGATAAAACTCTCAGCAAAGTGGGAATAGGGAGAACATAGCTCAATGTAATAAAGACATATATGACAAACTCGCAGCCAACACCATATTTAATGTGGAAAAACTTAGTGTTCCCCCTTAATATTGGGAACAAGGGAGGGATGTCCCCTTTTATTTCTCTTATTCAACATAGTATTTGAAGTCCTAGCCACAACAATCAGACAAGAAGAAGTAATAAAAAGCATACAAATTGGAAAGGAAGAAGTAAAAATATCATTATTTGCAGATGACATGATAGTGTATGTAGAAAACCTGAAAGATTCCACCAAAAAAACTACTAGGACTAATAAATGAGTGCAGTAAAGTAGCAAAATACAAAATGAATATTCAGAAATCAGTTGCATTTGTATACACCAATAATGAATTATCAGAAAGAGAAGTTAAGAAAATAATTTTATTTTACAAATGCATAAAAAATACCTAGAACTACATTTAACCCAGGAAGTAGAAGACCTGTACTTGGAAAATTATGAGACATTGAGGAAAGTGAAGAAAATGCAAGTAAGTAGTAACTGTGTCCATGGATAGGAAGAATTAACATCATTAAAATGTCCATACTAACCAAAGTAGTCTACAGATTCAATGTAATTCCTATCAAGATACCAATGGCATATCTCACAGAACTGGAACAAATATTCCAAAAATTTATATGGAACCATAAAAGATCCTGAATAGCAATAGCAATCTTGAGAAAGAAGAACACAGTTGGAGGAATCACATCACCTAATATCAAACTATACTACAAAGCCATAATAATTAAAACAGTATGATCCTGGCAGAAAAACAGGCATATAGATAAATGGAACAAACTAGGGAGCCCATAAATTAACCTACGTCTTTATAGTCACCTAATATTTGACAAAAGAGGCAAAAACAGTAAATGGTGTTGGAAAAATTGGACAGATACATGCAAAAAAAAAAAAAAAACCCGAAACTAGACCACCTTCTTATACCACACACCAGAATAAACTCAAAATGGATTAAAGACTTAAATGTTATACTTGAAACCATAAAAATCTTAGAAGAAAACATAGGCAGTAAAAATTTGGGGCACTTCTTGTAGCAACATTTGTTCTGATGTATCTCCTAGGGCAAGGGAAACAAAAGAAAAAAATAAACAAATGGTACTACCGTAAACTAAAAGGTTTTGCACAGCAAAGGAAACCTGATGGAGACTCCGGCCAGCAGTGTCTGCGATGTTGTGGATGAGATGAACAAATTCACATGGACTACCAAAGTCCTGTGGAGAAAAAGGGATGGCATGGCCACTCTCTGAGTGAGAGAGCTCCCTGACCCTTGCCTGGACAGGCTTTTATTGCTTTCTAATAACATACATCAAGGAGGGTTCTCATTCATTATGCTCAGGTTTGCTTTAGGTGATTACTTTTTACAGATAACAAAGGAAAGGATGTCGCTGATTACTTCTTACAGATTAACAAAGAAAAAAAATGATGCAAATGCAGGGGAACAATAAGAGTGATTGGTCTGGTTACACTCTGTCCTTGGGAGAATTAGCACAGACTTTAGGAAATTACTTTAAAGATATGCAGTAAACATTTCTGCTTCAATTCAGGGTGAGGGAGTTTTAGCAAAAGCAAGCCTCAAAGCAGCCTAGATATAATGGAGGCCTGGTTTCCCATAGAAAAACTGATCTGTGAGTCTAGCTTCTGTGTGCTAACTCTCACCTGCCAGTTTTCCAACAGAGCTGGGCTACATTTGCCATTGCCAAGTGGACTGGTTTCCTATGAAACGACTAACAAAATTAGAAGACAACCACCGAATGGGAGAACATAGCCATCAAATCACCTGATAAGAAGTTAGTATCCAAAATTTATGAAGAACTTATAAAACTTAACACTAATAAACAGACCATCCATTTTTTAAAAATTGGCAAAGGACCCGAATAGACACTTCTCTACAGTAGACATACAGATGGCCAATAGACATATGAAAAGATTCTCAGTGTCACTAATCATCAGAGAGATGCAAAATGAAACCACAATGAGATATCACCTCAATCTGTAAGAATGGATAGCATCAGTAAATCAACAAACAACAAGTGCTGACAAGGATGTGGAGAAAGGGGAACACTTGTGCACTATTGGTGAGAATGCAGACTATGGAAAGCAGTATAGAGTTACCTCAAAAAATTTTAAATGTAACTGTTTTATGATCCAGCAATCCCACTTCTGGCAATTTATCTCGAGAAATCAAAAACATTAATTCAGAAGAATACATGAGCCCTATGTTTATTGCAGTGTTATTTACAGTACCCAAGATTTGGAAGCAGCCCATATGTCCATCATTACATAGGTAGATAAAGCAGCAATGGTGCATTTACACAATGGAATTCTACTTAGCTATAAAAAAGAAGAAAATTTAACCCTTTGCAACAGTATGGATGAACCTGGAGATCATTATGTCAAGTGAAATAAGCCAATCAGAGAAAGTACCACATAATTTATCACATAAGTGGAACCTAATTAACCAAATAAATAAGCAAAATAGAGACAGACTCATAGATAGAGAACAGGCAGGTGGCTCTGGGATTGGGATTTTGGGTGTAAGGGATCAAACAAAAAAGAAAAGAGAAAGAAAGAACTCATAAACAGACAACAGTGTGGCGATTGTGGGAGTGGGAGGGTGGTGGGTGAAGGTAGAAGAGGGTATAGGGGTTATAAATGGTAATGGTAAAAAATGCAATAAAAATCACTCAATAAAGTTTTTTAAAAAATGAAAGTAATAATCAAAGGACCTGAACAGACACTTCTCCAAAGGAAACATACAGATGGTCAATAGACATATGAGAAGATGTTTAATGTAACTAATCATTAGAGAAATGCAAATTAAAACTACAATGAGATATCACCTCACACCTGCCAGAATGGTTATCATTAATAAGTCAACAAGCAATAAGTGCTGGGGAGGATGTCGACAAAAGGGAATCCTCATGCACTGTTGGTAGAAATACAGATTTGTGCAGCCACTGTGGAAAGCAGTGTTATGACCCAGTGATTCCACTTCTGGGAATTTATCTGAAGAAACCCAAAATACTGATTCAAAAGGATAGATAGATGCCTATGTTCATTACTGCATTATTTACAACAGTTAAGGTTTGGAAGGAACCCAAGTGCCCATCCATAAACGAATGCATAAAAAAGTCATAGAACATTTACACAATGGAATACTATTCAGCCATAAAATGACGGAACTCTTACCCCTTGTGACAACATGGGTGGACCTGGAGATTGTTGTGCTAAGTGAAATAAGCCAGTCAGAGAAAGACAAATATCATATGATGTTACTTTTATGTGAAATCTATGAACAAAATAAACAAAATAGAAACACTAATAGAGAACAAACTGACAGCTGTTAGAGGGGGTGGGTTGGGAGGTTAGGCAAAATAGGTGACAGGATTAAGAAAAAAAGCAAAAAAACTTCATAATCCCAGACAACAGTATGGTGATGACCAGAGGGAAAGGGGAGTGGTACAGAAGAGGGTAAAGGGGAGTGGTGTACAAGAGGGTTAAATGCTGATGGAAGGAGACTTGACTTTGGGTGGTGAATGCAATGCAATACACAGATGATGTATTATAAAACTGTACACTTGAAACTTATGTAATTTTATTAACTGATGTAGCCCCAATAAATTCAATGATTTAAAAAATATAGAGTTTGATTCTGTTTGCTAATATTTTTATGATTTTTACATTGATATTCAGAAGTGAAAGTGGGCTACAATTTTTTTCAATGTCTAAAGTTATTTGGTTTCAGAATCAGCATAACTGCTCATGTCACAAAGAGTTGAAATCTTTGTTGCTTTGCTTTTAATCTGGAATAATTTAAGTGGCATTAAAATATTCTGTCCTTTGAGGTCTGATCATTGCCCATTTGAAAATGTCTGGGCCTGATACTTCCTTCTGGGTGAGAGGAATGATTGAAACCTTAAGGAAGCAGGACTTTGGACAAGAGTGCCGGGGACAGCGTGCTCTGGGCCTTAGAACAGCATGTTCTCTGTTTCATTGCACATATACATTGATTACCAAAATTCTGTGGCACACCAAAAATATATTTTTTGCCGACCTGAGAAAAATAGGTATAATTTTGATTCATTCACACCAGATGGCTATTGTTGGATTGCCGTAGTCACTTTTTTTTTCAATTTGACAATCTAAGGGAAAAGATGTCAGTGCTCTGACAAAATAGGTTTCACGCATCTTACAAAGTCTTGCCTCACGTGGTGTGCCTCTTGTGGCACACAGACCAAAAGTCCCTGCTTTAGAGAGCAGTGGACTCAGGTATCCTCACAGCAGTGTGATCTCCAATCAAGGCCGAGGTGGAAAGGCAACCTTCTTCATTTTATCTTGACAACTTTCTTTATTTCTTCTGTGGTAATTTTTTCAATTTAGATTTAAAAACTCTTCTAGAGGTAATTTTGATAAATTTTATTTACCTTAAAACAAATTATCCAATTCATCCAGATTTCTAAGTGTATTTGCAATAAAGTCAACAAAGCAGTCTTTTGTGAACGAGTTAATTTTTTCCTAATTTGTTATTTTATGTATTTTGGCTTTCTTGATTATCTTACCTTTAAATTTTTTTTCAAAAAATCACCTTTTATATTTATTTTTTAGTTCTACCATTTTTGTTGTTGTTCCAAATACATAAATTTCTGCTTTTATTTTAATGCCTTTTTACTGCTTTCTTTAGGGTACTTTTGTTGCTTTTTTCTAACTTCATGAGTTTGATGCTTAAATTCTAAATTTTTTTTCATAAGTGTAAATATTTAAAGTTAAGACTTAGCCCTTAGATATAGATATGCACTTTAGATATACCCCATAGTTTCTGATGCATAGTGGTTTCATTATTTTTATTGTAAATATCCTAAAATTTTGGTTTTAATTTACTTTTGATGTATTGTTCATTTGTTTCTTTCTGTAGGCTGGCTCTAGTAGTGTTTAGTTGTCTTTAACTTCATTTGAAACAATTTTCTTAGATTGCATTGTGACAGCTATCTTATCAGTGTGCATTTTTAAAACATTTCTTGAAATTGGTGAATGTTTTGTGTAGACATTTTAATATTGAAGATGAAAGAAAATATGCAACATTTTTGGCATATTGTGCTTTATTATTTTAAGAAGGGTAAAAATGTGAAAAAAGGTCTGTACAGTGTAGGGAGAAGGTGCTGTGACTGATTGAATGTGTCAAAAGTGGTTTTCGAAGATTTGTGCTGGAGATTTCTCTCTGGACAATGCTCCACAGTCAGGTAGATCAGTTAAAGATGATAGCGATCAAATCAAGACATTAACTGAGAACAATCAACCTTCTACCATGCAGGAGATAGCTGACATACTCAAAATATTAAAATCAAAAAAGTTATCAGTGAACATGTAAAGCATGTCTTTTATTTTACAGAAAAAACTAAATGGACATTTTGGCCAACCCAGTAGTTTTTAAGTTTGGAGAGTGTGAGTTGAAAGGCTTCCAGGTACAAGAGTCATTTTTTATTACGTTATTAATTTTTTGTTTTATTTCATTGTGATCAGATTAGACATCAGTGTTATCTGTGCTACTTTGTATTTTTGAAATATTTGAGTTTTTCTTTGTGGCCCAAAGGAGGGTCAATTTTTATGAATAATTTAAAGAACTCATTCTGTTTCTTAATTCATTAGTAGGCTGAAAACTATTGGGAAGTTTCTGTAAACAAAATAGTTTTCAGCTTACTAATTTTGATCAGTAGGTCTTCTTTGTCCTTAAATGGTTTTTGATCTGTTATAATCTGACAGAAGTAAATTAAAATCAATTACTACTATTACGGTTTTATTTCTCCTTAGTTTTTTGGAGTCCTTTATAAATGATGATGCTACGTTATTTGTTCACAAATACCTTCCTATATTCTTATAAATTGTTCCTTTTCATTATAAAATGACCTTCCTTTTCTCAGTTAATGTTGTTAACTTTTGCCCTGATTCTGAGCTTGTGTGATAGTATGAGAAGCCTGCTGAATTTTGTTTGTGTTAGTCGAATATACCTTTGCCCTTTTATTTTCATCTTTTCTGAAGCCTTTCTTTTAGGTAATTCCCTTGAAAAGAACACCAAGTTTTGCTTTGTGATTCGAACTGCAAATCTTTTTTCTTGCAATGGATAAATTTAGCCCTGCTCATGTGACAGTTATATTATTTTATTGTATATTTTCATAGTCTTTTTAGTCCTTTGTTACTCTTTAATTATGTGCTTCCTGTTTGCTTTGCTGTGTTTTAGGTGTGTTTCTTCTGATTAGTTGGAAGGTTTTTATTTTTTTTTAAGATTTTATTTATTTACTTTTAGAGAGAGATGAAGGGAAGGAGAGAGGGAGAGAAACATCAATGTGTGGTTGCTTCTTGTGTGTCCCCTACTAGGGACCTGGCCCACAACTCAGGTTTGTGCCCTGACTGGGAATCCAACCAGCAACCTTTCAGTTCACAGGCTGGCACTGAGCCATACCAGCCAGGGCTGGAAGGTTTGTGTTTTTATTTAAAAGGTTACTTGTATAACCATAACTTTATATGATACTCTCAGTCCTCTCTTCAGATTGTGTCAGTTGATTCCCCATTCTGGACAATGATAACATAGCATGCTTTCTCTTTTTCCATTACCCTTTCTCCTTTGCTGCACCAAATGTCAAATGATTTTTTTTTAGTGTGCACTTTTTAAAAAAATTTCACATTTATACACAGTTCCATTTCTTGATTTTAAAATGAGCCTTTAATGAGATATATTGATCCCTTTCTATATTAAAAAGATAAGGGAAGTATAGGGGACTGTTCCTCATGGTGTGGGAAATGTAGCCCAGTCCCTACTCAGAAAGGCCAGTAAGGAGTGAGGTCCAGCACACAGGACCCACGCCCACAGATAGGTTCTCCCATGGGGAATCAGGCCTGCATTGTACGTAGGCTGCTATGAGACTTGCTTTTGCTAAAACTCCCTCATCCTGAGGATTGAGGCAGAAAATGTTTACTGTATATCTTTAAAGTAACTTCCTAAAATCTGTGCTAAACCTCCCAAGTATGGAGTGTAATCAGTTCAACCACTTTTCCCCTTGATCTGTAACATCCTTCTTTTTGAAGTAATTAGCGACATTCTTTCCTTTGTTATCTGTAAAAGGTAATCACCTACAGTGAACCTGTGAGTAGTAAATGAGGACCATCCTCAATGTAATGTATCCAGAAAAGCAATAAAAACCTGTCCAGGCAGGGGTCAGGCACTCTCTCTCCAGAGAGTAACCAGGGCATCCATTTTTCTCCACAGGACTTCTGTAGTCAGTGTGAATTTGTCTCTCACAGCCATAACACACGGACTTTGCGGGCCAGAGTCTGAATGGGAAGTAGTATGTTTAAATACCCTTTCCTTCTCTTTCCCTTTTCATCCCAATTTTCATTAATCATACCATTTACACTTTCCTCATCACTGGATTTATAAAATTATACATTCTTCTCTGTAGCCATAATCCCCACACTTGTTTTCATTAGAATTTCTGCTAGTTATTCCATCAAAGTGTTTTCTCCCCACTCATTTTGTGGGAGATCACATCTTGTGATCTCATCTATTTTTTTTAAACCAACTTTGTGATTTTTATTGATAGGTGACAACTTTAATGCCTATGTATCATTAAATTGTGTACTTTTAGGGGTATAACATTATAGGAGAACAGGCTAGAGAATTAAACAGAGCATATTTCAAAAAAGATAGATCTTTATTTTTCCCATATTTCTTTTTGTGTACACAGAAGCACGAATGCAATGTGAAGTCTTTTAGTGGCAATAAAATCACAATCACCTGTTTATATGACTAACACCGTAACTCCAAATATTTTATCTATAATGTTTACATGAGCAGTTTCTCATTGCAGTTACTAAAATGTATTTTTTTCCTGTTAGGAACCAGCAACTTATTTTTTTGTGTTTATTTTTCTTTTGAAGAACTATTTCTTCTCCAATAACTGGCTCATTTCTATTTTCTATCAAAAACTAAAGGGTAGGGGGAGGAAAGAGTGATGGATTAAAATTTATTTTTTAAGGAAAGATAAAATTCATTTTCAAAAGTGTACAGGTGTTGTTGCTGGTATAGAATTTCTTCTATTAAGTAATCAGATTGTGAATCAAATGCCAGTTCCCCTTTCTTATTCAGGAGTCAGCATTATTTTAGAATCATGGTTTTTTTGTGTATTTTTTTAAGTCAAGCTACAGTCTGTTTCAACCAAATGATTTTTATTTGGCAGTTAGGAGTCAGCATAAACTATGTTGCACACAAACTTCAAGTCACCTCCTTTTCATTCTAGCCCATTTATCCCCCAAAGGAGGAAGAGTTTCCTCTCTAAAGAGAGGAAGGCAGTCGGTGAGAGTTGGTGCTAGACAAGCAAGTGGCAGGCACTCATAGCCAGCCGTTCCTGGCCGACCAGAGAGACACCTGCAGTGTCATGACTGCTGTTGCACTGCTGCCGTGATGGTGGACTGCTGCAAATAGTCTGTAGATTCTGTAACATTTAACATTCTTATTTTTAACTCCTGGAGAAAGTAGTTATTTCTTTACTAATTTCCACATCCACAGGATATTTTAAGCTTCTGACACCCACCAGACCCCTCGTGAACAAATCGTTTTAGGTGTGGTACAAGGACAGCAGGTGGTCTTTCCAGAGTCACTCTTACTTAGACTGATCTCAACCTCTTGTCTGTTTTTTGTGGTATAACCTTGGACAGATTCTTTTGCCACCATGCTTTCCAACACTGGGCTGTCCCATGACTTAGGCTGACTGACAGCATGGTGCCTACCACAAGGACTGGGCATTGGCAGGAGGGGCAGCACTCTTGGCTATAGCTAGTCTGAGTCTGTGTTTCCAGTGTGCAACTCCACCCCATTGGCAGATGAGCCAAGGATTCAAGTATTTGTCAGCCATGCCAAAGTTTCCAGTAGGATCAGTTCCAGCATAAGGGTGAGCCAAAGCTGTCCTGAACAGGTGGTCCCTGCCAGCCTCTGCAGGAGACGGACCAGTCAAGGGCAGGCCCTGGCCGCAGCCCAGCAGCCTCAGCATTGCTGCCCAGGGCTCGGGGAAAAGAGCCACAGGGCATAGCGTCAAGACAAGTAGAGGAGTCCTGAGGGCATCTGCAGTCCCGGTGTCCCAGCAAAGTCCTGTCATCTACCAACTTTATTCCTCTGTGCCTGCAGTGGTCCAGATTGCTGGGCTTCAAGGCCACTGATGGGGCTTCTTGGATATGCTGCCCTCACTGCCATCTTTCAAGTAACCATAATATCCATGTGAACGTTTTTTCCTCCCTATATGCTCCCTTGGTCCAACACCACCTGAGATGCTATCATTTTCCAGAACATCTGCCTCCACATTGGAACCACCACAGAGCAAGTGTGGAACCTGGGTAGTGTCAGTAGATAGAGCTGTAGTTCACTTCTTTATGTCATCAGGAGTCTTTTGGGAAGTTGTACAATTAAGTATGAATCCTTCGGCCTGAGGGTTTGCTGTGCTTGAAATGCTGTAGTTGGGAGTTCTCTGTGAAGTGTTGTTGGATTCAATGACTTTGTTAACACAAAACTCAGGTGTCTAATGGTCTCATCCATTAGGTAGCTCATCTGTAGCTTGTGCCCACACAGAACTGTTCCATTGTACGGAGGAAGCACAACTGAAGAGAGAGGAGTTACAAAGAACTGACTCAACTCACCAGGGCTAAAACCTTCAAAAATATACAGTGGGCTGGGGAGGGCCTCCACTCTGCACACTGCCTACCCCCCAACCCTGGGGTGCCATCTTGCCACCTTGTGATCTCATCTTCAAGAAAAATTTATGGAAAATACATTCTCTTAGCTTTTCATATTAAAAAATTCTTGTTGCCATTACTTGAAAAGCTGTTTAAAAAAAAAAAAAACACTGTGTACCTCCAGTCAAGATGGCAGCAAAGGTAAACACAGCTCACCTCCTTACACAACCACATCAAAATTACAACTTAAAAAAGAATTACTACTAAACTATAGAACACCAATCACTCAGAACCATCAGAAATCAAGCTAAATGGAAGTCTGACAACTACAGAATTAAAGAAACCACGTCCATTCAGACTGGTAGGAGGAGTAGAGACATGCAACAGACTGGTCCCGCATCCATGTGTGGGTACAAATTTGGGAGGGATATCTCAGGACTGAGGAACCCCAGTCCCACACCATGCCCTCCAGCCCAGGGTTCCAGTGCAAGGAAGGTAAGTCCACATAACTTTCCACATACCTTCTAGCTACAGAAATCAGTGAGGATTGAGTCAGCAGAAGAAACTTCTGGAGTCCCAAGCAGCTCCTCTTAATGAACCCACACACAGACTTATTCAAACTCATTCCCTCGGAATCCAGCACCAGGGTAGCAGCTTGAAAGGCACCAGTGGTGCACAGGAAGAAACTGAAGTGTCTGGCATCAAGGTAAGAGCTGGGGGACAGCTTTCTTCTAGACAGAAGGTGGCAGAGATGATTGTCCCTTTTCTGAACCCTCTCCCACAGAGCCACAGAGCTGTCAGGCTGGTGCCATATCTGAGACTCCATCAACCTGGCTAACACAGTTTGCCCTGCTCTGGAGATCTCCTAAGGCTCCATCCTGTCCAACTTACAACTGTTAACAGTGGCTTTTCCATATCAATGGCTGGTCTTGGCTCATGCTTCACAACTTCCACAATCCCTTCAAACTATCAACAGCTGGCTTCAGTGAGTCACCAGCCCACTTGCTAAGTGGCTCCAGGCCTGGCCCCAGCAGCAGCCACCCTAAATTCACAGCTTGGCTTCTCCTGAGAATCTCCAAGCCAGCACAAGTAGCAGCCATCTCAGATTGCTTTATAGCTCAAGGCAGGGTGGCCCTGGGAAAAACAGAGATGGGGCTAACCTTGGCCTGTTAGCCTTGGGGCTACCCCTGGGAAACTCCAGAGCCTGCACACCCACTGAAAGCTACAGACTACATCAGAGTACCATCACCCTGCCCCTGCACAGCTGATGCTTCCCAGAAGGTGGCAATTGGTGGTCAGTGGTCACAGCTAATCCTTGTAGCTGACTGGTCTGGGTAAATCCCACCCATTGACTTCCAAAGTAACCAAAGCTCAACTACAAGGGGAGGGTGTACTCAGCCCACATCATGGACACACCTTGTATACCCAGCTTGGGTGATAGGGGAGGCTGTGCAACTGGAACTTACAGGACACCTACTACATTAGGCCACACTACCAAGACAGGGAGTCATAGCAGCTCTACCTAATACATAGAAACAAACACAGGGAGGGTGCCAAAATGAGGAGACAAAGAAACATGGCCCAAATGAAAGAACAGATCAAAACTTCAGAAAAAGAACTAAACAAAATAGAGATCAACAATCTTATCATATGCACAGTTCAAAACACTGGTTACATGGATGCTCAAGGAACTAGTGAGGACCTCAACAGCATAAAAAAGATCTAGTCAGAAATGAAGTATACACCAATTGAAATAAAAAACAATCTACATGGAAACAACAGTAGAGTGGATGAAGCTGAGAATCAAAACAATGATTTGGAACATAAGGAAGCAAAAAACAACCAATCAGCATAACAAGAAGAAAAAGAATCCAAAAAAATGAAGATAGTGTAACTAGCCTCTGTAACAACTTCAAGCACATTCCAACATATGCATCATGGGGTTGCCAGAAGGAGAAAAGAGAGAGCAAGAAATTTCAAATCTATTGGAAAAAATAATGAAAGAACAGTTTCCTAACCTGGCAAAGGAAATAGACATACAAGTCCAAGAAGCACAGAGTCTCAAACAAGATGGATGCAAAGAGGCCCACTCCAAGACACATCGTAATAAAATGCCAAAGATTAAAGATAAAGAGAGAATCTTAAAAGCAGCAAGAGAAAGGAAGTTAGTTAGCCCCAGAGGAGTTCCCACAAGACTGTCAGCTGATTTCTCAAAATAAACCTTGCAGGCTAGAAGGGACTGGCAAGAAGTATTCAAAATCATGAAAAGCAGGGACCTACAGCCAAGATTGCTCTACTCAGCAAAGTTACCATTTAGAATCAAAGGGCAGATAAAGAGATTCCCATACAAGAAAAAACTAAAGGAGTTTATCATCACCAAACCATTATTACATGAAATGCTAAAGGGACTTATTCAAGAAAAAGGAGATAAAAACTACGAACAATAAAATGGCCAAAGATACATATCTATCAACAATTGAATCTAAAAAACAAACTAAGCAAACAAGAAGACCAGAGACAGAATCATGGATACAGAGAGCATTCTGATGGTTGCCAGATGGGAGAGAGGCATGTGGGGGAATGGGTGAAGAGGTGAGGGGATTAAGAATTGCAAAGAGGTGGTTACAGAATAGCCATGGAAATGTAAAGTACAGTATAGGAAATGGAGTAGCCCCAAAACTTACATGAATGACCATGGACGTGAGGGGGGATTGCCTGAGGGAGTGGAGGGTGTTGTATGAAGAGGGCAAAGGGTGTAAAATTGGGACAACTATGATAGCATAATCAATAAAATATAAATGGAAAAAGAAAGGAAGAAAAACTGTTTAACTGAGTATAAAATTCTTGGGTAACACTTGTTTCTTGAGGAATGTGCAGATATTGCTTCATTGTCTCCTAGCCTTGAATGTTGCTGTAATGAAGTCTGAAACCAGCTTGGTTTCTTTTTCCTCATAAGTTATTTAAATATCTTGCTGCCCCGATTATTATTTCTTTGTCTATGAAATTTATAAAGTTTACTATTATACATTGTTGAATTACCATTCTGTGCTGATATCCCTGGGACACCATGAAATGGCTTTGAAGTGAACTCTTCTTTTTATTTGGTCATTATTCTTAAATCTGTAAATATGTGTTTTAATATGTTACTTCTATTATACTTCTAATTTTAATTCTAGGTGTATGAGCACCATGCTGTCATTGTTCTTTGGAAGGATTTTACACATTAGGTTCCACTGTCACCTTGGCAGTAAACCTGACTGGCTCCTCCTTAGACCCAGTTTTTGCCTGTGTGATTTTAAATGCTTCTGTCAACCCTTCAAGGTTTGGAATTTCACCTGTCTCCTAGCTTTTAATAAAGCTTTCCCTCTCTCCCTTTAATAAAGCAGTGCTTCTGGCCCTCACCCATGTGGTTTGCTTTGTTGGGCTTCCTCTTGCAGAGCAAAAGTCTCCTGTTCACCCAGGTCAGGCACGTGTCTGGGTTGCAGGTTCCATCACTGGTCAGACAGGGCTCGTAGGAGAGGCAACCAATCAATGTTTCTCTCTCAGATGATATTTTTCTCCCTCCCTCCTTCTCTCTCAAAAATAAATAAAATCTTGAAAAAAATAGTGCTTATGTTTGTATCTGACATTTCTCATTACTGTTGGGTGATTTCCAAAAGAAGCGTGGAAAATTCCATGTCTAAGTGAGAGTCATTTTCAATCCTTTTTCCAGACTGCTGTATTTTAATTTCACCTATGTTAGGCGATCACACATTGATCATCTAAACCAGGACACTATGAGTCTGAAAGAGGGTGACATTAATACAATCCTATACTTGCATTATACACTGGGATTATCTCTGGGAAAGTAGGATGTATGGTCACCCCCCCTTTTCACTGTTGAGTAGAGTGTCTACTTTCAGGCTTCTTTCAGCTGGACAGCCTTGTTTCCTCCCTCTCCTTCAGTGTTACAATTCACTCCACTGTTACCCTGGGACCCCCCGGTCCAGGCAGGTATTAGATGGGGTGGCTCAAGGCCCTGCCCTGAGGCTTATTAAGGGTATTGCAGATCCAGTCACTAAGCCAGAGGCTGGCTTAGCTCAGTTTCTGTGTTCTCTCACTTCCCTGAATGGCCATTTCACATAAGCTGTAACCCTAGGCAGAGAAGGACAGCAGATTTTTTTTTAAATCACCTTCAGGAGCCAGGAAGCCCACGGCAGACTCCACTGCCCTTCTCTATTAAAGCAGTTTTAGTCCTATTACCCATGGAGTTGAACACCCAGTGTCTCTGCAGGATTCCAGACCTGGAGTCTAGCTGTCCTACGGCTTCAGGTCAGTGCCCCGCCTTGTGTTTCTGTCCCACCTGCAGTCCATGGAGATGTGTTCCGTGGCTTTGAGTCTGCTTATCTATTTAAATGTTGCTTGTTTTATATTTCTTTGCTATATTGAGGGTATGAGTTTACAGTGCTATTGTAAGTAGAAACATCTTTATGATTTCTACTTTGGGACATATTTCATTAATAAACATTAGACCACAAAGAAAAATCTCAAAAAATTCCAAAATCAACAATCACACCGACCCCAATGCAGTAAAATTAGAAATTAACCACAACTTAATGTTATAAATTACTTAAGTCAGGGTGGAAAGAGGAAATAAACATCAAAATTACAAACTCTCTAAAAATGAATTTTAACATAAGAGTTAACTCTCAAATCCTGTAGGATGGTGACAAAGGACAACTCAGAGGAAAATTTATCACCTTATGTGAATTTATTTGAAAACAAGGGGAAAAAAGCCTAAAACTAAATGAATCAAATTTTCAACACCAGAAGCAAAAAGAATATAAGTGGGAGAAAATGATGAATATAAGCAAAGGCAGAAGTAAAGGGTGGGGGGGGGGAACAATGTTTTACCTGGTCAATAAACCAAAACATTGCTTCTGTGAAAAGACCAATAAAAAGAGCCAATGTTCCACTGAACATGCCTGGAGCAAGACACCCAGCTTGCTAACTGGTCTCACTTCTAAATTCCCAGTCACACAGCCCTCCTGGAAATCCTACAGTATTTCTGTTGCAATCTCTCTCTCTCTCTTTCCCTCTCTCCATGTATCCCCCTCCTCTGAAAAGCTATTTCCTTTCTCCCCTGTCCTCAAACCTCCAACACCTCCTTCCCAGTCTTCATCCTCAGCTGACCTAGCTGAGAAACCAGAAGCATTCAAGAGTGGGCCTACGCTATCCCAGACAAAGACAACTACCCATCTCCATAAATCTGTGTCCAAACACAGCCCCCCACCTCCTGTCAGGATGGGTGAATGGCCCTGGCTCCTCTGCACTCAGTCCCCCACCACCTGCTAATGTCTCGAGACAGCTTCGCAACCCTTCTTCCTTGCTCTGCCATGCCATTAGTCCCTTACTCTCCACTAATCATTCCCCTATAGCATATAAACTTAATGGTATTTCTCTCAACTGATAAATATTCTTTTAACCTCATTCCTCTCTCCAGCTACTATCCCATTGATTTCTTTTCATTCCCAGAAAAAAATGTTCAGAGAAGTTGTCTATATGTGCTGATTCCATGTCTCTTCTGCTGTTCTCTTATGAGCCCCTTCCGCTCAGACTTCTGTCCAAGTCGTTCCATGAAACTGTTTTGGTGAAGGTCACCAAAGGCTTCTATGCTTCTACATCTAATACTCAACTTTCAGATTTTAATTCTACTTGACCTTTCAGCAGTGACTGAGCCAGCTGATCGCTTCCTACTCTGCTTTCCCCCTACTTCACAGTGCTTTTCTCAGTGTACACTTCGGATTTTCCTGCTACTTCTGGCTGCAACTTCTCAGTCTCCTTTGCTGGTTCTTTCTTATCTTCCTAACCTCTTGACCTTAGGGTGTGCCCAGAGAGCAGTCCTTAGATCATCTGTCTTTGTGCACACACTCCCTTCCTAAGCCCTTTCTAATCTCATGGCTCTAAATGCCATCTGATGACTCCCACAGTTTTATCTCTAGCTGGGGGTTCTCTGAACTCCATTCTCACATATCCATCTGCAATAATTAGCATCTCACGTGCAATGATATGCTCAAAAGTAAACTACTTTTCTCCTCAAACTTTCCCTAGCATTGAGTATTTCTCATAGCAATCCACTCAGTCACCTGTTCAACCCACTCTGCCCCAAGGGCTGAGAACACAAAATTATTAGAGCTTTAATCTACGTTTCTAGTTTGATTGGGGGAACATCTGTATTACCTCAGTCCTTACTACAATCAGTCCGCAGTCAAAATCTGGAACAATAACAGCTCTAGCACTTTAGTATATTTAGCTCACTTTGAGATAAACAACTGAAAGTGCTGAAAGAAGTTCGGGTCCTTGGCCTAAAAATGTGGTAAATTCAAAAACCCTAGGGCATCAAGTTTATTTGCAGGTTTTGCCGCCACCTAGAGGACTGGTCAAGTACTGAACTGTGTGTGCTGACATTCAAAGCCCCAAGCTGGAGGCTGCTTTCAACTGAATGAACTTAAAATACTGGTATTTTAAAAATTGTAAAGATTATTTGGAATTTTAAACAAAAACACCTAGATGTTTTAATGCAGGAATTAATAAACTAATGGAAGCACTTCTAGGGAGCCAGGACCACAAAAGATCATGTCCAAGTGTAGTCCCCAGTTTAAGAATCTGTGTTTCACATGGAAGTTAACTAAAACCTCAAAATTCAATTCAATTTCAAATACAACTACAATGCAAAAACAGGCTCAAAATTCATCTATTTATGAAATATTTCTGAACTACTTACCATTCCACTTCCCAGGGACATGTCCCACACAGAGGCACACATCGTGTGAGAAAGCAGAGTGGAGCTCAGAGCAGAGAGACAGTCAGACCCAGCCAACTTCCCTTGATCTCCAGCTCAACTCTGAGGACACCTCTGCTTGCTCCAGAGCAGCGGGCAGGCCCATCTGGACCCCGAACGGTCATGGATCATGCCTGCATGTAGCACTGGATCACAGCCTCAGTTTCTCCAGATACAAAATGAGTATAGTGATAGTATTGACCTCCTGGGTGAGGATGAGATAGTATTGATCTTGGAGTGAGGGTTAAATGAGATAATCCATGACAGGACATGCTCAGTTTAATGAATGTTAACTATTCATTACCTATAGATGGATTTCCAGGTCAGGGCTAGATAGGACATTACACAGAGCTCTTGCCTTTTGCATTGCATCTTCAATACTCATGCAAGAGAAGAGCTCCAGGTAAAGATGGCCAACTGACTCACAGTGCCAGAATCTCCCTCACCTGAAATATAATAAAATTAACAAAATATAGGAGGAAACAGCTAAAAATTTAGAGTGGCAATTAAAGAAAGGAAATATAATTATATACAACAAACTTCAAAGGGAAGAAATGAGACATTCTGGTAACAATTAGCATGGTTCTGCATGAGGCCAGGTGTCCCAACTCCAATCCAACCCCCAGATGAGGCTGGAGTATGTGGGCAGATGTAGTGGTCATTATTGCTGTTCACAAATATACTGTTTCTTCTTTTTCCAAGCTCACATTAGGATAACAGTTCCCTGCTTCACTTAAATTTCACCACTGAATTTTCCTTTGAAGTTAGGCATAACTATGCAACTAGCTTTGGTAAATTGAATATGAAAGCAGAAGCTCTGATATGTAGCACATGCTTTGACATGTCCTCTTCACACTGACGTGGTAATAGTGGATGCTCATGTGGCTAGGAAGTCACAGTCAATTTGTGTCCTTGAGTACCACAATGAGCAGAGCTCCCCTGTGTACCTGTGTTGGACATGTAAAAGGAATGAGGAATAAATTTTGTTGTCTTTAGCAACTGAGATATCAGAGCTGGTTGTTTCTGCAGTATAACCTAGCCTATACTGGCTGATATAGCCGGCTTGGAGAAAGTACAGAATCTGCTTTTACTGGTAACAGCCTCAGTGAAAAACTTGAATAAACATTTCTCCAAAGAAGATATACAAATGGCCAATTAACATGTGAAAAATTCTCAACATCACTAGCCATGTGAAAAAAAGGCAAATTAAACCCATGAGGCAACACTACTTCCAATAGCAACAAATATGGCTGTTGTTTATGAAAAAGAAAACAAAAAATAAGTCCTGACCAGTGTGGTTCAGTTAGTTGGGCATCGTGCTGCAAAGCTTAAGGTCACCGATTTGATTCCTTGATTCCTGGTCAGAGAACATGCCTGGATTGCGGGTTCAGTCCCTGGTCAGGTTGCATACAAGAGGGAACTGATCGATGCTTCTCTCTCATATCAGATATTTACCTCCCTCTCTTTCTTCCTCCCCTCTATCTAAAAATAAATAAACTCTTTAAAAAATAACAAGTGCTGGTGGGAAATTGGAAGACTTGCACATTGCTGGTGGTAATGTAAATTGGTGCAGCCACTTTGAAAAACAGTTTGGAAGTTCCTCAGAAAGCTAAATGTAGAAATTATTGTATGAACCAGCAATTCTACTCCTAGGGATGTATCCAAAAGAATTGATAGTAGAAACTTAAATAATGCTTGTACGCCAATGTTCATAGCAGGATTATTCACAAGAGCCAAAAGGCTGAAATAATCCAAATATCCATCAAAACTTGATAGATGAAAAAGAAATGGTGTATACATAAAATGCAATATTATCCAGTCTTAAAAAAGGAATGAAATTGACATGGTACAACATGGATGAACCTCAAAAACATTATTCTGAGTAAAATAAACCAAACATGAAAGGACAAATATTATATAATTCCACTTGTACTTGATACCTAGAATAGTGAAATTCATAGAGACAGAAAGTAGAATGGTATAGAATTGTATACCTGAAACCTACATAATTTTATTAACCAATGTCACCCCAATAAATTCAATAAAAAAGGAAAAAGTACAATGGTGGGTTCCTTGGATGGTGGAATGAGGAATGGGGAGCTAGTGTTTAATAAGCACAAACTTTCAGTTTGGGAAGATGAAAAGTTTTTGGAGATGGATAGTGGTAACAGTTGTACAACAACGTGAATATACTTAAAGCCACTGCACTGTACACTTAAATGTTTAAAATTATAAATTTTGTTATGTATATTTTAGCACAGTTTTTAAAAGAGTAGCAGCTTCCACCTCCAAATACTATGGTATTTCCACAGATTGAGAAGGTCCACCAGAGCACTTCAACACTGGGATTCTGTGTTGAGTTGAAAGAAGCAACTATACCCACAATAGTGGGATCTTCTACATTTGATGAACTAAGCAGGATTCTTACCTCCAGAGAAGGAAACTTTAGAAGGGGTGCTGAAGGTGGTAGGACCCCCTTCAGAGTTGAGATTGGGATGGAAGGACCCTCAGAAGTCAGTTAACTCAGCCTTCTTGTGGTGTAGAAGCAAAAATGATATATAAAGAGGGGGAAAGAACACTGACATAAGAAATGTCCAAACCTGTAAAGAATTTTTATGAGTTTATTTGAGCCAAACTGATGACGATTCTGGGAAGCAAGATCTCATACGTCCTGGAGAATGACAGTCTTGCAGTTTCTTTTATACATTTGGAATTAAAAAGAGAATGTAAGAAAGATTACATTTCTCTTAAACTTAATTGTTAGCTCTCAACAAAACTAAGGAACAAGTAGGAAGAATGTGTTGTTGGGGAGAAAAAATCTTTCTTCTACATGTCAAGGATCTTTCAGCTGGTCTAATAATTAAATCCACATGCGCCACAGCCACAAGGGAAAATAACCAAATTTAATTACATATACATGTATGGGAACCCCCACACATGAGTGGGTTGGAGACCCCACATATGTGAGATGTTCAGGAACAGGAAGAGAAAATAAAGTGTACACATGACATTCTGAGCTAAGGACAGGTAAGGCACCTTGGGGCTTCAGAGCAAAGGAGGGTCTTGCAGGACTATAAGGAGAGCAGGTGTATGCAATTAGTAGTTTGCCCTGCCCTACAGATAGGTCAAAAAGACTATCTCAGATCATCTTTTACGATGAGCAGGGCTGCTAATTTAAAATATCCTGGGTAGTTAAGGGGGCGGGACGTGGCAGATGTTTCTCCTGAGCCCTCAGGGTCTCATTTGGCTTTAGCTCATAATAATCTGCACACCACAGTGGCACTTTTGGGGGTGACTTGTTCTGAATCTCTACAGTGTTATCATAAAATTCAATAAGCAGCCTCCTCAGATCTAAGTGGACAACTCTGGTTTTTTCACATGGAGGCACATTCACATGTATGACTTCAGATGCATATACATCCTAGAGCAGTACAGGAATAAAAACATTTCTAGGTCTACAGATGGAATTAGATGACTGGCCAAGACTAAGAGGCCTGGTTTTGGGGTCAGACAGAAGCATTCCAAACCTGAGCTCCGCCACTGTGGCAGACATTGTTTGTTTCCCCTCTAATATCCATCTTTGTCATCTAGTGTGTATCTACAGCCCCAGCCATTTCAAATGTACTGTTTCAGAAGAAACAAGACTCTGGTGTTAACCCTTAACCCGCAGCCCTGGAAACCTTCCAAGACACGGCTTCATCTAAACGTCACCACAGCTTCACCTTCCCCTCAAACCTGGAACAACTCTACCCTGTGCTTTGTTTGCTTCATCGCCCCATGGGTGCTGGAGGCAATGCTCTGGTTTTGTTCAGACTGCAGGTTTGTACTTGGCACCTCAGACTGCCTGGGCCATATCATGTGCTCTGACACTTCTCTGCTTATAGGTTTTTGTCCCCAGTAAACTCACTGTGGCATTTGTATTCTGTGATGTTGAGAGTGTGGGGCTTGTGCTCCCTTCTCATAACAGTCCCCTCAAACTCTTGCCCAGGGATTTCCTCCTCTGCTACTTCAAATCCCACTGCTCTGCAGGGGCCCAGAGCTTCAGGGCCCAAGCTGCCACCCTCACACCCATGACCACAGGCTGCTGCCTCAGAACCCTGATAATAGAGTCTCTTACTGCAGACTCCAGGAGGAGCCATGCAGTCTCTCTCACCTTTTCCAGACTCAGACCCAGTCCTAGGTAATCATAGCACCCAAGAGTAACATAAGTAAATGAGTGCCCTGGAGCATGCCAATGACGCCCCCTGGAGTTGCGCACCAGCAACTCTGTTGGCACCTGCAGAGAATAGTGTGACAGTCCAGGAGCCAAAAAAAGGAACCTCAGGGAGGGAGAGATGATGGTTAAGCAGGTTGCCAAATGTTGGTAGAGGGAACCTACCAAACCTCCCTGACTTTCCTCCAAAACAGGGGCTTGTGCATTAATCCCTGGGCTCTTAGACCCCTCCTTTCTTGGGGCCATGGTCTCTGCCCCCAAGTGCCTTGAATTCCTGTGGCTGTGCTGCTGATGTCCTGAGGTCCTTCTATCTGCTGAGAGTGAGTGTTGACAACTGTGAGTGCCACATAGCAGTGGTATAGAGAGAAGCAAGATGAAGTGGCAAGAAAACAGTCTTCCAAACAGGATTTGGGCAAACTTTTCCTGTAAAAAAGCCAGAGAGTAAATATCTCTGGCCTTAAGGGCCATTTGGGCTGTTTTGCAAACCACTCAGCACTGCTCCCATAGTGTGAAAGCAGCCATCCAGAGAGAATATGTAAATGAGGGGGTATGACTGGACGCCAATAAAACTTTACTTACAAGAACAGGCAATGAAGAGGCTGGATTTGGCCTTCCAGCTATAGTTTGCCAACTCCTGAGTTTGAATTCTGCCCACTACCAATTATTTGTAGGATCCTGACAAGGCACTCTGAGCCCCAATGTCCTATCTGTAAAATTAAAATTATAATACCTATACCCCAAGGATGTTAGAAGACTTTGAGAAATTGCATAAAGAGTTCCTTGCCCATAAAAGCATCCAATGGATAGTTTTGTCACTACAGGTAAGACTGTCCAGAAGCAGTGAAGTCAGCATGGGCTGGATTAGTAAGATGCCAGTGAGAAGAGACCAGACAAGAAGTTCCCTCTGGCTCCTTTATACACAGATCACCCCCAAAATACTACCCCCTCTTTCTAGGACCTGATGTCACCATCCCTTCCACACCTTGCTTTGGGCGTGGCACAGCTCCAGTCTTTCAAGCTCCCTGGTGGCACAATTAGCCAGCTGAGTTGATTCCAGAAGCATGCACGAAGTGGGTCTGCACCAGACTGAATTACTATTTATTGCTATTTCTGCCTGTCTGCAAGGTGACTGATTGTTGCCTATGCACCAAGGGCAAGGCTATTTCTCTGGACACTAATCTATTATAAAAAAAATTCTTACAAACATTTGTGACAAAAAAAGCAATTATAGGCTTTGGAAGTCTTCTGCATAGAAAGTGAATCCTCTAGCCATCTTGTTTTGGTGATCCCCGCTTCAGGAGGATTCTATCTACTGCCTTGTGGCACTCATGTGGCCTTGCTTGATATGAAAACAAAAGCTCTCCTTGACTCTCCTTCATTTCTGCATTCAGATTCCTGCGTCATATTTGTTTTCCAACTCCCCTAAGCCAGGGCAAAGAACACTGGAAACCTCTCGGCTGCATTCTCAAAAAGATACCCATGTGAACTCTGACTATTATTTTCAAAGGAAATGAACTGTCAGATTTGTCAAACCAAATGTTTATGCCATGTGGCATAAAGAAAAGGGGCTTCAGAGGCAGATAAAACAATGTTCCCACACTTGGCTCTGCTTTTTCTTAGCTGAAAGGTCTTAGGCCATTCATTTAACCTCTTTGAAGACTGGTTTTCTCATGCACAAAATGAGACATCCTAGACCAGGGGTATCAAACTCATTTTCACCAGGGGCCATATCAGCCTCCTAGTTACCTTCAAAGGGCCAAATGTAATTTTAGGACTGTATAAATGTAGCTACCGTATTTTTTGAACCATAAGACACACCTAGGTTTTAGAGGAGGAAAATGGAAAAAAATTTTGAAGCAAAAAAATGTGGTAAAATATTTAATAACATAAATAACATAATATTTCACTCATGTAAATGTAAACAGAACTCAACATCAGCATTAGCAACCATTATTCCTCCCAAATTGGTGGAAAGTGGGAAAAGTAAGTCTTATAGTCTGAAAAATACCGTACTCCTTAACAGTTAAGTGAGAGCTTGGCGCTGCTGTAGGGTAGAAACAAGGTGCCAGGCTGGATAAAACAAGGTGGAGGGCCAGATTCGCCTGTGGGCCTTGTGTTTGCCACCTGTGTCCTAAACTGTTGTGAGAATTAAAAGCAACATTAATCAAATGAAAAATTACTTGGATATCTGGCATACAGTAGGCCAGATATGGCCTACTCCACAAATGTTAGTCTTGCGTGCGTGTGTGTGTGTGTGTGTGTGTGTTGCATGCCATTGAGTGGCTCCAACTCCAGGAGACCCTATTGAATGAATGATGTCTTTTCCTGACCTCAAAACACCAGCTCAGCTTAGACTCACACCTGTGGCTTCTGTCATGCAGCCAATCCATTTCACATATGGTGCTCTTTCTTTCCTACTGCTTTCTTTTTTTAAATTTTTATTATTGACTGTATTACGGATGTCCCCATTTTCCCCTCCTTTGCTCACCTCCACCCAGCTCCGACCCCCTTCCCTCTGGCCATTATCATACTGTGTCTGTCTCTATGGGCTAGGCATATATGTTCTGTGCATAACCCCTTCCCCTTCTTTCATTCAGTCCTCCCCTCTAATTCCCTTTAGAGAGCTGTCTGTTCTTTGTATCCAAACCTCTGTTTCTAATTTATTCCTCACTGCCTTCTATTTTTCCCTGCACCATTTTCTTTTCCAAAGAGCCCTGCCTTCTCATGGTGTACCTGGAGTCAGTCAGCTTCAATTTGGTCATTTTTGCCTCCAGTAATTTCAGGCTTCATTGGCTCTAGGACCCACTTGTTTGTCTTTCTCACAGTCCTGGGAATATGTAGAGCTCTCCTCCAACACCATCTCTCAAATGAGTAGTCTCCTCCCTCTCTCCTTTTATCTAGATGCTGATGCAAGAAAGGCAACTAAAGAAGGGAACAAGGAGCTTGATTATAGAGGTTTAGACTCACTACTCTCCTTTTGGATGAGGGTGGTTGGGGGAGAGAGACAAAATATTTTTAAATTAAGCCAGTGTCTACAGTCTAGTGATGAGAACCACCCAAACTTAATAAATCAGCTTGAAACTCTTTTTCATATGCAAAAATGATAGGATTCATCTTGTGAGGATTAAAAAATGTGTCCAAAAAAAGTGTGTCTACTAGGTACTCAAAAATGGTCACTGACATTATCACTGTGGTGGTAATTATTGTTATTATTATACCACGAGGAGCTTCAGTTTTCTAATCTGTAGAGTGTCAGACTTGTGTGAGGCCATTGCTAAATTTCCTTATAGCTTTGACAGTCACTAACTGCAGGGTTCTCTGGTGAAATATATGAGCATATCTAAGACACCTGGGATAAAAGACCACGCAAGGGCCATAAATGTGGTAGCACGCTTGACCCTGAAGCGCAGCTGTTCCTGATGGGTTAGATACAACTCGGCTTCCCTTTTTATGTGTACAAAACAACAAGAACAACACAACAACTAAAACAGGTTGTCTAGCATTCCATCTATTCCATTTCTTTATAGTCCTCACCTCAACAGAACATTAAAGATATGGGCAGTCAAACCTATGGTCCCTGTGGGTACCCTAGAATCTGCAACTCTTACAAGCTCATGTTTTGGGCTTCATTTCTAGTGCTCTGAACTTGTTGGTCTGGAGCTGGGGTGGAGCACCTGTGTCTGTCCATGGCTTCTGACTCTGCTCTTATACCTCTCCAGACTCGTGATCTCATCTGGCTCTCATCCCACCTCTGCATGGGCTCCAGATGGCTTCCCACAGGGAAAACCAGACGGTGCCTCTCACCCATGCTCTGGGGACGCCACGTTTACAAGGCCCTGGAGTCTGTAGGAGCAGTTCTGCAGTATAGGGGAGGTGATGCCCTGTGGCACTCAACATTCATCAACAGGAGACAGGACCTGGCAGGTGCAGTTTGTCCAGATTCTTGTGGCACAACCCTCCAGATCTGGAATCCTTCTCACTTAGTGGTGGGCCACTCAACAACAGTTTCACATGGTCTCTCCTTTCCCCACTGCATCCCACCCCTTGTCCCTCACCCCTGTTCTCTGGCACTGTGCTCCTAACACAGCCTTGCCATGGGCCCTCTACTACAGGCCTTGCTTCCTCAGTAACTCAGGCTGGGCCTAACTGGTGGTCGAGATTTGGGAGTTAGAGTATTTACCAGCATGACAGTAATAAAAACACTATTGCTGTGTGGAGGTGCAAATAACCCCATGCACAGAGGGAGAGACCCATGAGTCATAATCCCTCAGGCTCGCACCAGTGATCAACTAAGATGAAGTTTGGGGAAAGGTGGTACTTGTGGCACTTAAAATGTAAGGACCGTGGAATAGTCTGGCTTCTGGCTGAAAACAAAACAATAGGCTCAATGTAGCCAGTTGCCAATTCCAGTCACACTAAGAAAGCCACAGGGCCCCTTTGGCAGTTGTTAAAAGCTGCTGCAGGATAGACTTTCTGCAAAGCAGTCCTGGGAGTGGCAGACAGAATACACAGTCTTGACTGGTCCCCTAGTCAAAGTCAGAGTGAAGAAGAATGGATATAAGCTGGGAAAAGGAATCTATGAGTAGATAACTCTCCAAAGCTTGAATCTGAAGATCCCCAAGCCTTTTCTTCTCCCCAGAGGGGACTGTAGAGTGACCTCAGCTGAGGCAAGTGCCCTGCAAAATGCCACTTGTTCTACTGGAGATTCACTTCCCCACTCTTGTTTCAAAGCTGTAGCCAGAGTCAAGTCTCTGCAATGCCTGAGTAAGAAAATCAGTTCCAGCTCCGGGACAAAATAGTACATGTGCCAAAGGATTCATGGGCCCTAGGTAGCATGCATAAAAAGAACCCAGGGGTTGTGCAGAAGAGTGGATTTTGAAGCTGTTAGACTGGGGACGAAGTGAAATATAACCTTGGGAGAGGGGAATTTTTTTCTCAGTTGGGGTCTTCATTCACACATCAAAATCCAGAACTGTGGCAAGAATATCCAAGCTGGTCCTAATAGACTGCTGGGATGGAATTTGGCCTAGAGAAATGAGGGGTAAGTCACCAGAACTTCCTTGACATCATATTGAAGAAAGGGCATAAGGGTTAAGGAGGTAGAAGGGTTGGTATTGATTTACATGTAGGACCTGAGAACCAATTGAATGGCACTGACTTATTAAGGCTATGGACCTCTCTGAGATACTTGACAGCAGCAGTCTCCTGTTAACCAGCATGGACAGTGAGGGGTGAAACTATCAATGCGGATAGTGAGACTTTGGAATGGCAGAGGCCAGGGAACTGATTTAAATATCAAAGGTAGGAGTAGGTAAACCCTGTGCTCACCTCTTCCTCATTAAAATTACAAACAAACTACAGAAAAATCATCATTGAGGACAGCCTAAAGTCTAGCTGAACAGAAGTCCTACAACTAAGGATATACAGAAGAAGCCACATCAAGACTCGGAAGAGGGGCAGAGACATGGAACAGGCTGGTCCCACACTTATGTATGGTAAGAATCAGGAGGGATATCTCAGCTGCAGAGGTTTCCCCTGAGGAGCAAGAGGTCACAGTACCAGGAAGAGAAGTCCCCCCAACTTTACAAGTGGAGATTGTAGCTGAGTAAGACAGGGTGCTTCTGGAGCCCTGGGCATTCCTTTTAAAGGGACTGGACATGGACTTACTTGCTCACAAATTTCCTTGCTCTGAGATCCAGCACTGGAGCAGCAGCTCAAAAGTTACTAGGCACATACGGGCAGCAACTGCACTGTCTGCTTCAGGGCAAGGGCTGGCAGGGATGCAGCTTTCTCCCATCCAGAAGTATTAGCAGAAGCTATTGTTTCTTTGCTGAGTGAGCCCTTTGCCTGCATCATATCTGAGTCTCTACTACCATGCTAATACCCCTCTCTCCAACACCAAACCCTCATCCCTGCCCTGTTGATTCCTTGTGACCCCACCCAAATTTCAGTCCCACCCATGCCACTTCCAATTGTGTTTCTGTACAAACAGCATGTTTTGGCTTGTGCTGTGGACTTCCCTAAAAAATTCTCAGAGGTTCACAAACCACAAACAAGTAGCACTGCCCTCAGTTGTTATGCCCAACAACTCTACCTGTTGTTAAGCATACCCATGCCCAGCACAAGTGGCAGCAAGCCTCAGTTTGTAGCTTACCATTCCCAGGCACCTCCAAGCATAGTGCAAGTGGCAACCACCTGCAGAACACTTGGTAACTCACACCAAGTGGCCCCAGGAAGAACACAGGCAGCAGCTGACCTTGGCCTACACCAGAGCCCCTCCCAATAGGTCCCAGAACCAACATATCCAGTGGCTAGCTTCAGACCACACCAGAGCACCACCCAAACACCTCCACAAATTACACAACCAAAGGGCCAACTTGGCAGGAACCAGAGTCTCATTAAAGTGAATCCTGCTCCATAAAGGCAGCCCCTGCATAACAGCTCCTCCACTGTAGTCATAGCCAGTTCTCACCACCAATCAGCTTGAGGATCACTCCCACCCACTGATGTGACGATAACAATCAAGGCTCAACTTCAAGAGTAGTGCACACACAACCCACCTAAGAGATACACCTGGAACACCAGGGAGACATCACCACTGGGTCCCATAGGACACATTCTACATAAGACCACTCTACGAAGACCAGGAGATAGAGCAGCTCTATCTAATACATAGAAACAAATATAGGGAGGTAGCCAAAATGAGGAGACAAACATGGCTCAAATTAAAGAACAGAAAAAAAAAACACTCTAGAAAAAGAACTAAATAAACAAGACAAGCAATCTCACAGATGCAGACTTCAAAACACTGGTTTTAAGGATGCTGAATAATCTCAGTGAGAACTTCAACAAAGAGATAGAAAACATAAAAGTGGAGACTGAAAACAAAAAGAGAACTGGTCAGAAATGAAGAATACAATCATTGAAATGAAGAATACATTAGAGGGAATCAACACTACATTAGATGAAGCAGGGGATCCAATGAGCAATTTGGAAGATAAGGTAGCAGAAAAAACCCAATCAGAACAGATGAAGGAAAAAAGAATAAAAAAAAATGATGATAGTTTCAGGGGCCTCTAGGATAACATCAAGTATACCAATATTCACATCACAGAGGTACCAGAAGAGAAGAGAGAAAGTAAAAGATTGAGAGCCTATTTGAAGAAATAATGACAGAAAACTTCCCTAACCTGATGAAGAAAATAGACATGCAAGTCAAGGAAACACAGAGCATCCCAAACTAGATGAACCCAAAAAGGACCACAACAAGACACATCATATTTAAAATGCCAAAGGTTAAAGAAAAAGAATATTTTTAATTGATTTTTTTGAGACAGATAGAGAAACATAGATTTGTTGTTCCACTTACTCATACATTCAATGGTTGATTCTCATATATGCCCTAACCAGGGATCCAACCTGAAACCTTGATATATCAGGGTGATTCTCCAACCATCTAAGCTACCGGGCCAGGGTCCATAGAGAGATTCTTAAAAGCAGCAAGTAAAAAGGAATTAGTTACCTACAAGGATAGGTAACCTGATGTCTCAACAGAAATATTGCAGGCCAGAAGGCACTGGCATGAATATTCAGGTGATGAAGAGCAAAGACCTACAACCAAGGTAACACTACCTGGGAAAGAGACCATTTAAAATAAAAAACATATAAAGAGCTTCCCAGACAAGAAAAAGCTAAAGGAGTTCATTACTACTAATCCACTATTATAAGAAATGTTAAAGAAACTTTTTTAAGAAGAAGAAAAAAGATCAAAATATAAATAATAAAATGGTAATAATTACATGTTTATCAAAAATTACTTTAAACATAAGTAGATTAAATGTTCCAACCAAAAGACACAGTGGGATAAAGAGAGAGGATGCTGGGAAGATGGCGACAGAGTAAGACGGAGCTGATGCTAGCTCCTGTACTCATGGGTGAAAATCCTGGCAGAGCTATAGAGAAACAGCACAACCATCGGTTACCCAGCATTTATGAAATTAAAAGACCAGAGATTGTGACTGACACTGAAACACCAGACGGCGGCAGAGTCAGCTACTAGAGCTGAGTCTCACGCGGCCCCTGTGCTGCTGCCAGAGCAACAGGCTTGGGAGCTGGGGAGTCAGGTACGGGAGCTGGATACTCCAAGCCCCTGTGACGGTCCTGGGAGACAGAGGAGTCAGGAACCGGAGCTGGGACGTTCTCAGCCCCTGCGCCACTGCCATAGTGACGGGACTGGACGCCAGGGAGTCAGGTACGGAAACCGGGACACTCCAAACCCCTGAGATGGCCCTGGGCGGCAGAGGAGCCCCCTACGGGAGCCGGGACGTTCTCAGGCCCTGTGCCGCTTCCATAGCGACAGGTCTGGATGCTGGGGAGTCAGGTACCGGAGCTGGGACATTCTAAGTCTCTGTGCCACTGCCATAGAGACAGGACTAGATGCTGGGGAGTCAGGTACGGAAGCCGGGACACTCCAAACCCCTGTGACGGCCCTGGGCGGCAGAGGAGCCAGATATGGGAGCCGGGACATTCCCAGCCCCTGTGCCACTGCCATAGTAACGGGCCTGGGTGCTTGAGGAGGTGGCTACTAGAGCTGGGACATTCAGCAGTGGTAGGCGACCAATGCAGGGACCAGCGCGAGGACCAGCATGAGAGTAGGTGGAGACGAAGAACATCAAGAAACTTCAAGGAGTCTGCACCACTGAACTTCACAAGGATCATACCACAGAAGTTCACACCATAAAACCAGGGTTTCAGAACAGATCAATTTTAGAAGCAGAGACTAACAAGAAGAGTCTCAAACAACGGGAAGACAAAGAAACAATCCCCAAATGAAAGAAAAAGCAGAAACTTCAGAAAGAATGTTAGATGAAATAGAGGCTGATCAACTCTCAGATAGTGAATTCAAAGCGCGGGTTATTACGAAGTTCAAAGAGCTCACAGTGAACTACCAGAAACTACAGGGGAACTACAATAATCTCTCTGCAAACTTCAGCAACATGAAAAAGGAAATGGAAACTATCAGCAAGGGACAGGAGGAAATGAAGAATACAATTTCCGAATTGAAGAACACAGTAGAAAGTTTCAAAAGTAGGATAGATGAAGTGGAGGATAGGATTAGTGAGTTGGAGGACAAGGTAGAAAGCATCTCACAGAAAGAGCAAGAAAATGAAAAGAGGCTCAGAAAGAATGAAGAGGGATTAAGAGAAATGCAAGACAATATGAAACGTAATAATATCCGAATAATAGGAATACCAGAAGGAGAAGAAGAAGAACAAGGGATAGAAAACGTATTTGAACGAGTACTGAGAGAAAATTTCCCTAAATTGATAAGAGAAAAAGTCTCACAAATCCAGGAATCACAGAGAGTCCCAATCAAGAGGAACCCAAGGAGGCCCACTTCAAGACACATCATCATCAAAATGGCAAAATTCCAAGACAAAGAGAGAATCTTAAAGGCAGCAAGGGAGAAAAAAGAAATAACATACAAGGGAGCCCCAATAAGGTTAGCTGCTGACTTCTCAATGGAAACACTTCAAGCAAGAAGAGAATGGCAAGAAATATTCCAAGTAATGAGAACCAGAGGCCTACAACCAAGGCTACTTTACCCAGCAAAGCTCTCAATGAAGATAGATGGGCAAATAAAGAGCTTCCAAGACAAAAGAAGCCTAAAAGAATACACCTCCACCAAACCAGCTCTACAAGAAATACTAAAAGGACTGCTTTAAGGGAAGGAAGGATAAGAGGGAGACAAAGAGGAACACAGGTACAAAAATGGCAATGAATAAGTACCTATCAATAATAACCTTAAACGTAAATGGATTAAATGCTCCAATCAAAAGACACAGAATAGCTCAATGGATAAGAAAGCATGACCCACACATATGCTGCCTAAAAGAGACCCACCTCAGGACAAAAGACCATCACAGACTAAAAGTGAAAGGCTGGAAACAAGTTTTCCAAGGAAACGGACAAGAAAAAAAAGCTGGGGTAGCAATTCTCATATCTGACAAAATAGACTTCAAAAAAAAAGGCCATAAAGAGAGACCCAGAAGGTCACTTCATTATACTCAAGGAAAGAATCCACCAAGAAGACATTAACATTGTAAACATATATGCACCAAACATAAGGGCACCCAAATATATCAAGAAAATCTTAGAGGACTTCAAGAAAGATATTGACAGCAACACAATTATAGTAGGGGATTTGAACACCCACTATCAAAAATGGACAGATCTTCCAAACAAATTATCAACAAAGATATTGTGGCATTAGACAACACCCTAGATGAAATGGACTTAACTGATATATATAGAGCCCTTCATCCCAAAGAAGCTAAATACACGTTCTTTTCAAATGCACATGGAACATTTTCAAAGATAGACCACATGATAGGACACAAAATGAGCCTCAAAAAATTCAAGAAAATTGAAATCATACCAAGCATCTTCTCTGACCACAAGGGACTGAAATTGGAAACCAATCCCAAAGAAAAAAACCCAAAGCACCCAAAATCATGGAGACTGAATGGTATGCTATTAAACAGTGAATGGGTCAAGAATGAAATTAGGGAAGAAATCAAAATGTTTCTGGAAACAAATGAAAATGATCTCACAACAACCCAAAACTTATGGGACACAGCGAAGGCAGTCCTGAGAGGGAAGTTTATAGCAATACAGGCCTACCTAAAGAAAATAGAAACATTTCAAACAAACAACCTAACCCTACGCCTGCAAGAACTCAAGGAACAACAACAAAGACAGCCCAGAGCAAGCAGAAGGAAGGAAATAACCAAGATTAGAGCAGAATTAAATGACATAGAGACTAAAAGCACAATTCTAAGGATCAATGAATCCAGGAATTGGTTCTTTGGGAAGATAAACAAAATAGACAAGCCTTTAAGTAGGCTCATCAAGAAAAGAAGAGAGAGGACACAAATAAACACAATCAGAAATGAAAGAGGAGAGATTACAACTGATACCACAGAAACAGAAGGGATTGTAAGAAATTACTATGAAGAACTGTATGCCAAGAAATTTGAGAACCTAGGGGAAAGGGACACATTTCTAGAAAAATACAATCTTCCAAAACTCAGTGAAAAAGAAGCAGAAAATCTAAATACACCAATAACAGCAAAAGAAATTGAAGCAGTAATCAAAAAACTCCCATCACACAAAAGCCCTGGACCAGACGGTTTCACAGGAGAATTCTACAAAGCATTTAAGGAAGAGCTAACCCCTATTCTCCACAGACTATTCCAAAAAATCCAGAAGGATGGAAAACTCCCAAATTCTTTTTATGAAGCCAGCATCATCTTAATTCCAAACCAGACACAACAAAGAAAGAGAACTTCAGGCCAATATCGCTGATGAACATAGAGCACTAAAATCCTCAACAAAATATTGGCAAGTCGCATCCAACAATATATCAAAAAGATCATACACCATGACCAAGTGGGATTCATCCCAGGGATGCAAGGATGGTTCAACATTCGCAAATCAGTAAATGTAATACATCACATAAACAAAAGCAAAGACAAAAATCACATGATCATATCAATAGATGCGGAAAAAGCTTTCGATAAGGTACAACACCCATTTATGATAAAAACACTCAGCAAAGTGGGAATACAGGGAGCATTTCTCAAAATAATAAAGGCCATATATAAAAGACCTACAGCCAATATCATACTCAATGGGAACAAACTAAAAGCTTTTCCACTAAGATCAGGAACAAGACAAGGATGTCCACTTTCACCACTTCTATTCAATATAGTATTGGAAGTTTTAGCCACAGTGGTCAGGCAAGCAAAGGAAATAAAAGGCATCCAAATAGGAAAGGAGGAAGCAAAACTGTCACTGTTTGCAGATGACATGATAGTGTACATGGAAAATCCTATAGACTCTACCCAAAAACTGCTCGAACTAATTAATGAATTTGGCAAAACAGCTGGTTACAAAGTCAATATCCAGAAATCAAAGGCATTTTTGTATACCAACAGTGAATCAGCAGAAGCAGGAATCAAGGAAAAAATCCCATTTGATATAGCAAAAAGAAAAATAAAATATCTGGGAATAAACCTAACTAAGGAGGTAAAAAACCTGTATGCAGAAAACTACACAGCCCTGAAGAAAGAAATCAAGGAAGACACAAACAAATGGAAACATATACCTTGTTCATGGATTGGAAGAATTAACATCATCAAAATGTCCATACTACCCAAAGCAATACACAGATTCAATGCAATACCTATTAAAGTACCAATGGCATATTTCACAGACATAGAACAAACACTTAGAAAATTTATATGGAACCATAAAGGAGCCCGAATAGCAGCTGCTCTTTTGAGAAAGAAGAACAAAGTAGGGGGGATCACAATACCTGATATCAAACTGTATTACAAGGCCACTGTAATCAAAACAGCCTGGTACTGGCATAAAAACAGGCACATAGACCAATGGAACAGAACAGAGAGCCCAGAAATCAACCCAACCCTCTACAGTCAATTAATATTCGACAAAGGGGGCAGTAACATAAAATGGAGTAAAGATAGCCTCTTCAATAAATGGTGTTGGGAGAACTGGAGAGCTACATGCAAAAAAATGAAACTTGAGCACAGACTTACACCATACACCAAAATAAATTCAAGGTGGATAAAAGACTTAAATGTAAGTCGTGACACCATTAAAGTACTAGAGGAGAACATCGGCAAGAAAATCTCAGATATTTCACGCAGCAACTTTTTTACTGATATGTCCCCCTAGAGCAAGGAATATAAAGGAAAGAATAAACAAATGGGATCTCATCAAAATAAAAAGCTTCTGCATGGCTAAAGAAAACAGTATAAATTAGCAAGACAACCAACTGTATGGGAAAACATATTTGCCAATGATACCTCAGACAAAGGTTTAATCTCCAAAATATACAAAGAACTTACACGACTCCACTCTAAGAAGACACCCAACCCAATTAAAAAATGGGAAAAGGACTTGAACAAACACTTCTCCAAGGAGGACATACAGAACATTCAGAGACACATGAAGAGATGCTCAATATCGTTAGCTATCAGAGAGATGCAAATTAAAACCACAATGAGATACCACTTTACACCGGTCAAGATGGCTATCATAAACAAAGCAACAAACAACAAGTGTTGGAGAGGGTGTGGGGAAAAGGGGTCCTTAGTTCACTGTTGGTGGGATTGCAGACTGGTACAACCATTATGGAAAACGGTATGGGATTTTTCTCAGAAAAATAAAAATCGACCCAGCAATTCCACTGCTGGGATTATATCCTAAGAATCCTAAAACATCAATATCAAAGAACCTATGCACCACAATGTTCATAGCAGCACAATTTACAATAGCCAAGAGCTGGAAGCAACCTAGGTGCCCATCAGTAAATGAATGGATCCAAAAATTGTGGTGCATATACACAATGGAATTCTATGCTGCAGAGAGAAAGAAGGAGCTACTACCTTTTGCAACAACATGGATGGAACTGGAAAGCATTATGCTGAGTGAAATAGGCCAGGTGCTGAAAGACAAATACCATATGATCTCACCTTTAACAGGAAGCTAAACAACAAAACAAACAAGCAAGCAGAAAAAAAAAAACAAAGACACTGAAATAGAGAACAAGGGGACAGTGACCAGAGGGGAGAAGGAAGGGAAGTTAAGGAGAAAAGGGGGGAGGGATTTGGAGGAACAAATAGGAAGGACACAGGGACGAGAACTATGGGGCGTGGAAATGGGAGGGAGGTGGGGAGCAAGGGGCAGGGGAGGCTGGGATGGGAAAAATAGACAAAAAACTGTACTTGAAAAATAACTAAATAAAATTAATTATAAAAAAATAAAATAAAATGATAGAGACATTTAAAAATAATAAAATGGACAATCTATTGAAGAAAAAAAGACACAGTGGCTGAATGGATAACAAAATGAGATCCTTCCATATGCTGCCTATAATAGACTCATTTCAGATAGATAGACGCATACAGGCTGAAAGTAAAGGGCTGAAAAAATATATTTCATGAAAATGGAAACTTAAAAAAAGCTGGGGTAGCAATACTTATACCAGACAAAATAGACTTTAAAATAAAGGTTACGAGAAGAGAGAAAAAAGGGCCCAGGCATTCCATTTCTGAGTATTTATCCTAAACACTAACTCAAAAGGTCATGTACACTCATAAGTTTATTGCAGCATTATTTACAATAGCCAAGATATGGAAGTAACCTACGTGTCCATCAATTGATGAGTGGATAAAGAAGAAGTTCATATATACAATGAAAAATGAATCAAGCCCTGGCTGGTGTAGCTCAGTGGATTGAGCACGGGCTTGTGAACCAGAGTATCGAGGTTCGATTCCCAGCCATGGCACATGCCTCGGTTGCAGGCCAGTTCCTGGCAGGGGACACACGAGAGGCAACCATACATTGACATTTCTCTCTCTCTCTCCTTCCCTTCCCCTCTAAAGATAAATAAAATCTTTTTTAAAAAAAAAAGAATCAGCCATAAAAAAGAATGAAATCTTGCCATCTGCAACAACATAGATGGACCTGGAGGGTATTGTGCTGAGTGAAATAAGCTAGACAGAGAAAGACAAATACCATATGATTTCACTTGTATGTGAACTCTAAAAAAATAAAATAAAAACAGAAACAGAAACAAACTCATAGATACAGAGAACATTTTGATAGTTGCCAGAAAGGAGGCATATTGGGAGGATGGATGATGAAGGTGAAGTTATTAAGAAGTACAAATCAGTAATTACCAAATAAACATGGATATGTAAAGTATAGCATAGGTAATATAGTTCATAATATTCTAATAATTATATGTGGTATCAGATGAGTACTAGATTTATCAAGATGGTCATTTCATAAGTTGTATAAATGTCAGATGAGATTGGGCACATTCAGAGTGGTATGGCCATAGACATAAGTTGTATAAATGTCTAATCACTGTGTTGCTCAACTGAAACTAATATGACATTGGATGTTAACTGTAATTTACAAATTAAAAATTACTTTAAAATTAAAAATATATAGGCTGTCAAAATGAGGAGACAAAGAAACATGGCCCAAATGAAAAAAAGAGAACAAAACATCAGAAAAAGAACTAAACAAAATGGAGACAAGCAATTTATTGGATGCAGAGTTCAAGGTACTGGTTATACAATGCTCAGTGAACTTAGTCAGAACTTTAATGGCATAAAAAAGGACATGGAATCCATGAAAAGGAGCCATGGGATGCCAGAAGAAGGAGTGAGAACAAGAAACTGGAAACCTATTTTTTTTAAAAAATGACAGAAAACTTCCCTAATTTGGTGAATGAAATAGACATACAAGTCCAAAAAGCACAGAGAGTCCCAAACAAGATGTACCGAAGAGACCCACTCCAAGACATTATAACTAAAATGTCCAAAATTAAATACAGAGTGAAGAAACTTTGCAGGCTAGAAGAGATCGGCAATAAGCATTCAAAGTCATGAAAAACAGGAACCCAAAGCCAAGATTGCTCTACCCAGCAAAGGTATCATTTCGAATCAAAGGGCAGATAAAGAGATTCCCAGACAAGAAAAAAACTAAAGGAGTTCACCATCACCAACCATTATTATAAGAAATGTTAGAGAGACTTATTTAAGAAAAAGAAGATAAAAAATATGAAAAATAAAGTGACAAAAAATACATATCTGTCAACAATTGACAGAGACAGAATCATGGATACAGAGAGCATTTTGACAGTTGCCAGACAGAAGGGGGGTGAAGAGGTGAGAGGATTAAGAATTGCAAAGCAGTAGTTACAGAATAGCCACTGGGATGTAAAGTACAGTGTAGGAAACAGAGTAGCCAAAGAACTTATACATGTGACCTGAGGACATGAACAATGATGTGGGGATTGCCTGAGGGAGTGGAAGGTACTCTGTAGAAGGGAGGGGGGAATCAGTACAATTGTAATAAAATCGATAAAATGTAATTTAAAAAAGATAAAGAGTGAATCTTAATAGCAGCAAGAGAAAAGCAGTTAGTTACCTATAAGGGAACCCCCATAAGACTGTCAGTTGATTTCTCAAAAGAAACCTTGCAGGCTAGAAGGAATTGGCAAGAAATATTCAAAGAGATTAAAAGCAAGGACCTAAAACCAACATCAGTCTACCCAGCCAAGCTATCATTTAGAATCAAAGGACAGATAAAGAGCTTCCCAGACAAGAAAACGCTAAAAAAGTATATCACCACCAAACCAGCATTAAATAAAATGTTAAAAGGTCTTCTTTAAAAGGAGGGAAAAAAATTTAAAATGTGAACAATAAGATGGCAACAAATACATATCTATCAACAGTTGAATCTAAAAAACAAAATAAACAAACAAGAAGAACAAAAACAGAATTATAAATACAGAGAACATTTTGTTGGCTGCCAGATGGTAGGTGGTGGAGGGATACAGGAAAAAGGTGAAGAGATTAAGAAGTACAAACAGGTAGTTACAGAATAGCCATGGGGATGTAAAGTACCACATAAGAAATAGAGTAGCCGAAGAACTTACACTCATGACCCATGTACAAGAACAATGGTGTGGGGATTGCCTGGAGGAGTCAAGGAATTCTGTGGAGGAGGGCAAAGGGGGGGAAAGAGGGACAACTGTAATAGCATAATCAATAAAAATACAATTTAAAAATAAAATTAAAAAATATGTCAAATGAAGGCAAATGTAATTATTGTGTTGGGAAATAAGGCTGACCAACCATTAGGGTCCTTGCCCAACTGTAGAGATGGATCATGGTGCTCCATGTAGGGAGCTGAGTAGGACATATTTATATTATTTTAAAAATATCAAGAGCTCAGAGGACTTCCACCAAGATGGAGACATAGGTGGAGGAACCACCTTGCCTCTGTGCACAACCAAATCTAAGAACAACTATTTTTAACAGCAGTCACAACCAAGCCACACGGAAAATCGACAATACGGAGTCCAAAGGACAACTAGATACTCAGCTGGACCGGTACGAGGAGCGAAGGCAGCAGCGGAGCAGGTTAGCAAGAAAAAATTCCCAGGTGGTGCGCGGTGCGGGCGCAAGCAGCCGAAAGCACTGATCGCGAGCGAGCTGGCTGGGAGAGCGCACAGGGAAGAGGCACGGCGGGTCGGTCGCGCATTTGCGTGCGGAGAAACCAGTGAGAAGGGAAGCCTGCGCGGGGCAGCAGCCTCGCACAATTCCGATCGGATAAACAGGCCCGAGGCAAGTGGTGTGACTAGACGGGCTGGGCTAGCGGAGAGGACCGGACCGCCATTGCTCCCTCTCTGACCCCGCCCCCACACACAGTGTCACAAACCAGCGACCTGGGACTCCCCGTCCTGGTAAACAACTAAGGCTTTGCTCCGCTTGCTTAACAGCACGAATAGACCAAAAATGGCTCTAGGACAACTCAGAGCCCCAGAACCAATAGATCTAAGCAATGAAGAAATAGCCAGTCTTTCAGATGCACAGTTCAAAACACTGGTTATCAGGATCCTTACAGAACTGGTTGATTTTAGTCACAAATTAGAGAAACATATGGAAGCTAAACTAATTGAAATGAATGGTAATACAAAGGAAACCAATAGTAATGGAAAGAAAATTGGGACTCAAACCAAGGGAGTGGACCAGAAGGAAGAAAAAAATGATCAAACAGAAAAGAATGAAGAAATAAGAATTCAGAAAAATGAGGAGAAGCTTAGGAACCTCCAGGACATCTTTAAACGTTCCAACATCCGAATTATAGGGGGTACCAGAAGGGGGAAAGGCACAGCCACCAGTGGAAAACTTATTTGAACAAATAATAAAGGAGAATTTCCCCAAGCTGGCAAAGGAAATAGACTTCCAAGAAATCCAGGAAGCTCAGAGAGTCCCAAAGAAGTTGAACCCAAGAAGGGACACACCAAGGCACATCATCATTACATTAGCCAAGATTAAAATGAAGGAGAGAATCCTAGAAGCAGCAAGAGATAAGGGGACAGTCACCTACAAAGGAGTTCCCATCAGACTGTCAGCTGATTTCTCAAAAGAGACCTTACAGGCAAGAAGGGGCTGGAAAGAGGTATTCCAAGTCATGAAAACCAAAGATCTACAACCAAGATTGCTCTACCCAGTAAAGTTTTCATTTAGAATGGAAGGACAGATAAAGTGCTTCTCAGATAAGACCAAATTCAAGGAGTTCATCATCACCAAGCCCTTATTATGTGAAATGTTAAAGGGACTTACCTAAGAAAAAGAAGATAAAAAAGATGAACAGTGAAAGGACAGCAAACTCACAGTTATTAAGAACCACACCTAAAACAAAAGCAAACTAAGAGGACAGCTAGATCAGGAGTGAACCATAGAAATGAAGATCACATAGAGGGATAGCAACAGGGGAGTGGGAGGAGGAGAAGGGGGGAGAAGGTACAGGAAATAAGTAGCATAGACAGTAGATAGAAAATAGATAGGGGGGAGGGTAAGAATAGCAGGGGAAATACAGAATCTAAAGAATTTGAGACACGTGTTCATGAACTAAAGGGGGAAATGGTGGGGGAGGGGTATGCAGGGTGGAGGGGAATGGAGGGGGGGAATAGAGCAAATGTAATGGCATAATCAATAAAAAAAAAGTTAAAAAAGAAAAAAAAAAAGAGCTCATGAACAGAAGGCTAATGTCAGGTATCCGAATGGAAAAAATCACATTCCCTCCCAAGTTCCCAGGTGTACGTCAGTTCCCAGGCCCACAGTTTATTGTTTAAAAGGGAAGTCATGTCCCCTTAAGGACCTTGCAACACCACCACACCTGTACATATAGTACATATTTTCCCAGTCTTTCTCTCAGAGGGACTTATGGTCATTTTCCAGGGTATGCACCTGGGAAAGGAGGATACTTTTTAAAAGAATTTCCAAGGATATATAAATATGGGATGTGAGATAAGGCTGATTGAAACCAGAAGACCCAAAACATCCCACATTATATGCTTAGAATGAAGCATATAATGGAGGCAAGATAATAATCAAGTTCTTTCTCAAGCCTTGCGACAGGGCGCCCAGTGAACCTTCGAACCCATCCTGTGCTGATTTCCTCAGCCCAAAAGTAGGAATTGAGATAACACAACAGACACGGTTGGGGTACCTGGTCCACACCTGCTGGGCACTTACTATTTCTGTGCACTGTAAGCTGAGAACTCCCTACTACAAACACCAGTGACTGTGTGATCACTCTTTAGCAGCTGGCCTGTTCATGGAGCAGGCTGGACATGCTAGAGAGTTAACAATCCCAGTTCAGAAAGGTGGGAATGTCAGAGTCATAGATAAACAGCAGACTGACAGCTCAGGTAGGGAGGGCAGGGTTTTTGGCCAGGTGGGGGGTTGGGTAGTGAAAGGATTGAGCAAAAAAGAAAAAGAACTCATGGATACTAGACAACAGTGTGGCGATTGCAGGGGTCGGAGGGGGTGGGAGGATGTGGAAGAGAGTATGAGGGGCATAAAGGATAATGGGGAAAAAATAAAAGTGAAATATTAAACAAATAATAAATTAATTAAAATTGTAAAAGTTGGAAAAGTTGATTCAAACAAAGTCTCCTATACCAACCAGTACTTCTGATACAGAGAGATATGATCAGAGCACTGGGGAGTAGGGACTGGCCATAGGAGAAGGTTGCCCGAGGCAATGGTAAACAGCCTAGGATGAGATTGGCTGAGAAGCCGAATGCCTCCAGAGTGCAGGGAATTATGGCAAGAAGATTTGAAATAAAAGAAGCTCTCTCAGGCTCTCGGAGGGGTGCTGAGGCCATCCCTGGCTCTTGAGCTTTCTTCCTCGAGGATGCCTGGGTGAGCCTGTTGCAGCTGCCTGCATTTCCCAGCAGATGGTGTTTTGGATGAGAAGGAACTCCTGGCACAGCCTAGGATCAGGCTGGCCTGGCAAAGAGTGGCAGATTTATTCTTTGAGTGTCCTAGAGGGAACAGGCTCTGAGGCAGAAGCCAGCTATTCTTCCAAAATTGTGTAGCTTTTGTATCTCATGGTGTTTTAGTTTGTAAACTAACCAGATAGAGATAAGGGAATTAAAACTAACAGGGGAATGGTAGGAGAACTCAGATGTTAAAATTCAGCCATAATTGATAGGTCTAAGTGACTAATGCATGTGGAAAGCTGTTATTCCAAAATAAAAACTCCTATTCTTTATTGCCAAAACTTTGCCTCTGGAATTTTGCCTGGAGGGTGGCAGTGGGCAGCAGGACCTCACTTACTGTTCAGGTAACACTCCTGTAAAAATTTTTAAAAATTAAAAAGAAGGAAAGGTGGGATGTTAAAATGTGTTACATCGTGACAGAGGATCCATCAGCTGACTGTGTTTCCTGGGAGATCCAAGAAGTCACTCCCTTCCCTAAAACCATAAGGAATGAATTAGTGAGGAAGTGACTCGAAGGCTGTGAACCTGAAGGGTGGCTCAGGACTCAGGGTAGGAGATGCTGTTGTGGAACTGAGCTTCCTACTGTCCACAGTCAACACAGGATTCCAGAAGAGTAGAGCCCCTGTGGCAGCCCTAACCTGGCAGAGACATGGTGAATATAATTTACTACATATGTCGGTGGGGGGCGGGTACCAACAGTGCCATAACCCACAGGGCCAGTAGAAACGACTAATCACGATTGTGTCCCTGGAGTGAGAAAGATTAGCAGTGTTATGTTCTGAGTGTTTGTGTCCGCCCAAAATTCTCATGTTCAAATCCTATCCCCCAATGTAATGCTATTAGAAATAGAGACTTATAAGAACTTTAATATGACATGTGGCCCAATATTTGGATTTTTTGCAGCTTGACCTTTGAAGCTGCTTACAAGGCAATTACTTGGTCCTTTTATGCTCCAAAACTGCCTGCAGAGCAAGCAACCCCACTGTGCTGATTACACTGTTTGATAAATTGTACTCCTTGCATTGTTGATAAATATAATCCTCCTTGTACTATAACTGTGTGATTTTAAAAAAAACAAAACACCTTTTTGTTCTATAGGCCTGGGCTGCAACTAGGACTTGATAAATGCTTAATCATATTTTGTTCTAATTTCACAACCTCACTGCTTGACCACTGAGTCAGCACACTGTTGAAAGTCCAGTTGCCCCACCAATCAGAAAATAAATAATGTTAATTTTATGGTATTGTTTCCCCTAACAACATATCTCTTTGATTATCAGCTTCTTGCAACTGACATATTTAGGAACCTCTCCCTATCCCCCACAATTTCAGAGTATATTCTTCATCCACACTGAGAGCTATGTTCCTTGGTTTGCATAAAACTCTTTTTAATTTTTCAGAAGTACTCTGGACTTTGTTTATGGGAGGTGATTAGGCCAGCAGGGAGCCCTCATGAATGGAATTGGTGCTCTTATACAAGAGACCCCCAGTGGCTCTCTCTCTCTCTTCTGCCCTATGAAGACACAAAGAGAAGGCTGCTGTCTGTGATCTGGGAATTGGGCCTTCATCAGATCCTAAATCTGCCAATGCCTTGGTCTTGAATCCCCAGCTTCCAGAACTATGATAAACAAGTGTTTGTTGTTTGTTTAAGTCACCTAGTCTATGGTATTTTTGTTATAGCAGCCTAAAAAGACTAAGACAAGCAGCCAACAAAAGTATTATTTGACTTACATAATCAGAAGATCAAGATAAGCTGCCAGAAGGCTGATGTTGTTGCTACCATGTTATAAAAGTCATGATCTTTCATCAGTTTTCCAAACTGAGATATTCTAAGATCTAAATCTAACAATTCAAAGGAGGCTGAGTGTCCTTGAGGAAACATCCTGAAATGTCACAGCAAATACAATATAGTAGGTATTCTCCTAATTCTTTCTCCAAACAGGTTTTCAGTCATTTATCAGAGCAACTTTCAACTGGGAAAAAGAAAACACTCTGATCCTTCTAGGGGTATGGATTTAGGGTCTGAGCCGATACCAGGGACCCTAAATGGTATCCTGTTCTCCTGTTAAAGTGTGGGGCATTTGGTGATGCTATCCCAGGTCTCTCTCATAATAGTCCAGTGGTTAGGTTTGCTGACCCACCCTGTGGTCATTTCATGACCCCATGACCATAATCCATACCTGATTGTGAGGCATATACAGGCTGGATTTTCCTAGCATTTGACAAAACCCTCTCATTGGCTCCCTGACCTGCTGAGAAAGAATCATTAAATTTAAATAAAGGAAAAAGAAAGGGAAAGACCAACTGGAAGTCCCTGAAACTACCCCCACCCCCATCTCAATAATAGATCAAGCAATACTGCATCCTGGGTGGAATTACAGATTAGGCCTCCTACAAAATTTAAAGAGTCAGAGGTGGTTCCCATTCTACCTTCCATGTTATTCACAGGCATATGCCCCTGAGAGACTCAGATGAACCATGTTGGATGATGGTGGGGTAGTGTACATTTCACCAATATGTAATCTTCATTTTAGTTTTGATTTCAGATTAACATGGACTCTGACCACTGGTATGTGGCTATTGATATGCATTATGTTCAAACTCCAATGAGGAGGATTGAAAGTAGTTTTCATTCGCCTGGGATGGAGAACAGCAAAAATTCAGTCTTGTCCAGTTCATGTCAACTCTACTGCTCTCAGTGTATTAGTTACAGATCTTTAGGGAACAGGAGAGAGGAAGAGAGAGAGAGACAGAGACAGAGAGAGATTGATTTATTATAAAGAAATTATTGATTTGACTTTGGAGGCTAAAAAGTCCCATCATCAATCATCTTTAAGCTGGAGAAATGCATGATTCAGTCCAAGTCTGAAGGCCTGAGAACAAGGAGCTGATGGTGGAAATCCTAGTGTGAAGGAATAAGATGTGATAAGATGTCCAAGCTCAAGCTGTGAGGCAGAAAAAAAGGGGGTGAATTCCTCCTTCCTTTTCCTTTTGTTCTATTCAGGCCCATAACAAATTAAATGATGCCCACCCACACTGGAAAGGGCAATCTACTCTGCTGAGCCCAAATTCAAGGGCCAATCTTTTCTGGAAACAATCTCACATATAAACCCAGAAATAATGTTTAATCTGGGCACCTCATGACCACGCAAACTGACATATAAAATTAACCACTACACAATCAAAATAGTCTAAGCAGCACTGTCCAATAGAATTATGTAAATCACATATGCAATTTTAGTAACCACACTAAAAAAAATGCAAAAAGCGGTGACTTGTGGCCAAGATGAAGGCATAGGTGGAAACACTGTACCTCCTTGCAAAACTAGGTTTAAGGACAACAAAGATTTAGAAACAAAAACACAACCAAAACAGACAGAAAATTGAACTGTACTGAAGTCTGACAACAACGATCCATTCATCCAGACCACTAAACCAGCAAAGGAATGAGCAGTGAGACAGACTGCACAACCCAGGGCCCCAGTAATGGCAAATAAAGCTGAAAAACACCGATTGGAGAAACTTTTAGGGGTTGAAGTGCTGGGAGAGGCTCACAGCCTCACGGGAGAATTTGTTGGAGAGACACACAGGATCTTAGAACATACTCAAGCCCACACACTCCGGAACCAGCACCAGAAGGGCCCAATTTGCTTGTGGGAAGCAGCAGAAGAGACCAAAATCTGAGAGAGAGCCCCCCAAACACCTTTGCTCCCTCTCTGACCCCACCCCCACATACAATGTCACAACCCAGACATGTGGGTTACCCCCCCCCGGTGGTGAACACTGAAGATTTCGCCCCTCATACATAACAGGCACAAACAGACCAAAACATTATGGCTCAAGCAGAAGAACAGTTCAAAGTCCCAGAGCCAATATTTCTAAGCAACCAAGAGATAGCCTACCTATCAGATGCACAGTTCAAAACACTGGTGATCAGGATGCTCACTGAACTGGTTGATTTTAGTTTTAAATTAAATGAAAAAATGAAAGCTACACTAAGTGAAATGGAGCAAAATGCACAGGGAACCAATAGTGATAGAAGCAATCCTGGGACTCAAATCAATGGAGTGGACCAGAAGGAAGAAAGAAACAACCAAACAGAAAAGAATGAAGAAACAAGAATTCAAAAAAATGAGGAGAGGCTTAGGAACCTCCAGGACATAGTGAAACATTCCAACATTTGAATTATAGGGGTACCAGAAGGGGAAGAGGAACAGCCACCAGTGGAAAACATATTTGAACAAATAATAAAGGAGAATTCCCCAATCTGGCAAAGGAAATAGACTTCCAGGAAGTCCAGGAAGCTCAGAGAGTCCCAAAGAAGGTGGACCCAAGGAGGAACACACCAAGACACATCATCATTACATTACCCAAGATTAAAATGAAGGAGAGGATTCTAGAAGCAGCAAGAGATAAGGGGACAGTCATCTACAAAGGAGTTCCCATCAAACTGTCAGCTGATTTCTTGAAAGAGACCTTATAGGCAAGAAGGGGTTGGAAAGAAGTATTCCAAGTCATGAAATCCAAAGACCTACATCCAAGATTGCTCTATCCAGCAAAGCTTTCATTTAGAATGAAAGGGCAGATAAAGTGCTTCTCAGATAAGGTCAAGTTGAAGGAGTTCATCATCACCAAGCCCTTATTATATGAAATGTTAAAGGGACTTATCTAAGAAAAAGAAGATAAAAAAGATGAACAGTGAAAGGACAGCAAACTCACAGTTATTAACAACCACATCTAAAACAAAAGCAAACTAAGCAGACTGCTAGATCAGGAGCAGAACCATAGAAATGGAGATCACAAGGAGGGTTAGCAACAGGGGAGTGGGAGAAGGAGAAGGGGGGAGAAGGTACAGAGAATAAGTAGCATAGATGGTAGGTAGAAAATAGATGGGAGAGGGCAAGAATAGTATGGGAAATATATAAGCTAAAGAACTTATGACACATGGACATGAACTAAAGGGAGAAAAAGGGGGGGAGGGGTGTGCAGGGTGGAGGGGAATGAAGGGGGGAATGGGACAACTGTAATGGCATAATCAATAAAATATATTTTAAAAAGAAGGGGAAAATGCAAAAAGCAACATGTGAAATTAATATATATATTATTCACTTTGTCCAACATATATCTGAAATATTATTTTAACATGTAATCAATGTAAAAATACTGAGATACTTTACATTATTTTTCAAACCGAGTTTTTGAAATCTAGTGTGTATTTTACCCTATAAAACACTTTGATTTGATTAGCCACATTTCAGGTGCCAAATAGCTAAATGTAGTTCATGGCTACCATATTTGATAGTGCAGGTCTGAAGAATGCTCCATTGTCAGGGCATTCTGCAAAACATCACACAGGGGCACTCTATTGACATCATGCTAATTGGACATAGCGAGCAAGAAATGGCAGGTATTCTGGATGCCCTGGTAAAACATACATATCAGAGGGTGGGACATAAGTCCTATGAAGATTCAGGGTCTGCCATATTGGTGCAAGATATTTTTTAAAGATTTTATTTATTTATTTTTAGAGAGATGGGAAGGGAGGGAGGAAGAAAGGGAGAGAAATATTGAAGTCTGAGAGATACATCGACTGGTTGCCTCTCACACATCCCCAATTGGGGACCTGGCCCACAACCCAGGCATGCGCCCTAACTGGGAATCAAACCAGTGATCCTTTGGTTCATAGGCTGGTGCCCAATCCACTAAGGCATAGCAGCCAGGGTGGAAATATAAGCCTGTAAGATATTTATGTAGGAAATAATTTAAACTTGCCCAAAGAGAGACTCTGTCTTTGCCCTCAGCTGCTGAGTGGTCATGTCTAGGGCTCTGTATCATGCCTGATAGGAGTGTTCACATTTTGATTGGGGGTTCTGGGCCAGCCACATATAGTAGTAACAGTGTGATTTGAGGTGAGGGCAATGGGTCATGCAGTATCCGTGTAACCTCTCAAGAAACTGGAGATCAGCTATAAGGGCAGTCAATCATGTTATGGTGTGGAACCCCAGTAAAGACTCAGCACCAAGGCTTGGTTGAGTTTCCCTGATTGGCCATATTCCATGGGTATCATCATTTATTAGAACCAGGAAAGGAATGCTGTCCTGACTCCATGGGGAGAGTGCTTGACACTTCCCTGTGCCATTCTTTCCTTGGCTGGTCCCCATTCTTATCCTTTAGCTGTAATAAACTGTAACCATGAATATACAGCTTTCAGTGAGTTTTGCAAGTCCTTCTAGCAATTTATCAAACCCAGGGTTGGTAGTGAAGATCTCACAAGCTTACAACTGGTCCCAGAGATCAGGTTGATCTTTTTGGACTGTGTCCCCTAATTCCACAGTTGGTGACTTTTATATTATAATTAAATGTTTCTTTATACTTTTCCACATAGTCACCTCTTTCTTTGCTATTTATAATATCTTGTTTCTTAAACTTTCCAGCTGATATAACTTACCTTCTGTCTGAAGTAAATTCGTTAGAGTATCCTTTAGTAAATTTTACTGGTGACAACTTTTCTTTATCTGAAAATGTCTTATTTTGTGCCATCTTTGAAGATATTTTGACTGGCCAAGATGGAGGTGTAGGTAGATACACTGTGCCTCCTCGTACAACCAAAAGAAGGACAACAACAAATTTAAAAACAAAAAACAATCAGAACTGACAGAAAAACCAAGGAGTTAAAGAAGAAACATTCATCCAGACTAATAGGAGGAGTGGAGACAGGCAGCTGGGTGGAGAGGATTCACAGCAAGGTGGTGGCTGGAGGCACAGAGCAGGTAAAGCAGCAGCTGGCAGAGCAAGAGTTCCCACATTTATGTGTGGGTAAACAGAGGAACAACTTGGGAGGGAGACAGACCACACAACTCAGGGGTCTAGTGTGGGAAAATAAAGCCTCAAACCTCTGATTGAAAATGCCTGTAGGGGTGGAGGCAGGGGAAAAAACTTCCAGCCTCATAGGAGAGGTCATGGGAGAGACACACAGGGTCCTTGAATGTACACAAGCCCGCCCACGCACCCAGGAACCAGTACCAGAAAGATCCAATTTGCTTGTGGATAGCAGAGGAAGTGACTGAAAGCTGGCAGAGTGCTAAACAGGTGCCATTGTTCCCTCTTGGACCCCTTCCCCACATACAGCAAGTAACCACGTGGGTTGTCTGGTCCTGGTGAATACCTAAGGCTCTGTCCCTTACTACATAATAGGTGACCCTAGACAAAAAATTGCCCAAGTTAAAGAATAAATCAAAGTTCCACAAAAAATACAACTGAGTGACAAAGAGATAACTAACCTATCAGATGCACAGTTCAAAACACTGTTAATCAGGATTCTCACAGAATTGGTTGTGTATGGTTGAAAAATAGAAGAAAAACGGAAGGCTATGAAAAGGGAAATAAAAGAAAATGCACAGGGAACCAACAATGATGGGAAGGAAACTGGGAACTCAAATCAAGGGTTTGGACCAGAAGGAAGAAATAAACATTCAACCAGAATAGAATGCAGAAACAAGAATTCAAAAAATGGAGAGAGGCTTAGGAACCTCCAGGACAACTTTAAATGTTCCAACATCCAAAACATAGGAGTGCCAGAGGGAGAAGAATAAGAGCAAGAAATTGAAAACATAATAAAGGAGAACTTCCCCAATCTGTCAAAGGAAATTGACTTCCAGGAAGTCCAGGAAACTCAGAGTACCAAAGAAGTTGGATCAAAGGAAGCACACACCAAGGCACATCATAATTACATTACCCAAGACTAAAGAGAAGGAAAGAATCATTCTCTTTAAAAGCAGCAAGAGAAAAGGAGAGCACATAAGTTATTTTGTAGGAGAGCACCTACAAAGGAGTGCACATAAGACTACTATGTGATTTCTCAAAAGAAACATTGCAGGTAAGAAGGGGATGGGAAGAAGTATTCCAAGTCATGAAAGGCAAGGACCTATACCCAAGATTACTCTATCCAGCAAAGCTACCATTTAGAATGGAAGGGCAGATAAAGTGCTTCCCAGATAAGGTCAAGTTCAAGGAGTTCATCATCACCATGCCCTTATTACATGAAATGTTAAAGGGACTTATCTGAGAAAAAGAAGATAAAAAATAGGAACAGTAAAATGACAACAAACTTACAACTATCAACCACCAAACCTAAAATAAAAACAAAAAAGGCAAACAACTAGAACAAGAACAGAATCACAGAAATGGAGATCAGGGTTATCAGCGGGGATCGGGAGAGGAGGGGATGGGGGAAAAGGTACAGGGAATAAGTAGCATAAATGGTAGGCACAAAATAGACAGGGGGAAGTTAAGAATAGTATAGAAAATGTAGAAGCCAAGGAATTTATAAGTACAACCCATGTACTTGAACTAAGGGAGGGCAGGGAATGTGGGTGGGAGGGGCTGTGCAGGGTGGAGGGGAATAAAAGGAGGAAATAGGACAACTGTAATAGCATAATCAATAAAACATAGTTAAAAGTAAAATGCAGTATATTAACCTCAAAAAACAAAAACAAATAAATGATGATATTTTGATGGGTATAAAATTCCAGGTTGGTAGTTACTTTTTCCAGCACATTGAAGATTTAATTTCACAGCCTCTGGCTTCCACTGAAATTGTTGAAAAAATCAGCTGCCTGTCTGAGTTCCATTCTTTGGAAGGTAATTAGTTTCCCCCACCCCAGCTATTTTTAATAATTTTCCTTTGTTTTTATTTTCTGAAGTATTGTTATTAGTAATCTAGGTATGAACTTCTTTTCCTTTATTTTGTTTGGGGTTCATAGTGACTCCTGAATTGATGGGTTGGTTTCTGTCTTTACTGCAGGAAATTGTCAGCCATTAATTTTTCAAATATTTTCCTCCACTACATTCATTCTCTCTCTTCTCCCCTTCTGGGCCTTTGATGATAAAACATATGGCAAACCTTCCCACTGTATTTTCCCTGTCTCCTAACCTCACTACATGCTTCATTTTGGATATTTTCTTCTCATCTGTCTTCCACTTCACAAATTCTCTTTAGTTATAACTCTGCTTACAGACTCATCTATTCAGTACTTTGATTCAGTTCTAGAGTTCCAAATTGCTTCTTTCTCATATCTACTCTGTCAGTTTTTATAGTGTTCAGTTCTCTGTCAAAATTTTGATTTCATCTTTTATCTCCTTGAACATATAAGCACAGTTATTTTAAAATCTACGTCTAATAATTCTACTATCTGGTGCTCTGTGTAACTGTTTCTATTGCTTGTCATTTCTTGTGGCTCTTTTTCCTAACATCTTATCTCTTCATATGCCTGATGAGGGTGATTGTGTGACAGACATTATACTTGAAACACTGTTCGTGGAAATAACTTGAAAACTTGAGTGATCTTATTCCAAGAGGATTTTCATTTTCTTCTGTCAGCCACCTGAGGGCACTAGCAATCAAGATTTTCTTAATTTGTAGGCAGGTATTTACATTTGGTAGGCTACAGTGCTGACTTGAGGCCAGGTTGCAATCCCTGCAAAGGCTGGTTTCCTTCCAGTGTGGTTTTTGAGAATCAAACCCAAAACAGGCTGTGGGATGTAATTTTTGTGTTCTAATCTGTGAAGCTGTCAAAAGCATTACTTATTTTAGTTTCTCAATCTCTTTTTCATGAATACTGAATTATCCCAGACCAAGAGACCTCAAATGCAGTACTTAATTCACTGGATTTTTTGTTTATCTTATCTATCTTTACCTGGTAATTCTTCATTAGCTTCTTTTAATTTAATTTATTTTTTATCTTCATTAACTTCTTATTGCTTCAATGTCTACTGATATTTTGTTCACCTTTTTTAGTTTTCCTCAGTAGGTGGGTAGTCCAAATTACCTGTTCCACTGTTCCTGGAAGTGGAAGTTTCTGCTTTGGAAATTTTAAAAGATTATTATTGTTATAATATCCTGACTACTTATTTTGAGTACCTTTGATGAGAAAAATGTGCAATAAATTCCCATTTATCTCACATGATTGGCGACTACAGAAGTCATAAATTATGTTAAGCCCAATTGCTTTGGTTCAGCTTTGATTAAAGCTAAAATCAAAGGTCACAATTTTTAAAAGATAAATTTTACAAAATTATTGATGCAAATGGTTTTGAAAATGTAAAACACTGGGTGAAGAAGTAGCCTTTGTTGTGAGTAGAAGGAAGAAAATAATAATTAGAATAAAAATAAATTATATAGGTGAACACACAATGCAATATACATATGATCTATTATTATACAATGGTACACCTGATACCTATACAATTTTACTAACAAATGTCACTCTAATATAAATTCAATTTTTAAAAGTTTTAAAAAAGAAAAAAGTGATATAGAATCTAAAGAACAATACAAAAGATCAATAAAACCAAGATCTGGCTCTTTGAAAAGATAAACTTTTAACAAGACTCATCAAAGAAAGAGAGAGGACCCAAATAAATAAAATCAGAAATGAAAGAGAAGTAACAAGTGACACCATAGAAATTCTAAGGATTATAAGAAAATACTATGAACAAATTATAGTGATATGCCAACAAGGGAAAGAGATACATTTCTGGAAACATACATTCTTCCAAGGCTGAATCAAGAAAAAAATCTGAATAGGCCAAAAACTACTAACAGAATTGAATTTGTAATTTAAAAAAACTCCCAACAAAGAAAAGTCCTGGATGAGATGGATTCACAGGTGAATTTTAACAAACACTCAATGAATTATATTTTACAAAGACCACCATTACCCTGATGTTCTAAAACAAAACAAATACACTACAAAAGAGAGAGAGAGAGAGAGAGAGAGAGAGAGAAGTATAGGCCAATGTGGTGAACATATATGCAAAATCCTCAATAAATACTAAGTAGCAAACCAAATTCAGTAGTAATACATTAAAAAGATCATATACCATGAGCAAGTGAAATTTATTCCTGTGATGCAAGATTGGTTCAAGATCCACAAATCAATTAATGTGATACACCATATAAACAAAATGTAGAATAAAAATCCTATGATCATATGAATAGATTTAGAACAGAATCTGACAAAATCCAGCATCTATTTATGAAAAAAACTCTCAGAAAATCAGGAATAGAGAAAACATACCTCATTACAATAAAGGCCATATATAACACACCCACAGCTAACATCATACCCAATGGTTAAAAGCTAAAAGCATTTTCCTTAAGATCAAGGACAAGACAAGATGTCCATTTTCACCACTTTTATTCAATATAGTATTAGAAGTTTTAGCCACAGCAATCAGAGAATAAAAAGAAATAAAAAGCTCTCAGATTGGAAAGGAAGAAGTAAAACTTTATTCTTTATAGATGACATGATAATATATAAAGCCCTAAAGATTCCACCAAAAAAATGTATTAGAACAGATAAATGAATTCAGTAAAGTAGCAATATACAAAATTAATATTCAGAAATCAGTTGCATTTTTATACATTATTAGCAACTATCAGGAAGAGAAATTTAAAAAGCACTCCCATTTACAATTGCATCAAAAAAATACCTAGGAACAAATTTAACCAAAGAGCTTAAAGACCTGTACTCAGAAAATCATAAGACATTGAAGAAAAAAATTGAAAAAGATATAGATAAATAAAAACATATACTGTTTTTATGGATAGGAAGAATTAACATCATTAAAATGTCTATACTACCCAAAGCAATCTACAGATTCAATGCAATCCCTAACAAAATACCAATGGCATTTTTTCACAGAAGTAGAAGAAATAATTCTAAAATTTATATGGAATCACAAAACAGCCCCAGTAGCCAAAGCAATATTGAGAAAGAATAACAAAGTTGGAGATATCACACTACCTGAAATCAAACTATACTATGAGGCTATAGTGACTAAAACAGCATGGTACTGGCCTAAAAACAGACACATAGATCAATGGAACAAAACAGAGAGCCCGTAAATAAATGTATACCTATATGCTCAATTAATCTATAACAAAGGAGGCAAAAATATACAATGGATTACATGAGGTAAAAGGGGTAAAAAGGCTGCTTATGGCCTTTTTACTCTGGGAAACTGGCCACCTCTCCTCCCCAAGCAGATGGCATCATGTCTCACTCACAATTACTCTCATCTGTGGCAGCTGGGGGGACTTGGGAGGAAAGTCACTCCCACAGTACTGTATATCCCCAGGATTGTTTTTATAACTAGCAATTCACATCTTAATCCCTTCCCCCTTTTCACCTATCTCTCCAACCCTGCTCCCATCTGGCAGCCATCAAAATATTCTCTGTATCTATGGGTTTGTTTCTTCTGATACTGAAGCATCTTCAGTACATGCTGTTGAGAAAACTGGACAGACACATGCCAAAGAAGAAAGCTGTATCAATTTCTTATACCACATACAAAGCTCAAAATGTATTGAAAACTTAAATGTAAGGCCTGAAACTATAAAACTCCTAGAAGAACATAGGCAGTAATCTCTTTAATACCACTCTTAGTGGTATTTTTTGGATATGTTTCCTCAGACAGGGAAAACAAAAGAAAAAATAAACAAATGGGAATATATAAAAATAGAGTTTTTCTACAGTGAAGGAAACTATCAACAAAATGAAAAGATGATCTCCTGAACAAAGAAGGTATTCATTAATGATACATCTGATAAGGGGTTAATATCCCAAATATAATAGGAACTTATACAGGTGAACACCAAAAAACAAATGATCTGATTAAAAAATGGGCAGAGGACCTGCATAGACATTTCTTCAAAGAGGACACACAGATGGCCAACAGACATATAAAAATAGTCTCAGTATCACTAAGCATCAGGGAAATACAAATTAAAATCACAATGAGTGGACTTCTGCCAAGATGGAGGCATAGGTGGATATGCCGTACCTTCTCACACAACCAAGTTTAGAGACAACTAAATATTAGGAATAGAAAACACAGCCAGAACACAGAAAATTGAACTTTTCGGAAGTCTGTTAACAACAAATTCTTCAGTCTGACCGCGTCATAACCCAGCGACTCTGAGTGGCCCAGCCCTGGTGAACCACCGAAGGCTCTGCTCCTCACCCAGCGGTGAGAAACAGCTGAGGGAGTTGCCATTTCCCTGCTCTGACCAAGCCCCCACATACAGCGTCACAATCCAGCGACCTGGGAGTCCAAGGTTCCACTCCTCACACTTAAAGGGCATGAACAGACCAAAAATAGCTCAAGAAGATCTCAAAGCCCCAGAGCCTATAAATCTAAGCAATGAAGAAATAGCAAAATTCTCAGACGCACAGTTTAAAACACTGGTAATTAGGATCCTCACAGAACTGATTGATTATAGCCACAAATTAGACAAATATATGAAGGTGAAATGAATTGAAATGAATGGAATTGCACAGGAAACCAACAGCAATGAAAAGGAAACTGGGACTCAAATCAATGGAGTGGACTAGAAGAAAGCAAATAATGGCCAAACAGAAAAGAGTGAAGAAGCAAGAATTCAAAGAAATGAGGAGAGTCTTAGGAACGTCCAGGACATCTTTAAATGCTCCAACATCTGAATTATAGGGGTACCAGAAGGGGGAAAGGAACAGCCACCAGTGGAAAACTTATTTGAACAAATAATAAAGGAGAATTCCCCAATCTGGCAAAGGAAATAGACTTCCAGGAAATCCAGGAAGCTCAGAGAGTCCCAAAGAAGTTGGACCCAAGAAAGAACACACCAAGGCACATCATCATTACATTAGCCAAGATTAAAATGAAGGAGAGAATCCTAGAAGCGGCAAGAGATAAGGGGACAGTCACCTACAAAGGAGTCCCCATCAGACTGTCAGCTGATTTCTCAAAAGAGACCTTACAGGCAAGAAGGGGCTGGAAAGAGGTATTCCAAGTCATGAAATCCAAAGACACAACCAAGATTGCTCTATCCAGCAAAAGTTTCATTTAGAATGGAAGGACAGATAAAGTGCTTCTCAGATAAGGTCAAGTTGAAGGAGTTCATCATCACCAAGCCCTTATTATATGAAATGTTAAAGAGACTTATCTAAGAAAAAGAAGTTAAAGAAACATGAACAGTGAAAGGACAACAAACTCACAGTTATTAACAACCACACCTAAAACAAAAGCAAACTAAAAGGACAGCTAGATCAGGAGTGGAAACATAGAAATGAAGATCTCAAGGAGGGTTAGCAACAGGGGAGTGGGAGGAGGAGAAGGGTGGAGAAGGTACAGAAAATAAGTAGCATAGACAGTAGATAGAAAATAGATGGGGGGGGCAAGAATAGCATGGGAAATATAGAATCTAAAGAACTTGAGACACATGGTCATAAACTAAAGGGGGGTAATGGTGGGGAAGGGGGTGTGCAGGGTGGAGGGGAATGAAGGGGGGAATAGAACAACTGTAACAGCATAATCAATAAAAAAATTTAAAAAACATCACAATGAAATAGCACTTCACACCTGTCACAAAAGCTATCATTAATAAATCAATCAATAAATATTAGCAAGGATGTGGAGAAAAGGGAACCCTCGTGCACTGTTGATGAGAATGCAGGTTGGTGCAGCCACTATAGAAAACAGTATAAAGGGTCCTCAAAAAATTAAAAATGGAACCACCATATGACCCAGCAGTCCCACTTTGGGATATTTATCTGAAGAAATTTAAAACACTAATTTGAAAAGATATATGCCTAAGTTTATTACAACATAATTTACAATAGCCAAGATATAGAAGTAACCCCAGTGCCCATCAAAAGACAACTGAATAAAAATGTTGTGGTACATATGTACAATGGAATATCACTCAGTCATAAAAAGCATGACATTTTGCCATTTGTGACAACGTGGATAGACCTAGGGGGTGTTAAACTAAGTAAAACAAATCAGAGAAAGACAAATATTATATGACTTCACTTACATGTGGAATCTAAACAATAAAATAAATAAACAAATACAAAAGAAACAAACCATAGATAGAATATTTTGATGGCTGCCAGATGGGAGCAGGGTTGGAGAGATAGGTGAAAAGGAGGAAGGGATTAAGATGTGAATTGCTAGTTATAAAAACAATACTGGGGATATACATTACTATGGGAGCGACTTTCCTCCCAAGTCCCCCTAGCTGCCACAGATGAGAATAATCATGAGTGGAACATGATGTGATCTGCTTGGGGAGGAGAGGTGGCCAGTTTCCCAGAGGAAAAAGGCCATGAGCAGTGGCCAGTTTCCCAGGGGAAAAGGGGTTGAGCTCCCTCCTCTAGGAGCTTTTATTGGGTTGTAATACACAGGAATACAGGGCAGCAAGGATCAAACAATAGATAACATTTCAAAGAAATCTGAGGGCTTACTATGAGTCAGAGTCTGTCAGGAACAGAGTTTTAGGGTTTCCTGCTGGAACCCTTAACACATGAATGAAAGCACTCTTAGCAGAGCACATTTCATAGGTTTATCAGGAAGTCTGTGGTGCCAGATTTTTCCCCAGGACACGCTCTAGCAAGGCAAGGAGCTGCACCTCTCCCCAAGAGGTATTCAGGCTTAAGGGGATTAGAGCCAGGAACCACTTCTCCCAGAGAACATGGGGACTCAGGCTTTGTCAAAGCCGGGGGTGGGGGCGACAGTCCATTACTTTTTGTTGCAGCCCCCTAGTCCTTCCATGAAGGCCTCCCAAGTGATTGAGTCTGGCTTAGGTTGCCCCCCCCCCGCCCCGTGAGGGGTCTTACCCGTCATTGACTTCTGACCAAGGTTTGGGGGCAGGGAGAGGAAACTGAGGCAGCATTTGCTACCAGACAAGTTTGTCTCCTGCAGCTCCCATTCCAAAGGTCGTCCCTCGCCATTGGCCACAACGGGTGGAGATACAATTCCTAGAAACAGGCAGTGTGGTCCACAACACAGTACAGCATAGGGAACATAGACGATGATACTGTAATAACTATATATGGCACCAGGTGGGTACTAGACTTATCAGTGGGTCACTTTATAAGTTACACAAATGTGTAATTACTATATCACACACCTGAAACTAACACTATATGTCAAGTGTCACTGAAAAAAATTTAAATTAAAAATAGTTATAAGTGAAAAATAAATAAATTTTTAAAAAGTTATAAGTGGGTAGTATATTTGAAATTTAGGCATGTCTACAAAAGTTATATTATAATACATCTTTTCATTTTATTGTATTTTTAAAATACTCACCCAAGGATATGTTTTACTGATTTTTAGAGAGAGAAGGGAGAAAAACATTGATGTGAGAGAGAAACATTAGTCAACTGCCTCTTGTATGCACCCCGACTGGGGACTGAACCCGAAATCTAGGTATGTGCCTTGACTGGGACTTGAACCCACAGTGTTTTGGTATATGGAAACAACGCTATAAACAACTGAACCACCCAGCCAGGGCTATAATATACCTTTTTAAAAATCACCTTCTACTCTCTACTTCCATTCAGCTTGGTCATATTTACTTATAAAAATAATTGATAGTAACTTAATAAAGTGCTCATTTTGGAAAAAAAGAATTAGCCTTTGTTTAGACACTTGAGAATTTTAAGATATCAATATGCAGGGACAAAAGTCGGTTTATAGTTGCTTATATGGAAAATAATATAATACTAAATAATAACCTTCTGCCAAGATGGAGGCATAGGTGGAGACACTGTGCTTTCTCACACAACCAAGTTTAGAGACAATAAAATATTAGCAACAGAAAACACAGTCATAACACAGAAAATTGAACTTTTCGGAAGTTCGATAACAACAAATTCTTCAGCCTGACTGGTAAGAGGGCTGAAACCAGCAGCTAGTGGAGCGGGGTTGCCTAAGAAAACTCTGTCAGACGGACTCAGGCGCATGGATCCCAGGCACGGGGTTGCAAAGGGTGGACCCAGTGAGCAACCTAGTGAGCACAACCCAGTGAACAACCGGCGGATCTAGCAAGGGTGAAGGGCGGCGGTTTGACTGTGCTGGTGCATTCCTGCACAGATAGATCAGCGAGGGAGTGGGCAGTGAGACGGGACCAAGTAGGTCCCAGCGACAGGAGGCAGCAGAGGGGGCCGCCATTTCCCGGCTCTGACCCTGCCGCCACATACAGCGTCACAACCCAACGACCTGAGCGGCCCTGCCCTGGTGAACACCTCAAGCTTCGCTCCTCACCCAGCAGCGGGAAGCAGGAGAGGGGGACACCATTTCCCCACTCTGACCCCGCCACCACATACATATTGCAACCCAGTTACCCCGCCCTGGGGGCCTGCCCCGCCCCGCCCCTAAGGCTCCACGCCTCATACTTAATGGGTGCAAACAGACCAAAAATGGCTCAAGAAGATCTCAAAGCCCCAGAGCCCATAAATCTAAGTGAAGAAGAAATAGCAAAACTTTCAGATGCACAGTTCAAAACACTGGTGATCAGGATGCTCACAGAACTGGTTGATTTTAGTCACAAATTAGAGGAACATATGAAGGCTAAACTAATTGAAATGAATGGCAATGCACAGGAAACCAATAGTAATGGAAAGGAAACTGGGACTCAAATCAAAGGAGTGGACCAGAGGGAGGATAAAAATGACCCACCAGAAAAGAATGAAGAAACAAGAATTCAAAAAAATGAGGAGAGGCTTAGGAACCTCCAGGACATCTTGAAACGCTCCAACATCCGAATTATAGGGGTACCAGAAGGGGAAGAGGAACAGCCACCAGTGGAAAACATATTTGAACAAATAATAAAGGAGAATTCCCCAATCTGGCAAAGGAAATAGACTTCCAGGAAGTCCAGGAAGCTCAGAGAGTCCCAAAGAAGGTGGACCCAAGGAGGAACACACCAAGGCACATCATCATTACATTACCCAAGATTAAAATGAAGGAGAGGATTCTAGAAGCAGCAAGAGATAAGGGGACAGTCATCTACAAAGGAGTTCCCATCAAACTGTCAGCTGATTTCTTGAAAGAGACCTTATAGGCAAGAAGGGGTTGGAAAGAAGTATTCCAAGTCATGAAATCCAAAGACCTACATCCAAGATTGCTCTATCCAGCAAAGCTTTCATTTAGAATGAAAGGGCAGATAAAGTGCTTCTCAGATAAGGTCAAGTTGAAGGAGTTCATCATCACCAAGCCCTTATTATATGAAATGTTAAAGGGACTTATCTAAGAAAAAGAAGATAAAAAAGATGAACAGTGAAAGGACAGCAAACTCACAGTTATTAACAACCACACCTAAAACAAAAGCAAACTAAACAGACTGCTAGATCAGGAGCAGAACCATAGAAATGGAGATCACAAGGAGGGTTAGCAACAGGGGAGTGGGAGAAGGAGAAGGGGGGAGAAGGTACAGAGAATAAGTAGCATAGATGGTAGGTAGAAAATAGATGGGGGAGGGCAAGAATAGTATGGGAAATATAGAATCTAAAGAACTTGAGACACATGGTCATAAACTAAAGGGGGGAATGGTAGGGGTGGGGGTGCAGGATGGAGGGGGATGAAGGGGGGAATAGGACAACTGTAATGGCATAATCAATAAAATAAAAATTAAAAAAAAGAAAGACCCCGAAAAAAATACTAAATAATAATACAATAAACTGTGTTTCGCATGCTCACAGCTGTAAACCTACTTTCACCTACCCTGTATAGATTTTCTCTCATCATAAAACTGTGTTATCTGTTTTATAAAAAGGTTTGAATAGTCTCTTTGAGGTTATGAATGATTGATATAGAAATTACATGTTAGAATGTTTGTAGTAGAAGACAGTTCATTAGACTTGTAATCCGTTTGTCATAGATTAACTTTATTTTTACCTTTTTAAGATTTTAGTTATTTATTTTTAGAGATAGGGAAGGAGAAAGAGAGGGAGAGAAATATCAATGTGTGGTTTACCTCTCACATACCCACTATTGGAGACCTGGCTTACAACTCACACATGTGACCTGACTGGTAATTTAACTGGCAACCCCTTGATTTTCAGTCTGGTGCTCAATCCACTGAGTCATACCAGCCAGGGCCACAGATTAACTTTATTTATCTATTTATTTTTAAATATATATTTTAAAGATTTTATTATTTATTTATCTTTAGAGAGGAAGAGAGGGAGAGAAATATCAATGTAAGATTGCCTCTCATGTGTCCCCTGCTGGGAACTGGCTTGCAACCCAGGCATGTGCCCTGACTGGGTATCGAACTGTGATCCTTTGGTTCGCAGGTCCTCGATCAATCCACTGAGCTACACCAGCCAGGGCAGATTAACTTTATTAATTGGTTTTGTGATCATTGACTTGCTGATTTTACCTCACTGGTTTGTTGTTATTGATACAATTCGTATAAAAAGACTGAGGATTCCCTTAAAATCGGGAACATAATTAAAGATACTCCTTCTTGTAAAAGTGTATTTTGTTTTACATGTAAATTAAAGTGACTCTTACAAATTAACTTGGAAATGCAATGTAGAGTATTAGTTTGCCACAACTAGGTATTCAGGCTAATGGAGTATTCTTGTTTTATTTCAACATTATTCATATGTGGATCACCAAATTTCAGAAGATTAAGTGACCAAACTCTTAAAGCTTCCCAAGTATACACACACTTTAATGGATGATGATTCAGAAGGCACATGCACAGCTAGTTATCACTCATTCCCTTATATTTGCCCAATAAATAGATCCCCCATGTTGGAACACTGGGTAAATGGGAATTAGCTGGAGGTGGAGGGAAAGCTGTGAGGAAATGGCTATGGAGTCAGACTGTGATTGAAATCCTGTCTGAGTCCCTTACTAGTCTTGGGATCCTGGATAAATCACTCAGGGCCTTGGGGTCATCACCTGAGATTTGAGGGTAATGATGGTAGCTATCTCTAGGGTCTTTCATAGGGGAGAAAGAATTAAATGAGGCTGTGATTATAAAGTACGTGATACAGGGAGAGCACATGACAAGTATTTCATAAACAGTGGAGGCTGTTAGTGCCTTACTGGGAAGTCGTTGGCTGCCTGGGGTGACAAAGGCAGCTCCAGAATTCTTCCAGGCCTCCAGGGCAGCAATCACATTGGAAGGTGGGTAGCACACTGCTATTACATTGATTTTACACCTAGTTGGAGAGAATGAGGAAGAACTCGAGAAGGTTTAGAGAAACTGGAGTGCTCCTTCCATACCCCTAGTTCACTGCTCCTATCCCAGAATTTTCAGGGCATTTCTTACACTCTCCCCTCCCAACAAATACGAAACAGTGTCTGCCAAAGGGCTGGATTCCTGAAATGAATAAGAGAGAGAAGGGCACCACATTTTTTGGCTTAGAGCATCTAACTGCCTGTGCTTATAGCCCTTTTCCCTTTACACTGGCCTGGCAGAGAAATCCCACTTAGCACCCCCACCCTGCTCCTCCTTGACTTCATTGCAAGCCTTCATTTTGGTTGGAGAGGGGAAGTGGGCAATGATCTGTGGTTTTATTGGTCACGAACAGCAGAGTGGTTGCTCCTGAGCAGAGGCTGGTTTCCAGGGACTTCTCTGACCCCTGGGGCACCATTCAGAACCCTCTGCTACATCTCCTGAGGCCTGGAGGACACAGCCAAACAGACATCCATTCTCAGCACCAGTTCAGGTTGAGGATATAGTGGGGCAAGGAGAGCCTTGGTCAGTGTCTCTTGCTCCTGCTGAGACACACTCCCCTTGCCCAAGGAGAGGCTTGACCTTGGGTTCTGGAAGCCCATTCTCTAGCTTGTGACCTTGGGCAGGTTATTTTATTATTATTATTTGTATCCTCACCCAAGGACATTTTTTCATTGTTTTTAGAGAGAGGGGAAGGGAGAGAGAGGAACATTCATGTGAGAGAGAAGCATCAATTGGTTGCCTCTGGCACATGCCCAGAAAGGGGATTATAGGCACCTGGGCCTGGACTCAGGATAGGAGCTGTAACTTGGGCATGTGCCCTGACCCGGAACTCAGTCCATGACCTTCTAGTTACGGGTGATGCTCCAACCAACAGAGCCACACTGACCAGGGCACTGGGCAGGTCATTTTTATGTGCCTAATTTTCTCCATAGCAAGACTGACTCCAAAGACTGTCCTTAATCTGGAGGGGTTAGTACAGTACTTGTGCATAGTAAACTTTCAATAAATATCAACTGTGAGTACCTTAAATGCCACAAATTGTTAGATAGGACAAAGATCTCAAGGTCTGGGCCATTCTTGCTAAATGTAAAAATGTAAAATGTGGCATAGTATTTTGAAGACCAGCTGTAAAGAGGATAATATCGACAGGGGTCCAACATGGTAAGCATAGCCAAGTGCCAAGAAGAAATCAGCATGGATTTCAGCACATAGTATATAGAGGCAACAGCTAAGTTTCCCTTCAGGGAGACAGAGCTTCGGATATAAATCCTGTCTCCCTTACTTGCTACAAGGAAGCAAAACGGCTAAGATAAGTAGCTCGTTAGACCTGAGCCAGGGAAGTCAAAGAAAGGAAAAGAGAATAGATTATCCAAGTGCATTCCTGCATGTCTACAGAGCCTAAGGCAAATCTAAACCGGATGTGCCTCACCACACCAGACTTGTGGTTATCAAATTTCTGATTGAATCTCAGCACATTGTTCAGCCACATAGACCACCAGTTCCAGTCACACACCACGTGGGCAGACAAGTGACAGGGGGCGCTGAAAGGTCAGAAGCAGAAGTCCAGGAAAAAGAGCCCACGAACACTTGAGCATGGCAACTGAGAAGGCACTCACACTCCGAGGTGCCCACGCAGTCCCTTCTGAGTGGGCCACCAAAACATCCTTGCCTGCTTCGCTGCACTTTGCCTCTTGATTGAAGTCTTTCCTTCAAGAAGACAAGAACCGACTTCTTGCTGGTAACAAAAATTACCTTGTGACAGACACAGCTCGTTTTTGAACAGAGCACCCCAAGAGGCGAACCCCTTGAGTTTGGTAACAAAACCAAAATAGACAAATCAATTAATTTGCTCTAATTATGTGGTGAAAAGAGACCCAGCTGTAGTTAGTCTCAACGCTGACACACTGAATAATGTTGACAAGTTGCCTCTTATCTCTGGACCTCAGTTTCCTTGTCTGTCACCTGATGAACTTCATAGATTTTAAAAACCCAGTCTGCCTTTATCTATTTGCTGTGATCTTCCAGGCTCCTTGGCAGCAGGAGCTTAAGGATACGATCATCACTTGGTCCCTAGGCATTGTCATGGGGTGGTAAGGAGCAGTAAAAGTGGGGACGCTTGTTTCCCTCTGGTTTAGGGGCATATAGACTGTCATCAGATTCACAGGAAAATGGCATTTGAACAAGGCTTGAAGGATAATTCACTGGAGTTTGCTCGGTAAATATCGGCGAGGCTTTTATGTGCCTCTCGAACCTGAGCATTCGCAGGGCTTGCGTTCTGCAAACAAGTCCAATCCTTTTTCATTGCTAGGGTCATTGATGGAGGGAGCCAGTGCAGTCGCATAACAGGTTATGCCTCTTAGTCTCCACCCGGGGACCCCGGTCGCCTTCAACCCGCAGCCGGGATGAGGGTGGGGGTGCCGGCTTCCCTGCAAGAGCACGGGAAGGCGGTGCACCGTAAGGGTGCTCTAGTCCGCAAGGGCCTTTTAGTCAAACTCGAACAAAGAAACGGGAGGGGCTGGCCGGAGCGCAGAGGTCCTAGCCCTGCCCTTTTAAAAAGGTAAGCTCTGGACCCTGTCCCCAGCCGAATGGCCGATCCTAAGGCAGCACGCCAACCCAGCTCGAGGCTCACGCGCCGGGAGGGTTATTCCTGCAGGAACTTGGCCTACACCACTCCACCGAGGGCCAGCGCCAGTCACCGCAAAGCTGCGGCTAGGGTCCTAAGTTACTGGGTAGTGGCGTAGGCTGCACAGGTACAGGGTCACGCGCGCGGCGCGGGTAGAAGCGCGCGCCTCACCACCCGGGGACGGGGGCGGGGCCCGCGGCGCGGCCTCCCGTGAAGCCTCGCGCGGGGAAGGACCGGAACTCTGGGCAGGCGGCTTGTTGATAATATGGCGGCAGGGTCTTCCTGGGCATCTCGAGTAGGCTGTGGGGCCCACAACTGGAGGAAGGGTCTCTTTTCGGGCTAGTGCGGCAGCCTCTGCGGACCCGGACGTCCGGGCCTGTTGCTGAATGAGGGGAGCCGGGCCCTCCCCGCGACAGTCCCCCCGCGCCCTCCGACCCGACCCGGGCCCTGCCATGTCCTTCTTCCGGCGGAAAGGTAGCAGAGGGGGCGCCGGCGGGGAGCCTGCCGGGCCTCAGGGGCAGTGGTGGGCCTGCGAGGGCCTACAAGGGCCTCCAACAGGGCGGCGGTGAGGCAAAGGGGCCTCGCGTGCCTCACTCTGCTCCTCGATTCTGCAGGGAGGGAGAAGGCGGCTTCCTCACGCGAGGTCATTGGAGGGATTGTCCAGTGGCCCAAAATCGTTTGGTGAAGCGTTTACGAATTAATGCCTGTTTGCGTAGGCATCGCTTTTCGGGGTGGGGGGTGTGTGTACACTGTGAATCAAGCCAAAGGAAGTTTTTTTTAGTACCTTGTTGCGAAATGTTCTGGCTTTTCAGAATTTTGAGGGTCTTCTGTTTAAAAGCAACACGGGAAAAATTGTTTTCTTCACCTAGTGCTACTTTTCAGTTTTCCTTTTTGGGGGGGAAGAGGAGTTGTGCTGTTCCTAAAAATCAGATTACTTACTGTTAAATGGTCCCTAATGAAGAAGACTACTTTTGATGACTTAAGTTTACTAACTACTGGAACGCTACGTTTGTAAACACTACTCATATTTCTGATGTTCAATTTCAATAACAGCTGCCCAGTTTTTAGGTAGAGACAGCATGATTTTGTGTGTATGTGTGTAGTGGATTGTTGCATTTCATTAAAAAATACCTACACCAAGTGAACAGTGTCTTTTGGGACGATAGTGGTCTTGTATCACTTCTTGCTGCTTCAGAGAAAAGTACCAGACAAAAACTGGTTTTGCAAAAACTATAATAAATCAGGGACTTGGGTTTACATGACAGCTCCGCCACTGGGTAACCTAGAACAGCAGAGTGTGCACCAACTTTGCTGTCCTCTCAGCTGAGGATTCAGTTTTCCCTAAAGGCTCCATTAAACTATGACTATAAATTAAAGAATTCCTTTAAAGTACATACAGAGTTTGGTGAGTGAGTGAAAACTGCTGAGTGGATGAAACCCAGAACTGCCTAATTTGTTTGACAGTTTTGAAGTGGGTTTTTTTGTCATTATTCTGTGTATAATGAGACAAACTGCATGTTGCACAACAGACTGTTGTCTGGATTTATTCAAGGAATACTTTTGAAGTCTGCTCTTTGCCAGGCACTGTGCTAGGCTCTCAGCATAGAGTGCTCTGAATAAGACAAAGTCCTTGCATCAGTGGAGCTTACTGTGTTTACTGTCTGCTGGAGCAGACACACAGTAAATCAGTCTTGATCTCTGTCAGTCAAGGAAGGTGTTTTGAAAGAGGTGACTTGACAGAGGAAACATTTAGGTTGGATGTTACAGAAAGGCCTCAGCAGATGACCTTGAAATTTAGAGCTTCAGGGTCAGGAGGAGGTAACATATAGACGTCAGGGAAGAGCATAGAAGATCCTGTCCAAAGGTGGGGGGAGGCAAGAAAATGTGGTGCCCTTCAAGAAAGAAAAAAGTCATGCAACTCAGGCCTAGAGAGGTAGATGAGTCAGATGATTCAGAACTTTATAGGCCATGGTAGGTTTTATTCCAAGTGCAGAGACAATATTAAAGAAGAGTGATTCAATATTTTGTTTTTAAAAGATTATTCTAGATTCTTTTTGGATACTGTGATGAGAGTGGAAACTAGAGGTGGTCTTATTTAGGGATCCGTCCAGTATTTAAATACCATTTTTAAGTACTACCCATATGCTTATGATTCCCAAGTTTACATCTCCAGCTTGTATTATCTCCCTTGAATCCAGACTGGCATATCGCATTGTTGGCCCACTTTACACCTATTAAATATCTAATAAATAATCTGTTAATGGATACTTCATTCTATTGGTAGATATAGTAGACTATCAAATAGATAAGTCCTTAACTGACTATCTAAAATCTAATTTCAGATTTAGTTCTCCCAAATGTTCATCAGCTTTTCCCATTTCAATAAATTTCATTTCTGGCTTTTTAATTGCTCGGGCTAAAACTTCAGAACATTCCTGGTAGTCTCTTTCACTCCTCTGTATCTGATCCTGCAAAGCTGTTAGGTCTATGCTGGAACACCTGCAAATTCAGCTACTCACCATCCCTAGGGAATCACCTCTCTTTAGATCAGGTGGGTAAGGGAGTCCTCTGAGAGGATGCCATTCTGACTTAAGGTTAAATGTCAAGAGGAAGCTGGCTTTATGAAAATTGAAGAAGCAGCATGATTTTGCTTACAGTTTGGTTTCCCTTCTTTCATCCTTGACCCATATGGTACATTTTCAAAATACCTCTGTTCATGTTCTTCCAATGGCTTCCTGTATACGTGGCCCTCGGTAATCTAGGTCCCATTTCCTCTCTGCATTCACCTCCTGCTCTCTTCTATCACTCTTCCATTTATATTGCCCTCCTTGTTGTCAAATATATTCCCACATCAGTGCCTTTGTGCTTTTGTTCTCTGCCTGGAAACCTCTTCTTACAGATACCTACCTATTCTGCTTGCTCATCTCTTTCAGGGTTGTTTTTTGTTTTGTTTTATTTTTAAAATATTTTATTCATTTATTTTTAGAGAAAGGGGAAGAGAGAGAGAAAGAGGAGAGAAACATTGATCAGTGGCCTCTTGCATATCCCCAACCAGGGACAGCAACCCAGGCATGTACCCTGACCAGGAATTGAACCAGTGACCTTTCTGTTTGCAGCACAATGCCCAACCCACTGAGCTACACAAGTCAGGACTCTTTCAGGTTTTTGATCAATTGGCCTCTTAGTGAAACTTTCTTTGGCCATCCTACTTAAGATTGTAGTCCCTGGTGCCTACACTCCCATCCTCTTAGGCAAGAGGCCTCTTTATTTTTTCTCTAGCATTTATCACCATCTGCTATACATATTAGGATGGAAGCTCACTTTTTTTTAATAGCTATATCTATGTCTAGGTCAGTGCCTAGAATATGGTTTGGAATTTAGTAAATGTTTATTGAATAAGTAAATAAAAAAAGAAATATCAGCTAGCAATAAGTTGCAGGGAATTTAAATAGCAATATGAGAGCAGATCACCAAGGAACAGCCTAAGAAGATGGAATCTGAGACCTGAATGAGGTCAGAGAGCCAGCGCTAACAAGATAAAAGGAACTGCCTTCAACCCAGAGAGATCTGGTAGTACAAATGGCCTGAGGCAGGAATGAGCTGAGTGTTCTGGAAACTGAAAGGAGGCTGGACTGACTTGGAGAGGACAATGGGGTATGTTTTAGAGGTAGAGACAGCATAACTTGAATGGTGATTGGAGTAAAGAAAAACTGAGAAAGCTTTGGGCTTAGAGCTCAAGATAGGAAGAATCAGAAATTCTGTTTTGGCAGTTGTTGGTTTGCGGTTAACTTTTGGACATCCGTGTGGATATGTTAAGGAAGCAGTTGGACATGCAAGTCTGTAGTTCTGGAAGGAGGTCAGAGCTCGAGATCTGGATCTGAATTTAGAAGTACTTTGCATAAATGATCATTAAAGACAAGGGACTATCACCCAGGGAGTACACACATGAGTTAGGTTGAAAGGCTAAGCTTCCATAGCAGAGAAACATGAAAGAATAATGGCTCAAACAAGACAAACCTTTATTTCTCTCTGTGTAACATTCTATATTCCTGGTCATCAGGTGGCTTTGCTTCATAATTATTCAAAGATAATTTTCCTCCCATATTGTTATTTCTCTTGTACTTGGGTTGTGGTCTGTTTTATCAAAGGTAGGTGGTAGCCTCTTCTGACTGTTCTCAGTCCTCTGACCTAGGCATGGTGAGAGGAAGAAGTATAAAGGAAAGACAAGCTTTGGCCAGAAAATGGCACATACCAATTTTATTTACATTCTGTTGTGAGAGCCTTGTCATGTGGTCATGGATAATTGCAGAGGCTTCTGGGAAATGAAGAGTAGCTAGCCAGTTTTGTTCCAGGCGGTAGCCAAAAGGGAAGAATGAATTCAGTGGCCAAGTAGCATCTCCTGCCATGCAGTTGACAAGAAAGGAGCCTAGGAGAGGGCTCTGAGGTTAATCCAGCTTTTAGAAGTTAAGTTGAGGAACATACCCAGAGCAAAGGAGAATTGAAAATAAAATGTCAGGGATATAGGAGGGCAATGTCACAGAAGCTAAGGGAAGACTTCTCCAAAAGGAGGGAGTATTGTGTTGACTGTCATCTGCAAGGTCAAGATAATGTGGAAGTAATCAAACACTTTACGTGGTATCAGTGGAATGGGTGGAGGGAAGAATGTGAAATGAAGAAAACAGTAAAACCTTTTTTAAGAAACTTTGCAGTGAAGAGTAACAAAAAGTGTCAATAGCTGGAAGGGGATATTAGGTTGAGGTGTGTTTTTGTTTTGTTTTTAAGATAAAAAATACCAGAGTATGTTTGTATGCTGATAGGAAATGATCCATTAGAGAGGGATAAATGATGCAGAACAGAGGTGTTGCAGGCATGAGTACAGTTCTTGAGACAGACCTGTGGAGTAGGGAGTAAGCCTGCTGATACCAAGATTGCTCAGGACACACTGCTGCTGGAAATGTTAATCGGTACAGCCGCTCTTGTAAAATTAAAAAAAACTCAAATAGTATTATATATTGTTCATAGATAACATAAATCTGTTAAAGAATGTGGGTGGTAACAATCAACATTCAATTTGTGAATTTGTTTCTCTAGGGAGAGGGGTAACGAAATCAGGGTGATATTTCAGTTGCACCTGCAATGTTTTATTTCTTTAAAGAATTTTTCTGGAGCAAATATGATAATGTTAAGATTTGATAAACCTGAGTATTCCTCATGTTAAGTTCTGGTCTTATCTGTCAGGATGGGCAGGGTAGGACAAAATGGCAGCTGAATTACAACCCAAAATGGCGGCTGAGCTACAACCAGGAAAAGACTGCTGACGTCAAACCAGAAGGCTGAAAGGGCAGGCTTTGCTAAAACGGATATCTGCATAGCAATCTGAGCCCAAGAGAACCACCAATGATATATTGCTGCTTTGTTCAAAGAGGACCAATTCCCGGTTCCCACAAAGAGAGCCAAACAAAATAAAACCCCACCACATTCCATACTTAGGTGCGACTTCCCCGGCCCCACTCTGTGGACTGGAGAACCTCGCCCGGATGTGCAGACCCCAGTAAAGCTCTATATTGCCTAACTTCGTGGCTAATTGGCATTTCTTCCTCAGCAAAGCCTAAGAAAACCTTTCATTATCTTCACATTTTAAATGTTTCATAATAAAAAATGTACAAATAAAAAAAGCATCGTCAGTAGTACAAAATAAGATGGCAGAAATGATCCTAAGTGGATCAGTTATCACAGTAAATATAAATAGATTAAAATGTATATGGCTAAAATTCTAGTAAAAGTTCATATAACTAAAAGATAAAGACACAGGTTGGGTGATAAACTAAAATCCATCCATAAGTTATTTATCAGAGACACAGACTAAACATAAGGGCATAAAGAAATTGAAAATAAATGGGTGACTATACTAGGCAAATGTTCACCAGAAGAAAGCTTGTGCAGCAGAGGAACTATTGTACTTTAAAGTATAAAGCATTGTTAGGGCAAAAGGTCACTACATTATGATGAAATGAACAGGATACTAGGAAGATAAAATTCTTAACTAGTTTTCATCTAATACCAGTATCAAAATATATAAAGCACAATATACAGAATTACCAGGAGAAATCAACAAAATTCATAGAGCTTTAAGAATACTCTGTTTTAGAAGATCAGTAATCACAATAAGCAAAAATGGGCTAACTTGCATAGTAAAAAGGTGGTGATCTTTGGATTGGACCCCTGCTATTTATATTTAAATATAAAAAAGAGCCCTGGCTGGTGTAGCTCAGTGGATTGAGCTCGGGTCTGTGAAGCAAAGGGTCGTTGGTTTGATTCCCATCAGGGCACATGCCTGGGTTGCAGGCCGGGTCCCCACTGGGGGACACAGGAGAGGCGGCCACACGCTGATGTTTCTCCCTCTCTTTCTCCTTCACGTCCCCTCTGTCTAAAAATAAATAAATAAAATATTTTTTAAAAAAGATAATGGGAAGGTTAAAAGGAAAATAATGGGAAAATAAATCATAGCTATACAAACATAGATACACAAACATCCCTGATATACAGAAATAAATTTCAGGTAGATAAGAGCCAAAATTTGAAAATGCAAAACTTGAAATCATAGAAGAAAATAAAATGGAGGTGGAAAAATCTGATCTTGAGGTAGGAAAGGATATTTTTCAAATGATATAGGAAATACAATTCATGTAATGTAAGTTTGATTACATTAAAATAAAAAAACTTGCTCTTGCTGGGTGGCTTGGTTAATTGGAGCATAGTCCTATGCACCAAAAGGCTGTGGGTTTGATTCCCAGTGGCATGCCTAGGTTGCTGGTTCGATGCACAAGTGGGAGAGAGCCAATCAATGTTTCTGTCTCTCCCCTCCTTGGCTCCCTCCCCCTCTCGCTCCTCTCTCTTTTTCTCTCTCAAATCAGTAAAAATATCCCGGGGTGAGGATTGGAAGGGAAAAGAAAAAAAAAGAAATAAAAACCTTATACAATGAAATATACCAAGGTATTTGCAATGCAAACAACAAAGGATTAGTATCCAGAATATGTATGGGATTTCTACAAAAAATAAAGCACATGAATAGGCAGTCCATAAAAGAGGAGACCTGAATAGCCAACAAACACAAAAGGGTGTTACATTGAAAGAAATAAAGGAAATGAATTAAAAACATCAAATACCATTTGAAAACTGTTAAGTTGGCAAAAATTAAAACTACCAAGTATGCAAATAATGAGCACAAAGATTATGGAAATTGATAGAACTGAAAAACCAAAGTTTTTTTTTGGTGAAAAACTCACATAATTTGTTACCTTAGCAGCTTTATTACTAGGGATTTATCCTGGATAAATTTTTACATGTAGACATAGGAAGACATGTACTACAATGTTTATCACATCAATGTTTGTGAAAACCAGAAAATAAACATAAAATTTTTTAAAGATTTTATTTATTTTTAGAGGGAGGAGGAGGGAGGGAAAGAGGGAAACATCAAGGTGTGGTTGCCTCTCACACATACCCTGCTGGGGACCTTGCCAGCAACCCAGGCATGTGTCCTGATTGGGAGCTGAACCTTTGACCCTGTGTTTCTCAGGCCAGCTGAGCCACACCAGCCAGGGCTAAAACCTAAATGTTACCTAACAGGAAAATGGGTAACTAAAAGTGTAATTGCCTAAAGGAATTGAGCAGCTAAAATAAACTAGAGCTACATGAAAATTAGAATTGCATCAATATAGACAAATGTCAAATCATTGTATGAATACAAGTGTAAGATAAGTGTAGAAAAAGGCAAGTCTCTGAGATATGTGGGTTCAGTACCAGATCACTGCATTAAAGACAGTGTCATAATAAAGTGAGTCATGCAAATTTTTTGGTTTCCCAGTGCATATAAAAGTTGTTTATATTATAGTCAATGAAGTGTGCAAGCAATAGCAATTATGTTTAAAAAATAATGTGCATACTCTAACTGAAAAATAACTTTGTTGCTAAAAAAATGCTAACCTTCATCTGAGCTAGTGGAGGGTCTTACCTCAATGTTGACGGCTGCTGACTGATCAGGGTGGTGGTGGCTAAAGTTTGGAGTGGCCATGGTAATTTCTTAAAATATGACAGCAATGAAGTTTCCTACAGTGCTTGACTCTTCCTTTCATGAATGATTTCTCTATTGTACTCAATGCTGAATGATAGCATTTTACCCCCACTAGAACTTCTTTCAAAATTGGAGTCAGCCCTATCAAACCCTGACACTGCTTCATTAGCTAGGCTTCTGTAGTATTCTAACTCTTTTGTTATCATTTCAAACATCTCTACCGCTAAAAGATTCCATCATAAGAAACCACTCTGCTCACCCACAGGAAGCAACTGCTCACCTGCTCAAGTTCCATCTGGAGATTGCAGCGGTCCTGTCACACGTCCAGGCTCCACCTGTGATTCTCGTTCTCTTGCTATTTCCACCACACTTGCAGTTCCTCCACTGAACTCTTAAGCCCCTTGAAGTTATCCATGAGGGGTGGTATCAACTTGTTTCGAACTCCTGTTAATGTTGGTATTCTGACCTCTTCCCATGAATCACAAATGTTATTAATGGCATCTGGAATGGTGAATCCTGTCCAGAGGTTTTCAATTACTTAGCTCAGATCCATCAGTGGAATCACTATTTATGGCAGCCATAGCCTTACAAATATATTTCTTTTTCTTTTTAAATATTTTATTTATTTATTTTTAGAGACAGGGGAAAGGAGGGAGAGAAACATTATGTGCCAGAGAAACAGCAATTGGTTGCAGCCTGGCCCACAACCCAAATTGGCAACGTTTCGTTCCAGAGGCTGGTACACAATCCACTGAGCCTCACCAGCCAGGGCACAAGATGTGTTTCTTAAATAATAAGATATGAGAGTGGGGAGAGGACTTCCGCCAAGATGGAGGTATAGGTGGACGTGCCGTGCCTTCTCACACAACCAAGTTTAGGGACAACTAAATATTAGCATCAGAAAACACAACCAGAACACGGAAAATTGAACTTTTCGGAAGTCCGTTAACAACAAATTCTTCAGCCCGACCGGTAAGGGGCGAAACCGGCGTCTCGTGAGGGGTTGCACTGGAGGACTCCGGTCGGACGGACCCAGGTGCGGAGTCCAGACGCGCGAATCCAGACGCACGGGTTCCAGACGCACGGGTTCCAAACGCAGGATTGGACCTAGTGAGCGACCGAGCAACCCACCGGGTGAGCGACTGCTGAGGAGACAGTGGGGAGGCGGTGCTGCGTGTTGACTGCGGTTGCCTGTCTGCGGGCGAGCGGACAGGCGAGGGAGTGGGCGGTTGGACCAGGGCCCGGCGGTCCCCGTGGCTTGCGGCAGTAGAGGGTGCCGCCATTTCCCTGCTCTGACCACGCCCCCACATACAGCGTCACAACCCAGCGACCTGGGAGTCCAAGGCGCCGCTTCTCACATTTAAAGGGCCAGAACAGACCAAAAATGTCGCAGGAAGACCTCAAAGCCCCAGAGATAAATCTAAGCGACGAAGAAATAGCAAAACTCTCAGACCCACAGTTTAAAACACTGGTCATCAGGATCCTCACAGATCTGGTTGATTATAGCCACAAATTAGAGAAACATATGAAGGCTAAACTAAGGGAAATGAATGGAATTCCACAGGAAACCCATAGAGATGAAAAGGAAACTGGGACTCAAATCAATGGAGTGGACCAGAAGAAAGCAAGTAATGGCCAAACAGAAAAGAGTCAAGGAGCAAGAATTCAAAGAAATGAGGAGAGTCTTAGGAACCTCCAGGACATCTTTAAACGCTCCAATATCCGAATTATAGGGGTACCAGAAGGGGGAAAGACACAACCACCAGTGGAAAAATTATTTGGACAAATAATAAAAGAAAATTTCCCCAATCTGGCAAAGGAAATAGACTTCCAAGAAATCCAAGAAGCTCAGAGAGTACCAAAAAAGTTGGACTCAAGAAGAAACACACCAAGGCATATCATAATTACATTAGCCAAAATTAAAATGAAGGAGAGAATCCTAGAAGCAGCAAGAGCTAAGGGGACAATCACCTACAAAGGAGTCCCCATCAGACTGTCAGCAGATTTCTCAAAAGAGACCTTACAGGCAAGAAGGGGCTGGAAAGAAATATTCCAAGTCATGAAATCTAAAGACCTACAACCAAGATTGCTCTATCCAGCAAAACTTTCATTTAGAATGGAAGGACAGATAAGGTGCTTCTCAGATAAGATCAAATTCAAGGAGTTCATCATCACCAAGCCCTTATTATATGAAATGTTAAAGGGACTTATCTAAGAAAAAGAAGTTAAAGAAACATGAACAGTGAAAGAACAACAAGCTCACAGTTATTAACAACCACACCTAAAACAAAAGCAAACTAAAAGAACAGCTAGATCAGGAGTGGAAACATAGAAATGAAGATCTCAAGGAGGGTTAGCAACAGGGGGATGGGAGGAGGAGATGGGGGGAGAAGGTACAGAAAATAAGTAGCATAGACAGTAGATAGAAAATAGATGGGGGGGCAAGAATAGCATGGGAAATATAGAACCTAAAGGACTTGAGACACATGGACATAAACTAAAGGGGGGGTAATGGTGGGGATGGGGGGGCAGGGTGGAGGGGAATGAAGGGGGGAATAGAACAACTGTAACAGCATAATCAATTAAAAAATAAATTAAAAAAATAGTAAGATATGAAAGTCGAAATTACTCCTTGACCCCTGGGATGTGGCTTGGGTGCTGTGTTAGCAGGCATGAAAACAATACCAACCTCATTGTATACCTACCTCCATCAGAGCTCTCGGGCGACCAGGTGCATTCACTGGTCAGTGAACAGTAATACTTTGAAAGGAGTATTTTTTCCTGAGCAGCAGATCTCAGTAGTGGGCTTAAAGATGCAGTAAACTATGTTGTAAACAGATGTGTTGTCATCTAGGCCAGAGGTGTCAAACTCATTTTCACTGGGGACCACATCAGCCTCAGGGTTACTTTTAAAGGACCGAAATAATTTTAGAACTATATAAACGTAACTACTCCTTGACTGTTAAGGAGTTGCAATTACATTTGGCCCTTTCAGGGCAACCAGGAAGCTGGTGTGGCTCCTGGTGAAAATGAGTTTGACACCCCCAATCTAGGCTTTGTTCTATTTATAAATAGAGCACAGGCAGAGTTGATTTAGCATAGTTCTTAAGGGCCCTAGGATTTTTGGAATGGAGAATGAGCACTGACTTTACCAGCTGCATTTCCATAACAAAAGAGTCAGCCTGACCTTTGAAGCCACGCCTTGTGTTCTGTTCTCTTCTCTGGCTCTAAAAGTCTTAGATGGCAGCTTCTGATAAAAGGCTTCTTTGTCTACATCAAAATATGTTGTGTAGTATTGCTGCCTTCATTGTCTTAGCTAGGTCTTTTGAGTAACTTGCTGCAGCTCCTACAGCAAGTAGAGAGGGGGGAAGGGAGGGAGAAAAACATGGGTTAGTTGTCTCTCACATGCCCCCAGAAGGGGGCCTAGCCTGCAACCCAGGCATGTGCCCTGACTGGGAATCAAACTGGTGACCTTTTAAGTTTGCGGGCCGACACAATCCACTGAGCCACACCAGCTAGGGCCACCTTGAAATTTTATGTTGTGGAGATGCCTTCTTACTTAAACCTCACGAACCCAGCCTCTGCTAGCTTTCAACTTTCCTTCTGCAGTTTCCTCACCTCTCTCAGCCTTCACAGAATTGAAGAGTTAGGGCCTTGCTCTGGATTAGGCTTTGAATTCAGGGAATGTTGTGGCTAGTTTGAGCTCATCCTGACAACGTAAAACTTTCTTCATATCAGCAATAAGGTTGTTTTGCTTCTTATCATATGTATCTTCACTGGAGTTGCACTTCTAGTTCTAATTTCCTTCAAGAACTTTTTCTTTGCATTCACAGCTTGGCTAACTGGTACAAAAGGCCTAGCTTTTGACCTGTCTTGGCTTTTGATATGCCTTCCTCTCTGAGTTCAGTCATTTCTAGCTTTTAAATTAAAGTAAGACTTCCTTTCACTTGAACACTTAGAGTTCATAGTAACATTATTAATTGGCCTAATTTCAATATTGTTGTGTCTCAGGGAACAGGGAGGCTCCAGGAGAGGAGAGATGGGAGTGCCTGGGTGGTAGAGCCGTCGGACCACATTCAGTATTTATCAGTTCTATTCATTGTCTTGTATGAGAGCTGGTCATGACATATCAATACCATTAAAATACAGGGTCACCGATCACCATAACAAATACAATAATAATGAAAAACTTTGAAATATCACTAGAATTACCAATTGTGATATAGAGACACATGTGCAAAAGCTTTTGCAAAAATGGCACCTATAGGCTTGGCTAGATGCAGGGTTGCCAGAGACTGTCAATTTGTAAAAAAATTGCAATAGCTGCAAAGTACAATCAGGTGCAGTGCATTTAAAGAAGGTATGCTCAAACCATTTACGTAATTTTTTAAAAAAAAAAAGAAAACAAACTTCTCCCCCCCCCAAAAAAAAAAAAAAAAGGTGTGCAGAATAATACTATGTTTTACTTTTTTATATATTCATATGTAGTAACATCCTAAAAACATGCATGGCAGTCAGTGCACCTAATTTAGGATATATTTATGTATAAGAAGAGAAGAGGAACATAGAGAGCAGGTAGTGAGTCATAAGAATCTTTAACTATACGTATAATATTTAGAGGAGGAAAAAGGAAATAAGGCTGAATGCTAATATTTGGTGAAGTCAGGTTGTATGTGTACTTGCATGTTTGAAATATTGAATAGAAGATCTTACGGGTGAGATAATGCATCGAGTGTGGCAAAGTGGAACTGTAGAAGTATATTTTGGTGGTAGAATCACTTGGTCTTATAAGTAATGATTTGGGTGTGGGAAGTAAGGGAGAGACCATGTTAAGGATGAGTCCAGATTTGGGGCCTGAGAAACTATTTGGAGATGGTGTGTCATTTATGAGAGAACACTAAGACCGTGGTAGGAACAGGTTTGGGAAAAGATGGTACATTTTGCTTTGGATAAAGGGAATGATAGATATAAGGTAGGTGGTTAAGTAACTAAATTTAAGATCAAAAAATGATTTAGAACCCTGGCTGGTGTGGCTCAGTGGATTGAGTGTTGGCCTGCAAACCAAAGGGTCACGGGTTTGATTCTTAGGACACATGCCTGGGTTGTGGGCCAGGACCCCAGGGGTCGCACAAGAGGCAACTGCACATTGATGTTCTCTCCTTCTCTGTCTCCTTCCTTTCCCCTCCCTAGAAATAAATTTAAGAAATCTTTTTAAAAATATTTAGACTGGAGATATAAATTTAGTAACCATGGCATATCTCTGGTATTGAAAGCCTTAAGAATAGATAAGATTATCCAGGAAATACATACACTCATATACACAATGGGGCACAGTTGTCATACAAATCAACAATTAATAAGTAATAGTATGGGAATAAGCTTTTGTGTACTTAAGCGGTAAATCTGCTTTTGCCCATGCCTCTATGTGGTAAAAAGAAAGGGGATCCAAAACCCTTTCCCCTAGAAACTCCCAGTGGGCAGAGGAGAGGTCAGCCAAGGGAACAAACTAAGGAGTGGCTAGAAAACCAGGACAGTGGAGTGTCGTGGAAGCCAAGATAAATTTGTATTTCAGGTGGATGAAGTACATTGGCAGATCCTAGAAGGGCTGCAGAAAACAGTGATGTGTACTTGAAATGATCTTAACTTTTGTCCACGTTTGTTTCCACACACTTGCATGTGGACTTATTGAAGGCAGGACTGTCCTCTCTGAGTCAGGAGAGTGTCTGGTACATAATAGGCACCCAAGTATTTGTTGATGGATTGATTTATCAGATACTGTGAGAGCTAGTTATTTTCTGCCACTGCCCTTCAATGCTTAAGAGCACAAGTAGAGAGATGGTTACATTGTGAGATTCATTCTGATACTATTTTCATGGCAAGGGTAAAGAAAAATGTCATGTTAGAAAACCACCAGAAGAGAGGATTAAAAATAGTCTTACGTTAGATCCGGTTATTGGCCTAGGCTGCCATGCACCTTCCTTTCAAGGACATGTTGTTAGAGTATCTGCAATAGAAGCTCCATTGTTTTGTGTGATTTTTTAAGAAACAAGTTGTTAAACCTTGAGTATTAGAAGTTTTGTACGTTTGTAAGTTTAGAATGTTTGTGTTTGATGCTGTGGTAGGGGATACACAACAAATAAGATGTGATACACAGCCAAAGAACTTTTTCTTTAGTAGTGGTTAGTACATGGTAACATTAGTTAACATCCTAAATTTACTGTGTGATGGTTACTCCTCTAAGCCCTTTAGAAGTATTTATTTTTTCATCTACAAGCCACTAAGGTAGGTATTATTATTACTGATCTGATTTTATAAATTAACAAAATTGAGACCCAGGGGAGTAAAGTTACTTGTTCATGATCCTGTGGCTAATAGGTGGCAGAGCCAGAATTTGAACCAGGAATTCTGACATTGTCTCTCCACAGCACACTCAGTGTTGGAGGCTGAATGCTGTTCAGAGGCCACTTCCTTAGAGAAACCTCCCCTGGTGGCTGTGTGCTCTGACCCTTCCCCCAGTCATTCCAGCCATGTATAATAGAATTTTGAATACTCATCTGTTAGAATAAAGCTTGTCTAATTTTTAAAATGTATTAGAATGTATCTTTTTTACTGGAAAGGTTGGTCATGATGCTCTTTTATCTTCTAGTGAAAGGCAGAGAACAAGATAAGACTTCAGATGCCAAGTCAGTTAAAGGTGAGTTCAGCAGCATTCCACAGTATTAAAAAGTGATGTGCTTTGCACTTATGAACTTTTTAATCCTGTTATCTTCTCCATTCTTTTGCCATTAATCATTTTGGCCTTTTAGAATTATTTACAATTTAACTTTTATATGCTCTTCAACACCTAGCATATGGTAGGCTTTTTTACTAAGCATCTGCTGGCTGTCCTAGTAATTACAGTGAACCAGTGCCTTTCTTACTAATCACATATTTGATTGTTCCCTGTGATTTGTTGACTTTATTTATTTTTTAAAAACCACGAAAAGTACTATTAACTTACAGCTGAGTGATGGCACTGCCAGCACAGGCTTGGTTTTCTGTTTATCCAGAAGTATTGGTGGTTACAGTTCGCACTTCATTACTTTGGATGAATGGCCTTAACTTAAAACTTATTCTGAGTACTTTATTGGAATCAATGTATTGTCCCTATTCATAAGACTTTCTTAAGTTATAATCTCTGCTGTAGTTTCGATTGGTTTCATTCTGTCAATGTGTAAATATTAGAATGGGAAATTGATAATAGAAGTTATTTCCATAGCCATTATGTATAATTTTATAAATGGAATTTATTTTTATGAAATCTATGGATTGCTGCTTATTTAGATTTTTCTTTCAAATGTTTATATGATGTGTGACTAGCATTGAATATTAAGTCTATATGCTCAGTTTTCCAGAGCAACTAATTATAACTTGTCAGAGATTTGTAAGATGATTTACTGCTTATTTCTAATAATTAAAAGTCAGTTGAATCATGTTAGGTGATTCAACTAACTAACATACTACCCTCTAACATGATTGGTATTGATAGAGGCTAAAAAGCCGTTAGTAAGCAGAGCCTTGTAAACTAGATCTGGTTGTACTAGAAAGGAGGGACTTGGATGTCTCAGGCATACTACTCTTGTACACTAACAGTACAACTTTGGAAGTCATGTCACTCTCTTTAAAGTCTTCATTTGTAGAATGAAAGGATTGGCCTGCCTAACTTCTAAATCAGTACCAGGCTAAAAAAATTTAATGCTTGCACTCTGTTTCTGACAGTAAATAATCCCTGCTTAGCATCCCTAACTAAATTGAAAAAAATCATTTGAAGATACCTTCATTCTATAATTTTCCCAACCCTTACTGAATAACCAATAAATATAGATACCTCAAAACAGGTATAAATATTCGTGCTCTTATCTGTGTTCTTTTATAAACACAGCTCAAGGAATAATAGATTAAATTACAGTTTTCATTCTGTAGTTTTAGTTTTGTTCCTTGGGCCAGCAAGGGTTAAGGAATGAAAAGGGCCAATTTTCAGAAAATCTGCTGGCTGTGGTATTGTCTGTCTTCAGAAAACTTCTCAAAGAAAGATCTCTTTCACATTCCATTTTGGCACAGTATTTTGAGGTTATAAATAATAATATGGCATTTCTTTCTACTTTTCTGCTGTTTGATTAATTTACCTTTCCCTTAAGCCTTGTTGGGTGTGCTCACTTAAGAGAAATGTTACAGAACTTAATTTTTGAAGTTCTTTTTAAGCCCTCTTTTGAAACAATTTAGAAACTACCAATTTTTGTCTAACTTTTAACAATTCTTTGAAAAATTATAGCCTCGATATCCGTACATTCCCCACAAAAAAGCACTAAAAATCATGCCTTGCTGGAGGCTGCAGGACCAAGTCATGTTGCAATCAATGCCATTTCTGCCAACATGGACTCCTTTTCAAGTAGTAGGACAGCAACACTTAAGAAGCAGCCAAGCCATATGGAGGCCGCTCATTTTGGTGACTTGGGTAAGTAACAGTTACTTTTTGTTGACTTACAATGTAGGAAGGAATTGAGTATATTATGTGAAACTCCTGTCAGTGGATACTGAACTGTATAATTGGAAGGAGCTTTGAAAAAAGTGTATTTTAATTAAAATAGCAGCTGTGAGTGTAATGGAAGCACCATTTGTTCCTATAAATACAAAATAGAAAGCACACCCAATAGAAAAATTGGCCATTTCCAGAAGAAGGTATACATTACATTGCCTGTGTGAAAAACATGCCTCATTTCACAAATAATCAGGGAAATGCAAATTAAATAAAAAGTTAATGTTCCCCCTAACACATTAGCAAGTATTTAAAGTTCAATAATTTGAGTGTTAATGTAGGTGTAGAGAAATAGCCATTTCTTTTTAGTGGAACTGTAAATTGTTGAAGAGTTTTTAGAAGGCAATTTGGAAGTATTTATCAAAATATATACAATCTAGTCCTGATACACTCACATATATTCATAAAGATGTATACATGAGTATATATAAGGCTATTCATTACAGTACTGTTGTAATAGGAAACAATTATGAACAGCATATAAATACCTATTAATAGAGAAGTGGGCAAATTTTGGTATACCCATACTCAGAAATACTTTGTAGACCTTTAAACGTCTGAAGAAGACATGGAGAAATGCCCAACATATGTTATAAAGGTGAAAAAAGCTGGTTACATAGCAGTAGATATAGTAGGATCCCTGTTGTGTTAAAATAACTTATTATCCCCCACACCCAAAAAAGGTATACAGGAGATTTCTTACAACTGCACATGAACCTACTATAGCTCAAAATTAAAAGTTTAGTTGAGAAAATTGTAAGTCTTGCAGGGGGTCAGGATTTCCTGAAGTTCATGAAAATGATGTCTACAGAGATGGACTAGTTAACATTGACAAGAAAGTCAGCAAGGATGATGACACGTGAATTGCTTCAAAGAATATGATTTGAATAGCGAAAGATTAAGAAAAGCCCTTTTAAAAAATTGATGAAGGCACTAAAGGGAACAAGGTCCCCAAAAAAGGTCTTAGTGTGATAACACCATTTTTTCCACTTTCAGTTTATGCCTGTTTCACAGGACTTCCAACAACAAAATGTTGGGACAGAACATTCTGAGATTCACCACCTCTGTGGTCAGTAGGAGCCACTTACTATGAGGAAGGTCCAGGGAAGGATTTGTCATTTTTGGTGGAAAACAAGGGTGGTTACTAGCTATGATGACTTTGTATTTTGGATCTGGATTTTTGCTACACCTTTCTTTATTGTAAGACACCAACTGCTTAAAAAATAAGGATGTTTTAGTTAATCCATGAAACAGATATGAAGAGGAGCATTTTAAGAGATGCAGTCTCTTTGAAAAATGGATCAAACTGTTGAACTTGACATACTAGATGTGTTTGTAAATAAACTTATGGCATGAATCCTTAATGCCTCTTCTCTGAAATACAAAATGTGATAATTAAAAAAAAATTTATAAAGCCATCAGTTAATTTTATGAAAATGAATTATGTTATCCTGTGACAGTTAAAATTTTTAAATTTTTTCTAATAGCTATGGTTATACTCATAATTTAAATTCAATTAAATATAAAATAAACTTGTTTTTATTAAGTTTAGTTTTATTTTTAAAGATAAAATTCCAGAGCTACTCTTTATTCTATTTTAAATAATGTTGAGAGTTCATAACACTTTTCTAGCTGTATCTGCACATCCACAATTGTTCCTTAGGGTTAGTTCCTAGAAATGGAGTTATTAGGTTGACAGTCATACATATTGCTAAGGTTTGCTGTCTGTTACTGAATGCTCCTCCAAAAAGATTTTGCAAGTTTACAGTCTCATCATCAGTGGCTGAGAATGCTTCCTGTTTTGTTGTGCACTAAAAGAGATGTAAGGATTGAGTAACATAGAGTTTTTAATAATTTTTTAAAGTTTTGCACAGTCGTTTCTTGTTTAGAAACCAAAACCATAATATTTCTAGTTCTTTATTCATTTACATTGCTAGGAAGTAAACTTTTGAAGAACTTTGATGCTAAAAGTGAATGACTAACTTGTCATTCACCTATTTGTTACTGAACTGCTAAAATTCTTTTGCTTTTTTCAGGCAGGTCTTGTCTGGACTACCAGATTCAAGAGGCCAAATCAAGCCTTTCAAAGACCCTTGAACAAGTCTTGCATGACACTATTGTCCTCCCTTACTTCATTCAATTCATGGAACTGCGGAGAATGGAGCATTTGGTTAAGTTTTGGTTAGAAGCTGAAAGTTTTCACTCTACAACGTGGTCCCGAATAAGAGCACACAGTCTGAACACAGTGAAGCAGAGCTCATTGGCTGAGCCTGTCTCTCCATCTAAAAAGCAAGAAACTGCAATATCTTTTGTAATGGAGTCTCTTGACAAGGGATTAGAGGATTCTAGCTCAGCCCAGTTGCTTATGACTCGATCAGAAGGAACTGATCTAAATTATAGAACTAACAATTCCCAGAATCACTGGTTTCTTTCCCAGGAATGTGACAGTGCCCATTCTTTCCACCCTGAAATGGCCAGAAGAGAAGCTCAGGAAATTTCCATGGAAACCCAAGAATCTTCCCCAAGACTTAAAGTAGCCAGGACAAATACTCTCTCTTCTCCACTAAAGGAATTATCAGAAAAACTAATGAAAAGTAAGTATGTGATTTCCATCTCTCTTTTTATTCTGGTTTTGTTTTTTTAGCAGTGTACAAAATGGAACTTGAGATAGTGAATAAAAGGGCTAGAATAATTTTTTTCTCCCACATCAGCTTTCAAATTTGGGAGGATTTGGTGAGTGCCCTGGAGTAGGATCAGTGTATAGGAAAGGAGCCAAAGGGATATCTGTAGTGATTGGATCCTCTAAGGAGAATGTTAGCAGAATTAACAAATGAAGGGTCAACTCTGATCCTGCTTTTTCCTTCTACAGATTTTGAAATCAAAGCGTTATCCGATAGGCTTAGTCCATCCTGTCTGTCTTAATTTTATTACAACCTGACTGTACTTTACAGATAAATTTATTTTTAATTGCTAGTAGGTGGCATTTATTGAGTTCTATGCTAAAGGCTATACTTAGATTTCATATAGTAATAACATTTCTGTGAGGTAGGCATTATTATCCTGTTTTCCATGAGAAAACTGTGGCTTAGAAAGGTTAAGTAAGCTGAGGTAGGCTATATAGTAAGTAGGGAGCTAGAAATATAGCCCAGGCCTGGGACAATAACACCTTTCTTTTTTAATTCTCTATTTGGAAATTATGCACTCATTTTTCAATTATCACCTTCTGGAATTCTAATTAGACACTGCTGCTTTTGGTATTATTTGTTCCTTGTTTCTCAAAGGGCTAGATGATTTTCTTTTTCTTGTTCACTTTTTTTCATTAAGATATATATTTTTTAGAGCAATTTAAAGTTCACAGCGAAACTGTGGGGAAGGTACAGATTTCCCATACACTGCCTAGACATTGTTTTGGTTCAATCTTCTGAAGCAAATGGTTCAACCATTTTTTGAGCCCTGAGCAATAGCCCTTGAAACTGCAAGCTCTAAGTCTCTTGAACTTGGTGGTTTTTCTCAGGTGAATACCCTCCCTGTCTTATACTTTTATTCTTGATTTACGCTGGCTTCTACAGGTCCACAATTCCTTACCTACAATTCAGAAATCTAGCAAATGTCAACTGCTACAAGTTATTTTTAAAGTCAATGAAACTTGCCCTGAACCGGTATGAACTGGTATTATTACAGAAATATGAATGTGTTTGATTATGAGGTACTGTCCCCGTGCTATTGGGGTATTGGTACAGTATATGTTAATAGTGTGTGACCTCTGTAAACACCCTCCCCCCAGTTCTGAATCCTGAAAGATTACCAGCTCCTGGGGTTTCAGATAAGGTTTCAGCCTGTACTTGTTTCTGCCTCTCATTTCCCATACTTGACCACAAGCTCTGGTATACTTTATAAAAGCATTTCAGGGGAATTTAGTGTTGGGAAGAGTTTTGTTGAGCATCTAGCCTACCCTGCTTCTAGAAATGGAAGTCCAAAGTCTGTTCCTATAATTTTAATATACTTTATTGTTTTTGGAAACTGTCTTTGTTTTGGTGGTACTTTATTTCAATACAAAATAGAAAAAGTAGTGGAGTTATTAAAAGAATACTTGTTTTTTTCTTTTTGCATTACCTTCAAAATTTATGTGCAGTTCAGTTGACCTTTTTGATTTACACTTGTATGAATTTTGACACATGCATAGAATCCTGTAACTGTTATCACAAGCAGGCTAAAGATCAGTTTTGCCACCTTTTTAGTTAAATCCCTCTGTATTCCAACACTTGAAATCACTGATCCATTCTCATTCTCTAGTTTTGCCTTTTCCAGAGTGCCATATAAGTGAATTTATATAGTATATAGCTTTTTAGTCTGGCTTCTTTTACTCTGCATAATAGCTTTGAAGTTCATCTATGTTGCTTATATCAATAGTTCATTGCTTTTTAGTGCTAAGTAGTATCCCACTGTATGGTGGTACTATCCATCTACATATTGAAGGACATTTGGATATTTTCCAGCTTTGATGATTATGAATAAAGCTGTTATAAACGTTTGTTTACAGGCTTTTCTATGGACAAAGTTTTTATATATCTCTAGGGTAAATGTCTTATGGGGGTGCTGGATTATGTGGTGTGTATTTAATTATGTAAGAAACTCCCAGGCTGTTTTGTAGAGTGTCTCTGCCATTTTGCATTCTCACCAGCAGTGTGTGAGTTCTATTTGCTTGTCTCTTTGCAAGCACTTGGTATAACTGGCTTTTTGTTTATTTGGGTATTTTTAAGCCATTCTAACAGATGTGTAGCAGTATCTCATTATGGTTTTACTTTGCCTTTTCCTAATGGTTAATGATGTTCAATTATGTACATCTTTGCCATCTTTGGTGGATTGTTCTTTGGTGAATTGTTCAGGTCTCTCCCCATATTTTGTTGGATTGTTTTATTATTGTTGAATTTTGAGAGTTTTTTTTTATATGTTCTGGATATAAGACCTTGATTTGCAAATGTTTTCTCCTAGTTTATAGCTTGGTTTTTTTTTTTTCACTCATTTAACAGCATCTTTCACAGAGCAAAAGAACTTTCTGATTAAATTCAGTTTATCAATTCTTCTTTTATGGATTATACTTTTGGCATCATACCTGAGTACGTTTTGCCTAATCAAAGGTCATGAAGATTTTCTTCTATGTTTTCTTATGAAAATATTATGATTTTGTACTTTACATTTAGATATATCGTCTGTTTTGAATTAGTGTAAGGTATGATGGTTAGGTCAAATTTTTTGTTTTATTTTTGCATGTGGATACCTGATTATTTCAACACCACTAATTGAAAAGACTGCTCTTACTACACTGAATTGCCTTTGTACTTTGGTCGTCTTAGTGTAGGTCTGTTTCTGGACTCTGCTCTGTTTCATTGTATGTGTCTTATTTCTTCACCAATGAGACTTAGTTAAAGTCTTAAAATTGGGTAGTATGAGTCTTCCAACTGTGTTCTTTCTTTTTCAGATTATTTTGTCTGTTCTAGTTTCTTTTATTTTACCATAAATTTTAGAATAAAATTTAGAATCTTATCTCTATTATGAGAAACCCTGCTGGAATTTGTATTGGAATTGCATTCAAGCATTATTTAGGTCAGTTTGGGGAGAATTTACAATTTAACTGTATTGGGTCTTACAATCCAAAGACATGGTATGCCTCTTCATTTGTTTAGCATTTTATAGCTTTTAGCATAAAGATTCTTTACATGTTTTGTCAGATTTAGATCTAAGTATTTTACCAGTGCTTTTATGAATGGTATTTAAAGTTTTTTTTGTTTCTGATTTTTTAATGCTAGTTTATAGAAATATGACTGACTTTCATATGTTGACCTTCTGTGACCTCACTAAACTCACTGACTACTTTTAGGAGCTTTTTGGGTAGATTGCTTGGGATTTTCTACATAAACAATCATGTTATTTGTGGATAGAGACTGAATTATTTCTTCCTTTCCAATCTTTTTTTTTTCCTTCTTGTCTTACTGCACTAGCTGGGACTTCCTGTACCATATTGATTAGGAGTGGTGAGAACACAGTCACTGTTAAGTATGAGATTAGCTATGAGGTTTTTATAAATGCCCTTTATCAAGTATATGCAATTCCCTTCTCTTAATTGTTTATTTAGGGCTGTTTGAATCTTGAATGGTGTTGAATTTTGTCAGATATATTTTTGTGTCATTTGATATAACCATATGATTTTTTTGGTCTGTTAATAGAACATTGATTTTTATTTAATATTTAATAAGCTTGCATTCTCCTGGCAAGACACATTTGGTTGTGGTATGTTATTCTTTTTATATTGCTGGATTTGTTTTCCTAACCATTTTTATTTCTAGACTTATGATGCACGTTGGTCTTTAGTTTGTTTGCCTGTACTGCTTTTGTCTGGTTTTGGTTTCAGTGTGATGCTGGCCCCAAAAATGAGTTGGGAACGTTTTCTACCTCTTTGGTTTTCCCAAAGAGATTGTGTAGAATTGGTATTAAATGTTTGGACCCTGGCTGGTGTGGCTCAGTGGATTGAGCACCAGCCTGTGAACCAAAGGGTCGCTGGTTCGATTCCCAATCAGGGCACATGCCTGGGTTGCAGGCCGGGTCTCAGGAGAAGGGGGGCTTGTGAGGGGCAACCACACATTGATGTTTCTCTCCCTCTCTTCTTCTCTTCCCTTCTCTCTAAAAATAAATAAATAAAATTTACAGAATGTTTGGTACAGTTTGCAAGAGCCTGGAATTTTGTTTTTCAGAATGTTTTAAATTACGAATTCAGTTTCTTTAGTGTATGTAAGACTGATCAGATGATCTTTTTTTAGTGAATTTTAGTTATTTATAGTTTTTAAGGAATTGTGAATTTAATCAAATTCTTGACTATATGAGTATGCAGTTATCTACCATTACCTTAATACCTGTTTAATCTTGGGTTTACAGTGATATCCCTTTTTCATTCCTGACATTGGCAATTGTGTCTTCTTTTTTGTAAGTATGTGTAGGGATTTATTTGTTCTTTTCAAGGAATCAGCTTTTGATTAATTGACTTTTATCTGTTGTTTTTTTGTTTTCAGTTTAATAAATTTTATGCTTCGTATGTTTTTCCTTCCTCCTGCTTGTTTTGGATCTATTTTATTCTTTTTCTAGTTTATTAAGGTGGAAAATTTAGATTGCTCATTTGAGATCTTTCTTTTTTAAGATAAGCATTTAATGCTATAAGTTTCCTTCTAACCACTGCTTTAGGTACATCCCACATATTTTGAACTGAGCAAAAGTTAAATGTCTAACTTCCCTTGGTTCTTACCCTTTTGTCCATGGATTATTTAGAAATATGTTGAGAGGATCCAAGATGGCAGCAAAGGAGGTAGAAGTTACACTTACCTCCTCCCAGGACCAAACTGGAATTACAACTAAAATATAGAACAATCAACCTCAATAACCAACTGAAGACCAGCTGAACAGAAGTCTTTACACAAGGATTTACACAAGAAGCCACATCAAGACTGGTAGAAAGCGTGGAGGTGCAAAAAGTGCTGGTTCCGTGCCTATGTGCAGCAGCTGAGAAACCAGAGATATCTCATCTGTAAAGGTGCCACTCCTAAGGAGCGTGGGGTCTCAGCCCTATACTGGGCTCTCCAGCCCACAGCACCAGAGCAACAGAAAGAGGATCCCACATATCATCTGGCTGTGAAACTCAGTGGGGATTCTGTCCATCAGGAAGAGACAGGAGTCTTCTACAAACCCATGTGCCCTCTTAAAGGGCCAGTGCACAAAATCACATTCACAGCCACTCATGCTGGGCTCTGGTAGAGGGCAGGTGGTGACTCAGAATGGACTAGAGTCATGCAAGGAGAGACTGGGTTTTATGGCTCCAGGGAAAGAGCAGGATGAACAGCCATCTGTGTCCCTGTGCTAAGTTTTTTTCCCCACATAGCCCATAGATGTTATCTTTCTTGGGTGAGATGTCATCTTTCTAGAATTGCTTTATGACCCAGCAATTCTACTTCTGGATTCATACTAGAAAAAACCCCAGGCACTAATTTGAAAGAATTTATGCACCCCTACGTTCACAGCGGCATTATTTACAATAGTGAAAATATGGAAGCAGCCTGTGTCCATCAATAGATTATTTGAAAAAGAAGAATTAGTACATATATACAATAGAATATTATTCGGCCATTAAAAAAATAAGGACATCTTACCACATAGACAGCATGAATGGACCTAGAGGATATTATGCTAAGTGAAACAAGTCAGGGAAAGACATTTATGATTTCAATCATTTTGGAATCTAAGGAATCTAAAGAATAATATAAAAGAACAAACAAAACAGAAACAGACTCATAGAGAATAAACTGATAGTTGCCAGGGGGAGGGGTGTTGGGGGACTAGGTGAAAAGGTGAAGGGATTGAGAATTAAAAAATAGTTATTAGGATATTAAGTGGAGCATAGGAAATATCAGTGATATTGTAATAACTATGGATGGCGCCAGGCGGGTACTGGAAATATTGAGGGGAACACTTTGTGATGTATATGAGTGCCACTATGCTGTGCACCTGAATACAAAATAAAATAGGATGTAAGCTGTAATTGAAAAAGTTAAATTAAAAAAAAGATATCTATTATGTAGTCTCCTAGTTTTGGGACAATTTTTTGTTATCGATTCTTGAACTATATTATGGTCAGAATATATTTTGATGACTTCAACTTTAAAAATTTTTTAAAAATTCTTCAGTGACCTGGCACATAGTATAACTTGGTGAATATCTCGTACAATGTAGAGTTTGTGTTTGGCTGATGCTGTGTGTCATGCTGCTGTTTATCTATGGTAACCCTCCCGTATTCCGAGGTAAGAACTGTCTGCTGCCAGATTTATATAGCCACTACAGTTTTCATTTGATTAGTGTTTACATTGTACCTTTTTCCATGTATTTACTTTTGACCTACCTTTATCGTTCATTTTTTTTTAATATCAGTGTATGGTTGCCTCTCATGTGTCTCCTTCTGGGAACTAGCCTGCAGCCTAGGCATGTGCCCTGACTGGGAATTGAACCCCAGTCCTCTGGTTCACAGGCCTGAGCTCAATCCACTGAGCTACACCAGCCAGGGCTGGCTTTGTTGTTCATTTTTTTAAAAATATTTTATTTATTTTTTAGAGGAGAAGGGAGGGAGAAAGAAAGGGAGAAAAACATCAATAGGCCCCCAACTGGGAACCTGGCCAGCAACCCAGGCCTGTGCCGTAACCCAAATCAACCTAGTGACCTTTGGGTTGCAGGCAGGTGCTCAATCCACTGAGCCACAGGTGCTTGGACCATTCATTGTTTTAAAAGTAAGTTTCTTATAAGTAGCATGTTTGCTGAGTCAGTTTTTTCTTAGTCTATTCTGACAATGTTGTTTTTTTGTTGTTGGTAATTTTATTTCAGTGTAAATTTGATTTACATTAAATAATTACTGTAGTATGGTTACTTGAATTGTGATATATAAATATAATTATTGATATTTGTTATTATAACCTAAATGTAATTGTATTGAGTGTAATGCTTGGATTTAGTTTACTATTTTGTTATTTATTTTTTGTTTCCTGTTTCTCAATTCTTGATTTCCTAGTTTCTGCTTGTTATGGAATAAATTTTTTTAGAATATATTATTGAATTCTTGGTTATATCTCTTTGTGTAGGGTTTTTAATGGTTTCTCTGGGGATTGCAATATACATAGTTTTCACAGTCTGCTTAAACATAATCCTTTATCACTTCAAGTGGAAAGTAGTGACTTTACGGCCACATAGTCCGTTTACCTTGCCATTTACATTTTGTTAGTTGTCATCTACATATGTTAAAAAAAACCCATTAGACAATTTAAGTTTTGTTTTCAATTGTGATATGTGAAGAATTTTAAGAGAAGAAAAAGTAGCTATTTTATTTAAACCAGACATTTGCTGTATCTCTTTCCTTCATTCCCGAAATTTAGTTTTCATTTCTGTTATTTCACTAGTGTCTCAAGAATTTTCTTTAGCACTTTTTTAGAGCAGGTCTGCTGTCAAAGAATTCTCTCAGTTATCCTCCATCTGAGAAATGGTTTATTTTCCTTTTTCTTGAAATAATTTTCACTTGGTAGAGAATTCTAGGTTGGTAGTTTTTTTACCACTTTAAAATGTTGTTTGCTTCCTCTGGCCTCCATGGTTTCTGGGGAGAAATCTGCCGTCTTGGAAGCCTTACCCTTAACATGGGGTTGTGTGTGTCTGTGCACGTGTGGCCACTTTTAAGATACTTTTGTTACTTTTCATGTTAGCAGTTTGCTTGTAGTGTCTAGACATAAGAGTTTGTTTTTTAGTTTCTTCCTATTTGAGATTCACTGAGCTTCTTGCTTGATTTTATAAATTTGGTTTCATGCCATATTTGGGGGAGTTTTTTGTCAGTGTTTCTTCAGATTTTCTTTCCCACTCTGTAAATTTTTCCTTTCCTTTGAAGACTTCAACGACCCAAATCTTATACATTTCTCATTCCCCTACAAGTTCCTGAGGCTCTATTTACTCTTCTCCATAAATTATTTTCTTGGAAAATTTCTTTTCATCTATCCCCAAACTTACTGACTCATTCCTCTATCATTTCCATTATGCTTTGTCTTCCAATGAATTTTAACTTTGGGTTGTTATGTTTTTAGTTCTAAAATGTCCCTTTTTAAAAATCTTCTCTTTCTCTGTAGTGGCAGTCTTCTATTTGTTTCACGTGTGTTTGACCTCTTGGAGCATGATTATAATATCTTCTTTTTAAAAAAACTGGTTTTTTGGTTATATAATTCCAGCACCTGTGTCATCTTGTTAGGTTTAGAGGTTTGACCCCTGGTCAGGGCACATACAAGAATCAACCAATGGCCCTGGCTGGTGTAGCTCAGTGGACTGAGCGCGGGCCTGCCAACCAAAGAATCACGGTTCAATTCCCAGTCAGGGCACAGGCCTGGATTGCAGGCCAGTCCCCAGCAGGTGACACACAAGAGGCAACCATACATTGGTATTTCTCTCCCTCTCTCCTTCCCTTCTCCTCTAAAGATAAATAAATGAAATTTTTAAAAAAAAGAAAGAATCAACCAATGAATGCCTAAATAAATGGAACAACAAATGGCTATTTTTCTGTTTTGTTCTCTCCCCCTCTCTCAAAACCAATAAATAAAAAATTAGGAAAATAAAGTACTTGTTGAGAGGGTGGGATTTTCTGTTGTTATATTATTGTTTTCTGAGTGTCTTTTAAGTTTCTTCTCCCTCTTTTTCTCTCTCCCTGTTTTCCTATTTTATTAATGTAGTGGGCTTACATAGAAAGTCTTAGAGTGATAGCAATCTGTTTTAAGCTAATAACGTTAATCACATACAAGAACTCTTTGCTGTTAGTTCTCCCTGGCCCCATCCTTACCCCAGCACTTTCTGATTCAAAGAAGTCATTTTAATTTTTTGTACATAAGTTTCTTTTCTATAAAAATAGGGATAAGCTACTCTGCTAACCCCACAGGTTCTGTAAGTATGATTTACACAACCAGAGAGGGTCCCTGAGCCTTTTTCAAGGGGGTGCATGTGATCAAAATGATTTCCACAACAATTCTAAGATGTCTTTTTTGTGTAATATGTGGGAAATATACAGAAGCACTTGTGCATACTGAAACATACTACTTCCGTTAAGGAAAAGTACATGTGTAGTTGATTGTTTTTGTGAATTCAAGTAGCTGCTTTTTAAATGGAATACAAGTTTTACTTAAAAGAGTGACTGTAGACAAACTATGGTTATGTACACTTGGATATTTGGCAAACATTTTCTCGGGAACAAATGAAGTAAACTTGTTATTTCAAGAACAGCTGACAGTATTTGTTGCCCAATGGTAAAATTTAAGGTTTTTAAGTGAAAATTACAATTTTGGAAAACTTGTATTCTCCACTCTGTGCCTTCACAGCTTTAAAGAGTCTTCCAATGAGATCATTGGTGATACTGAGGATGTGATTTCTTTTTCTACTCTCTCTGATGCAATATAGATTTGGAAGATCTGCATAAGCCTGTTAATCAGTTGTGTCCAAAATATATGATGGAAATATATGATGTTATAAAATCCTGAGTTTGGGAGATAGGCCTGTCAGTTTTAATACAACAGAATATAAATTCATTGTTGTAGTTTCAAAGTCTACATTTTAACTGACCTTTAAGAAAGTAGCACTTGCCAAGTTTGGGTATAGTATCAGAGAAGACTATGTCCATAGTCATCTTAAAAAGCTATTAAAACACTCCTTTTTTTGAAGTCCACATCTCTGAAGCCAGATTTTCTTAACATATAAAAAAGAAACCCATTTTTTTTCTCTTCACAACTCTTCCGATACAAAATGTACGCTTTTCCAAGCAGTTCTCTAATTTTCTGTGGACAGTAACTGGGAATTTTTCAGTTTAATTCATTCTTATAATAACTGCCTGGACTTAGTGCAAATTCCACAGGTTAAGGGCTCAGTCTCACAAGACTGCTTCCACCACTACTTCAGATGCTAGTTGTAAGTCCAGATACAAGTTGTCACCTGTACTTCTGGCCAAGGTTTAAAAATCCCTATAAATCAGGGATTTTTACACCTTCCTTTTGTTCAGTAATTTGCTATAATGGCTCACAGAACTTAGGTAAACACTTTTGTTTACTGGTTTATATTAAAAGATAATAGAAAGTAAACAAATGAACAGCCAGAGGAAGAGGGACATGGGGCAAGGTCCAGAATGGTGTCAAGTGCAGGAGCCTCTGTCTCTGGAGTTCTGGTGTGCTATCCTTTTGGAACATGGATGCATTTGCCAACCTGGAAACTGAAGCACTTCATTGAAGGTTTGTGTGGTTCTGGTATATGGGCATGATTGATTGAAATGTTGACCATTGGCCCTGGCTGGTGTGGCTCAGTGGATTGAGTGCTGGCCTGTGAACCAAATGGTCGTTGGTTCAATTCTAAGTCAGGGCACATGCCTGGGTTGCAGGCTAGGTCCCCAGTAAGGGGTGCTTGAGAGGCAACCACACATTGATGTTTTTCTCCCTCCCTTCTCCTCTCTCTAAAAATAAATAAATAAAATCTATTTAAAAAAACAAACTTTAAAAAATGTTGACCACTGGTTATTAATTTATGATACCTAGCCTTTCTACCTTCCCCAGAGGTCTGGCAACCAGCACCCTTTCTGCCAGTCAACTCATCAGTACAGACTTTTTTTTTGGTTGAGAGGGGCTTATTATGAATAATAGAAGATGCTTATATTGTCTCTACCACTCAGAAAATTCCAAGGATTTTAGGAGCTCTGTGCCAAGAACCAGAATGGAAAAAGTCATTCTATGTTATATCATGATGTTACAATATACATCAACCAAAACAAAAAAACACACCCAAGTGAATGTAAAAGCAGATGTGATAATCCAATAGTTTGCTATCAGGACAAATGTTAAACAGTGCCCTCTTCTAACTAATTTTTTCAATTTGGAAAAGTTATTTTCCTCTAAAGCAAATATCTATATTAACTTCTAGCAGATTTAACATTGTTAATTGTAACTGAGTCAGTTTTCTCATTTTTAATTTCTAATACTGTATCATCTATAAATAAAACTCACATAAACAAAAATTGAGGTCCTCAATTTTTAAGATACCTTATCTAAGTCCTGATAATATAGTTTGTGATTCATTGTATTAACATTCTAGGGTTTTGAAGGTCAAATGAATGTAGTATTCATGAATGTAAAATCATTTTATAACATATTTAAAAGGTAGATTTATAGATAATTTTTTAGCTCCTCCCTTTATATTGCTGATCAGGTCCTTCAAGTTCAGACTTTGAAAAGGAGACTGGAAAGAGAACATGCATGTGTCATTGCTCTTATGGAGCTTGTTAGCTTAGTAAAGGGGTACATATATAATTCCTCCGTTCCACAAATCCAACCGTGAACAGTGACATTATGATGAGATTTGTTTTATCCTAAATATATTTTCATGTGTATTTGTACTTGTAGTGCACATACAGGTACACACATTTGTGTGTATGTGCATGTGTGTGTGTGTGTTTAGGTTCACAGCAGATTAAGCCCTGCCGTTCATGAATATAATCCATTGCTAGTTCAATTTGCATTGTGAGTTTTAAAGTTTTCCCCTTCTTCTTTTCCAGGTATAGAACAAGATGCAGTGAATACTTTCACCAAATATATATCTCCAGATGCTGCTAAACCAATACCAATTACAGAAGCAATGAGAAATGATATCATAGGTAAGCAGTGCTTGAAGCTATGGCCAAAAAAGCTCCTATTCCTCATTATATAAAGTTCTCTTTTTATCAACATGGAATCCTAGCCTGTTTTCAGATATCTTTTTTTTTCCCCAAGTGTAATAAAGCGTGTTTATTTTAAAGATTACAGACTCTTAAGCACAGTTCTGTGTCCTTTCCAATTACTGCCACGCAATCTGACATTGCTTCCTTTTACAGAAACAGTAATCTTTTTCTTTGCATTTTTAAACCATTTTTTAAAAATATATTTTATTGATTATGCCATTACAGTTGGGCCATTTCCTCTCCCACTCCACCCCTTTAGTTCATGTCCATGTGTCACAAGTTCTTTAGCTTCTACATTTCCCATATTATTCTTGCCCTTTCCCTATCTATTTTCTACCTACCTTCTATGCTACTTATTTCCTGTACCTTCTTCTCCCTTCTCCTTCTCCCACTCCCCTGTTGCTAACCCTCCTTGTGATCTCCATTTCTATGGTTCTGCTCCTGATCTAGCTGTTCACTTAGTTTGCTTTTGTTTTAGGTGTGGTTGTTAATAACTGTGAGTTTGCTGTCCTTTCACTGTTCATCTTTTTTATCTTCTTTTTCTTAGATAAGTCCCTTTAACATTTCATATAATAAGGGCTTGGTGATGATGAACTCCTTCAACTTGACCTTACCTGAGAAGCACCTTATCTGCCCTTCCATTCTAAATGAAAGCTTTGCTGGATAGAGCAATCTTGGATGTAGGTCTTTGGATTTCATGACCTGGAATACTTCTTTCCAGCCCCTTCTTGCCTGTAAGGTCTCTTTTGAGAAATCCGCTGACAGTCTGATGGGAACTCCTTTGTAGGTGACTGTCCCCTTGTCTCTTGCTGCTTCTAGGATTCTCTCCTTCATTTTAATCTTGGCTAATGTAATGGTGATGTGCCTTGGTGTGTTCCTTCTTGGGTCCAACTTCTTTGGGACTCTCTGAGCTTCCTGGATTTCCTGGAACTCTATTTCCTTTGCCAGATTGGGGAAATTCTCCTTTATTATTTGTTCAAGTAAGTTTTCCACTTATTGCTGTTCCTCTTCCCCTTCTGGTACCCCTATAATTCGAATGTTGGAGCGTTTCAAGATGTCCTGGAGATTCCTAAGTCTCTCCTCATTTTTCTGAATTCTTGCTTCTTCATTCTTTTCTGTTTGGTCATTTCTTTCTTCCTTCTGGTCCACTCCACTGATTTGAGTCCCAGATTTGTTTCCATCACTATTGGTTCCCTGTACATTTTGCTTCATTTCACTTGGTGTAGCCTTCATTTTTTCATTTAATTTGCGACTAAAATCAACCAGTTCTGTAAGCATCCTGATCACCAGTGTTTTGAACTGTGCATCTGATAGGTTGGCTATCTCTTTGTCACTGAGAAATACTGACTCTGGAGCTTTGAGCTGTTCTGCTTGAGCCATAATGTTTTTGGTCTGTTTGTACCTGTTATGTATGAGGAGCAAAAGCTTAGGTGTTCACTGGGACTGGTCAGCCCAGTCCCTGGTTTGTGACTGGGGGCAGGGTCAGAGAGGGAGCAGTGGTGTTTGTTGGGCTCTGTCTCAGATTTCAGTCCCCTCTGCCACTTCCCACAAGCAAATTGGGCCCTTCTGTTGCTGGTTCCTGGGTGGGTGGGCTTGTGTTTATTCTAGGATCTTGTGGGTGTCCCCAATGAACTCTCCTGTGAGGCTAGGAGCTTCTAGGAGCTTCTCACGGCACCTCAACCCCTGAAAGTTTTTCCAATTGGTGCTTTTAGGCTTTATTTCCCTTTGTTGGGGCCCTGGGTTGTGTGGTCTGTCTCACTGACTGTTTTTAAAACTGCCTGGTTTATCTGTGCGCAAATGTGTGTCAGTGGTCAGCCAGCCACCTTGCGAGCCTTACTGGGTTTGCTCATTTTGACCCTGTGCCCACCTGGGTCGCCAATCACGGCCTCCTCCTGTCAGGACCCCTTTGCTGGCTGCTGACTCTGCCCCTCTTACTGGTCTGGATGAATGGTTTGTTGTTGTTGTTTTTGGACTTCAGTACAGTTTACTTTTCTGTCTGTTTTGGTTGTGTTTTTGTTTATAATTCTTTGTTGTCCTTAAATTCGGTTGTGTGAGGAGGTACAGTGTTTCTACCTACTCCTCCATCTTGGCTGGAAGTCCCCATTTTTATTTTTTAATTACAGTTGACGTACATTGTTATATTAGATTCAGGTGTTCACCCCAATGATTAGACATAACTTACTAAGAGGTCATACCCATCTGATACAGTACATAGTTATTACAACACTATTGACTATATTTTGTATGCTGTATTTTGCATCACATGACTATTCTGTAACTACCAATCCGTACTACTTAATCCCCTCATCTTCACACACCCACCCCTCACCTTGTCTCCCATCCGTTTTCAGGTATCTGTAACTCACAAGCTTACCCTCTTATATGTTAGGCCCAAATTCTTAGACTTTGACTTGAATAAAAACAACAGCAAGAACAATAATATGACACATTTATTTACTGGGTCCCAGACAACATTCTATGTACTCCATGGGTAAACTCATTTAATCTTCTAAAGAACCTTGCAGCATAAATATAGTTATTATTTTATAAACGAGGAAACTGAAGTACAGAGAGTAAGTAATTTTCCCAATATAACACAGCTCAGACATGGCAGAATCAGGATCTGAACCAGACCTGTACACATTAACCAGTACGCTAATTGGCAGTGTTTTTTAAACTAGATTGAGACCAATCTCTATGCCCTCATCCCACTGCCAAAAAAACAATTGACTAGAAAGTCGAAGTGCTTCACAGTAGTAAAGGCAAAGAAACAATTTCAGGAAGTTGTTTTCATTTTATATACATATATGTATGTGTATGCTGTGCCACATAGCACGTTTCTTTGTAAATCACAAAAAAAGTTAAAGCTTTTACTGTGTTGCCTCAGCAAGTCCTTAAATGTGCACCTGTAATCACAGATAAAAATGGTTCATTTCTTCATCGAACAGCTATTTCCATTAAGTTCTAGTAGTAAGTTATGTATTTTCATTACAATAAATTCGTATTTTTTATTTATGAAATATAACAGGTTATTCAGTTCTTAGCAGATTCTTCCCAGCATGAGGATCTTTCTGTCTTTACTATATAGGTCCTTTGCACTCGCTCATTATTGGAGGCAGCAAAACCTCCCCCAGTCTCAGCTGTGCTTGTTACAGTCAGCCCACCATACTGGCTAGTGAATAGCTGTTAGCTGTTTTGGGGTCCATCATATACTGCCCCCATTGTTTTCCTTTTTTTTCTCTGACAGACACCTGTAACACATAATTCTTAATGGCTCTTGGTGGTTTGTCCTTATCTACCACTATTTTGGGATTTTCACCCAGTTTTTTTTTGCAGAGTTGTCATGGGATTTTAGTTTTTCTATGTAGTTTGTCTTTTTTTATATGGGAATTTGTTGCTACTGTCTTCAAGACTTCCCGAGACTGACTTTTTCTAATAATACAACTGGAGTGTCTTAACTGATTAGAACTTGGCTGGTTAAAGAATTGGATGGCTGTTGATTCCTTAGGAGGTTTGTACCAATTGATAACCAAGGGGAGAAACGGAAGAGGTTTTGAGCCAAATAGAACATTTGAAAATAAAAAAGTCATTTTAATTCTAATTTTTCTTAAACTTTATCAAATTAATGATGTAATCCCATGAGGAGAGAAATCTTCTGAAGGGTCAAGGTAACAGCATCTAGTGATTGAGGGATCTGAGAAAGTTTCCATCCAGTATTTATTATTATGCATTTCAAAAAGTCAATTAACTCTATATCTTTAGAACAATCACTTTTCCTTTCTGAAACTCATTCTTCTAAATCCTGCCCTAATTAGTCTCTTCAATTGGCATATTTTAATACAGCTGTACTTTAAGTAAGTTATTATTTGAAGTCTACACTTAAGCTATTGTTATTGTGTCCTACCTGCGTTGTTTTATTGTAAATGTTATCTATGGGGTTTTGATGTTTCTGTCTAATTAGTTTTTCTGTGCGGTTTCAAACTGACCCAAAGTCTGTATTCCACAGGGTCCTCCATTTTCCACAAATTCTTGAAGTGGTGGGATATTAGAAATACTTTGACAGTATAGCTGACAGAATTGGCTTTTGGCTTGAAAGTGAGTGGTGTGAAAGGGAGAAAGGAATCCATCATGACTCAATATCTGAGAGAGGAGTTACCATTTACAAGATGAGGAGGAGAGTGGGTGTTATAGCTTGTGGGGAAAGTTGGGAGTTTGGGTGTTCGATATGCAAATGGTGAATGTCAGGTAGGAATTTGTACATCTGTGTGGGGAGTTCATGAAAGAGGTCCGGGTTGGAGATATGTTTGAAAGCCATCAGCATATAGATGGGTTTAGTCATGAAACTGGATTATTGTCGAGTGTATGTGATGAGTTAAGACAAGAGACCTAAGGACTGAATTCTAGAGCAGGCCTAACATTCAGAGTCTGTCAGATAAAGGAAGAACTAGCAAAGGAGAGTTAGAAGTAACAGCCAGTCCTGGCTGGTGTAGCTCAGTGGATTGAGTGCAGGCCTGAAAACGTAAGGATCGCGGTTCGATTCCCAGTCAGGGCACATGCCTAGGTTGCAGGCCAGTTCCCAGCAGGGGACGCACGAGAGGCAACCATACATTGATATTTCTCTCCCTCTCTCCTTCCCTTCCCCTCTAAAGATAAATAAATAAAATCTTTAAAAAAAAAAAGTAACAGCCAGTGTAGACTCTTCTACATCAACTATGTGTGAAGAGAGTAGTTTTTCGGCAAGCCAAAATGTTCTGGAAACATTTTTTTGGAAGTGAAAAATGTTTCTGGGGGTAAGGGAGTGATTGAAGGTGTTAAGATATGCTAATAGATTAAGTAAGATGAATAGCAGGAATGGAATGGAGTTGGCAGTCCTATGGGCAGTCGGGCCAGTGATCATCTTAATTAGAATGGACCTTTAGGGACAAAAGCTTAATTGGAAGAGCCTTAAGAGAGAATAGGAGGAATGAAACAGCAAGTACGGGTAGCTCTTAGGAGGCATTTTGCTCTACAGGTGAGCTGGAAGAGGATGCTACATCAAGGGACAGTGGTTTTGGGTTTTGTTTTTGTTTTTTTAAGATGACATATTAAAAATGGATGGTAGCATACAAACAAGTATACAGTGTATTTAGCTGGTGGGAATGAGGCAGTAGCAAAGAAAAATTTGATGTAGGAGAGAATGGGGGACGGTTGCTGTGGTAAAACAGTTATGAGAAGGCAAACAAGGATGGAGTCCTGTGCTCAAATAAAGGCTTGCTCAGGCAAGTGTGAGGACCATTAGTCTGCTGTAACAGGAGAGATAGGTAGAGATACAGGTGGGTTGGTAAACATGGTGGGAAGTAATAGAAATAATTTTCTTTTTTTTTAATTGATTATGCCATTACATTTGTTCTATTCCCCCCTTTGTGCCCCTCCACCACCCTGCACACCCCTCCCCCACCATTCCCCCCCTTTAGTTCATCAACACGTCTCAAGTTCTTTAGATTCTGTATTTCCCCTACTATTCTTACCCTCCCCCCTATCTATTTTCTATCCACTGTCTATGCTACTTATTTTCTGTACCTTCTCCCCCCTTCTCCTTCTCCCACTCCCCTGTTGCTAATCCTCCACGTGATCTTCATTTCTATGATTCACTCCTGATCTAGCTGTCCTCTTAATTTGCTTTTGTTTTAGGTGTGGTTGTTGATAACTGTGAGTTTGCTGTCCTTTCACTGTTCATCTTTTTTATCTTCTTTTTCTTAGGTAAGTCCCTTTCACATTTCATATAATAAGGGCTTGGTGATGATGAACTCCTTGAATTTGGTCTTATCTGAGAAGCACTGTATCTGTCCTTCCATTCTAAATGAAAACTTTGCTGGATAGAGCAATCTTGGTTGTAGGTCTTTGGTTTTCATGACTGGACATGCCCCTTCTTGCCTGTAAGGTCTCTTTTGAGAAATCCGCTGACAGTCTGATGGGAACTCCTTTGTAGGTGACAGTTCCCTTGTCTCTTGCTGCTTCTAAGATTCTCTCCTTCATTTTAATCATGGCTAATGTAATGATGATGTGCCTTGGTATGTTCCTTCTTGGGTCCAACTTCTTTGGGACTCTGAGCTTCCTAGATTTCCTGGAAGTCTATTCCCTTTGCCAGAACGGGGAGTTCTCTTTTATTATTTGTTCAAATAAGTTTTCCACTTGTGGCTGTTCCTCTTCCCCTTCTGGTACCCCTATAATTCGAATGTTGGAACGTTTCAAGATGTCCTAGAGGTTCCTAAACTTCTCCTAATTTTTTTGAATTCTTGTTTCTTCATTCTTTTCTGTTTGGTCATTTTTTCCTTCCTTCTGGTCTACTCCCTTGATTAGAGTCCCAGTCTCCTTTCCATTACTGTTGGTTTCCTGTGCATTACCATTCATTTCAATTAGTTTAGCCTTCATATGTTCCTCTAATTTGTGACTAAAATCAACCAGTTCTGTGAGGATCCTGATCACCAATGTTTTGAACTGTGCATCTGAAAATTTGGCTGTTTCTTCATCACTTAGATTTATCGGCTCTAGGGCTCTGAGTTGTTCTTAAGCCATGTTTTTATCTGTTTGTGCCTGTTATGTATGAGAAACGGAGCCTTAGTTGTTTACCAGGGCGGGGCCACCCAGGTTGCTGGTTTGTGACGCTGTTTGTGGGGGCGGGGTCAGAGAGGGAGCAATGGCGGTCCCACCACCAGTCTGCTCGCCCAATTTGTCCCACCGCTCGCCCCAGCCTATTTATCTGAGCACAAATGTTCGAGCTAGCCACCCTGAGCCGTGTGGTCTCAATGCTCGCCTCTTCACTGGTTTATCTGCATGCAAATGCTCGACCAACCACAGACAGACAGCTGCGCCTCTTCCCTGTGTCCGCCCGTAGCTAGCCCGCACCTGGGATCCGTGCCTTCCGCTGCTTGCACAGCACCCCGATCGGGGATCTTTTTTGGCCAACCCGCTCCGCTGCTGGCTTCGCCCCTCTTACCGGTTTAGCTGAGCATTTGGTTGTTTTCAGACTCTGTATTGTCGATTTTCTGTGTGGTTTGGTTGCGTTTATTGTTGTTAAAACTTTGTTGTTTTTAGATTTGGTTGTGCGCGGACGCAAGGTGTTTCCACCTACACCTCCATCTAGGCGGAAGTCCAGAAATAATTTTCTGATTGTTCCTATTTTATTAGTGAAGTAGGAAGCAAAGAGAATAGAGAGGTGTTAAGATGTGGAGAAGATGTGCCATGTCTAGGAGAATGTAAGAGTAAATGTACCAGGAAACTTTAGTACAGACCTTGGGTTTCAGTAAGTTCCCACTGAGGTCATGGACCTAACATGAAAACAGCCATCGCGGTCGTATGGTTTTTTTTCTGGTGATGTTTAATAGCTTAACAGCTTATTGATGTGCTATAGTTTAGACAATTTCTAACAGCACATTTTTTGTCTTTAAATTTCTATTGAATAACATTTTGATAAACTTTTTTTCCAGATAAATCTTCATACAAATCCATAATCCTTTAGGTTATAGTCCTAGAAATAAAATCACTGATGGAAAGGGTGTGTTCATTTTTAAAGCTTATGCTAGAAACTGCCAAATGTCCCTCCAGAAAGATATGCTAATTTATATTCCCACTATGTTAAGCATTTAAACATATGGATTGTTAAAATACTTTTGTGCTGGTTTACTAGACAAAAGGTGGAGTGCCTTCTTATTTTAATTTGTGGAGCTCTGTGCCAAAGCTTCTGGCACTGTAATATTAGGTAGCATATTTATATGATTACTAATGAGCATGCATATGTTTTCATATTTGCCATTTTATTTTTGTTCTTTTGGAGTTGTCTTTTCATGCTCTTTGATCTTTTATCTTTTGGGACATTTCTTATTAGTTTGTAAGACCCTTGATATACAGAAGATAATCTGTCATATGTAGAGGAAACTCACAAATGCCACAAATTTTTCCTCTAACTTGTTTTTGGAGTGTTTTGATGTATAGAATTAATTTTAGAGTAAGTCTATACTTACCTTCTGTACCTCAAAATCAGCTGTTCTATATATTTTTTTAGTTTCATTTAAAACCTAATTTATTTGTCTTTATAGTTATTTCCTATTTTGATTAATAAATTTTGGATTTAATAGAAATTTAATTATTTATCATTTCTTTGACAGCAAAGATTTGTGGAGAAGATGGACAGGTGAATCCCAACTGTTTTGTTTCAGCACAGTCCATAGTCTTTAGTGCAATGGAGCAAGAGTAAGTTAATTTCATACTTTTATATTTTGCGTTCATTCTTGAGACTTTGGGTTTAGTATTAGGAATGGGTTTCACTAACTGAAAACAATTTATCTTTTAGGATATAAGTATTTTGAATGCTTGTGGGATCTCACAGGCATAACTCTAAGACTATCTTGGTTAGTGTTTTTTATGTAAATTATGAACTCTTAAAAATAAAATAAGTTTTCATTTGTGATGTTAATATTTTCTAAGTTAAAAGAATTTGTTTTTAATTCTGAAGTCATAGTGGTTTAATCTTAACAATTAGAATTGGTTTGTTTATTTAAACAATGCATGTATCTTTGGGTAAATATCCTAATTTGTTAGTGCATGCTGGTGAAACTGCCTCCAAAGGGCTTTTTTTTAATTATTATTATTACTTACTGCTGCATGCTCTTAAAAAGAATCTTCTTATTCATTCTTATATTTAACATTTGTGAAAGGGTGCTTTCTGTGTTCAAGGCCTAGTTAGATATAGTACCTGCCTGAAAGGAAGTTGCAGCCTAATGAGAGAAATAGGTCATGTTCTTCTGTTACTGTAATATTAGGTAGCATGTGTTGGATATCAGGAAAGCTATAGAGTCACCAAGAGGCAGGAGAGATACTTACAGGGAGAGGAATCAGGAGCTGCCCCGTGGGAAGGGAGGTGGTGTTGACCTAGGCTTTTAAGATACAATAGGCACGGTATGGAAAGAGTGTATTTTTCCCAATTAAGCTCTTTCCCTTGGTCATTCCCTCAAATTGTTCCTTTTTGTCCATGTGCAGGCACTTTAGTGATTTTCTGCGAAGTCATCATTTCTGTAAATACCAGATTGAAGTGTTGACCAGTGGGACTGTTTACCTGGCTGACATTCTCTTCTGTGAGTCAGCCCTCTTTTATTTCTCTGAGGTAAAATCTGCATTTCCTTTCATATTGTTAGAACATTTCAGTCTCTAAAATATAAATGCTGGTGCCCTGTCTATAGAAAATACCATAGAAGAGACAAATCATTTTCCAATAGGTCAACTAGATTTAAATAATTTTATTATTGTTTAAGTTGTATGTAATGCCAAGAGAACTTTAATGACATATTAGTCAGATTAAAGAGAGAGCCTGAAAATTCATTATAAAAAAGCTGATTTTAGAAGACCTAATTAAGAAGAGGCATATTTTAAATTATTTGGAGCTGTTTTAAAACCACAGAATTTGATACTTGATTCTAGTATGCAGACATTTGCAGACCAAACTTCAGAAGAGAAAAAGGAAAGTAGTAAATTTTTTCCTACTGTCATCACCTTTGCTTTAGTCACTTAGTGGGATTGCACAGTAAAGCATCTGCAAAACACAATGAGATATTAATCTCTGGGGAAAACATTTTACATACCATGTATTTGTAAATAGCACGCTCCCACGTATAATGTGCACCCACACTTTTGGCTCAAAATTTCAGGAAAAAAATCTCTCATTTTAATTTTTCAATTCAGATTTTTACTTCTTTATATTTATATATATTTTTTTTCACTTTTATCATGTGAATATTGTTTTATTTTTTTTTATTTATTTATTTTTTTTTTTTTTATTTAGTTACTTTTCAAGTACATTTTTTTTTTCCCTTCCCCCCCCCGCCCGGTCTCCCCCCTCCCTCCCATTCCCCCCCCACCCCCAGTCCTCAACTCTGTGTCTTTCATACTTGTTCCTCAAAATCCCTCCCCCTTTTTCCCCTCAAGTTCCCTTCCCTCTCCCCTCTGGTCGCTGCCCACTTGTTCTCTATTTCAGCATCTTTGTTTTTATTCTGTTTGCTTGTTTGTTTTATTCTTTAGCTTCCTGTCAAAGGTGAGATCATATGGTATTTGTCCTTCAATGCCTGGCCTATTTCACTCAGCATAATGCTTTCCAGTTCCATCCATGTTGTTGCAAAAGGTAGTGTAGCTCCTTCTTTCTCTCTGCTGCATAAAATTCCATGGTGTATATGTACCACAATTTTTGGATCCATTCATTTACTGATGGGCACCTAGGTTGCTTCCAACTCTTGGCTATTGTAAATTGTGCTGCTATGAACATTGTGGTGCATAGGTTCTTTGAAATTGATGTTTTAGGATTCTTGGGGTATAATCCTAGCAGTGGAATTGCTGGGTCAAAAGGCAGGTCAATTTTTATTTTTCTGAGAAAATTCCATACTGTTTTCCATAATGGTTGTACCAGTCTACAATCCCACCAACAGTGAACTAAGGACCCCTTTTCCCCACAACCTCTCCAACATTTGTTGTTTGTTGCTTTGTTTATGATAGCCATCCTGACTGGTGTAAAGTGGTATCTCATTGTGGTTTTAATTTGCATCTCTCTGATAGCTAACGATATTGAGCATCTCTTCATGTGTCTCTGAATGTTCTGTATGTCCTCCTTGGAGAAGTGTTTGTTCAAGTCCTTTTCCCATTTTTTAATTGGGTTGGGTGTCTTCTTAGAGTGGAGTCGTGTAAGTTCTTTGTATATTTTGGAGATTAAACCTTTGTCTGAGGTATCATTGGCAAATATGTTTTCCCATACAGTTGGTTGTCTTTTTAATTTAATACTGTTTTCTTTAGCCATGCAGAAGCTTTTTATTTTGATGAGATCCCATTTGTTTATTCTTTCCTTTATATTCCTTGCTCTAGGGCACATATCCGTAAAAATGTTGCTGCGTGGAATATCTGAGATTTTCTTGCCAATGTTCTCCTCTAGGACTTTAATGGTGTCATGGCTTTTATTTAAGTCTTTTATCCACCTTGAATTTATTTTGGTGTATGGTGTAAGTTGGTGCTCAAGTTTCATTTTTTTGCACGTAGCTGTCCAGTTCTCCCAACACCATTTGCTGAAGAGGCTATCTTTACTCCATTTTATGTTACTGCCCCCTTTGTCGAATATTAATTGACTGTAGAGGGTTGGGTTGATTTCTGGGCTCTCTGTTCTGTTCCATTGGTCTATGTGCCTGTTTTTATGCCAGTACCAGGCTGTTTTGATTACAGTGGCCTTGTAATACAGTTTGATATCAGGTATTGTGATCCCTCCTACTTTGTTCTTCTTTCTCAAAAGAGCAGCTGCTATTCGAGCTCGTTTATGATTCCATATAAATTTTTGAAGTGTTTGTTCTATGTCTGTGAAATACGCCATTGGTACTTTAATAGGTATTGCATTGAATCTGTATATTGCTTTGGGTAGTATGGACATTTTGATGATGTTAATTCTTCCAATCCATGAACAAGGTATATGTTTCCATTTGTTTGTGTCTTCCTTGATTTCTTTCTTCAGTGCTGTGTAGTTTTCTGCATACAGGTCTTTTACCTCTTTGGTTAGGTTTATTCCCAGATATTTTATTTTTCTTTTTGCTATATCGAATGGGATTTTTTCCTTGATTTCCGCTTCTGCTGATTCATTGTTTGTATACAAAAATGCCTTTGATTTCTGGATATTGACTTTGTATCCTGCTGTTTTGCCAAACTCATTAATTAGTTTGAGCAGTTTTTGGGTAGAGTCTATAGGATTTTCCATGTACACTATCATGTCATCTGCAAACAGTGACAATTTTGTTTCCTCCTTTCCTATTTGGATGCCTTTTATTTCCTTTTCTTGCCTGATCGCTGTGGCCAAAACTTCTAATACTATATTGAATAGGAGTGGTGAAAGTGGACATCCTTGTCTTGTTCCTGATCTTAGTGGAAAAGCTTTTAGTTTTTGTCCATTGAGTATGATATTGGCTGTAGGTTTCTCATAAATGGCCTTTATTATATTGAGGAATGTTCCCTCTATTCCCATTTTGCTGAGTGTTTTTATCATAAATGGGTGTTGTACCTTATCGAAAGCTTTTTCTGCGTCTATTGATATGATCATGTGGTTTTTGTCTTTGCTTTTGTTTATGTGATGAATTACATTTACTGTTTTGCGAATGTTGAACCATCCTTGCATCCCTGGGATGAATCCCACTTGGTCAGGGTGTATAATCTTTTGGATATATTGTTGGATGCGATTTGCTAATATTTTGTTGAGGATTTTAGCGTCTATGTTCATCAGCGATATTGGCCTGTAGTTTTCTTTCTTTGTTGTATCTCTATCTGGTTTTGGAATTAGGATGATGCTGGCTTCATAAAAGGAGTTAGGGGAGTTTTCCATCCTTTTGTATTTTTTGGAATAGTCTGTGAAGAATGGGGGTTAGGTCTTCCTTAAATGCTTTGTAGAATTCTCCTGTGAATCCATCTGGTCCAGGGCTTTTGTGTGATGGGAGTTTTTTGATTACTGCTTCAATTTCTTTTGCTGTTATTGGTCTATTCAGGTGTTCTACTTCTTTTTCATTGAGTTTTGGGAGATTATATTTTTCTAGAAATGTGTCCATTTCCCCCTAGGTTCTCAAATTTCTTGGCATACAGTTCTTCATAGTAATTTCTTACAATCCTCTCTATTTCTGTGGTATCAGTTGTAATCTCTCCTCTTTCATTTCTGATTGTGTTTATTTGTGTCCGTTCCCTTCTTTTCTTGATGAGCCTACTTAAAGGCTTGTCTATTTTGTTTATTTTTTCAAAGAACCAACTCCTGGATTCATTGATCTTTAGAATTGTACTTTTAGTCTCTATGTCATTTAGTTCTGCTCTGATCTTAGTTATTTCCTTCCTTCTACTTGCTTTGGGCTGTTTTTGTTGTTGTTCCTCGAGTTCTTGCAGGCGTAGAGTAAGTTCATTTGTTTGAAATGTTTCTGTTTTCTTAAGGTAGGCCTGTATTGCTATAAACTTCCCTCTCAGGACTGCCTTGGCTGTATCCCATAAGTTTTGGGTTGTTGTGAGATCATTTTCATTTGTTTCCAGAAACTTTTTGATTTCTTCCCTAATTTCATTCTTGACCCATTCATTGTTTAATAGCATACTGTTCAGTCTCCATGATTTTGGGTGTTTTGGGTTTTTTCCTTTGGGGTTGGTTTCCAGTTTCAGTCCCTTATGGTCAGAGAAAATGCTTGGTATGATTTCAATATTCTTGAATTTGTTGAGGCTTGTTTTGTGCCCTATCATGTGATCTATCTTTGAGAATGTTCCATGTGCATTTGAAAAGAATGTGTATTTAGCTTCTTTGGGGTGAAGAGCTCTGTATATATCAGTTAGGTCCATTTCATCAAGGGTGTTGTTTAATGCCACAATGTCTTTGTTGATATTTTGTTTGGAAGATCTGTCCATTTTTGATAGTGGGGTGTTAAAATCCCCCCACTATAATTGTGTTGCTGTCTATATCTTTCTTGAATTCCTCTAAGATTTTCCTTATATATTTTGGTGCTCCTATGTTGGGTGCATATATATTTATGATGTTAATGTCTTCTTGGTGGATTTTTCCCTTGAGTATTATGAAGTGACCTTCTGGGTCACTCTTAATGGCTCTTTTTTTGAAGTCTATTTTGTCTGATATGAGAATTGCTACCCCGGCTTTTTTTCTTGTCCGTTTGCTTGGAAAATTTGTTTCCAGCCTTTGATTTTTAGTCTGTGATGGTCTTTTGTCCTGAGGTGGGTCTCTTGTAGGCAGCATATGTGTGGATCATACTTTCTTATCCATGACGCTATTCTGTGTCTTTTGATTGGAGCATTTAATCCATTTACATTTAAGGTTATTATTGATAGGTACTTATTCATTGCCATTTTTGTATCTGTGTTCCTCTCTGTCTGTCTCTTTTCCTTCCTTTCCTTAGAGCAGACCTTTTAGTATTTCTTGTAGAACTGGCTTGGTGGCAGCAAATTCTTTTAGACTTCTTTTGTCTTGGAAGCTCTTTATTTGGCCTTCTATCTTGATTGAGAGCCTTGCTGGGTAAAGTAGCCTTGGTTGTAGGCCTCTGGTTCTCATTACTTGGAATATTTCTTGCCAATCTCTTCTTGCTTGGAGTGTTTCCATTGAGAAGTCAGTGGCTAACCTTATTGGGATGCCCTTGTATGTTATTTCTTTTTTTCTCCCTTGCTGCCTTTAAGATTCTCTCTTTGTCTTGGAAGTTTGCCATTTTAATGATGATGTGTCTTGAAGTGGGCCTCTTTGGGTTCCTCTTGAATGGGACTCTGTGAGATTCCTGGATTTGTGTGACTTTTTCTTTTGTCAAATTAGGGAAATTTTCTCTCTTTACTCTTTCAAATATGTTTTCTATCCCTTGTTCTTCTTCTTCTCCTTCTGGTATTCCTATTATTCGGATATTATTACGTTTCATATTGTCTTGCATTTCTCTTAATCTCTCTTCATTCTTTCTGAGCCTCTTTTCCCTTTCCTGTTCTTTCTGTGAGATGCTTTCTACTTTGTCCTCCAATTCACTAATCCGATCTTCTGTTTCATCCACCCTATTTTTAATGCTTTCCACTGTGTTTTTTAATTCAGAAATTGTATTCTTCATTTCCTCTTGGCCCTTGCTAATAATTTCCATTTCCTTTTTCATGTTGATATAGTTCACAGTGAGATCATTGTAACTTCCCTGTAGTTTCTGGTAGCTGATTGTGAGCTCTTTGAACTTCCTGACCACCAGTGCTTTGAATTCAGTATCTGATAGTTGACTTGCCTCTGTTTCATCTAACATTCTTTCTGAGGCTTCCTCCTTTCCTTTCATTTGGGGATTGTTTCTTTGTCTTCCCATTGTTTGTGAGACTCTTCTTGTTAGCCTCAGCTTCTTAGATTAATCTGTTTTGACACCCTGGGTTTATGGTATGAACTTGTGGTGGAATGCCTGTGAATTTCAATGGTGCAGCCTCTTTTGGTTATCCTGTTGTTCTCTGCTTCCACCTACTCAAATATGCAGCAACTTGTGGCTTCTCTCCTACAACAATGTGCAATTTGTCTCTCTGATTCTACTATTGGGAGGCCTCTTCTATGGGTCCAGCTCTGGTCTTTTTATATTTTCAAGTTGATTGTGACTCTTGTGGGTAAAAGAAATGATAAGGGAAGAAATAAAAGGAAGAGAGAAAAAAATGGTAGAGGAATGGAATAAATAGCAGTAAGTTTAGAAAGAAAAGAAAAAGAAATAAAACAGAAAATCCGGGAAAAGAGGACAAAAGTATGGAAAGATGAAACAGTAATAAAGTTTAAAAGAAATAACAGATTACTTTAAAAAAAGCAAAAAGATAAAGAAAAGGAATGGAGAGGGGAGAAAGGTAAATAAAAAAAGAAAGACTAAAAATAAAATAAAGTAAAAAAAAAAAAAAAAAAAAAAAAGCACCAAAATAATCTCTCAATCACAGCCTCAGAAAAAGGAATGTCTCTTGTTGGCTTCAAACTAGCCAAACCGGTTGTAGCAGGATCTCCCTGTGTGCTGGGATGCCGGCGCAAGTGCGCGCATCAGCCGGGCTACCAGCTTGGGGTGTGGGCGCCTGTGCACCCGCCGCGCGCACTGGCCAGGCTACCGGATTGGGGTGTGGGTGCCTGCGCACTTGCCGGGCACACTCCCGGGCTGTCCGGGACTGTGCAACCAGCGCCTCCCGGGACCGCGCCGGGCCCGGGCACTTCCCGGGTCCGCGCCGGCCCGCGCCGGTCCCGGGCACTTCCTGGGTCCGCGCCGGTCCGCGCCGGCCGGGCATGGGTCCGCGCCGGTCCCGGGCACTTCCCGGGGTCCGCGCCGGTCCGCGCCGGCCCGGGCACGGGTCCGCGCCGGTCCGCGCCGGCTCGCGCCGGCCGGGCACGGGGTCCGCGCCGGTCCCGGGCACTTCCCGGGTCCGCGCACTTCCCGGGACCGCGCCGGCCCTAGCACTTCCCGACCCTAGTGGCGTCAGCCTAGAGTTCTCTGCGCCCCCGCTCGCGCGGGAAACCGTCTGGCGCTTCTAGGACCAGTAGCCCCGGCTCAAAGAACCCTGCGCCAGTGCGCCAGAGACCAGCTATGGGTGCAAGCAGGAAACCGTCAGGGAGCGTCCTTGTCCTGCGGCGCCTCTCCAGACTCTCTGTGCCCGCGAACTCGTCCTTCTGGGACTGGCGCAACCGGCAGCGGGCTTCCCGGTCCCCTGGTGTTGGCTCAGAGGCCTCCGCTTCCAACAGACCTTCTGGGACCCGGAGTAACCGGCAGGGCGCTTCCCATTCGTGTGGCTAGTCCCCAAAAGCCTCCACTTTCCCCTTGGCTCCCTGCAAGGTCGGATAGGAAACAAGCCAATCTGCCTTGGCAGGAGAACACCTCAGTCCACTTTCAATAAAACAAAACAAAACTTTCCGGACATCCTGTCTCTCATTCCTGCTCAGTCCCCAACCAAACCCGTGAGGCTAATGCGTCTCTGGATTCCTCCCAGGCTTGCAATCCCAGAGTCTGCAGTTAAACCGGGCTCTGTGTCTTTGTACCCCTCCCCAAAAATGCAAGCCGGCAAGCAAACGGGTCTCTGCCTGGTGTTATCCAGTTTTGCTTATACAGGATGAAGGGGAGCTGCTGGCCCACGCTGGTGGCCACTGGAGCCGCTGGGTGCCCAAGCACCTGTGGTAGACCTCTCTGGTGTTGGTCTCAGACCGATGGTTCTGGACCCCGGCTGTAGATGCAGCACCCGGGCCACCTGGCCTGGGGCGCCAGCCCCCGCCGCTTCTTTGTCTTTACTTTGGACCCCAAAGCCCCACTGACCTGCCGCTTTCTGGTGTTTCAGCGTCCAACAGAGTCTCTGTTCTTTCAAATTTCACAAATGCTGGATAACTGATGGATTAGTGCGCTGCTTTTCTATAGATCTGCCAGGATTTTCACCCACGAGTGCGGGAGCTAGAATCCGCTCCCTCTTACTCCGACGCCATCTTC